>NC_138751.1:29388504-29998504 GCF_965113315.1 Podarcis vaucheri
CAAGTGTATCTCTATTCTAGATATTATTCTAGTAAATTTCGTTTTATACTTATAAGCCAGTTTGTGGTGGTGGTGTCTTGTTGGACTCCAACTGCCATCAGACCCAGCCAACATCCAAGGTGGTGGGAATGGGAATCCAAGATCTGGAGGACCACAGGTTCCAACTCCCTTGCCATGTGGACTTCTCAAAATTAAATGTATGTTTGAAACCTGGGTCTGCCAGTTCTGCCATACATCTATAACTATGGAATAGGAGATGTAATGGGCAAGAGAGGTTAAGGTTTCCTGAGTGAGAGAGGCAGAGTGCGGGATGTTAAGGTTGCAATCATATACACTTATTTTATTTTGTATCCCATTTTGCCTCGAAGAGGCTCAAAGTGGCACCCTTTTTATTTTCACAACAACCCTTTGTGGTAGGTTATGCTGAGATATAACTGCTAGCCAAAGGCTGCCCAGTGTCCTTCAAGGCTGAGCAGAGATTATCCAACACTCTTAACCACAATATCACATCGCCTGCTTTAATTGGGGAGTATATATAACTGAACTCAGAAGGCTTCCTTCTGAATAAACGTACGTAAGATCTAACTGCATGTAAACGATGGTACATGTTATGCCACCCACAAGCAACCTAGTTAATTAAAGAATTGTGGCTTCTTCCCACTTACTTGCTATAACCTCCAAGAAACCTGGAGGGCAGATAAGGCGTTGAACCACATACCTAGCAGTGAATGCTACAACAAGCCACTCAATGGGCTCACTTTCAACAGCGCCATAAGAAACCTGGGAGAAATAAATCAATGGGGGAAGGGGGAATCTCACATGAAGAGAGATACTTTAAAAACGTTAGAAAATTGTTGTCTTTACCTAATGGGTAAGGAATGGCTACTCTCTCTAATTCAGGATGAATTAGAATAAATAAGTAAAACAATAATAAACAAGAGACAGCTTGCAAGGCCTGAAGCAGGGAGACAGACGCAGCAGCTGCCCCATCAGCCCTTCTGGGGGCATAGCAGAGTCCTGCTTGCAAACAACGATGCTGCAGTGCAACTGTGTGTGCAGTCTGGCTGCTCTAGAGCCCCAGGCTGCAACCCTATGTGCATTTCCCTGCAAACTGAATTCAGTGAGGCTTACTTCTGAGTAGGACTGCACTGTTAAGAGGGGGAGGGGGCAACATCAGATCAGCACTACATCCAAGAACCACTGCCAAATTAATTGGAAAATGCACTCTGCACATGTTCAGACGCTACTGCCCGCTACTGAGCCCCCTCCAACCGAGGGCAGCGGGAGAGCGCGTCAGGAATTGGTCGCGAAGGCGGGTAGGCGGTGCCACCAAGCCGTCCTAGGGGGAGACCCAGGGCGGGGCACCATCATTCATGGGTGTGGCTATGCAAATAAGGAGCACGCCGCGGACACCGCCCCCCTCGCGCCTCGTCCTTGGCGGTGGGCGTGGCCCTCCCTCGGCCGGGGGCCTGGCAGTACCTGTGAGGCTCATGTAGAGAGGCTGGTGGGAGCGGAAGTGCCGCAGCCCGGGCCCGGAGCAGTTGCGCCTCTCGCAACGCGTCAGGCATTCTCGATAGACGGGCTCCCGGTCCCCCCGCGAGGCCTGGGCGGGGGCCGGGCCGGCGCCCGCCACCCCGAGCAGCAGTAGGAGCGCGGTCCGAGCCGCCATCCCGCCGGCCGGGAGGCTGCAAGCTCCACTTCTGGTTTGGGGACCGGAAACGGTCCTTTGCTTTAAGCAGCCGGGGGGAAAGCCATAGAGTTGGGGAAAACCCGAGCCGCACGCGCTAAGGTTCCGCCTTGGCGGCAAGGGCAGGGGATTGTGGGAAATGTAGTTCTACTTTAAGTCCTGAGAGACTACAGTATTGGGAGAAACTTACCCTTCCAGCTAGAAGCAGAGAAGAATCCCCATCTCTGCCTCCCCTTCAAGCGCTACAATCCTGTCTCGTCCACTTACAAGCAGTATTGCCACCTCTCTTTCTCTTGAACATTACCTTTTTAAAATCTCTTCCAGCTGTCCCCAATTTTCCTTTTAAAAATAACACCAAAAAACAAAATAAAAAAATTCCTTCCTGTAGCACCTTAAAGACCAACTAAGTTAGTTCTTGGTATAAGCTTTCGTGTGCATGCACACTTCTTCAGATACACTGGAGTGTATACATTCATACACTTCAGATACATTCCAGTGTATCTGAAGAAGTGTGCATGCACACGAAAGCTTATACCAAGAACTAACTTAGTTGGTCTTTAAGGTGCTACAGGAAGGAATTTTTTTATTTTGACTATGGCAGACCAACACGGCTACCCATCTGTAACTGGAACCAAAAAAACAAACCCCGTCCCTGTATCATTGCCCTTATTTTTGCTTTTCGAAAATTCCTTTGTTCGGTGCAGGTTTCTAGAATGATCGCTCGTCAATGTTCAGCTCCATTCCTCTGGGTCTCTAGAAATTCAATCTTGGGCTGTGGGAACAGATATGTAGCTTGCCTCCAATGCACACGGGTGTAAGCAACATGTACACACACTGGCAGTCTGCACACTACCTTTGAAGCACATTATTTGCCTAAAAGAATTCTGGGCACTGTGGTTTACCTACCACAGAACTACAATTCCCAGTAAACTGAAGTGTCCAGAATTCTTGGAGGGGGGAAATGTGCTTTGAATGTGCTTTAGTGTGCATGCAGCTCACACATGCACGCACAGCATGCATAGAGTTTATTGTAGCTCTGCCTGCCATTTCACATGCTGGTGAGGTTAATTTTGATAACAGATTGAAGATAACGTATTGTTTGCTTTTCTTGCCTATCTTTAACCCAAACAAACACCTTGGCTTTTCAATCAAGTGAAGAACTGGCTATTGATGAGTAAATTAAATACAGTACAGCATAGCATAGCATAGCATTAATTGGGGCAGTAAGAAAGTTAGGTGCTTAAAATATATGGTGTGACCATAGTTTTTAGCATTTGTAGTAGAAGCAGAGATGAGGCAAAATGTGCAGGTACAGTGGTACCTCTGGTTACGTACTTAATTCGTACCGGAGGTCCGTTCTTAACCTGAAACTGTTCTTAACCTGAAGCACCACTTTAGCTAATGGGGCCTCCTGCTGCCGCTGTGCGATTTCTGTTCTCATCTTGAAGCAAAGTTCTTAACGAGAGGTACTATTTCTGGGTGTGGAGTCTGTAACCTGAAGCATATGTAACCTGAAACGTATGTAACCCGAGGTACCACTGTACTGTTGTTCTTTTATGGCTGCTCTCCCTGTCAGTGTTTTACTCTTCACCCCAGAAAAGGTCGTGTGGACACCCACAGGCAGAGCTGATAGCAAAGTGAAGTAACAGGAAAGCCTAGCAATAAATAAAGTGACCCATGCTTCTGTCACTTCCCCTTGAGACTTTATTCCTTCTCCTGAAGAGGCTTAATCCCTTGAAATTCTGGTTAGATCCTCAGGCCTAACAAGTAGCAACCACCCGAACCAGACCTCATGAGCAACAGAATCTGGAGGAATTGTTTGCCTCTGTGGGCAGAAAGCATCCTGGTTGTGGCTTCTGAATTTCTTCATCTCCCAGGTTCCTGAGAATGGAAGGGTAGAAGCCATTGCAAATTTATTCTAATTCATGTACTGACAGTCCTGTCCATTGCGTAGAGGTTATAGCTGTGAACTACCGTATTTTTTGCTCTATAAGACTCACTTTTTTCCTCCTAAAAAGTAAGGGGAAATGTGTGTGCGTCTTATGGAGCGGATGCAGGCTGTGCAGCTATCTCAGAAGCCAGAACACCAAGAGGGATTGCTTCTTTCACTGTGCAGCGATCCCTCTTGCTGTTCTGGCTTCTGAGATTCAGATTTTTTTTTCTTGTTTTCCTCCTCCAAAAACTAGGTGCGTCTTGTGGTCTGGTGCGTCTTATAGAGCGAAAAATACGGTAATTGTTTTAAAACAATCTATGGTAGTGGTTATGACCGCATCAGCATTACAATGAATTGTGGCAAATTTTATTTTTCAGTGACTGCTGCCTGGATAGTGTGTGCATTTTTTTGTACAGTGGTACCTCGGGTTACATACGCTTCAGGTTACATATGCTTCAGGTTACAGACTCTGCTAACCCAGAAATAGTGCTTCAGGTTAAAAACTTTGTTAAAAACTTTGCTTCAGGATGAGAACAGAAATTGTGCTCCGACGGCACAGTGGCAGCAGGAGGCCCCATTATCTAAAGTGGTGCTTCAGGTTAAGAACAGTTTCAGGTTAAGAACTTTGCTTCAGGATGAGAACAGAAATTGTGCTCCGGCGGCGCGGCAGCAGCGGGAAGCCCCATTAGCTAAAGTGGTGCTTCAGGTTAAGAACAGTTTCAGGTTAAGAACTTTGCTTCAGGATGAGAACAGAAATTGTGCTCCTGTGGCACGGCAGCAGCGGGAGGCCCCATTAGCTTAAGTGGTGCTTCAGGTTAAGAACAGTTTCAGGTTAAGAACTTTGCTTCAGGATGAGAACAGAAATTGTGCTCCTGTGGCGCGGCGGCAGCAGGAGGCCCCATTAGCTAAAGTGGTGCTTCAGGTTAAGAACAGTATCAGGTTAAGAACTTTGCTTCAGGATGAGAACAGAAATTGTGCTCCGGTGGCGCGGCGGCAGCGGGAGGCCCCATTAGCTAAAGTGGTGCTTCAGGTTAAGAACAGTTTCAGGTTAAGAATGGACCTCCAGAACGAATTAAGTACTTTACCCGAGGTACCACTGTACTCAATATTTCAAGGTGGCAGCCCCTTTTGCCAGGGACCAAGTTCCAATGAATTCAATAAAAATTACTTCTAAGTAGACACCTCCAGAGATTCATGTGTATACTCTTCCAAGGGCTGCTTTGCAGATATTACAGCTCCAACGTTAATTTAAATACCTTCTATATGATAATTATGCATTCCACCGAATACCTGTCAGACCTGAACCTGTTGCCCGATAGTAGCCTGAACTGGATGACCTTGGGTTCTTGTGTTTTGAAAGAGGGAGATAGTTCTCTCTCTATATTCATTCTCTCCATACCATTCATCAATTTATAAATTTTGAGATTACATCGTCATGGGGGGAGGGATTAAAACCAAAAAGCCGCATCTTAAGCCTTCTTCCCTCCCCCACATAAGCTGCAACATGCTCTGTTTTTCCAGTCTTTTTACAGCCTCATTCCGTGCAGAATTAGGTGGACAGACTAAGCCCACTGAAATCAGTAGCATGGATCCCAAGATACCTAGTTAAGTTCACAGAAGGAAAGATTTCCTGTCCCCATTCCGTCCCCATCCCCCTCGGTAACCACCTGTGCCTTCTGGACAGCCTCTCTGGAGGGTCAAGGGAAGATGGAATCACTTAAAATTGGATGGATCTCTCCCTCACTTGGGACAATTCCTCTACTTCTGATGGAAAGAGCTGCTCAATAGTGGAATGGACTCCCTCGGAAGGTGGTGCACTCTACTTCACTGGAGATGCTTTAAAACAGGTGGGATGGACACCCGCCAAGGATTCTTTAGCCGTGATTCCTGCATTGCAGGGGGTTATACTAGACGCCCCTGAGCCCCTTTCCAACCTTACAGTTCTTCAGCAGCTCCCCCTGCACCATATCCCACATTATTCAGGAGGGCCCCCAACTCTCCAGAGATGCTTTTGGGGAGGCACAGGTCACTACTGTAGGGAGGAAGGGGCGGGAAACTTTCCTTTCATGGACTTCCTTAACTTAAATTAGGATCTGAGCCAGTAGATCTAGACATGTCTACCTCCCGCATAGGATTGGGCTATTTGTTATGTATTCAGTGGTCTGTGTTTGCCTGATCTTTAGTTTGGACTAAGGAAGGGGTCAGCAAACTTTTTCAACAGGGGGCCGGACTATTTTTTTTTTTGGGGGGTGAACGAATTCCTATGCCCCACAAATAACCCAGAGATGCATTTTAAATAAAAGGACACATTCTATTCATGCAAAACACACTGATTCCCAGACCGTCCATGGGTCAGAAGATGATTAGACCGGATCCGGCCCCAGTTTGCCTACCCATGGACTAAGGAATCTGAGCTCCTGTGTTCTGATTTGATACACGTTGTCCAATTACGGAACATTTTAGGATTTGGGCCTCTGCCATTGGCCCTTGACCTCTGAGTCGTGATTTGCAGTTTGGAAGTATAGACAGCCAATCACGGTGGGAGTGGGAGTGGCCCAGGCTTTCAGAAACGTATACAGTGGTACCTCGGGTTAAGTACTTAATTTGTTCCGGAGGTCCGTTCTTAACCTGAAACTGTTCTTAACCTGAAGACCACTTTAGCTAATGGGGCCTCCTGCTGCCGCTGTACGATTTCTGTTCTCATCCTGAAGCAAAGTTCTTAACCTGAGGTAATATTTCTTGGTTAGCGGAGTCTGTAACCTGAAGCGTATGTAACCCGAGGTACCACTGTATAAGCAGTTGCTTTGCCTCTGTTTTCCAGTTATGTAGTTCAATTAAGGTTCTTGCTGTTATTGCTGTGTCTTGCCTTGTGGGAACCCACCTACACTTCACTGGCGACGAGGATGGGATGCTAGGCTAGCTATGCAGCCCTGGCTAGCTTCCACATGCTGAAATCATTGCTGGGGAACTATTGCCTCAGCTGAGCTGAAATCACTGACTGCAGCCACAAGGCAGATGACACAGAGTGGATGTCATGGCCACATCAAGGAATTTGACACAACGGTTCCAGAGAAATACTATTAATTAGCCCTTTCAAATGCTTCTTGTAGCTCTGGAACAACCTTTTTGAGATGGGGGGGGGGGTTGACCAGCAGCTGATTCCTGTGTAAATGTAGCATAATGTACTTAATGTCTGTATGATGAAAACCAGTCCCTTTCCTAAGGTCTTTTATATTCCATTGCCCAATATTTGTAGGGAATATATTCTTTCCAGGCCGTGGTGTTCTACAATGCTTTTCAGCTGGGATTGCAAAGGTAAATGTCTCCTCTCTTTCAGGTGGAACCCGGGGAATTAAAACCCACTACTTGCAAACAGCTGCAAGGCATGGGAAAAAAATATGGCTGAGGGGAAAGAAAAGAATCAGTTAACACCACAAGAAAGTCACACACACAGAGCCTTTGGCTGCCTGCAGGGTTTGGAGGAGGCCTTGAAAGAACCCATTCTCTAGCAATTCCTCCACGTTCCAAGAATTTCCTCCGCAGTGCAGTCTCTCAAGCCAACTGCCCCTTCTTCTAAAGTCGTCTCCCACCCACTGGCCTTTCACAAATGAGGCAGACACACACAGAGCGAAACTACAACAAGCCCAGCAAAGCCCTGATCACAACTGGCAGCAAAGCGAGGCTGCCAAAAGCGGCGAGGAACTACAGCAAACTGGCAAAGCCTGCTGCACGCACGACTTTCTCATAATCCGTCGGGAGTCAGGATTTTGCCACAAGCCCAGCAGTGCTCAAAGCATCTGGGAGGCTCTTCCTGAAAAGGGGTTTAGGCAGAGGAGAGCAGCAAGGCTGTGGGAGGATAGAGAAGAGAGGGATTCTTAAACAGTCGCCCTGGTGTTTTGAAGGCAGTTGGGGGGTGGGGAGGAGTGTTGCAGGCTGACCAATACTGGGTTTCTTCTTACAGACGCTTCAGGTTACAGACGCTTCAGGTTACAGACTCTGCTAACCCAGCAATAGTGCTTCAGGTTAAGAACTTTGCTTCAGGATGAGAACAGAAATCGTGCTCTGGCAGCGCGGCGCAGCAGGAGGCCCCATTAGCTAAAGTGGTGCTTCAGGTTAAGAACAATTTCAGGTTAAGAACAGACCTCCGGGATGAATTAAGTACTTAAACCGAGGTACCACTGTATATCTTTTTTAAAGGGGAATACAGACATAAAAAGGCCATTATGATCTGTACACCAGGGAAAGGAGCAGCAAGCTTCCTTGGAAGTGCAAAAAATAAAAATCACACCATTAGCATCCAAGGAGAAATATTTTCTCCTATTCAGTTCAAGGCTTTTGGCCAGGGGATAAAACATTTTCTCTACTCTCGCAGACTAAACCTGTTCCGACATCAGCTCTACGTTTCAGGTAGAGGGTTCCTACAGCTGGAGGCTCTGTACATGTAACTCCTTCTTAGGCCACAGGGAAAATAATAAATTGGTGGAAGCCTGTCGTAGCACAGTGATAAGCACTAGCTGCCTGGAGTGTTGGGAAAGAGGAATGGGTTTGTACACGCCTTGGGTCCCTGAGATGAATGACTGAACAGAGCTAATTGGGGCAGTCAGGGGAGAACCTTAGGCCAGGGGGGAAATACCTCCAGACCTCTGAGACTCTCCCTTAAGCCATGCCCTCTCTGGCCTCTCACTTCTCAGACCTCTCACTTCTTTTTGGCTGGAATGTAACCTTGACCTGAGATAATGCCTCTTGCCTACCTGGATGAAGGTGTGTGTGTGTGTGCCTTCCAAAGGTGGGGGTGCCACCAGTGAGAAGCCTCCCCCTTGCCTCTTGACCCTCGTCAAACACGCCTCAGATCTCAAAGGGACTGAGAGAAGGGCCCTTCGGGGAGAGCTCAATATTTGGACAGGTTCCTACAGGGAGAAGGAAGTCCTTTAGGTAAATACTCATCCTTGGCCATTCAGGGCACTTTAAATCACGCCTGTAAATGAGCCAGCGAAGCTGTCTCAACTGGGAGTGACGTGCCCCTCCCTGGAAGCAGGACCTCTTGCACAGCTCTCCTGTTGACTTCTTCAGGGTGTGGACAAGAGAGCTTTCTATCGGGACCATGCACCAATTAATTATTACGGCTACTTCCCTGAGTTCTACATCTCCTTTCACATGTACAGTGGTACCTCTGGTTACGTACTTAATTCGTTCCGGAGGTCTGTTCTTAAGCTGAAACTGTTCTTCACCTGAGGTACCACTTTAGCTAATGGAGCCTCCCGCTGCTGCCGCTGCATAATTTCTGTTCTCATCCTGAGGTAAAGTTCTTAACGCAAGGTACTATTTCTGGGTTAGCGGAGTCTGTGACCTGAAGCATATGTAACCCGAGGTACCACTGTACTTACCTACTTGCCGGAACCCTTTTGCAGGGGGCGTTTTGTGTGTTGTTCTTCATTAGATCATTTCGGGGGGGGGGGCGTATTCCAGTCCTGCATTGTGCTGGCTTTTAACTCTCCCCCCACCCCCAACCCGAGAATACTCATCTTCTACATTGTCATTCTTCTGTCTCTTTTCATAGTCAGATGGGTTTGCGTGATTGACTAAAAATGTAAACATTTTGAACTGCTTTGTTCCTGCAAGTGCAAAGGGCCCGGGGCTCAAGCTTGCCCAACAGCGGGCAGCCTCCAATCTGGAAGCCTTCACATGCCCAGAGGCACTGCCATCTGCATGAGTATCTCACATTAACGGTGCCAAGTCCCGGTCAATTGATTGTGCTAAGAAATCTGGAAATTCCTGGTACACTGACATGTAATCCTATTAACTCAAGAGTAAGTCCCACTGAGTACAAGTGGTTTTACTTTCAGAAAATGGGTGTAGGATTGTGACCTGAATTTCATCTCAGCTATAAAGTTGCTAGGTAAGCCTCTCCTCTCTCTTAGCCTCCCTTTCTGCAAAATGGGAAGTACAATACTTACAGGGGTTCATGTAAGGATTACTGTACAGTACTTAGCACGCAAAGTGCCTTGATCTTTCTAAAGTGGTATATAAATGTTCATTTAATATCATTTTGCAGAACAGAGGCCCCATCTGCACTATGCATTTAAAGTACTATCATACCAGTTGAAACAGCGACAACTTCCTCCAAAGGACCCTGGGAACGGTAGTTTGCAAAAGGTGTGGAAAAGTGCTAGGAGACCTCTATTTCCCTCACAGAGCTACAATTTTCAGAGTGGCTTAACCAAAAATAAAAATAAAAATCACTCTTTCCGGGCAACTCTAGGAAAATGGATCTGTGAGGGGAAAAGGGATCTCCTAACAACTCTCAGCACCCTTAACAAACTATGCTTCCCACAATTGGGGCTGAGGGCAGGTTTAAAGTGGTATGATACTCCTTTAAATGCATAGGGCAGATGGGGTTTGAGCCTTGTCAACAAGTCCTGATAGCTGAATAGCTGAACCTTGGCTATTCCAGAAATCTCTCAGTCCTTCTCATTTTAGATTGATTCATCTACTACATGACTGCTGATCTCTCCCGAGTACATTTTAGATTTACAGTACGTTAGAAATGTGCAGTGGTTAGAGGGCTAGGCTAGGATCTGGGAGAACAAGGTTCAAATCCCCACTCAGCCATGAAGCTCACTGGTTGATGTTGAGCCACTCACTCACTCTCCACCTAACCTACCTCACAGGGTTGTTGTGAGGATAAAACGAGAAGTATGCATGCTGGGTTGTAAATGTAATAAATAATAAGTTGTCAGCTTTAAGTGGTTCAAGCTGCAGCCCGGTACAGACTTATTTTGAGCTTAAAGGTAAAGGTAAAGGGACCCCTGACCGTTAGGTCCAGTGGCGGACGACTCTGGGGTTGCGGCGCTCATCTCGCTTTATTGGCCGACGGAGCCGGCGTACAGCTTCCGGATCATGTGGCTAGCATGTTTACCTTCCCGCCGGAGTGGTACCTATTTATCTACTTGCACTTTGATGTGCTTTTGAACTGCTGGGTTGGCAGGAGCTGGGACCGAGCAACGGGAGCTCACCCTGTTATGGGGATTCGAACTGCTGACCTTCTGATCGGCAAGCCCTAGGCTCTGTGGTTTAACCCACAGTGCCACCCACATCCCTGTTTTGAGCTTAAGCCCTATTATATACAACTGCAATGTAAAAGTTGACTGCTGAGGCTGCATTTTAATATTAATTTAATCCCCAGCATCCACAGGTAGGAGATTCCTGCCTGAAACCAGAGCTGCTGCCAGCCAGTGTAGACAACAGGAAGCTAGATGGGCCAATTGGTCTGACTTGACGTAAGGCAACATCCACGGTGCTGTGAGCTACCAGCATGTTAAGGGTTAAGGCTCCTTTGAATCTTGATTTTAGGATTTTTGCAATCTGATATTTCAAATGCATTGCAGGGGGTTGGACTAGATTACTCTTGAGGTTCCTTCGAAGTTTACAATTCTATGATTCTAAATTATAGTTTCCGCTGCTAGCTGACCCGAGTGGATTGTGATTTCTCAAGAAATCACATGTGCTTTATTAAATCATAAGGTCCTTCAGAAGGGCAACTACGTATACCGATTTTTGGTCACGGTCTGAAATCATGTATTTTACAGTATTCAAACAACCAATATTAATTATTTGCCTCCTAATCAGTTAATTAAGGTCTTTTGAAATATTGGACAGTTCTACTTATCACATAGCTGTTTCTTCTCCCCCCCCTCCAAAAAACACCCCCACTCCAGATTTATATACTTTCCTCTCCCCACCGCCCCCTCCACCTTAAATCATTTGGCAAGCGTAGCCTGCATTTAATTTAATTCCAAGAAATATATATATTTCCCTTCTCTTTGTCCATTCAAGGTCGATGCTCTGAACTGGAAAGTGTCCAAAGAAATCGCCCAAGGAGAAGGAAAGGAATTCCACCTTCAGCAGCAAGGAGGCAAAGCAAAACGTTTCGCAAAGTTTTCTCCTCTCTCCAGCTTTGATTTCCCACGAGGCAAAGAACGGCTTTGGCGTGCTCCGACGAAGAACTCGTTTGCCACTCCCGAGGGAGCAGGAATCCTGCTCCGGAGCGCGCTTGGAGCGCGTTCCCGACGCCTGGTGCTGGTGGGAGAGAGAGAGAGTGAGAAGAGGTGGTGGCTTCTGGTAGTGCCTTTTTTTTTTTTTTGGTAAAGGAAGTGAAAAGGGTTGAAAAGTTGGGTTGCAAAGAAAAGTGCAAAGGGGGAAGCGAAGCTCGAGAAAACAAACCGGGCACGATTGCCAAGGCGGTTGGAGAAAACAAAAATAAAAAACAAAAATCTCCACCCACCTTCCTTCCTTCTCTTCCCCGGACGAAATTATGAGCTGGGATTTGCAATGAAAAAACAATGGGGCCCATTCCCAGCCCCTGCTGGTTTTGCATGGGGTTCTTCTTGGTTTCGGTCTGGCCAGGAGTTGTTTGGAGCACGGAAGGTAAGTTTGAATCCGTATGTTTTGTTTTGTTTCTATTTCTGTTTATTGGGGGGGGGGGGAGAGAAGCAAAGAAAAGGGAGAGGGAAGGCGTCCAGGAAGGAATCTCTCAGCCAGTTTTGCAACCAAGAAAGGGGGTTCCAAGTTGGAAGAAATAAGAGAGGAGAGAAACTTATGTGCGCAAACTTGTTGATTTTCGGGTTTCGTTCGGGGCGGGATTATTTCATTAATTAGCCGCGTGTTTTTGATTAATTTAATTAATTCCTGGTCTCCGGGTCAACGCAGATCGGAGTCGGTCGCCGGGGGGCGGGCGGGGTATGGTGTGTTTTTTGTGTGTGTGTGTGTGTGGGGGTGATCGACAAAAGCTCAGTTATTTGCATTGTTTAAAACGTTGTGGGAGGTGGGTCTGGGAAATGGGGCCAGAGAGAAGTTTCTGCTCCTCTGATCGTCGGCTGCGCCGAGATTTCGGGCCACGCGCGCCTTCAAGGAAACGGGCCCATTAAGAACTCGTTGGGGCGCGGATTAGCTGCCCTTGAAGATGTCGGCGGCCGCCCTCTCTGCCCTCTTTTTCGCCCCCCAAGCCCGGGCTGCAACGGGAAAAGGGCGCATGTTTGCAGAGCCGCCCTTGCGACGCGTGTTTTTGCGCGGCTGGCGCAGGGCGCTTCTGCGCCGCGTTAGCAATTGCTTGCAAGCTGGCGGTGGAGAGACAGCTCTACTCTCGAGTCGCTTTGGGCAGAGTTAAACGATGTCGCCTTGTTTGGGTTACACATTGCAGTGGATGTGTGTGTGTGAGAGAGAGAGAGAAGGGGAGGGTTTTGCCTGCGAAGGAGGAGGCGGGAGATGGTGCTGGACGGAGCGGGACTTGTTCTCATTCAGTCTCGACGAGTTAACGTGACTTAAATCCCCAGCAGGCCACCCCCGCCGTGTGTCAAAACTTGCCGAAGGGCATTGCTCTGGAGATCCCAAATGTCTTTCCTTAAAAACATAAGAAGTGCCTTATGGCAGGAGTGGGGAACCTTTGCCCCCACCCCCCAGATGTTGCCCACCCGCAAGGATGGCCAGTGGGGAAGGAGGAGAGGAGTTGAAGTACAGCAACATCTGGATGAGCACAGCTGTCTGTTCAAGAACTTTGTAAATTTGCAGATCACCTGCAGATCTTGGGGCGGTTGACCGCATAAAAACATAATCTAAAAACATGAAAAACATAACAAAATAAAAAAATTCCTTCCAGTAGCACTTTAGAGACCAACTAAGTTTGTTATTGGTATGAACTTTTGTGTGCATGCACACTTCTTCAGATACGTGCACATGAAAGCTCATACCAATGACAAACTTAATTGGTCTCTAAGGTGCTACTGGAAGGAATTTTTAAATTTTGTTTTGATTGTGGCAGACCAACACAGCTACCTACCTGTAATGAAAAACATAGTAAAAATAAGAGCAACAAGAAACTGATAATCCCTCCCATTCCCAAAGGCCTGGTTGAAAAGGAACATTTTTGCCTGGAGCCTAAAGGTGTATAAAAGGAGAACTTCCCTGGGGAGAGTATTCCACAAATGGGGAGCCACTGCAGAGAAGGCCCTGTTCTCGTGTTGCTACCCTCTGGACTTCTCATGGAGGAGGCACACACAGAAGGGCCTCAGAAGATTATCTCAGGGTCCGGGTAGGTTCATATGGAAGGAGGCAGTCCTTGAGGTATCATATTGTTGTAAGACTACAACTTCCGCCATCCTGATCATGGACTATGCTGCCTTGGGTTGATTGACATGGGGAGTCCTGAAGCAATATGGAGAGCCACTGATCCCCCAGGGCGATCTACTCTAAATGGGATAGTATCCTACAGTCCACTTTCTGCTTGTCTGTGAGCTATGAATTGTCCGGTTATTTCAATTGCCCATTCATTTCGCGGTATTTTCTGTCTTGTGAGTGCGTCATCCCTACCCCTTGGATGGACTATACCATGGGTAGGCAAACTAAGGCCCGGGGGCCGGATCCGGCCCAACCGCCTTCTAAATCCGGCCCGTGGACAGTCTGGGAATCAGCGTGTTTTTACATGAGTAGAATGTGTCCTTTTATTTAAAATGCATCTCTGGGTTATTTGTGGGGACTGCTTGGTGTTTTTATATGAGTAGAATGTGTGCTTTTATTTAAAATGCATCTGTGGGTTATTTGTGGGGCATAGGAATCCGTTAATTTCCCCCCCAAAAAAATATAGTCCGCCCCCCAAGGTCTGAGGGACAGTGGACTGGCCCCCTGCTGAAAAAGTTTGCTAACCCCTGGACTATACCATTTTCATGCTGAATCCTCAAGTGCAGTTCAGCCCAATTGTTTTGGGTCTGGGCTGCCTGCTTGTGGAGGATTGAAAATATATATACGGTATCCTTTCCCTTTATTTTGCTGCTACAAGGGAAATGGGGTGGGTAAAGGGTGCGTTATGATGAAAAACCGTGTCTTGTTGAGCTCTAATACATATATTGCATGGGTGGTGATTTTAAATTGTTGTACACCACTCTGGGTGGTTCACCAGTTTTAAAATCAATAAAATGAGGCTACAACCAGATATTAAAAAACAGTCAATGCAAGAAACTGAACCAGCACCAAAAATTAACATTAAACCATCAGGAGGCAGTAAAAGATCGATAAAAATGTGAAACACAACCAGGAAAGGAGTGGGTGGACACAAAACTGATCTAAGGACTAAAATGCAGTAAAACCATAGTTGTTAAACAGTATGTGTGAGTAAAGAGATATATACCTAGTGCTGAAAGTGTAGGTGTTCAGTAAGCCTCTCTGGAGGCGTATTCCATTGTCTTCTGAGATGGACGGATGCCAATAATACTGGTTCCAAATCATTTTGGGCTTTGAAAAATTAATACTATCACTTTGAATTGGACCAGTGCAGATGGAAAAAAAAACACTGGCATACTATGGCGTGGTATCTGTCACCCTCCCCTTTGGGACTCTTGCTGCCCTGTTTTGAGCTAGCTGGAGTTTCCAGTTTTTTTTCAAAGGAAGCCCCACCACACAGGACCATCCTTGGAAAATAGGTGAAGATATGTAAAGTCATCTTTATTTAGGAGAGGTGAAGCACTGTAGCTTGGGGGGGGGGATCATCTGTTTTGCATTTAAGGTTCCCGGTTTGATCCCTGACCTCTCCAGGTGGGAGACAATACGGAGTTAGATGGACTGACTTGTTATAAGATATTACGTTCCCATAAGAGCTTTCATCTGATGAGTTTGAGCTGTTGTAAAACTGTGGGTTAATTTTTGCGTTGTGGTTTCTATGATCGATGTTCTTAATTGTTTGATTGCAAAACAAACAGAAAAATGTTCATATAGTTCTGCTGCAAGGAACCCTGCCAAGGGAAGAATCAAATGCCGGAATGGAACCAAGAGCACGAGCTGCAGGAATTCAGCTGATGAAGCATTCTCCTACCTCTCATGTTGTGTTCGTGGGGATTTTACCAATTAAGTTATGCCAGGTTGATGTTAAATGCAGAGGAGCAGGGCTGGTGCAAAACAAAGAGGTTGAAACTGTATCCTGGATGGTTTGATAAGTGTTTACGGACTTGATGCTGCCTCCCTGCACCCCACAGTCACTGTTTAGTGCAGAGATCTTGAATAATACTGAAGTGGGGGCCTTTTCACCACGTTGATTGAGCCAACTTTCCGTCTGGAAATCTGAAGGGAGATGTGCATGTAGGAATAGAGTAAGGGGAACTGTTCTTATCGGTGTTGGTTGGGCTTTGCATTTCGGCCTGGTTCTGTTTCTTGAATGGAGAATGTGAATTCTGCCAGCAGCCCTGGCAAATTGGCTCTAGTAAATTGACACTGACACACACACAATTTAAATGTTTAGAGTTGGGACTTAAGTTGGACCAAAGATCTGACTTGAGTTGATGATGTTATTTTAGGCAAGGAAGGAAAATTTGATGGGGTTTACTGGAATGTTGCAAAACTTCTGATGTGGCAAGGGAAGATATGCTAACAACAAGCTGTAAATGACACGAAGGGGATTATTTGATCATCCATTCTTGTCATTACTGGCTCCTTGCTTTGCTGCGTGCTGTTCTTTGGCTCTTTTTACTGTGAAGTACAGCAGGCAAAGGCTGTGTTGTTTGTAAATAATTTTTTAATCCCTTGGATTTCATCATCTTTTGTTTTGTTTAATAATCCCGCTAAGAAAATCCAGTGGTTGAGTTTCAAAGTGAGAGGTGCTGGGGCTCAAAGACCTCTTCCTACCTCCAGGTGCATGAGAATTGTTTGTGGCCAGGGATTTAAGAAATGTGTTCACAACCCAGTTGGTCTTTCCCCCTGCACATTATATTTTAAATCAATTAACACAGTCACGCATATTTGGAGATTTGGGAAATGTGTAGAATTAGGATGAACCAGTCAGTCAAAAAGTTGCCAATGAAGGAGGCGGTTTTGAGTGCATGTAGGTGTTGCTGCCTTTGTATTGTTTGGCTGAAGAATGCTGTATGACTTGAAGGCTTGCATACGCCAGAGGTAGACTTAAATGCAGATAGCTGTTGGGCTGTAAAAGCATGGTGTGTTCTGCAGATTCAAATAAGACTTTAGCCGGGGTTCTGGTCAAGAGCATGTGAATGCCAAGATTATGCTTGGGCAGTCTCTGCAGTCTAATATGTAATATACTACAGTGATGCTGGTCTACTTGGCAGGGTTGTTGTAAGCAGTGCTTTAAAAAGAGAGAGAGAAGGTGCCAGTACTCACCATGAAGTTATTACAGTAAGTGCCACAGTTTTAACATTTGGCGGGAAAAGGTTCCAGTACTACGTACCCTTGAAAACCCCAGAAAAAAAGCACTGGTTGTAAGGATTATTGAGGTAATCTGTGTGTCTTTTTTAAAAAGCCCTTGTAAATCATGAACAGACCCCAAAACCTATTTGACAGACCCAAACCAGATGCTACTTTCATAGCTTTCCAAGATTGACACAGATAATTCTGTGAGAGACTCCTAAGAATTCCTACTTTTCTGAAAGTGTGTTTGCCATGTCAATAAATGGTGACTGAGAGATGCAACCCTTTGCTCAGAGCAGGGTGAACATAGGGGAGCAGTGACCCAGAGCAAAGGTGTGAGACAATAATTTGGCAAGGTCCCAACTTGATTTTCATTCTTTAATCTTCCTTTCTTCCTTGAGTTGGGATATTAGCATGAGTTGGGGGGGGGTGCACACACTCCCTTGACCTTAGTTAGCTTGTTTCCATAGTGACCTTCAGGCTCCCGCCAGAACCTTCCCCCCACCAAACCTCTCTTCTGTTGCAGCTGCTGTTAAATATTAAACTCTATAATGGTTTTACAGAGCAAGCAAGAAACCTTCAACCTCCCAACTCTCCACCAATCTCTCTCCCCCAGCAACCCACCCCTGTTCCTTAATAGCAGAATGTGCTGGGTAATTGTAACAGACATTGCCATGCTCTGAAATCCCAGGGATTCTTTCTCCTGTAAGATGACCAAAAGAGGGAAGGGGAGATAGATAAGCACTACTCACTTACCACAGGCAGCTGGTGTCCCTGCCCCCAGACTGTTAAAAAATGGTAAAGGTCCCCTGACAGTTAAGTCCAGTCGTGAACGACTCTGGGGTTGTGGGGTTCATCTTCCTTTACTGGCCGAGGGAGCCGACATTTGTCCGCAGACAGTTTTTCTGGGTCATGTGGCCAGCATGACTAAGCCGCTTCTGGCGAAACCAGAGCAGCGCACAGAAACGCCATTTACCTTCCTGCCAGAGCGGTACCTATTTATCTACTTGCACTTTGATGTGTTTTTGAACTGTTAGGTTGGCAGGAGCTGGGACCGAACAATGGGAGCTCACCCTGTCATGGGGATTCGAACTGCTGAGCTTCCAATCGGCAAGCCCAAGGCTCAATGGTTTACACCACAGCGCCAGACTGTTACAGCACCCCAAATCCCTCATAACACTGCTCCAGCAGCAGCAGCATGACTCAAGCGCTATGCATTGCCATGCCAGTCTAGAATTGCACCACAACTTCTTCTGTGTCATTACAGGGGGTCCTGCGGTTCACTTGTTTTGACGACATGCTATTTTCTAGGTTCCCCTTAAATATACTGCTATCTTAAGTGATTGCACTTGGAATAGTTTGTTTGTTGCTTAAAGCATTCACCGATTTGCTGTGTAGCTGTTTACGATAGATCCAGTGGGGAAGGGAATGTTCCGCGGGTTATAGACAACCTGGGATGGGGGACCTGTGACCTTGCAGATGACTTTGGACTCCATCTCCCATCAGCCTCGGCCACCATGGCTAATGGTTAGGGATGGTGGGAGTTGGAAGCCAACAACATCTGGAGGCCAACAGGTTCCCTGCCCCTGGGGTAGATACCAAAACACTAAGGGGGGGCGTTGTTGTGAGTTGGAGGTTGATTTAGCAAATCATTGAATTGTAGAGTCGGAAGGGGCTCCGAGGGTCATCTAGTCCAACCCCTGCAAATCCTACATAGGTTTCTGTTTAGCCACTTGACTGGTCACTGTGCAGAATAGAAACTCTTTCCGGTTGAACCCCTGCTATCACAGAGCACTGTGTGTGCAGCTGCTACTTTGTTTTTCCCAGCGCTCTTATCCTCCTCAGCAAGATTAGAGATCAAAGTACCAAATCTGGAAGGGAAATTGAGAGGCACTGCTAGTAGTGCCATGCCACACGGGTGGCTGTTCCTTTTGGCTTCCTCTCCCTTCTGCTTCTGCTAAGTAAGAATGCAGCTAGGAAGCCCACCAGCTTAGGAGGAGCCCCAGCAAAGCACAGTTTGCCAAGGGCTCCCTCAAAGCTGTTCAAGCAGGAGACAGAGAGTTGGAGGGCGAATGGGTGCTTATTAGACAGCATCTGTCCATCAACATCTTTTAAATTTCATGCTTTGGTTTGCCAGAATTCTGCCTCCTCAGAGAAGTGGTCAGATCTAGTGCCTTATCTCCATCCATTCTGGCTCTGTTGATGGGGTTCGCGAAGGGTGTGGATCTTCTGTCCTTCCCTTGAGAACTCATTCATAGCACAATTCCATAAACCGAAAGAGCTAGCATGATCTAGTCTACCATGCTGTATCCAACAGCAGCTAGATGGGCAGAATGTGAAGGTGACGGCCTTCGCCTGTTGTTTGCCTGTAGAATCACCTGGCTTTTTAGAAAGATGCTACTTCTTAACATTGATGTTCCATTTAGCTATTTTAGCTGTTCATAGATCTGTTAACCAAATGCCTCGACATTGTTTGATCCTTCCGGAAAAACTCCCAGACCTAGTGACCATCCTCACATTGTGTTGTGCAGAATTCCATAGGTTAACTGTGCGTTGTGTGAAGAAGGAAATGTTTACAGCGCTATTCTATGAGTCTTACCTGAATTTCTTTTTTCCTTTTGTGTCTGCAAACATGTGAAGCCTGAAGGTGGAGTGGGTGGAAAGGGGAAATTCAGAATAGGACATACCATAGTACTGAAGGCAGTTGAATCAAAGGACTGGTGGTTTTTTAGAAGGAGAAGTGGTTTGTGGGCTTTGTGCTTGGACCACACCTCTGTTTTGTACTCAGGTTGTGATTTTATTCATTTATTCATTTGTACTTTATTCAATTTATATCCCGCCCTTCCTCCAGGGCGCAAATCACTTGACCTTCAGGTCCAGCACTCTTGTTTTAATACCTTTGGGATGCTTACAAGCAGCGCACGAGGACAACAATGCTCCCTTGTTGTTTATCTGCAACATCTGGTATTCAGAAATACGCTGTGTCTAGTTAGCTATGGTTTCTTCTGTTGGAAGAATTGGGGTGGAGCCACAGAAAAGTAGACATGATTTATAGCTCATTTCTTGCAGGCACCTGGTGCCCTGTACAATAGCATACTAACTTTCCTTGCTGAATTAATTGAAAACAAGCGGGTCCACTTGCCTCAGCTGTATTTGGTTTGTTTACAGATGCCTAATCCACTTTTAAAGTTTTTTTTTAAAAAAAAAGTGGTGCAAAGAGGAGAGCATCTACGAAAGCTGTGGGGGCTCAGTCCGGAACTGAATCTCACCAGCTGTAATAAAGTTAATTTTAATGTGTCCTCCCACTCTTTTTATACCAAGCACTAGAAAAGAGCCCAGGCCCTCTGTTTGTCTGGGTGGCCCAGGCCTGAGGCCTCTTACTGCTTGGTTGCTGGGAGACCACTGGCCGACACGCTGAGAACTCGGGCAGCTGGGAGTTGACTTTATTACGGCCCCTTTTCAGTCGATTGTCCCGTAGGAGAGTCCCCACTGAGCCCTAGATGCCGAGGAAGCGAGACTGCTCTTTGGCAAGTGACATGGCTGCTGTGCCTCGGCCGTGGTAGAATTCCCCATTAGCTGTCTGCCATGGGCAATGCACAACCATAGAATATACAGGGCTTCCTTTGGGGTGAAGAATGCCAAAGGAGCAGGGTTTCTGAGACTGCTGTAAGGATCCCCCAGCAAATGCTAGTCTCTTCTCCATTTTGCTCTCTGTAGGATGTGGGGACAGCATTTTTCTTCACAACTGTCTTTCCCAGTGTTGGGGTTCCTCAAAAACCTCCCACTTGTGCCTAGAAACTTATCTGTAGTGTTTGCTGAAACTTGACACACTTTATCGTAGCCTTGCTTACCAGACTGGTGTTTCTGTCCTTACGTGGGCAAGTATTGAACCCCTGGCATGCGGCTTAGTTTTCTTCCAAAACTAAGACCTTTCTCCTTCAGTCCTACCATCTGTAGGCTTAGATGCCCTAACTAATTTTGAGATGCACCCTTCAAAACATGGGGAGCTGTAAATGTGCCTTTTTAATAAAGAAAAGAAAAAGAATGCTGAATTTCACCAACCACACATTTTAAAATCCGGGAGTTGAGAAAGAAGAGCACGCCTGTTACTTGCCCTGCCAAATTTTGGTTTTTGTGCGGATAGTGTCATTTTTATGGTGTAGCCACTAAGTGACCCTGAATATAGCTGTATCTGGATGAAGTCAAGTTTCCTGTGCTGTGTTGCTGTTGTTGAAAACAAGATAATAAAAGTTCTTGTCTGGTGTGACTTACCAGTGGCAGAGTGCATTTATCCAAAACCCTGTGATTGAATTGCATGTCAGAGCTGACTCAGCTCTAAAATGTCTGACATAAATTTGAAGTGGGTCTCTGAACACGCACAGAGTACATTTCCCCTCTTTGTTGCTGTATCAGCTCTCTCCCATGTGAGAATATCTATAAGGCACAAAGTTGTTTACCCCTGTGTAAAGAGACTGAGCCCTGTACCTATCAAATGCTTAGCAGCTCCTTCCTTTTCACAGCCTCTGCTATACTGTAGGTCAGGGGTAAGCAATCTTTTTCAGCCATGTGGTGGGCTGGACTATATTTGGGGGGGGGGGGAATGAACAAATTCCTATGCCCCACAAATAACCCAGAGATGCATTTTAAATAAAAGCACATATTCTTCTCATGTAAAAACACCAGGCAGGCCCCGCAAATAACCCACAGATGCATTTTAAATAAAAGGACACATTCTACTCATGTAAAAACACGCTGATTCCCAGACTGTCCACGGGCTGGATTTAGAAGGTGACTGGGCCGGATTCGGCCCACGGACCTTAGGTTGCCTACCCCTGCTGTAAGTCTTGATCTCCCAGTGGCAACTGGGCTGGGTGAAGTGGGGGAGCTTATCTTGATTCTAGCTCCTTTAAGCTGCATGGGCATGCCCAAAATGTGTAGAAGGTGGAGCATGTCGGCTCCACCAGCATTGCTTCAACGAGCCACTTTTCCTTTCTAAAACATGCCCGGCTTGAAAAAGCAGTTTTGTTGTCAAACCCTGCCAAACCCGCCCGGGGGTAGTCTAATGACACCATTGATCCAGGAGGGAGAAGGGTTGAGCCGCAGCTTCTGCTGCAGAAGTCATTCCTCAAAGAATCCCCCAAAAGGCCAATCTAGGCCTCCACCCATAAATGCTTGCTTCATTCTAAAATGGAGATTGTCTAGTGAAGTTACCTGCAATATTTTCAGAACCGGCACCTCAGTCCCAACCTGAAAATCTATATTTAATTTTCTTTCTTTCATCTACCATAAATGTCCATATTTCTCCTTTGCTCTCAAGGAGGCTAGCTGCAATTGGAGCAGGGCTCCTACATCTGTCAATAGCTGCAAAGCAGATTATGTTTTGATGTTCTTTGTTGGTTGTATAGCTCTGTTGACCTAAAAATTGGCAGGTGTAGCATGTTGTGCAGGGAAGGGGACTCTACACCTGGAGAAATCCCCCAATCTGTGTGACGTTTAGCAGTAACAGGGTTCTGTGACCCTTTGCCATCTGATCATACAATCTAGAATAAACTAGTGGTAAACTTCTAATTTGATTTAGATGCTGTCAAAGTTCTAATCTATTAATGGTGTATAGTGGATAAAAATGCACACAGTAGGAGGAACCTTCAGTTCAGATCCTGCCTCAGCCATAAACTCTGTTACGTTTAGTAAGGGGTTGTTTTTTCCTCGTTGTCAGTCATTTGTAAGATAGGCCTGTGTTGTTGTTGTTGTTGTTGTTGTCGTTGTCGTTGTTGTTGCTGCTGCTGCTGCTGCCTTTGCCGTGTTGCTGCTGGTTTACTGTCTAAGGCTGCTGTACCTATTATTTTACTGTGCCAAAAATATTTCTGCAACTTGAAGATCCAAATTCTGCCATTGGTTGTCGTGCCAAAGTAGTTGTTTTAATCAATTGTCCATAATACAACTAGGGCTTGGGCAACTGCTTCTCCATCCTAGGGCCAGTTCATTAAAATTAAGATTTAGAGAGAAAATACATGCCCCTTGCAAGTGTGTGCTCGCCTTCTCTCTCTCTCCAGTTCTTTATATAAAAATGACCAGTCCTTACAATTTTAAAAAATCCTCTTGATTTTAAACAAAACTTGTTTCTGTGTTGGCATACTGCAGGTCTAGATAGTTCATGAATATACCAACCCAAACCTTGCTTACCAGCCTTGTATTGTGGGTTGCCTGCCACTTGACCTGTGCATTTACAGCCGCAATCAGACAGCTCTATCAGGTTATATATTATTCTGCCTGCTGGGCTGTTTGTTCAGCTTGGTAGGCCGGAAGTTGTGCACACCTGCTATACTGTTTGGAAGTATTGCTGGATAGAAACTCTCATAATATCCACCATTATGGGGAATAAATACTTTCTTCTTCTTCTTCTTCTTCTTCTTCTTCTTCTTCTTCTTCTCCTCCTCCTCCTCCTCCTCCTCCTCCTCCTCCTCCTCCTCCTCCATACGTACCTGGGCTACACTGGGTTGCTGGATAGAAACTCTCATAATATCCACCATTTTGGGGAATAAATACTTTCTTCTTCTTCTTCTTCTTCTTCTTCTCCTCCTCCTCCTCCTCCTCCTCCTCCTCCTCCTCCTCCATACGTACCTGGGCTACACTGGGTTACAATACATTTCACAGATGGACAAAGGGATCCTTACCGAAAGGATTCCTGCCTGAATTGATGCCTTTGCCATTACTGACTTCTGAGGACTGTGTACTCTGCTGCAGACTGTACTCATTTGCTGTGCAAGTAGCCTGGCCTACACCACTTTAAAAGCAGAAAAGGGTGTTTGTTCATTTGGTTAAAGATGCACTAGGAAGACACACTTGCGCTAATACGTTACCAATAACGCGAAAGGGAATCTTGCCAGCTGCAGAATGTGAAATGGAAAGCTGCATCAAGGATGATACTTCAGTGTTCATTGACATTCATGCCAACAAGAATCCAGTCAGAGATTTCGCTTCTTAAAAGCCCTGGCTGGTGTGGGTGGGACTGAAATGCCACAAATGAAGAGTTGTGTATGCATACTAAACAACATTTTTGCAAGGCATCCCCCAAAGGCAAATGAGAGAAAAATGATTTATCAGGGAGAGGTACCCAAAATAGACTCGGCTGGAGCAGAAGAAATAAAAAAACAATTTGAAAGTCTGTGTAACTTGTTCTGAGATTATTTTCAGATAGTTCTCAGCCACATGGTAAACCTGAGTCCACCTGTTCATTGTTTTTAACCTACTTATTAGTCCCACCTCGCTTATTGCTTCATTCCCGCTGAACCTTGGACCTGACTTGAATCATGCTTTCTTCTGCCAACAGGAATGTGTCAGTTTCTTCCCCACTGTCCAGACTTTTATCTGATTGGGAGCTGCTGGGTTGTGTGTCTGTGGGATCGGTCACTTGGCTGCCACTGGGCTCCTTGGCGTCATGTTGCCGATCCTCTAGAGGCGAAGGCTGGTTCTGCTTCTCTTTCTGGTGCTTGTCCGTGCAGGAAAGAGGGTTGCATAAACGGCCCGCGTGGGAATGGAGTAAACATGAGGAGAAGACGCCCATCCCAACCAGAAAAACAAGCTTGTTTCTCTCCTGCTCTGAATGTTATAACTGGCCTGTTATTTCTTAGTGCCAATCTCCCTTCCCCCGCCCTCCGCTTTCAAGGAACAAAGTGCAAAATCTCCAGCGCATAACAAGTCTGAAGAATGCTCCTTTCCCCACAGAAAGCCTTTAAAGCTTGTTTCTATTCGGTCCCTATTTAAGGAAGGCCATATTAACTATACAGTGGTACCTCGGGTTACATACGCTTCAGGTTACATACGCTTCAGGTTACAGACTCCGCTAACCCAGAAATATCACCTCAGGTTAAGAACTTTGCTTCAGGATGAGAACAGAAATCGTGCTCCGGCAGCGCAGCAGCAGTGGGAGGCCCCATAAACTAAAGTGGTACTTCAGGTTATGAACAGTTTCAGGTTAAGAACAGACCTCCAGAACGAATTAAGTACTTAACCCGAGGTACCACTGTACTTTTATAATGTTTCTGAGTTCCGTTTCCTAAGGGTGCTCAAAGCGGCATGCTAGTAAGAGAAAAACAAAAAAAGAAAACATTTGCACTTGTTTAAAATTAACTTGCTCCTCTAATGATTTAATACAGTGCAATTGCAATGAAGCTTTTTATTTGCTGCGGCAAGTTATACGGGGGGGGGGGGCGGGCGGGCAAGGAGTTCTACAGAGTGGGTGCCACCAGCAAGAAAGCCCTGCTTTGTATCCTCTCAGTTCTTCCCGTGTAAAATTGCCCACGAAGCTCAGCCTCACATCCAAGTACAGCCGTACCCTCGTTCTCAAATGCCTTGGGACTCAAACGTTTTGGCTCCTGAACGCCGCAAACCCGGAAGTGAGCGTTTCAGTTTGCGAACGTTTTTTGGAAGTCGTACGTCCAACGCGGCTTCTGCAGCTTCCAATTGAGTGCAGGAAGCTCCTGCAGCCAACTGGAAGCCACGCCTTGGAAGTCGAACGGACTTCTGGAACAGATTCCATTCTAGAACCAAGGTACGACTGTACAAGAAGGTACTTATGAGAGAAGATTCTGAAAAGACTAATCTAGATTAACCGGGACTAAGATTGAGATGGGCAATCTGAATGCACACTGGATAAGATGAGGTACAATCTGCCAGCACATTTCTCCTGCGCAAGCCTAGTGAAAATGAACTGGAGCTGCTTCCTCTGCAGACCGCCTTTGAATTTTGACAGGTGTCAATCTGCGGGTGTCTGTATGACCTCAGGTGGATGATCCCACACACCTGTCAGAGTTGGTCCACAGCAGGTGGGGGAGCTAGGGATGTGGACCACCAGCTGGGTCCAGTTCCCACTCCTGCTTTAGGGTAGTTACCATCTGTGGGGCAGAATCTTGCCCCATGGTAAGGCTACCTACCTCTGACTAGGGGTAGTCCATTCTGTATCATCTCTGCATGTGCTAACCCATAAATTGATTCTATCCTGTTTCTGTATTAATCTATGTTTTTTTAAAAAATAGCACACAAAGAAAATCACATTTAAATGCACGTCTCTGCTGCTGCTGCAAGCAAGCCACAGTTTCCCACCACCTCATTGCACATAGTAATGCCTGGTTGTACAAAAACCCGTATTTTTCGCTCTATAAGACACACTTTTTCCCCTCCAAAAATTAAGGGGAAATGTGTATGCGTCTTATGGAGTGAATGCAGGCTCCATGGCTTCAGCGATAGCAATGCGAAGCCTCCGAAGCGCAGTGGGAGTGCTCCCGCCGCGCTCCGGAGGCTTCGCATTGCTTTTGCTGCAGCCTGGAGAGCGAGAGGGGTCAGTGCGCACCAACCCCTCTCACTCTCCAGGCTTCAGGAATAGCCGCCTGAAGCCTGCGGAGCACAGTGGGAACTCCCGTTGTGCTCCGGAGGCTTCGTGTTGGTTTCACTGAAGCCAGGAGAGCAAGAGGGATCGGTGCGCACAATCCCTCTTGCTCTCTTTAGTTTGGTTCGCTGGAGAGGCGCTGCGCAGCTTTCCCTCTCTGCGCAGTGCCCCTTCAGTGAAGCGGGAGGAGAAATGGAAGGGGCTCCATTTTTCCTGCCACTTTGCTGAAGGGGCGCTGCGCAGAGAGGGAGATAATATTTTTTTCTTGTTCTCCCCCTCTAAAACAAGGTGCGTGCTATGGTCGGGTGCGTCCTATAGAGCAAAAAATATGGTATATGATATCACCAGTGTCTTGCTGTTGTACTAGTTTTCCCCAACTTCACTGCATCTTGTTGGGTGTTGCTTATAGCAAGGGCACCTCTCTCTCTGTGCCTATGTCTCTGTCTGTCTGTCTGTCTGTCTCTCTTTCTCTTTCCAGCCAAGGCCCCCATAAGATGACCCATGAGGGAATGTGGCTTTTGTGCTGGAAAAGTTTCCCCACCCCCTGGGTTACTGCACGGCATCTCCCCTTCTCAGAGCCTGGGAAGAGGCCTCGGGGACCACATAGGGACTTTGAATAGCACATAGGAGTGTGGCCAGCAGTCCCCAGTGGAGGGACTGTGTTGCCCCCTGCGCTGGAATAAAGCCAGCCTGACAAATGGGGATGATGGCGGAACTGTTTATATCGAGCTGGATGTTGCAGCTTTTAGTATGTTGCTTTTTACGCTAGTCTGGTGGTTGTGTCAAAAATAATTTCTTTTGCTAATGTGTTAGGGTGTTTTTTGCTGTCAAGGAAGCACATGCTCAGCGTTCGTTGTGTTATAAGAATTATAAGGTCCAAGATTTAAAATAAATGTTCATAAATGTACCAGGCAAACACATATCATCATCATCATCATAATAGTAATAATAATAATTATACCCCGCCCGTCTGGCTGGGTTTCCCCAGCCACTCTGGGCGGCTTCCAAGAAAACATTAAAATACACTAATTCATGAAATATTAAAAGCTTCCCTAAACAGGGCTGCCTTCAGATATAAACCACATGTCTGAAACAGTACAGGGAAATAGTCCTGAAACCATTATGATTCTCCCAAATTGACCTCAAATGTTCCTCTGCAAGGAGGAAGGAAATGGGAAAACCTTGCCATTGTCTTAAGGGTGTACCTGCGTATGAATAAGTTGAGCCTGTGACCTGAATTCAGGAACTGAGTATTTACAGGAATGCCCAGACTGCCCAGGTAATGCAACCAGTGACCATTATCAGGTACCCTGTTCTGTTGTTGACCACCTCCTTCTGTGATGTATGTTAGATGTTTCAGGGGGTTGGTCTTCGGCCACAGGGTGGGCAGTTTCAAAAGTCTATATAAGGGCTTGCACACCAATATTCAGGGTTCCTCCTCCTTCCTGCGTGGGGTTGTGAACACCCTGTTGCAACAGTTTAATAAAGATCAGGCTTCCTAGCTGCTTTGCTTCTCTATATTCTCTGGTTGGCCTCTGTTATTTTCTCCTACAGAAAGAGAACCTAGTCCTAAATAATGACTCTGCATGGGCTCTTGGGTACCCCATAAGGGAAAGGGAGCAGATTTTTCTTATAACAGTTGTGTGACTTCTAAAAAACCCTCCTCTTGTTTTAAATTCCCTGTTGTTTACATAAAACCTACCGGCCTCTTGGTTTATCTTATTCCAAGGTTTGTGGGGAATCTATACGCTTTGTTTTGTCTATTTCTATCTGGTTTGGAAAATATAATTTTTTCCCGTTTAGTCCGAAATGTGTTTGTTCACAAACAAAGGACGTTGCAAACCGTTGAATCTTGAGTGAGATGATCTTCGAAACAGTCGCTCCCTCCATACCTCCTCCTAAATGCCAAGTTTTGTCAAAATGTAGAGCTCCTTGGCTGAGGAGCAGCAATTCTTACACACACACACACACACACACACACAGAGAGAGAGAGAGAGAGAGAGAGAGAGAGAGAGAGAGAGAGACACTGCTGGGCTGTGGAATTAATCAATAGGAAGTTATTGAAATGAGCTACCAAGTTGAACCGGGAGCCCAGCATTTCCTATAGTAACAGATAGTGCTGTGTTGTCTTTGGTGTTAGGAATCTGGAGGAGGATTTTTATTGAGGCGAAAAGGCTGTACGTGGGGAATAATTCATGCTGGTTGGTTGAATTGTGAAGAGTGGGGGAGAAGCACAGGAAGTATCGGGCTTTCTGAAAGGATGAGAGAAGTTCCTGCTTGGCTCAGAATGGCTTGGATAGATTCCAGCCTCCGGGAATGAGTTGCATGCTGAGATTCCTGAAGCCAAAATAAAATAAAATAAAATAAAATAGCCTCTTTAGTTCAAACCAGGGTATGAAATCACCATCCAGCACTGCCAATTTGAGCTCTCTGTTGCACAGGGATTTAAAAGATGCCCCTTTTTCCATGTAGGGAATGGCACCTGTTGGATTTCTGCCTGACGTATGTCTTGTTTAAAGCCAAGAAATCTTTCCAGAAAAATATATTTTGGCTCTAGAGCTGGAATCACGTTTACAGGGAAAGACAGAACTTAGCTTCCTAAAACTTGCCTTTTCTCCCACAATCAGGCGTAAAGTTTATCACCTGCCACAGACCAGAGGCCTGTAACAGAAAGGCTGCTCAATTTTCAAAGATCATTTTATTTTCAGTTTTTTGTTCTAGAGGGGGAAGCAGCTTGTCTATAAATAGCACGGTTCTCTACACTTCAATTAAAAACCTGTACCCCCAAATGAATTCTGCATAATTTTAATCCACTTTGCATATACCGTATTTTTCTGTCTATAAGACGCCCCAATGTATAAGATGCCCCCTATTTTGCGGGACTCCGATTTAAGAAAATGGGGGGAGATGTATCCGTGTATAAGACACCCCCAATTTTTTGACATTCTTTTTTAGGGGGGGACATAGTATTATACACGGAAAAATCCGGTGTTTGCTTGTCTAAACTATTCTGTTTCTGCTAGTCATGAAGGAGAAAAAGTCACCATATTTTTCCGTATATAACACGCCCCCATGTATAACACGGCCCCTATTTTGGGGGGACTCCAAATAAAGAAATCCCCCATATCCACTATCCATGTATAAGACGACCCCCAATTTTAAACTTGAAAATATATGGCGGAAATATAGTCTTATACATGGCAAAATACAGTAAATGAAGCACTGAATTCCAACTCGCCTTGGCTCTGCCATGAGCTTCTGAGATTCCCAGCATACTATAGCAGACCTGAGGGCTAGGAACTTACTTTTAAAAACCAAAAAGAGAGAGCTGAGATTCCTAGTGTGCTGGTTTCTTCTTCCCATTGCTAATTCAATGTCTTTTGGGAAGGGTGCCTTCAGTCTATGCACAGTCACGATAATGCGTACAGTGGTACCTCGGGTTAAGTGCTTAATTCGTTCCGGAGGTCCGTACTTAACCTGAAACTGTTGTTAACCTGAAGCACCACTTTAGCTAATGGGGTCTCCTGCTCCCGCCGCGCTGCTGGGGCACGATTTCTGTTCTCATCCTGAAGCAAAGTTCTTAACCTGAGGTAATATTTCTGGGTTAGTGGAGTCTGTAACCTGAAGCGTATGTAACCTGAAGCGTATGTAACCCAAGGTACCACTGTATTGATTCACTGGTTTATATATGTGGAACTTTTACCTTACATTTGGAAACTTAGTCTATTCTAGTTTTACCCAAGCCTTTCAAAAGGAGTTCATAACAAGGAGCTTAGGAGTGCAGACATGCTCCCAGGTGTGTGTGTGTTGTGGATGCCTCCCTTTTCTTTTGATTCCAACCTTATTTGCACTTCTCCTCCTCCTCCGCAGTCTGCACCGGGACCGACATGAAGCTGCAGCACCCCTCCAGCCCAGAAAACCACCATGCCACCCTCCGCCACCTCTATGAGAACTGTCAAGTTGTGCAAGGCAACCTGGAGATCACTTATCTGCCGGCAGATGTGGACACGTCCTTTCTCAAGGTGGGTGTGATGGGAGAAGTTAAATGCATGTTCTCAAGACAGCTTCTCTTTATCAGGATGAAAATGAGAAGAGGAGGAAACAGGGAAGGTGGGCACACACCCCACAGGGTGGATAAAAATCAATGGGTTTTAAAAAAATAACCTCAAAAATCGGATTTTTTTGATTGGATTTTTAAAATAAAATGCTTTTGGAGGAAAAATCTTTCTAAAGATAGTTTTCTGTTTAGCTCACATTGTAGTCCAAAGGCTATTCACCAGGAAATAAGGATTTGTTTTAAGTTTTTAATGTGTGCTAAAACTCGATCACATCAGTTAACAAACATGGATACATATGCTATAATGTTATTGCTTTAGTTAAACAAATTGTTTAAATTGTTACTAAGGAAATGGTTATTTTTCTCCTTCCAGTAAAGTACAGCAGAAAAGTTGTCCAAATACAAACAGTTAATTATGAAATTATTGTGAGGTTTAATAAATTATCTATCTATGTCTTTCTAATAGTATAACCAAATCAGTAATTTTTGTTAGAACTGTAAAAAACTACTCTGATAAATTTATTATTCCAAAAATGAAACCTTCATTGGTTGTAAATATTAAGATTATACCAGCAAGAAGGAGTCTTTCTGTAAAAAAAAAAGGATTTAAATCAAGTCTTACTGACTAGTGATTTAAATTAAGTCTTACTGACTAGTGATGTAAATTGTGATTTAAATCAATTTGATCCACTCTTCCCCTTCATATTCTCAAGTAGCATTTAGAGGAGGAAAGTTGATGGAGATTGAAAAGTACATTTCACCAGGAGCAGAGGAGTCAATTGTGCCATAGAAATCTGCATGTCTCTCTCCCTATCACAGTGAAAGTGTCACATACGGGAAGGTGCTTCCAAAAGCAAGCAAGGCTGCGTTTCCACCTGTGGCTGCCACCCATTTCCTCGAAAGAAGCCACACTAGCTTCAGGTGCTGTGATTGCACCTGCAGATGAGCAGAGTTGGCAGAAATAGCTTTGACTGGACAGCAAAGCTGTTGGGAAATTCGTCTTGCGAAGCAGCTCAAAAAACGGAAAACCCTTTCGTCTAGCGAGTTTTCCGTCTTGCGAGGCATTCGTCTTGCGGGGCATCACTGTATAGATAAATCTATTGCACCCTCAGTGTCTTTGGCACTCTGGTTGTAACTTTTAAAGCCCTACATGGCTCAGGATCCCAGGTAGTAATAATAATAATAATAATTAGTGTTTCGTTGGACTGCCTTCTCCCACAGCAATCTGCCCATCTACTGAGATTGTAATCTGAAGCCTTTTGTCTGGGTGTCCTTGCAGCTTCTAGTATGGCAGATAGCAAATGATGACAAAGCCAAGGTCGCACAATGAGCTTCAGGGCTGAGTGGGGATTTGAACCCTGGTCTGCCAGGTCCTTATCTGACACACTAACCCAGTGTTTGTCAGACTTAGGTCCCCAGCTGGACTACAGCTCCCACCATCCCTGGCCCCAGGTCCTGCTAGCTAGGGATGATGGGAGTTGTAGTCCAGCCAGAACTGGGAACTCAGGTTTGAGTCACCACACCGACTCTCAGTAAGGATGGGCGGTTCCGCCTCTCTTCGGGGGTTGCCCTGGGTGGCCTTTGGACAAATTACCATGCCGCGCAAGGAGGATTCCTTGCTCCTCTTTTCTTGGCTTCTCACTGTTTCTGTCTGTCTGTCTGTCTGTCTGTCTCTAGGACATCAGAGAGGTCCAGGGATATGTGCTGATTGCCAAGAACCACGTGCGCCACTTGCAGCTGGAAAGCCTCCTGATCATTCGTGGGACCCAGCTGTACGAGGAAAAGTATGCTCTGGCTGTCCTCAACAACACCGACCCCAGCGGGGATGTGGGGCTTCAGGAGCTGGGCATGTTGGATCTGACAGGTATGGAAGGAGGGGCATGAAAAGGCGACGGGGACCTGAAAGAACCCGATCTGCCTACTCAACTGAGCTACAAATTCAGACGTGTCCCCATTTGAATCTCCTCCTCTCCTCTCTTCCCTTCTCAGTAATATGAGATTCAGGGCTATTGTAAGCATTACAATGAAAAAATGCAAGTGAAGGTCCTTCAGACACTCCCAGGGTGCCATAGAAATGTTCCAAGTTTTGTTTATTTCAGCATTTGCTAAAGTCCTCCTGGACTTGGAAGTAGGCCGCAATCTAAGCCATAGAAATAATAATAACAAAGAAAGCAAAGCAAATTAAAGCAAGTCTTTTATGCATTGCTCTTTACTGTCCCTTTCTCTCTTCCGATTTCTTTTCAGAGATCTTGAAGGGTGGTGTGATTGTAGACGAAAACCCCCAGCTGTGCTTCCAGGAGACCATCCACTGGGGGGCCATTTTCCACAAACACAACCAGCAGAACTACACGGAGATCAGCAGCCGTCGCCGTCGGATCTGTAAGCGAACCTTGTTTGGCTGCTGGGCTGTGTTGGGGTTATAGAATTCTGCACCGAAATGCTCTCCCACAATACCATGGCAAACACATATTCCTCGCTGCTCATTCTTCCTTCGTTGGCACATGCCAGAGGCCTTTGAAGTCTGCTTCTACTCCTTTGACTTTCATGTCTCCGCCTATTCTAACCTCTAAATCGGACCACCGCAACACACCAAACATGGGGCTGCCTTTGAAGACGATTTGGAGATTGCTGGTGCAGATTCAGCAGCCAGATTGTCAACCGAGGCAGGGCAGTCTGAACATATAATGCCAGTTCTGGCACGACAATACTGTCCACCCATTAGTTTGCAAGCTCCGTTTTGTCCTGGAAGGCAATTATGCAGCTCGGGCCCCAGTGCCTCAAGGACTATCTCACATGAACCAACCCGGACCTTGCAATCATCACCTGAGGCCCCTCTTTGTGTGCTGCTTCCATGGGAGACTCGGAGGGTGGCAACGTGAGATTGGGCCTTTTCAGTGGTGGCCCCCTGCTTGTGAAATGCTTTCACCCGGTGTTATCTTGATCTATTTTTAGGCAAAGGTTTATCTCTTTACCTGTGTTCTTGGCTTGTAATCTGAAGGGTGGCATTGCGGCCCGTTTTAATTGGGTAGGATCAGAAAGTCCTACCTTTTATCTGTGTTTTAGATACTTATTGGAGGTTCTTAATTGGTTTTGACCTAAGGTGCTCTGATTTGCTCTGTGAGAAAAGCCACTGTAACAAATAGAATACAGGAATATTTGGTGAGGACCACCCTGCTTTTAAGAAAGTGTCTGTTTTCCCCACTCCTCAGGCCCCGACTGCCAAAGAATATGCCTCAATGGCCACTGCTGGGGAGAAGGAAAAGGGAGCTGTCAAACATGTGAGTATCAGGCTTCTTGTGATCTGGGCTACACTAAAACATGCAGGTTTTACACAGTATCTCTTAACAGCTTTGGAGCGCGTAATTTGCGTGTAGAATGGCGGATGAGTCGCCATTTTGTCTCCCCCAGCCTGAGAGCCGCATTCCCTTCCATGCAATCATTCGAGGGCCACATGTCAGTGGTGGGCAGGGCCGATGCTAAAAGTGGGAGGAGCAACAAGTGTGAATTGTACTGTAGGCTCATTTCTGCACACTTGTGCAAACCCCTCTTTCCACCCATCCAGATGAACAAGAGGCACGTCAGAGTTCAGATATGCGTTTCAGGCAGACGGGAACCGTTAAGCAAAGCAGGGCTGTGGCCTGAGGAGAGTCCCAAGGGCCAGACAGAGGGCCAGACGCCCATCCTTGACGTAGATCAGGGTGGGCCGTGCGGCCCTCGAGGCCTTTTTTGGCGGCCCTTGGCAACATTTGACGCCCCCCAGCCCTCATGCTGCCATTCCAAAGCTGGGTACGGGAGGCACTGGGCTTTTGGAAGGAGACATGAGGGTTCTGACAGAGTCCTGGATTCCTTCCTGCCTTCTTCCAAAGCCTAGTTAGCACTTTCCCAGTTTGGGGAAGGAGGTGGGAAGAGTACATCTGAGAAGAGTGCATCTGAGCATGTCTCTAAAGCAAAGCCTTGAGAGGTCCTCTGTTATTTGCTCAGGGAGTTAGACTTCTGCTTAGCTCTCCCCTATCCCACAAAACTCCCTGGCATCCCCGCTTCTCCTGTTCTCTCAAAGGCACCTCTTTCTCCCTCTTAAGTTTCCTAGCCTGTTGCAACAACCTGGGTTGTCCCCTAGTGTAGCTGTGGCGTGCCTTATTTTCCTCTCACGCTGCTGTCACCTGGCATTTATGTGGCAGCCCAAGCAGCAGCTGCTGCTGCTGGCACCTCCCTTTTTGCAAGCTGTCAGTTCAGAGGGTACGAGATCCCTCTTGTGTTTGATGAAGGAGCTTCTGTGCCTCTGACTTTTCTGTTTTTCTCTTTGTCCCCCCTCCCCCCCCGGCAGTGACAAGCACAGTCTGCGCCAGCAGCTGTGCAAGGTGTAAGGGGAGACACCCAACGGATTGTTGCCACGAGCAGTGTGCAGCCGGCTGCACGGGACCCAAACACTCCGACTGCCTGGTGAGTGTGTGTGCGCGCCCTGGGGTTCTCGTTTCTCATTTATCAGACGCGCTGTCAAGTATTCTGATTGCCAGAAAAAACACAAACATTTACTTCTCTCACACACCCAACCTGTATTGGAGCCGGAGCCAGAGCAAAACAGGGGTGGAGCCCTGGCGGAACCCAAAAGGCAAGGAGCAGATTCCTGTTGAATCTGGTGATCGTGAGCAGAGCTTGTTGGGATCTGGAGTTGACTGGCTTTAGAAGACATCTGAAGGCAGCCCTACATAAGGAAGTTTTTAATGTTTAATTTTGTATCATGTTTTTGTTCCTGCTGGAAGCCGCTCAGAGTGACTGGGGCAACCCAGTCAGATGGGTGGGGTACATTATTATTATTATTATTATTATTATTATTATTATTATTAGCCTCTTACCTGACAAAGGTGGGGTGTTAGCCAGCTGATGAAGGAAGTGAATGGTTAAATGATTGTTTGTTTTTGAATGGGCAGTTCATCTGCAGGGGAGGAGTCTGAATCAACTACTTGTTGCGTGTTTATGTATGTGTGTGTGTAAGTAAGAGAGAGAGAGAGAGGTTGATTCTGGAGTTTAAGTCAACAAAGAGAGGCAGAGACAGGTTTCTTCCAGCTGAGGAAATAATTTCTGGATGGTATTGGGGATACAGCCTTCAGGTGAGGGCTGCTCACTGAGCAACACTGCCTGTAGCAAGAGTGCCCATTTTACAATTGTACCTTGGTTCTCGAATTTAATCCATTCTGGGAGTCTGTTCGACTCCCGAAACGGTTCGGAAACCAAGGCACGGCTTCCAATTGGCTACAGGAGATTCCTGTACCCAATCAGAAGCCGCGTCAGACGTTCGGCTTCCAAAAAACATTTGCAAACCGTAACACTCACTTCTGGGCTTGTGACGTTCAGGAGCCAATTTGTTCGACAACTAAGGCGTTCGACTACCAAGGTACGACTGTACTTCCATTTATACTGTGTATATTGCGCATTGTAAATAAAACAAATATTACAAAGATGCCATAAAGCTGCAGCGCTCCCCTCCCCCCTAAAAAGAAATGAAACCCTGTAGCGCTGCCCCAGAATTTGTCCCCATTTGGATGTGGGTGCGGAGGCTGGTTCTACAGGCTTGGACCATGAAAAGAATGGCTTCGGAAGTTCATTGCCACAAAGAATTTTGTTAGCCTTTGTGGGGCCGCGGAAACGTGGTTGCTTCTGATCCAAGCGACTCGCTTTCTAAGGTGGCCCCTGAGTGTTCAGTGGGGTCCTTCCTATGTGAAAGTTCTCAAAGTGTACGTGCCTTTAAAAACAGAAAAATAAGGACTTGCCACCTTTCGTTTTCTCCAGGCCTGCTTGCACTTCAACCACAGCGGGATTTGTGAATTGCATTGCCCACTTCTCTTCAACTACAATCCAGACACCTACGAACATCTGCCCAATCCAAATGGACGGTACACTTTTGGAGCAACTTGTGTTGCTGAATGCCCTTGTAAGGCTCTTATTATTATCCCTTTTGTTTTGTGCATGTATATGTTATTGGGGTTGCGGTATGTGTGCAGGATTTTTGGAACTGAAAATGCCCTGGGATAGTTACTATCTTCTGTTTAGTCCTTAGCTATGGAGACGAGCCTGTGTTTTGCCTCCATCCCTTCTCCCTGGAAGCCAAAGGCACATGACTGAGTACTCCAGCACACAGAATACAGTGGTGCCTCGCAAGACGAAAAGAATCCGGTCTGTGATTCTCTTCTTCTAGCGTTTTTTTCGTTTTGCGAAGCAAGCCCATTGACGGATTAGCGCTATTAGCGGCTTTTAGCGGCTTATCAGCTTATCGGATCAGCTGATAAGCGGCTTAGCGGCTTAGAAAAAGGGGGGAAGGGGGGAAAAACCGCAGGAACTCGCAAGACATTGTCGTCTTGCAAAGCAAGCCCATAGGGAAAATCGTCTTGCGAAGCACCTCCAAAACGGAAAACTCTTTCGTCTAGCGAGTTTTCCGTCTTGCGGGGCACCACTGTATTCCTTTCATGTATGCCAGTTGCTAGTTTTTTAATTTCCCCACACACACAACATGAAAAAGGCAACATACAAACACCTCTTAAAAACGGTTGAAAACAGCACAGAAAATAGCAGTAGACACACAGACACATATGTAAAATGGTGGTGCTTTCAGTCATTTGAACAGTTGTCTGCATTCAGCGGTGGTATAATCCTGATATTGGTTTACCACCTCAATGAGAACTTGGCCTTTGTTTCCCCCCTTTCTCTATAAAAAAAATGCCCCGAAATGTGTGGTTTTTAAAAAATTCTATTTCTATGCCTCTTTTTATTCAAATAAATCCCAAAGTGGCTGTCAGGACTGGTCGTTGTCCTCTTCAGATCACCACACAAACGCTTCTTGTTCTTTTATAAAACTTTTTATTGCGTATTAACAAAACAATCTTATAAACGGTTCTTAACTATTATTCCTCAGAGTCACTTATTTCAGTTGCCTTCTGAGCTCTGCTTCTCCATGACCAGCCACTCTCAAAATGGCGAAGGCGCCCTTCCCTTCGCTTTCCTGCTCTTTTTTCTAACCTCCTGGCTAGAGCTGGCTTGTATCTCCCTTCCTCCAAATCTGAGCTAGAACTGAACCCTTGCCTTTCCTGGGAACAGCCAGTCCCTCCTTGATCCTCTTGCTCTCTTCTATTGGAGTCACTGCTCTCCTTCCCCCCTTGGCGAATGCTTTCTCCCTCTGAGAAACTGAAAACTTCTAACTCTTCCCTGACAGTGGCTTACAAACAAAAGATAAAAATAACATAATGGAACATCGCAAACACAGCATAAATTGTATAGAATACTTAAAACAATCACAAATTGCAAATAAAACAGTTACCATCGATGTAACACTATTAACAAAACAACTAAAAAATAAGCTGAACATCACAGTTACACCCCCAAAAAAAATCATATAGGATTCACAAAGTATGATAGCATTCATATCTATAAAACAATAACAAAACATTAACAAAATAGCAACAAAACAAAAAAAGCCCTGATGAATTTGTACACATGCTCTCCCCTCCGCCATGACTCATAAACCTTCAGTCTATTCAGTGCATCAAAAGACACTTGCACAAAAATGCTCTTGGCAGCAACTCCCTTCTGAAGGATCATTGCAATGGAGGTGTTATTTTCTCCCAATTACATGAAGCAAAATGGCTTCCCAAAATTCTTTTTAAGAACTTGGGTGGAGGGAGATGGACCAGAACGAGAATGTGATATGACAGGGGTCAGCAAAATTTTTCAGCAGGGGGCCAGTCCACTGTCCCTCAGACCTTGTTGGGGGCCGGACTATATTTTGAAAAAAAGAAGGAATTCCTATGTCCCACAAATAACCCAGAAATGCATTTTAAATAAAAGCACACATTCTGCTCATGTAAAACACGCTGATTCCTGGACGGTCCGCGGGTTGGATTTAGAAGGCGATTGGGCCAGATCTGGCCCCCAGGCCTTAGTTTGCCTACCCATGTGATGAGGTATAACCTGATGGACATGGAATACAGGCGAGGATTTAATGGTCAGGCTGTTGCGGTACATGAGAAACATATTGGCAGTGGGGGCTCTTTTGCTGTTAAGGCAAGCTGCTTTGAGCATGCTTTCCCATGGGAAAACAGCATATAAGTGAACGGAGGATGGTGTACGTATTGCTATAATCTGCCTTGTTGCAGCACCGTCCTTATGCAGTGGGTTTTTTTGTAATTAAAGAAAAGAAATGCTGATTCCAGGCTGTCGTTCACTTCCTGCTGTTCTGAATTACAGATAACTACTTGGCTGCAGAGGTTGGGTCCTGTACTTTGGTGTGCCCTCAGACCAGTCAGGAGGTGAGCGTGGGCACCGTGCAAAAGTGCGAGAAGTGCAACAAGCCGTGTCCCAAAGGTAAGAGCTGGGAATTGGCCAGTGGAGGGAGAAACACTGTTTCCAGGAAGACTCTGACTTTTCCCATGATGCATCAGTCTTGGCATCACATTGTGTACGCCCACCATACAAGTCCTTCTGAGAACCTGGGGTACCAGCAACACTTGTAGGGTATGCCCTCCTTCGTCGCATGGAGATATTTGGCACGAGGGGGAGGGATATATATGGGGACGCAGGTATGGGATGCTATACTACTTTGTTTCCTGTCTCTCGTTCCTGTTGCCCGTAGAAATGGCCAATGTCGTAGAGAAGGCTTATGGCAGCTTTCCCCACTTTGGTGTCCTCCAGATATATTGGACTGCCACTCTCATCATCCCTAGCCAGTCCAAAACCAGGAAGGCGAAAGGCTTGTTTATGCAAACAGTTTCAAATGTTGAAACCGATTTGTGCTGTCTTCAAAGTTTTGGTTTTAACTTATTCTACCTCCTGAGTATTCTGACCCTATCCTTGACTCCCTTGGCTTTGCTCACCAGCTTTGCAGCCGTTTCAGGAATTGCATTTGTAGGTATTCAGCAGGTGAGTCAGCCTGATTTTTGGGCTCGTGGCTCTTCCTTGGCCACTAGGGGTTGCAACTGGTGCATTCAACACCCAAGAAGGACTTGGGTTAGCCCAGGCATAGGCAAACTCTGGCCCTCCAGATGTTTGGGACTACAGTTCCCATCATCCCTGACCACTGGTCCTGTTAGCTAGGGATGATGGGAATTGTAGTCCCAAACATCTGGAGGGCCGGAGTTTGCCTATGCCCGAGTTAGCCTTTCTTTCGGCCCTTTAGCCCAAAGGTTCTGTGTTGTTCCCATTGTCTGCTCTGTATCATGGTTGTGATGATGTTTGTAGACTCATATGCACATTCTCTTCCCTCCCCCCCTCGTCTCTCAGTCTGCTATGGTTTGGGGATGGATTTCCTGAAAGGGGTTCGTGCCGTCAATGCCTCCAACATCCACCACTTTGCCGGCTGCACCAAGATCTTCGGCAGCTTGGCCTTTCTGCCGGAGACTTTTGGAGGGTGAGTAACAGTGAGCTTTAGGTGTAAAGGATGTAGCATCAGTTTGCTCAAGACATCCTTGTAATTGTGCCATGTGAGGTTTTAGCTTTGGAAGGGCTATGGGAGTGTTTATAAAAAAGGGAAAGAAGTGGAGGAAGTTGGAACGATTTAGGCTCTGGGGTATATAAGAAAAATGGTGGCCATGGAATCAAACCATGAGGTGTGAAAGCCTTCTGGTATTGGGAACAAGTAGTCTCGGAAGCACCAGGGCTGGAGATGGAAAGAAAATAAAGTCCCTACTGGAGAAAAATGGCAAATTTAACTGTTGGAGTATGCTGAAATGGCAGAACTGACTGGAAAGCTCGAGAACCAAGAAGACCAAAACCTTAACAGAGAATGGAAAAAAATTATAATTTATCTTGGAGACTACTGTAAACAGATGAAAGCATTAGCAGGATTGCAATAACACAACTGTAGGGTAGCAAGTACTAGGGAGACAATTGAGTTGTATTAAATATAGAATATTGGAAAAGATGCTGTAGAAAAGGTTTGATAGTAGGACCCATGGAGGAGACGGTGGGAAGTCCAGAGATTTGGAGGAATCTGTAAATGTGGATCTGTATGGTTGTATTGTTATAATTTTATATTTCTAAAATCAAATAAATGTATTTTTTTAAAAAAAAGGAAGCACCAGGGCTGGCTTTTGTCCACAGCAGAGTTTCCTTGTGAGAAATGCTGAGGTGATTCCACTCAGAATAGCATGTGGTGCGTAAAATATTTTGGCCACATTTTCATCAACTGTGTAGAACCAAAATTAAAGTAGCCATCACTCAAGTTACAAAGAGTGCAGTAATAATAGCAAGAGGAAGCGAAGTGTGTCTGTTTATTTCATTTCTCACCAATGCAGTTTCCTTCCTTTCTGTCCAGGGATCCTGCCTCTGATACTCCGCCCCTTGATCCCAAGCAGCTTAAAGTCTTTGAGAACCTGAAGGATCTAACAGGTACATAAGAATTTTATTTCTAGGTAGCCTTGGCCCCCTCCACCCTGCCTCCAAGTCCCAGGCAAAGGGGTTGTTTGTTGTTACGGAATAGCATAATTAAGGGAGGCAGTGTGGTTCAGTGGTTAGAGTGTCGGACTAGGACCTGGGAGACCAGGGTTCAAATCCCTCCTCAGCCACGAAGCTCACTGGGTGACGATGGGCCCAGTCGCAGTCTCTCAGCCTGACCTCCCTCTCAAGGTTGTTGCAAGGATAAAATGGGGAGGAAGAAAACCATGAATGCCACCTGGAGCTCCTTGGAGGAAAAGTTGGATATCCAAGTGATAAATAAATCAGGTGCCCTCATCCTCCGCTGAATGGTCCTAACTTTGTGTTTTGCATAGGCTTCCTCTATATTGAATCCTGGCCAGAATCTCTCATGGACTTAAACCCTTTCCAGAACCTTCAAGTGATCCGGGGACGAGCCCTTTACAAGTAAGCACCCTCCCAGGATTGGGGCAGAAATAGCTTAGATTGCAGCGGCTAAAAGACTGAACTATAAATCAAGGATTCCAGCATCTGAGCTTGCCTCTGCTACTAACTCACTAGATGGCTGAAAGCGAGCTGTTTCTATTTACTTGCATAAATGCTGTCAAACCCCAATGGATTTTGTCGCTCTCCAGATCTAACAGGATATATCTCGTCCCTCTTTTTACCAGTTATCAAGTCCAGTGAATGTTGGTAGTTGTGTGTGTCTGTCGTCTTGACTTTGTCGAAGGCTTCCTGCTGGTTGTCAGCTTGCCACCATATTCCAAATATTCACTGTTAACATGCACAAGGCAGTGTGGAACTTCTGTCACTTGGTCAAGCAAGCTCAGGGTCGCTCAGAGGAAACCTGGGTTTCCCATTGTCTCTCCTAAGGGGATCTCTGAACTGGCATTTCCTGCCAGATATGGAGGCTGATCCCACAGAAGCACTCAGCAAGTGGAGGGCCTTGTCTCTCGCCTTCTGACGAAAGGTCGGAGGGTATCCAAATAAACCGCAAAAACTTCGGGCCTACACAATGTAACTTCCTCTCCCTCTCCATTCCCCTCACACACCTGCCATGTGGTAGGTAGAGCAGAGAGAACCCTCTGCTCTGTAATCCCTCACTAAAGCATTTCATCCTGCCACGGTTTCTGCCCTGCGCCAGCCATCTTTCCTTCCTTGCATGAAAAGGAAGAAGTTGGAAGTAATATTCTCAGGTACAGCAAAAAGATGCCTGAATATCTTACTTATTTTAAAACCTACACCCTTCATACTAACTGAAGTTCCTGAAATTATATTACTTGAAATGCAACAAAACAAGACAGGTTGTTAAATGAGTCCCTCACTGGGCCAGTCAATATCTACTTCAGCACGGCAGGGATAGACAAATAAAATCGCTATTTTAGGGCTTCTTCTCTTCTTCCTGATTGGGGAGCCTGTTTTTTTCTTTTCTTTTGGCAGCGGAGTCTATTCTCTGACATTGCAAAACCTCAACATCTCCTCCTTTGGCCTGCGTTCGCTGCAAGAGATCAGCAGCGGAATGGTCCTGATTCACCACAACCCCAACCTTTGCTTCATCCAGAACGTTCCTTGGGAAGCCATCTTCAAGAACCCTCGGCAGACCTTGTTCCAGAATGACAACAACCCCGAGTGTAGTAAGTGTGTGGCACCTACTCCTATGGTTACAGGGAACCAGGCAGAGGGCCCGCCCTGTGGAATGCCCTCCCTTCAGATATCAAGGAAATAAACAGCTATCTGATTTTAGAAGACATCTGAAGGCAGCCCTGTTTAAAGAAGTTTTTAATGTTTGATGCTTTATTGTACTTTAAATATTTTGTTGGAAGCCGCCCAGAGTGGCTGGGGGTGGGTTATAAATAAATTATTGTTATTGTTATTGTTATTGTTATTAGGCCCCCTCTCCACAATATTCCAATCTGTGAGCCACTTTTTAACAATCTGGTGTTGGGGGAGGGAAGGGAAGTGAGCCCCTTTGCCAGGCTTATGAAAAATCCTGTGCGGATAGGAGAATTTAGGGACTCCATATATGAGCTCTTTGTGAGCAAATGCATAAGAATTCAGGGTTACTCAGCGCAATGTTAGCTTGGGCAGCTCACAGTGAGGCCAGCAAGAGTCGAACAAAAAGACTTGTCTTTTATGTCTTCCTCCATGCCTTTGATGGTAGCAAAAGAACAGGTAACAAATGCATACATTCCTATGTCTTCTTCTCCACAGTACACGAAGACCAGAGTTGCTCCCTCCTCTGCTCCAAGGGGCACTGCTGGGGACCTGGGGGGACTCAGTGCATGTCCTGCATTGGGTTTCTGCGTGGGAATGAATGTGTTAAAAACTGCAGCCTTCTGGATGGGTATGTGATCATGGGGAAAGCAGACCAGGAGCCCTGTCTGTCCAGAATTCAGATTAGGAGCAACTTAATGGCTCTGGGAGTGCTATGTAGAAAATACTTTGTTTAGCCACATTAAGGTCTAGAGACACTTGCTATGTTTATATATATAAAAAGCTACATTTTCTTAGTGTTGGGTTCTGTGCTGTTGACTAAATTCTGTGCTTTCAGGGTACATGGAAGAGGTGTGAAAATAGCATACATATCAGCTCCTTGTTTTTCTTCTTTTTTGAAACATCCATCTGTCACCACCAAATTTTATAGAACAATTAAAATGCAGCCTTAGTAGAAGTTACTGTGATGAGAAGGGCACCGGCAGATGATGGATTGCCAATCCACGACATTCCAGGAAGATAAGGAAAGCTGGGAGGAGAAAAACTGGAAGCTGCCTAAATTTTGGATTGACCTGACTTTGCAATTCCTTCTCCTACAGAGAGTTCCGGGAATACGTCAATGGGACACGGTGCCTTCCATGCCATTCCGAATGCTTGCCCCAAAACGGGACAGAGTCCTGCAATGGATCGGTAAGGGCAGGGACTGAAAGCTGCTGAGGCCCTCGCTTTATTCTGACTTCCTCGCCTTTCCACATCAAGTTGTCTATCCATAAAGTATCTTTTCATCTGCTCTAACACACACACACACACACACACCCCTCTGCTTATGTTTCTTGTCACCCTATGTGCACAAAAAGAATGACCAGAACTGGCATCTGCTGTCCTGGCAGGTCTGCCTTGGCCCTCCATTAATTTTTCCTCCTCTGGCACTGATCAGGGCTGGAAGTCACCATTTACATTTCCCACAATGCCCCAGAGCAGTGATGTGGTATTGTCGGAAATTAAAATGGTGGCTTGTGGATCCAGTCTCCCCATGCTGATCTGAGTAGTTCTGGCTGCCAAGCCAATTGATCCAGTGCTCCCCATGGCTGCACCAGTGACTGTAATGATAAATAACTGGTTCTGAATTGGCTTCCGCCCTCCGCCCTCCCCATTCATTTTTCCTTGTGTGTCGTGCCTTTTAGATTATGAACTTGCGGGTGGGTACTGTCTAATTACTGATCTAATAAGCAACTCTGGAAGATTCTAGGTTTTCCCCCGCTAAAGAACATAACAAAAAATGCTTTAAAATAAGCTTCTGAGGAATTCCCATGTATGCTGGAATAAAATGTGGAAAAACCATTGCTCAATATAGCAAGGTGTCTTTTCCAAAGTTGTTGGACTACAAACCCCATAATTCCCAGCCATGGTGGCTGAGGCTGCTGGGGGTCGGAGTCTTGAGGGCCATGGGGTTCCCATGTCTTTGCTACAGGCTCCTTCCTTTAAAACCAGCTATGAATCCATACAGTTGAATCTGTGGAGCAGGTCAGTGGGGAGGTTTCACCTGTTCTGTCTTCTCATGTCACCTGTATCCAAATATTAAGGGAGAATTCCTCAGGCTCGTTTTCAAACAGGCTTGTTTTTAAACCAGGTGGCTATGAAATACCAGTGATAAATTATTAACAGGAAAGGTGTGCTTGTTTGCATTCCTTCCAGCTAAATTATGTCACGGCTTTACAGAAAAAAATTAATGGTCCTCTTACCACAGGTTTTTCTGGGTTTTTCTGCCTTCTTGATGTTTTGATGGATGTTTCTATTTTGTAACGTAAAATGAGAAAAGTCGAGGCTAATAAAACTTAAATAAACTCAATCATCAGTCTTTATACACACAAAACCTAATAGCTGTGTGACCCATAAATGCGTTAGCGAAATGCTATTACGTAAAAATTTGAGTTGAACCTTGTAATAGAAATGATAGGAAGAAACAAAGATCCAGAAAACTGAATAGCCAATAACTAAAACAAATAAATTTATAAACACAGCGTATATCAATTTGAACTGCCAATACATCGCGGTGGCTGGGAAGCCACGATGTATCGGCAGCTCAAAAATTCTGAAACCGGTGTTGCGATGCAAACGCCAAAGCGGTTTCAGACAATAAATGGAAGTATCGCCCATCCCTCCTCTTGAGGACTGCCCACATAGTCATTATGCAAGAGAGCAAATATCAGCTGACATGCTGGCAAAGACTTCGTGCATCATAGATAAAAGCTGGGCGAGCTTTATTCAGAGATTGTCGCCTCAGACACTGAAGATAATGTCACAACTAGTCATTTCTTTTAGATTTTTCAGAGCGAGATCCAGCCAGAGTGAAGAGCTTTGAAGCTTCCTTGAAAGCTTTGAGGCTCATGCCTTAAGCATGTGCTTAAATTTGCCCATTGAAATCAATGCGCCTGCAATGTTACAAAATCCAAGTTACCCAACTTTTCCCATCGTTAGGTAATAAAATGTGCAAGAACAGCACAGTTCACCTGAGGCAACTTTGCAACAGCCCCAGACCCAGCGACTCCAAATCCATAGATTCCTATCAAAGTTTCTGGCTTTAATGTCAGTCTCTGGTCATGTCAGCAACGAGTCGCCCTGTGTTGTAAGGGTGATATTGAATGCAGATCCATACAGGACAGCTGATAGGGAGGAGTTCCCCTCCCCCTGTTCTTATAGAAAGTCTTTTTTTCTTTTTCCGTCCTTCTTCCTTCCTTAGGACGCAGACCAGTGTGTGGCTTGTGCCCATTACAAAGATGGCCCCTACTGCGTGGAGCAGTGTCCCAGTGGCGTGAAGGTGGATGGTTCTTTCGTACCCATCTGGAAGTATCCCGATGGGGAAGGCATGTGTCAGATCTGCCCGACCAACTGCACCCACTCGTAAGTTTCCAACATGGTTAATAATAAATAATAATAATAATAATAATAATTTATTTATACCCTGCCCTTCTGGCTGGGTTTCCCCAGCCACTCTGGGCGGCTTCCAACAAAATATTAAAATACAATAATTCATCAAATATTAAAAGCTTCCCTGAAGCCTTCTAAAAGTCGGATAGTTGTTTATTTCCTTGACATCTGATGGGAGGGCGTTCCACAGGGCGGTCACCACTACCGAGAAGGCCCTCTGCCTGGTTCCCTGTAGCCTCACTTCTCGCAGTGAGGGAACTACCAGAAGGCCCTTGGAGCTGGACCTCAGTGTCTGGGCAGAACAATGTCGATAGAGACGCTCCTTCAGGTATACTGGGCTGAGACCGTTTAGGGCTTTAAAGGTCAGCACCAACACTTTGACTTGTGCTTGGAAAAGTCCTGGGAGCCAATGTAGGTCTTTCAGGACCGGTGTTATGTGGTCTCGGTGGCCACTCCCAGTCACCAGTCACCAGTCTAGCTGCCGCATTCTGGATTATGGGGAGAAGGTCCTGCTGGAAAAGAGGCACCAGCGCCTTTGCCTAATGGGTGATGGGAAATGGGGAGGAAGAAATGCTAAGACTGTTAGCAGTTTGCTCTCTGCAGAGCACACTTTCTGTATAATTTAGCACATAATCGTTTTGACTTCTGGCAGCCTTTTACTTGGCCGCCCTGGAGCGACACCAAAAATCTGCCACCTAAGGTGTCCTCATTCCCACCTGCCTCTAAATGGGCTTTGATGAAACAAGGTCAGCAAACGAAAATTAAAAATTTTTGTTGTGTTTTTTTTTAAAAAAAGCTGCCTTTAAATGTCGGTGCTAGAAATGTCTTCCACGGCTTGTGATAACTGCATGTGCCCGAAAGCTGATGAAGCCTTGCAAACTTTTATTCAGTTGTCTTCTTTTTATATATATAATTTTTATTTGATTTTTTAAAAACATAAACATACAACAAAAAACAATTCAAAATCCAAAGATCTGAATCTCCTGACTTCCCTCCACCACCAATCCCTTCCATGGGTCCTAATGATAATATTTACAACTGCATATCAATACTGTCCCAAGTTTTATCCTTCCAAATTATCCATACTTTCCGTTAGTTTACAAGTGTGGTTGAAATCCTGCTAATGTTTTAACCTGCTTACAATCTTCTTGTAAACTTTTCCCATTCTTTTTTAAAGTTCTTGCCCTCTTGATTTCTAAGCTTCCCAGTTAATTTTGCCATTTTAGCATAGTCCATCAACTTGGTTTGCCATTCTTCTCTGGTCAGGGTTATTTCCATCTCTGGGCTAGTAATTATTATTATTTTTATTTTTATTAATACCCCGCCCTCCCCAGCCAAGGCCGGGCTCAGGGCGGCTAACAAGCAATAATAAAAACAAGTTGAATGAATACAACTTAAAAACAAGATCAAAACACAACATTAAAATATTGAAACATTAAAATATTAAAATGCAGCCTCATCACAGGAGGAGAAAAGGAAAAAGAAAGAGGGGGAGGGAATCAAATTGGCTCCAAGCCAAAGGCCAGGTGGAACAACTCTGTCTTACAGGCCCTGCGGAAAGAAATCAGATCCTGCAGGGCCCTGGTCTCATGAGGCAGAGCGTTCCACCAGGCCGGAGCCAGAGTTGAAAAGGCCCTGGCTCTGGTTGAAGCCAATCTAACTTCCTTAGCGCCCGGGAACACTAGGGTGTTGCTATAGTAGCATCCGTGAGGCTGTTGTCGCATACAACAAACTTTTATTCAGTTGCCCGTCTCCTCATTCTGCTCTACTGAACATTATTATGCTTGTTACACTTTATAATCAGATTGCTTTTAGTTCTCCACACTTTGTATTTATCAGTCGTTTCAATCAGTTAAAAAAATGCAAAAGTGAAAAAGCAATTAAAATTGCCTAAATGTTTTCAAGTAGCGAGCTGTACTCTGTTCTGGCACCTGTTGTTTCTCCTTAACAAGTGAAGTGGTATTTCTTAAATGGTTGTGTGATATAACTTGGTGTTTCCTTTTCCAGGTGTACAATACGGGATGAACGCGGCTGCCCCGTGGATCAGAAACCTAGGTATTAGATTTCGGCTCATTTTCATTTATATCCCATGTGTCTTCCGTTGGAAGTCAAGATGTTATGCAAGCCTATACAAAGTATATTGTGTTACTGAAATATATGAAAAAATAATAAAAAATTGTCCAGTAGCACCTTAGAGACCAACGAAGTTTGTTCTTGGTGTAAGCTTTCGTGTGCATGAACACTTCTTCAGATACCTGTGTGTTACTGAAGTTACTGAACATGGAAGATTTCTGGGCACAATCTAAGTACAAAGGGCATTCTAAGAGCCATGAATATGTGTGATCAGGGAATTCAGTATTCTGAGAAACCTCAGCTTTCAATTACAAAAAAGGTTGTTTTTGAAAGGATGTTTTCCTGTCCCTGTGACGGGACAAATAATCCTGATGAGCTGAATGTGCTACAGAAAAAGTAAATGGCCACAAATTTGGAAAGATTCGCTGGAGAGAGAGAGATTATTCAGTAAAAACCAATAAACTTGTGGCACCCTAAAGACTGACACATTTATTATGCCATTTGCTTTTGAGGGCCAGAATCCACTTCATCAGATGCGTGAAGTCTCAAATTGGCAGACAAATATACATAGTTGCGTGGGGGAGAAGAGTGAGGTCAGAGGGAAACAAAATGCAGTGATAATTTCGTAAAAGTGAAATAATTTTCAGTCCATCTGGTGAATTCGTGGCTGATCTGAGACATAAACCACAGTGTTTGCGCTCACAGCCTGCGCTCTTTATCACTAACATGCATCAGCTCTAAAAGATCTAGGAGATAAATCCTTTGAACGCATTATTAAAAAACAAATTCTAGCTTCTCATTATTAAAAGAATCTCAGAGTAGGGTAGAATCACAGTACATTAGAACCTTATGCAACAGAAAAAGCAGCAGGAACCACTGTGTTTTGAAACTATGATTATTAAGCAGTATATCAGTCGGTGGGTGTTTTTGCTTTATTTGTTTTAGTTATTAAAATGCCAAACCAAGCACAAAACAAAATTCATCACAGAAAACAGGCATGAAATGTCTAAGCCAAGGCAAAGAGGGGGGCTACAGACATCACCAATACATTCCAGACTTTTGGTATAATAAGAATTATAACTAGTCTGTAAAAAATAAAAACACCAGTACAATGGATAGCCCTTGTTTTCCCGGGGGCTGAGCTGCACTTCCAGCAAACTTTAGTTTGTGGAGCTCTACCTGTATTCCTCTATCATCCGCAGCTGTTTATAGGCCATGGGGGGCTAGTGGAAGGAGGAGATTGCTTATGTCATGCATTGTTAACATAAACAATAAGATCACACCAAACAGGAAGAAATTTGTCCTTACTTTTTTGACCTCTAGAGGCTCTCAGTTTATATTTCAGTTTCTCTGGTAGGGCTGATTCCCACACCTTCGTGTGCCTGTGAAAAAATAGCCGCTCCGGCTAGTTCCCACCAGAATCGGGTTATTGTGGCTGCGGCATACGGAGAATCCATTGTTGTTGAAATATAAATAAAAACCACGAGGGATGAAAATTCGCCATAACATCAGGAGAGACTGCTGACTTTCCTTGAGTATCCCACGGGTCACTCAAAGGCCTGAGGAATTGGGCAGGTCTCTAATTGGCACTTGAAACTCCCTAAAAAGTTCCTCTCTTGGCAACTCATCCTCCTCACTTTCTCTGCTTGTTTAAGCCCTGCCTGGCGCAGCTTCTCTGCCTGCCTGCCCGTTCGCATCCCCTGAAAGTTGCAGGCGAAGTTGGCTACCCTGCTTCAGGCTTCCCCCCTTTTCTCTCTGTCCTCTTCCAGCCAGGCTACGTCCATTACAGCTGGGGTGGTGGGTGCTGCGCTCGTCCTGGTTCTCTTGTCCATCATCATCATTTGCATCAAGCGTCGGAAGCAGCAAGAGCGGAAGCACACTCTGCGGCGTCTCCTGCAAGAGACAGAGGTAGGGTTTGGCGGCCGTAACCTCTTTCCCCCCCGAGGTGGGGTTGTGAGGAGAGCCTGCAGCAGAGCTCATGGGAGATTTGGCATGGCACTTCTGAATTTTAGCAGCCTTTTTGGAAGCGCTGCTTTATTTCCCCATGTGGGGAATTGCCTCCCTGTACGTTCCATGCTCAATGGAACCTCCATGTATAGGGGCAGTAGATCTCTGAATATGAAATGTTGCCAGACGTTTCAGGAGAAGGCCTTCATCTTCATGCTCTGCTTCTGAACTTCTGCAGACAGCTGACAGAAAGTCAGATAATACAATTGCTTCCCTGTTATGCATGTATAAAAAGACCTAAATGTATAAACAGTCTGAAAGGGAACTCCCCGCTGAATAATAATAATAATAATAACAATTTATTATTTATACCCCGCCCATCTGGCTGGGTTTCCCCAGCCACTCTCGGCGGGTTCCAACAGAATATTAAAATATTAAAATACAATAATCTATTAAACATTAAAAGCTTCCCTAAACAGGGCTGCCTTCAGATGTCTTCTAAAAGTCTGGTAGTTGTTTTTCTCTTTGACATCTGGTGGGAGGGTGTTCCACAGGGCGGGTGCCACTACCGAGAAGGCCCTCTACCTTGTTCCCTGTAACATGGCTTCTTGCAGCGAGAATAATCTTCACAGGAAGTCCCCAGCGCTGTTTTGTTCTCATTCTTCTCAGTGTCCCTCCAAATAATTTTATTACATGCTTGTACGTGAGACTGACTAGGGGGCAGTGGAACCATAGAGTTGGAAGGGACCTCAGAGCTCCTCTAGTTCATCCCCTACTGATCCCCCTCTCTCTGCACCCCTCCTCACTTGCTTTGACGCTGTTAGTTGGTGGAGCCATTGACACCCAGCGGAGCCCTGCCGAACCAGGCACAGATGCGTATTCTCAAGGAGACGGAACTGAAAAAAGTCAAGGTGTTGGGGTCAGGTGCTTTTGGAACAGTGTACAAGGTGAGGAGCGCCGGATTAGATTTGTTGCGCGGGCAGATGGCGCGGGAAAGCCCTTGGCTGGGAACCCAACAGCTTGAGGACCTTTGGAAACTTTTTCAGAGACTCAGTTTGAACTACCAAGCCTTGAATCCTGTTCCTCGTTCACTCAGGATCCAAGTGTCTCTTTTCAACGAAATGTTCCCCTTTCCAGGTGGTGATCGCATCTTCCCAGCAGCCATTAAGTTGGTACTGGGGAGGAAATGTGATTCCTTTGTCAACTAGCAGGGCCACTGCAATTTAACTTAAGAGTTCTGTCTGGGCTGCTGCTGTGCGCGAATACCTCTGGGACACCACAAAGTCCTGCGTGAAGAGAGGCACAGCGCTCTGCGTTGCCACACTAGGCCACATCTTTCACTTGGGAGTTTTAGCGCAGTGTTTCTGAAGTGTCTAGTAGGCAGTCTCCTTCCCATATTCCTGTAATCATCATCATCATCATCATCATCTTAAAAAACAAAACCCGATGCATTTATTCATCTTGCTCTCTTTCTCTTAACCATCCATGCAGGGAATTTGGATTCCAGACGGCGAGAGTGTGAAGATCCCGGTGGCCATCAAAGTCTTGCGGGAAAACACCTCGCCCAAAGCCAACAAGGAGATTTTGGATGTGAGTGAGGAAGGCACAGTGACCCCTCTTAATCCGGGTTTGGATTTGCAGCCCAGTGGCTAAAGCTGAAACAGGGACAAGCACCCTGAGGCTCAAGATTTTAACTGAGAATAATTACACTGTTTCCTGATGCACCACTTGTACTGGAAACCTAAACTTGTACTGGAAACCTAAATAACGGCACAAGAAAGTGGGGGGGGAATCCATCCAAGCAGCTCAGCGAGGCAAGGCACTATGACTAAAAGAACGAAAACAGTCGAGGTGGTGCAACGGGAATAAAACGATAACAGCAATTTGAATAAAAATGAAACAGTGTATGTGTGTGTGTGTGTGTGCGCCTGTGTGTACACACACACAGACACACACACATTAATAATGATGACCAGCCCAAACCTTGCCTCCTCTGAGGATTTTACCACCTCCAACCATAAATCTTGAGGGTGGCCTGGCAGCATTTCCTTGCATGTATGCTAGCTCCCTTGGAAGGCAGAGTGACGATTGCACAGCTCCTTGTTGAAAGGATCAAGTTGCGCGCGGCCAATGGCAATAAAACACACATCGAAGCTGTAAAGCTCAGTCAAGCATTGTTTACTTGAACGGCAACACCAATCTTCATGGCAGAAGACTTATTTGCAACTTTACTACAATGCAGATAGTAAGGCAAACTTCAGTTGTACATGTTGCCTGCAGTCAGCTCAGCAGTCTCTCCTCTGTAGGAATCACACATGTCCACAGATAAGTGCTCCACCGCTGTTTATAGCTGCTGTAGACTAGGCAATCTTGCACGTCAATGCTTCCGAGAATCTTTGAGAATCTTCTCACAGTTTCTAGAAACGGACGGCGCTTTCTCACTTGCTCTAACATCCTCTTGGTACTTCCTCCAGCCCACCTAATTGAAAAGCAGCCTAAGTGCCATAGCTGCAGTTGCTGTTCTAGCTGCATAGCACATGAGCATCAAGTTGAAGATAAATTGATAGCTACCAGTTCACTGCATTGGGTCAACAGGTTCAAAAGATCCCAGCAGAGCAAAGCAAAACCAGGAGAAACAGAGGAGGAGAATATGCAGTGCCTTCCAAAGTTGTAGTTCAAAAGCATCTGGAGGGCCACAGATTCTTCACTCCTGCTGTATGAAGATCACATACTACCCCTGATATTGTCTCCGTGTGCCAGGTGCCAGTGTGGAATCCATGGGGCTTATTGTCCAGAACACGGATGGGGAACTTGTGGTCCTCCAGATGTTGTTGGACTGCAACTCCCATCAGCCCCAGCCAGCATGGCCAAAGGGTCAGGGATGATGGGACCTGGAGTCAAAACAACAACTGGAGGGACCACCCCTGCAATAGAGAGATACTGTCAAAAATGGTGTAGGAGGGGTGGGGCAGTAAGATGATGGTGAATAAGGCTTGAAAGCAAAAATTGTGGGTCTCTTCTTTAAAGCAGTGCAGCCAGACCTTTATGTCAGTTTGGAGCTGAGAAGTAGACCTCTAATAAAATAACTCCACCCTTCCTATATGCTCAGGATTTCCCTGGGTTAAAATGTCACCGAAATCCCTCCAGCTGACTTAATTGTCACGCAGGACACATAAGCACATCTCCTCTCAGCATCTTCTCAAAGCCAAGCCAAATATGTTACGGTTTCTCTATTTGCTTGCTTCCTCACGGATCTTTTCTGCTCTTACTGGGTGCAACGTGCCCTCCACCAATTCTCATTATCCTGGGAATGCCACAGACTCAAAGCAGTCTATAAACACTTTTTGTTGGCCAGAGTTACAAGCAACTTACACAGCATCTGGGTTCCCTGTTGTTGTCACCCGTGTTTTGTTTGCCGTGGCTGAATTCAGCAATTCCTGGGCTCTAGTGGGAGTGGATTGACAACCCCTCCTGGATGTCTTCCCTCTAACCTGGGTTAGCAAACTCACACTGCTCCCTCACCCCCAGAAGGATAGAACTCTCCCCTTGAAGTCTGGCCTGTGTGAGTTCTTCCTGATCCTCCATCACTGTTTCTCTTCTGAAAGGAGACCTCTAACACCCACCTTTCCTCCCCAGGAGGCTTATGTCATGGCTGGGGTGGGCAGCCCTTACGTATCGCGGCTGCTGGGAATCTGCCTCACCTCCACGGTACAGCTGGTTACTCAGCTCATGCCCTACGGCTGCCTGCTGGACTACGTGAGGGAGAACAAGGACCGCATTGGATCCCAGGATCTCCTCAATTGGTGTGTGCAGATAGCAAAGGTAGGCGGAGCTTCAGTGCAGGGGGCGGGGCTTCATGGTGATTGTCCGTCTGGCATGCGACTTTGCATAGCCAGTTGTATTCTGCCCCTTTCAGGACCCATCTCCTCTTCTTTGCCCACGTTCAGTTTTCTTTGCTTTATCCTCCCCCAGCTTTCTCCTCTTTAAAGGTGGGGGTTGTAGAATCACAAACCGACAATCAAAGAAGAAAATAGGGTCACGACGGAGGTAGTAACTGAAGAGAGCTGCATTGTGAGGGATCGTGGTTGGTGATGTTGACAGGCTCATTACAGAACAGGCTTTCCTGTGCTTATATGAACCACCCCAAAGGGAGGACTTCAGCAGGTGACACTTGTCCCACCACCCTGTGGTATTAAAATGGAAGACTGGGCGATGTAACTTGCTGAAATTCTTCCTCCTTCACAAATACAAGTGCCTCGCTGAATCGAGTGCACTTGGGAGGAAACACAGAATATGTGCATCTAGTCTCTCTCGCGTTTTAAATTTGCAGCAAGTTCCTAGCCCTGATCCCAACTTTTAGCGAACCACTTATATTTAGGCTTATTGCCTGCAAATCCATCCACACATACCCCCCTCCCCACTGCCACTCCCAAAGCACTGACATTTGTAGAGATGTGAAGTGTATAATCCAACATAACTTAATGGTTGAATGTGTGCTGTGCTTGCAAAAGACCCCTGCTTCAATCCCTGATATCTCCAGTTAGAGGAATGACAGCAGGACTGAGTATAACTTCTGTCTGAGACATTAGAAAGCTGTTTTCGGATAGTACTGAGCTACAGGGAACGGTTGCCTGGTTTAGTATAAAGCATCTTCGTATTTTCAAGCATATTTTTTGTTTTGTAAGCTGCTGAAAAGGAATAAACCAGTTGAGTCAGGCATGGAGGGTAGGAGAGCACTGCAAGAACCCCCTTTTCCCTTCTCCAAGCAAGTTTAGCAAGTTTGTATTGATGCCACAGAAATTAGAAATTAATGTTAATTATTTTCTCCACTTCTGCAGTTGAGACTGAGGGTGCGTGGCATCTGTTATTGCACCTATGTGCTTTTAAGAGCTCTAGAAACAGTTCCCCTTGGCTCCACTTTAAAGGGATAGTTACCAGCATTTCTTCCTTCTCTCTCAGGGTATGAACTACCTGGAGGATGTCCGTCTGGTCCACCGGGACTTAGCTGCCCGGAACGTCCTGGTGAAGAGCCCAAACCACGTGAAGATCACAGATTTTGGTTTGGCTCGGCTGCTGGACATCGATGAGACAGAATATCATGCTGATGGAGGGAAGGTTGGTCAGAGAACACAATTATGGAGCAAGGCCAGGGTGCACCTCCCTTTAAGACTGAGTAGCACCCTAAAGGTTGATCAGAATTGTTTAGAGATGGGTGCATTTACATATCATTTGAGTAGTAGGAGAAGTGCACTGACACTGTTGGTTTTGTCTCCTCCGGGCAAATTTATTTATTACAATTCTATCCCACCTTTTGACGCGGGTGGCGCTGTGCGCAGAGCCTAGGGCTTGCCGATCAGAAGGTCGGCGGTTCGAATCCCTGTGACGGGGTGAGCTCCTGTTGCTCAGTCCCTGCTCCTGCCAACCTAGCAGTTCGAAAGCACGTCAAAGTGCAAGTAGATAAATAGGTACCGCTCTGGCGGGAAGGTAAACGGCATTTCCGTGCGCTGCTCTGGTTCGCCAGAAGCGGCTTAGTCATGCTGGCCACATGACCCGGAAGCTGTACGCCGGCTCCCTTGGCCAATAAAGTGAGATGAGCACTGCAACCCCAGAGTCAGTCACGACTGGACCTAATGGTCAGGGGTCCCTTTACCTTTACCTATCCCACCTTTCCTCCAAGGAGTTCAAGGTGGCGTATGTGGTTCTCTCCTTCTGCCCATTTTTATCCTCACAACAACCCTGTGATGTAGGTCAGGCAGAGAGTGAGCGGCTGGCCTAAGGGCACCCAGTGAGCTGGATGGATGAGTGAGGATTTGCACCCTGGTCTCCCAGCACTCTAACCACTAGGCAGCAAATAGGAAAGTGCCTTATACCAACTCAAGACAGTTGGCCCATGTAGCTTGGTATTGTTTACACCAGAGGTAACCAGTGTGTCACCCTCCAGATGATGTTGGACAAAGACTCAACATCTCTTGCTGGTTGGAGCTGATGGGACCTGATAGTGCAGGGGCCTGCAACCTTTAAGACAAAAAGAGCCACTTGGACCCATTTCCGAAGAAAAAACAACAACTGGGAGCCGCAAAACCATTGCAACATTTAAAACAAATATATCTCCGGAGCCACGATCTGACAGCGGGCGGGAAGGTGACGTCGGGATGGTGCGTGACTAACGCACGCACCGCCCCCATGCGACGTCACAGCCAGTACAGCGCCCGCCACAGTGGGGAGTGTTGGGGCGCACAATGCCCCTCCTCCCCTCGCTAGTATCCGCCCCGGAGCCGCAGCAAAGATGTAAAAGAGCCACATGCGGCTCCGGAGCCGCGGGTTGCAGACCCCTGTGATAGTGCTTTTTTCTGGGGGGTATGCATACCACTAAACATTTTGTGAATCTAAGTTTGGCCTCACTGAGGAGCAGTATTTCAATATGAGTAGGAAAATGAGAGGGGGTACCATGTTGGCCAACCCCAGTCTACATGGACAGGCCATGACTCTCGCGGTTTTCAGGGCGGTCTCGCCCAGTCCTGCTTGGAGGTGGCAGGGCTTAAGGTTCTGCATGTAAAGCAGAAGCTGTACCACTGTAGTGTATCAGACCTGGTTCTTATACACAACAGCAGAGGTAGTGAGCCTGTGTCTGAGCTGCAACACTTCAAAGTGCATGTGAGGGCCCACGTGATCGAATGAGTCTGAAGGCAAAACAATTCTCCCTCTCTCTAGAAAATAAGCCTCTTGGAGAAAAGGTCTGTGGCCTACCTCTTAGCTTGGCATGCTTGCTTTCTATATACAGTGGTACCTTGGGTTACATATGCTTCAGGTTACACACACTTCAGGTTACCGACTCTGCTAACCCAGAAATAGTGCTTCAGGTTAAGAACTTTGCTTCAGGGTGAGAACAGAAATCGTGCTCCGGCTGCATGGCAGCAGCAGGAGGCCCCATTAGCTAAAGTGGTGCTTCAGGTTAAGAACAGTTTCAGGTTAAGTACGGACCTCCGGAATGAATTAAGTACTTAACCTGAGGTACCACTGTACAGGGAGCGTGTTCTCTGTGAAGGAGGATTCCATCCTGTGTCCCCAGGCTTGCCCTCTTGTGGTGGTACGGCCCAGGCGCGGATTGACTAGCTCCCTAAGAACTAGGCCCATAAGCCTGTTCTCCTGCCCCACACAAACACACACAGCTGCTGCTTGGAACCAGCCCCCAAGAGGGATGGTTTGATGCCACAGTGGTCAACTTTGTGCCATTTGCCTTGCCCAGGTACCTATCAAATGGATGGCCCTGGAGTCCATCTTGCGCAGGCGTTTCACACACCAAAGCGACGTGTGGAGCTATGGTAAGTGGGGGCTTGTGGGGACCCTCCTGTTCGTTCCTGTGGCGAGACGCCGGCTGGCGCTTGACGGGACCCCCTTGCCTGTCTCTCCAGGTGTGACTGTGTGGGAGCTGATGACTTTTGGAGCCAAGCCGTATGATGGAATCCCCGCCCGAGAGATCCCTGACCTGCTGGAGAAAGGAGAGAGGTTACCACAGCCTCCCATCTGCACCATTGATGTCTACATGATCATGGTGAAATGTAAGAAGCTAGAGGTCTTGCATGAAAGGAAAAAGGGTTGCAATGAAATATAGGGGCAAGGGGGGGGGCAAGGCCCTTGGTTACTGTAGCCTTTGTTGTCGCTGGCACCCCATAGCCCTTAAAGCAGCCCTTCTCAACCTGTGGGTCCCCAGATGTTTTTGAACTACAACTCCCATTACCCCTAGCTAGCAAGGGCAGAGCTCAGGGATGATGGGATTTGTAGTCCAACAGCATCTGGGGACCCACAGGTTGAATACCGTTGCCTTAAAGGAAAGTGGAATGCCAGCAAGTTGAGCTATACCTTTTTCTTGGAGGATCTTGATGGTGCCTCCTAAGAAGGTCTGCATCTTTGAACTTGCATTTTCTGGAGTTTGAACCTTTTGGCTAAACGTTTGTATTGAACTTGAAAGTTCATTTCACAAAGGAGCTGGTTCCAGTTCCCCTTTGTCCCTTGACAAAATGAACTAGTTCGGTTCGTCTTCAGTAGCCAGTTCAGTTCAACTTCACCCAATGGATCCTTGGCATGTTTGTTTTTCAGCATTCATAATATTACAAGCTTCTGTGCCGAAGTATAAAATGCACTTAAGAAAATACCCAAACACACAAGTCAAATGTGAATGGTTTAATTTATTTCCCCCAACAATTGTGGTGTTTAATCTTAAAGGCCCAAAGCGTCCAAAGAGTAAAGAAAAGTACACATATAAGATAATGAAGATGAACTAGAAATCATTCAGAGTGCTAGCCCCAAATGAACTTAATGCATATTCAGTTTACCTGTCAATTATGGGAGCTACCTTCAGGGATAGCTTAGGTAATTTTTAAGTAATTCAGTGAACTTGATTAAACCGAACTAATTCATTCTAAGTGCTGACTGTGCTTGCCACACAGGTTGGATGATCGACTCAGAATGCAGGCCCAAGTTCCGAGAACTGGTCACTGAATTCACGCGAATGGCCAGGGATCCGCAGCGTTTCGTGGTCATCCAGGTGAGCCAGGAGTGGTGGTAGGGAAAGCCTCTTTCATCCTGCCAAGACCTAGGCTGTGTTCAAAGGGGATTTTTCTCCACTGTGTTAAATTAGCTTTTATGAAAGATTTTCTTGTGTTACAAAATGGACAAATAAGCAGAGAAAAGTTCAATGGGGGGAAGAGGGAGGGAGAAAAATGGGAGTGGTGGTGTTATTTCATTCTATTGCCTAGTGATAGATCCTTTGTGTGTACACACACACACACACACACACGGGGTTAGGGCAGGCATCCCCAAACTCGGCCCTCCAAATGTTTTGGGACTACTACTCCCATCATCCCTAGCTAACAGGACCAGTGGTCAGGGATGATGGGAATTGTAGTCCCAAAACATCTGGAGAGCCGAGTTTGGGGATGCCTGGGTTAGGGGGTCCAGAACTTGGTTGGTTGTGTTCAGTTGGTTGCAGTGTGGCTTGTTTGTATGTGTGTGGTGGGGCAGGGGTCGGTTGATGGTGTCTGTGATTGCTGAGCCTGATAGCTGCTGCTGCTACAGTCATTTTGAGGGTTCTGAACACATACTGTCTGACTCCTGTTTTAACCTGGCCTGGGTGAATTAGAGTCTCTTTCATGCCTGGGATCAGATTGATCTGGGGGAGGGAACCTTACTCCCAAGCCAGCTTAACAAATGGCTGTTTATGTATGGCGTTCTTTGCCGCCTTGTAGCATATGGTGTGGCTCACTTGTTTGAGTCCTCTAGAGTTAGAATGATGGAATTGTAGAGTTGAAAGGGACTATGAGGATCATCTGGTCCAACCTCCTGCAATGCTGGGATCTTTTGCCCATTGTGGGGCTTGAATCCACAACCCCGACAAATTAAGAGTGTCATGCTTTACTGACTGAGGTGTCCACTAACCTACTGTGTAAGAATTATGGAGAAGATGCTATATGGACTACTTTGATGAACCCTAAGCCCACTCCTACTGCAGGAGCCGTGGAATTCTCAAAGCCACAAATACTTATTGCTGTCTATTAGAACATGCATGCACATTAATATCTCTGGTTGTTCCTCCTTGGCAGAACGATGATAAAATGGGTCTTGCCAGCCCCATAGACAGCACTTTCTACCGCACTTTGCTAGAGGAAGAAGACATGCAAGATCTGGTGGATGCCGAAGAGTACTTGGTACCCCACCAGGGCTTTTTCAATGGCGAGGCATCTGCAGACTATCACTCTAGGATCCCCTCAACCAGGGTAAGCGTGTGGCTATTACCAGTTTATGGTGATAATAGACAAAGCCAGTTTGTATCCTGCTCAGGCTGGACTTCCCAGTGGGCATGCCCTTCTCTCCTGTAAAGCGCATGTGCTGGAAACTCCTGTATGGAATATTTCAATAAGTTTGCAAAAGAGAGAGGTGGTGACCAGCCCATAGCCTACAGGCTGTATACACAGTGGGTGGTGCTTTGGTCTAAACCACTGAGCCTCTTGGGTTTGCCGATCAGAAGGTTGGCGGTTCAAATCCCCGTAACGGGGTGAGCTCCTGTTTCTCTGTCCCAGCTTCTGCTAACCTAGCAGTTTGAAAGCACATCAAAGTGCAATTAGATAAATAGGTACCGCTGTGGTGGGAAGGTAAACGACGGTTTTGTGCGCTCTGGTTTCCGTCACGGTGTTCCGTTGTGCCAGAAACAGTTTAGTCATGCTGGCCACATGACCCGGAAAGCTGTCTGTGGACAAACACCGGCTCCCTTCACCTGAAAGTGAGATGAGCACTGCAACCCCATCTTCGCCTTTGACTGGACTTAACCATCCAGGGGTCCTTTACCTTATACCTTATACCGCCCAGCAAGACCACCTAGCTTTTTTTGGGGGGGTGGCAAAATCAGAGGGCTTGTGAACCCTGAGTGTGGCAGTTCAGCCAAGAAAGATTAGCCACCCCATCCCCAGAATTTCAAATATCCTTCCCTGCTGGCCAGGGCTGCAAAATGGTCCCTAAGCCTGAACTCTCAGCTTACACTTACCCTCGGCGATCAGGTTTCTACTTGGCATGTCTGGTTCATAGGCAATGCTGAAGCGCACACCTGTTTTTTCCACTTTCCAGAGTAACACAGAGACTCCAATGGATGAGGATGAACCCGAGCAAGCAGCTCAGTACCCCTATTTGGGCCCGCCTCTCTTGGAAGAGCCAGGAGCTGTCATCCCTGACTTGCTCGAAGGGGACTATACAGGAAGCACTCTGCAGCGCTACTGCGAAGATCCCACTGGTGCCTCGATTAATGAAAACGAGAGCCCAGAAGCTAAGAACTACAATTCACCTGTGCCCTGCAGTATGGTTCCAGGTATGTGCCTTGTTCATTATGTATGTACTTGCAAAAATTTCAATTGGGGAATCTTGAAAAGTGTTTTGGTGTGGTTTTGTTTTGTTTCAAAAACAAGCTTCCAGCCCCTGTGGCTGTGGATTGCCAGTAGCAAGTGTGGCGTCTCATTTGAGGACTCGAAAAGCCATGTTTGCTGTTAGTTTGGGTGGAAAGTTGGTGGAAGTCACTGCGTCCTGGTTTCGGCCATTTGTTTTGCATTTTTCTTATCCCTGCAGAGTATGTGAACCAGCCAGAAAACAGCCTTCCATCCAGCAAAGGCCTTCGACCTCCAGGATCCACCCTAGAAAAGCCAAAGGGTCACTTGGGCAAGAATGGGCTCATCAAGGAACCAAAGAACGCCTTCCATAACAGCAGCAGCTTCAGCAATGTGGTGGAAAACCCAGAGTACCTGACGCCCTGCAACCTCCCTCTGGCCGGCCCTTTGCCTCAGGCCTTTGACAATCTATATTACTGGAACCAGGAGACTCCCAAGAGCAACCCAGCAGAATTCTTTGCTGGCTCTGCCACTCCTGCCACCAACAGCTTTGCCACTACGCCGACGGCGGAGAACCTGGAGTACCTAGGCCTAGCCGAGTCGGTTTCTCGCCCCAAGGACTTTGCGTGAGGACCCCTGTCACCACTGAATCCTATTTTTGATATTTAGGCAGCTCAGGACACAAACGAACTATTAATGCATGCAAGATGAGCGGGATTCACTAAGGCCTTAGCACAGCCCTCTTGAAGCCTAGTAGGCCGCTCCTTCTTGTCCTGGCAGTTGGGCGAAAGCACTTTGTTTGTGACAATCTCCTGTCATGCAGTTTGGGCAACCCAGGCCAACTGTCATTTGACATACAGCAGGAATGTACAACAGGACGATCGCCGGGGTGCTCCTGATCGATCCCCCCTAAAGCTCAACAACTCTGGTGCATCCTCCCCCCCCAAAAAAGCTCAAAAACTGTGGGCAATCCTCTCCACAAAAAGCTCAACAACTCTTGGCAATGACAATGGGTGGATCACTGCCAGTTTTTTTATACTGGGAGTAGATCGCAGTCTCTTAGGAGTTGGACGTGCCTGACATACAGGAAAAAGGGCTGCTCTTCTGCCCCCTCCTCCTCTCCCTTTGAATACGAGACAAAGAGGGTCAGACCACTGACTGGGCTAAAGAACTAAGAGGTGGAACGCTACTTTTTTTTTTAAGGTACATTTTTCAAAAAACAAACTTAAGGGTACTGACATGAGGTGGGGAGGGGAGAACCATGAGATCGTGTGTTGTAAAAAATGAGGGCAACGCATGGGTGTCGCATAAAAACGGTGGTGTGTTTTCTGTTATTGGTCATTTAATGACAGTGGTAAAAAGGGAATGTGCTTCCTTGACCTTTGGATCGGGGCCAGGGGCACCTGCGTCCTTACAACAGAGTAAACTGGGGAGGGGGAATTGTGATGTTCCTTAAACACAACATCTTGGTGGGGTCTGGGGAGGAAGAAGAAAACAATGTTGCCTAGTGGCGAGAGCCTCCTTCCCACCCCTTTGCCCTCTCAAGAAGATTCCAGAAGAGGCCGGTGAGGAACTCAAACCAACTTCATTTCTTGGCTTGGACAGCTTGGCAAACTGAGAACAGTTGAACATCTTAATTAAGAGAGAGAATAATTTTGGAGTGCTTCCCTCCTCCTCACAAATAACACCATGTTTTGAACTCTCTTTTTGTATAGGCCACATTTTATGCCCTGGTGGTTGTTGTGGCTTCCTGTTCTGAGGCAGTGGGTGAAAAGGGAAGAAGAGAAGCTAAGCTGGCATGTTGTTTCAGAGGGGAGAGGTTAAGTCGTCCCATAGAACCAATATGTAACGTGTACGGGAACCTGTGGCCCTCCAGACATGGCTGAACGACAACTCCCATCATCCCTGACCGTTGGCCAGGCCTGCTAGACAGTGCTGGCCCAAGATATTTTGGCACCTGAGATGAACCACAAAATGGCTCACTCCCCTCTCCACCATGGAAGAAGGGATCAATGAAGATTTACATCAGGAACAAGGGCGAGGGGAATAAAGATTGATATTGGGATCTGCCACCTGAGGCAGTTGCCTCACCTTGCCTCTTGGGTGGGCCGGCTAGGAGTTGCTGTTCAGCAACATCTGGTGGGCCAAAGTTTCCTCACACCACTGGGTGGGGCTGGGTGCATGCCTCCTATTACATTGGAGAACTGGAAACCCGCAGTGTGTAGCTATGGGTGCAGCCATTTAGCTTCCCGAGAACCATATTCCTTCCTTTTTGCTTTTTAACAGAGAGAACTTGGCTAATATGTGCTTGAAAGTCTGTGGACAATGCCTGCCGAAATCTCAGAAGCCTGAGAGGGGTCTAAATTAAGGTTTCCAGAGATGGGAGATGGACTCCGCTCAGCTCCTTCTCCTGTCCATGACAATCAGAAATGCAGAATAACTATGCAAAATGGGAGAAATGGTGCAAAATTGCTCTGTTCCTGTAATTTATAGACTGAGAAACAATGCACAAAGCCCTAAAGCAGGGCAATGGTACTCAGCGAATTAATCTGTGAGGACTGTACTTTTTTATCTTTCAAACTGCACTTTGCCCCCAGCTCTTGGAAATGTTTTGTTGTCATTCCTCACTCCCCCCTGCAGTTATGTTGATTTTTGATACCTAGCCTGGAGAATTCTGTTGAATGTTCCTTGGTTTTGGAATCTCGCCACGTACCAATCGCTCATTACTTTGGGAGGGTGTCCGAAAGCAACTAGGACAGGATGGTCCTTTTAACCTCAGCCAGCCAAAGACTGCTGGGATGTAGAAGAAAATGCAACAGAGGGCTTCTCATGAAGAGTGGTGAGAAAAGCTACCACTGGCCTTCGATCTAGTGCACCAATCACCTTTTTTGTGGTCCTCACTGGTTTTCTGTGCCCTGCCTCTTTCTGGTATAGAGGCAGCCCTACCAATAAACAGGTGACAGCGGCTGCTTCAATGTCTGGCTCCAGGTGCCATTAAGGGCGGCAGAAATTGAGATGATAAATCCAACTCATGGGGGCAGAATTCACTGGGAAGTTCTCCTGTACAAACCTCATTGCAGCAGATGGGCTTTCAGTTAAGTCTTGTACAGCGAAACATCTCTGGGGATGTTCAACAAAGACACATGCACACATTGATAGTATGTGGTAAGAACATAAGAAGTGTCTGCTGGATCAGGCCAGTGGCCCAACTACTCCAGCGTCCTGTTCTCACAGGGGCCAACTTGGGAGAAACACACAAATCTGGACATGAGTGCAACAACACTCCCCACTTGTGGTTTCCATTAAACTGGTATTCAGAGGCATAATGTCTGTGTTGTAGAGGCTATTTGGATTTCCTGCTTCCCCTACTAAAGTTTCTTGAGCCAGCTCAATGGGAGGAACAATGGTGTGTTCCTCAGTCTCCTTACATGTTGAGCTTGGCTGATGAGAGTCACAGTCCAAATTATCCGGACAGCACTAGGTTATAGTGGCACTAAGCTGGGGCCCAATGCTCCCTATTCCGTTGCCTCCATTTCTGTCTTGTAAAGATGGTGGACTCAATTATTGCCTAAAACAATGTGGAATTTTTGCTGTACCTACAGCCAGTCAGTCCCCATCCTTCCTCGGGGAGCGGAATTTGGGGGGGGGGGGAATTAACAGCACAAGGGACGTGGAAGTATGAATTTTGCAAAGAAACCAGGGAGCCGTCTCAGTCAGGGCAAACTGCCTGAGGAATAAGCCCTCCGGAGCTGCCCCTCCTTGCATGCCAAAGATGAGGGGAGCTACCATTAGCATCAACTGAAGAAACACGTTTAGACTTTGTTTGTGGTGTGGGAGAATGTGGGGAAATGACTTGTGCCATTTCTAAAGTTTGTTCCGCCCCAACCCCTTGCCCTGTTCAATCTCTCTCTCTGAAACCTATGTTTTCCAGCTTGTGGGTACATTGAAGGTATTCTGCTGTGGGTGACTTTTAAAAGAATCAGTTGTGTCATAAGTATTTGTATATCTGAGAATTGTACTGTACAATGGTTTTCATTTTCTACACTATTTGTCTTGAGTAATTATTGGAGTTTGTGAATTTGGTATACAGGGGGTTTGGGGGGCATTTTATGGTTGGATTTCAGCTCCCCTAAGTGAGGTAAATTGCATTCTGCTGAATCCAGGATGTGGGCCTGATTGGGGTAACCTAAGGTTATTGGCTTCCTCTAGAGCAGTGTTTCCCAACCTTGGGTCTCCAGCTGTTTTCAGACTACAATTCCCATCATTCCTGACCACTGGTCTTGCTATAACTAGGGATGATGGGAGTTGTAGTCTGAAAACACCTGAAGACCCAAGGTTGGGAAACACAGACCTCGAGGCAGGCCTTTTATACACCAATGTGAGGTTGCAGTCTCTGGTGGCAATTTGGTACCACTAAGGGGCAGAGACAGACCTGATCCATCACAGGTTCAGTCTGAAGGGAAGTTCTTGTAGAAGCCCAAGATATTGAAATAAATAGGTATTGTGGAAGAGAACATCAGTTTCATTTACATTAGGACCAACAGGGAAGATGGGAGTTATAGTTCAGCACAATCTGAAAGACACAACCTCCCACCCACTTCAATTTTTCTGCCTCGGGGTTTGGTTCAGACCCAGTGCCCTGTACCACTTTGTTCCTTGCCAGAAAGTTCTAAATTCCTTGAAGGTTCAGTCTTCGAATCAATGTATGCACAATATAGAAATGTGCTTTCAAAGTTTACTCCGAAGACTACTTTTTGTGGTCCAAAATCCCCACTGCCTTTTGCCATCCATTGATTTTTCTTTCCAACAGTTCAGTGAAAAAAATATTAAAAAAATCATATAATATGTAAGAGAAGAGTATCTCAGTCTCAAAAAGATTGTGCCTTCCGGAGTCAAAGCCTTTCCCCTTGTATGTAAGGACTGGGTAGATCCAAGTTTGTTTTTAAAGACTGTATTTTTAGAAGTGTATATACAGAACTGGATACCATAGAGCAGTGGTCAGCAACAGACAAAATTGTGAGCTGACTGGCCATCAGTTACAAAGGCAAACACCAGACCATTCAGCAGTGATCACTCCCATGTCAAAGTTTAGAAACCGCATGCTTGCTTTCTGTTCTAGGCTCTTTAACCCCAAAGCAAGGGCAGCTGAGCCCAGGACATGTTGGAATTCCTAAATTTATGTGTTCCTATCAGTGCTGCTGCTTTTCCCCTGTAAGTCTCTGAACAGTTTGTTCTTTTGGGAAAATCTCAGAACAGAAGAGCGTCAGCATGTTTGCTTGTACATATACTGCACAGCTGTAAGTTATTCCCAGCAAAAGGTTGCCAGGTCCCAAGGCTTCAGCTAATGTTTCTACTTTTAAAATGCTCCCAAGTCTCTTACAGGCATAAAAATTTGGTGTATGCCTTACTATCCTACGCAGAAGAAAATGCTAGAAACGGGTGGCTTAACCATCGGAAGAGGAGAGTCAGACCTTTGAGAATAGCTTGCCCCCTTGACTTCTCACCCTCAAATAACTCCTTGGCTAACATCCTAAAACTTTGGGTCAAAGTGTGTTCTGGTCCATGGGGTCACGAAGAGTCGGACACAACTAAACAACAACAAAGACACTATGCGTATCTGCCTTGCCTGGAGTGCGCCTCCAAGGCCGAAGTCACACCAGCACTGAGGTGACTTCCCTGGAGTGCAAACCTGGGCAGTGTGTATAGGATGCCCAGACAACAAGACACAACATGCCCACCCCAATATGTCACTGATGTGATTCAAAGGAAAGCAGGGCAATGTTTGGCACCAAATTGGCTGCAGGAGTTGCTGGAAGGAGACACAAGGCACCATCTAGCCGTCTTAGGGACTCCACACTGGATTAGTGTAGGGTTTACTCCTTAGCCTTTTCTTCTTCCAAAGATGTCCCTCAAGGTGGCAGAGGTTTAGGACCAGGGTTTTCCTTCTCCTAGATGGGCTACCTTTCCAGGTTGATGAGCCCCATCTGCCCCTCAATTCTCTTTACAGCATGCACAGAAAGTGAACAACTTCCATACACACAAAAGGAGACAATTTACCCCAAGCATTTAACTTTTTTGCTTTATATAAATTGGACCAAACATAAATTCATCAACGTTTGCAGCACGTAAACTAGACAACAGGAGGTGGTGGGAGGCATGACTGGTGTTCTCCGATCTCCCCCTTCTTAGCAGCAGCACTTATGTGTCACTTTGCACTTCAACTGTGGCAGATGTGCCAAAGTCACCAATTGACAGATTAGGAAAGTGAAAACGGGGTGACAAAACCCAAGAGCCTAGGAACAGGGTGGAGGCATGAAAGTGGAATTTCAAATTTGAGCTAGATGAGATGGTTATTCATGACAATAACTACACAGCAGCTCTTTCACACCTAGCAAAGCACGATGTGTGGCCTATTATGCCAGACCTTTCCCACCCCTGTTCTGTTTCATTGGCTGCTATATCGCACTGGCAGGGAAACTTAACAGCATAATCAGGCCATCATATACATTCTGGAGATACAGGTCTAAGCATGGTAACTGCAAGAGATCAGGGTTTTGTTTTTCAAAAAAAGGCATGTGTGCATTCATATGAGCAATCTAACCAGAATTAAACATCTCAAGTCCCACGGGTTTGCAGCAGGAGAATTAAGCAAGTATTTCAATCCTGAAATCAACAGATCTTGAAAATGCTTCCTTGTATAGCTGGATAATGCTTGAGAATATATGGTTTAGTTGTGGGGTTTTTTTTAAAAAAAAAGTTCTTGCAGTTCTGCAGAGAGAATTATAACTATTGACTAAACAGCTTTGAAGAAGCAAGTTCTCACTGTATCACTAGCCTGTTCTGAACTATGCTGAGTTTCATGCTAGCCTTCAAAAAGAGAAAAAAAGGCCAAAGCAATTGGCAGGTAGGTAGACTCTAGTGATGGCAGATCTTGTAAAAGGCATGGGCTCTATTTTCTCCTTTGTACAAAGATCTGGTCTGGCTCGGGGAGATCTGTTCCACTGCAGGTGCCTGCCCTGCCCTTATAGCTGCTGTAATAAAAGAAGCCCCAAATCTCTGTTGTACAGGTTGCTATGGATCATGGGTGGGACTTGAACAAGCTCTGCATCACCACTGTACTGGCCAACCAGGTAGACCTTAACACCAAAAGATGAATGCTTCAAGCTAAGCCAAGCCTCCACTTTCAAGCCCACACTTGGGCGGTGGTGCAGGACAGAGAAGGGGACAATTGCAGAAGTGGTGTGGAAATTCTCCCACATATTGTGCAAACAGTGAGCAGCTTTCTACACTGGTCCCCAAGACTATAGTTTGAAGGTGTCTGAGGGTCCTTCAGAGCTTGCTGCAACAGTATGAACCCTATCCAGACTGGATAAGATAGGATTTCAATGAGGGCAGGACGAGATACTAGCTCATCCTGGCTCACAGTTAAAGGGGGTTATGGGGGCCTGGGAGGAGGAAGATAGCTGATGGCCCAGGATGAACCACTAAAGGTCAGAAGAGATGACCCAATTCTGAAAGGAGATGGGGGAGGGCTTCATCCTTATCAGTTACACATAAGGACAGAAATGCAGCAGTCACATTAAGACAAAATCCATTCTGGTCTTTTTAAAAACAGGAGAGGCTCCCCAAGCAGGAAGGCTGATCCGCCCAAATTAATTTAGCAAGCACCTTGTTCTCCTCACCTCCTTAAAGTGGCTCAGGTTCTTGATTATAAGGCTTCATGTGTGTTAGCAACCCAAATCGCCTTGCTGTGTTTCATCCTCTCTCCACCTACCAAGGTAATTAAACTAGAGTAGGAGGTGGAGGCAGGGAGAGCGAGCATTAAGGGTGGGCGGGCAGGTTTGGGCCAGAGAAAAGAGAGACTTAAAGGATGACACAAGGTGGTCGGCTCTTGGTGATCTTCTCAAGGGGCTCCCCGTTGCCAGCCTTGCGGATGGCTTCAATGAGCTGCAAGAAGAGAAGGGAGAAAACTGGAAGTGTGAATTCTTCATATGCAGCTAAAGGAGCTGAATATCCGAAAACCTGGCGATTTCAAAATAAGTGCCAGCTGTTCCGCAGAACATAACCATAGAGTCATAAACACCCACACACACACTCCTCCTTCCTTCCCCATAAGCTCACCTCTAGAAATTGGAAGTTAGTTTTTGCAACTAATGCTGTACACTTTAGCAGCTGACGAATCAACTATGGGTTGTTTCCAACTAAATTTTACTCAGAGTAGACTCAAAGAGATTAATGGACCTAAGTAATCTATTTATTTAAATGGTGAAGCCTAGAATTAAGAGCATGCTAGTTTTCTTTTTCAAGGCTATTTTGCTTTTAGGGGATGATTTCTTTTTTTAAAAAATCAAATATTAAAGCTGTCTTCATTTTCTAAAAAAACTAGATGTTAGAAAAGCATATTTTTATTAAGCTGTGACTTATTTCAAAGAGGCACCAATACAGAACTTTTGGCGGCACACAAAGCTATTTAAGTTTAATGAGCGGTCTGCCTTTTAAGATTTTGAAACGCCACTTATAATACTCCACAACTGTGACAGATCTTTGGACCAAGGGAGCCGGATTAAGAGCGCAGCTGTCTTTTAACAAAAACAAGCATCTTCAAGATGTAACAGATCTTCTAGATGTTAGGAGAAGCTGCCACTACTTGGATTAGGATGGAGAAATGCAACTTGCCTGCATTTTGGAGTACAAAAAACTCCATGTACAATACAATACATTTGGGGAAAGGGTAACTGGCAGCATATTGGACACTAGGGAATCCAACGGTGTCAGCGTTCGAAACTCCCATTGTTCTAGGTGTGTTTTGAGATAGGGAATTTCATTAACGCAAGCAGTTTCTGAGCTCTGGGCGCAGTACTGCACCTAAAATTTCACATCAAAACTGCCATTGCTGGAACGAAAGGACCTTTTTCTGCCTCTTTATTTCCAGCCACTTTGAGGACTGGAGAAGGAACCCTCATAAGACTATTAGGAGGGCGGGCAGGGGAAGTATGGCTGTGTTTTTTGCAGTCTTCAGATGAGGACTAGACCATGTGAAAAATGAATATAACAGTTTAGCTGCAGTTCATTCAATTTCAGTTTTGTATTCTTGTTATAAAAAAGCGTGCCTAGACATTCCGTTGCTGTGCCCATAACCAAGGTTTAAGGTGCCATTTAGCTCCCAGCTTTCATATTTCAGTTTCTAATACTGCACGGTGCAGCTGTTACCACAGTGGCTGAAGCATCTTCCCCAAACTATGGACTTGGAACTGCTGCAGGGGGTGGGAGGGACTTACATCTTTCTCATAAGGAAATCCTCCATTTTCAAGCTTGGAGAAGATCAGCTGCCCATTTATTTCTATTTCAAAAGCACCTGTAAGGGGGGCAAACAAAAGGGAGAGACAATAAAGCACAAGAAACTTAGCTCCAGCTTTACAGCAACTGCTCATCACCATTTCACTGCCCAGATATTCGGCAATAAATCAAGATGACAAAATATCACAAAGGAAAGACCAAACCCATAGAAGCCATGTGGCTTGAAGAGCAAGAAGGTCCAAGATGGCAGAGGCGAAACTAGGCTCTTTTTCACCCAGGTCAAAGACCCAGTTTGGGAAAACAAAACAAAACAAAACCACGTGTATTTGCATAGACATACATACGCACACAGAGGCTGGGAGCTTTGATGGCACCCCTCTGGAGGCTTAACACGGGGCAGAAACCCAGATAGCCCATCCCACCCCACCCAGCTACACCTCTGCTAGATGGCACACTAGGAAGTGAGCCCAATCCACATGGGAAAAGAGAAGGCACATCATCTATCTCCTGCCATTTGGGCTGCGTACACACTACACCTTTAAGGCACATTTGAAGCACCATTCCTCCCATCAGATAATTCTGGGCACTGTACTTTGTTAAGGGTTGCTGGGAATTTTAACTCTAAACTACAGTGCCCAGAATTCTTTGAGTGTGGAAACGTGCTTCAAATGTGCTTTAAAGGTATAGTGTTTACACTGCTTTATTCTCTCTTTCTGGTTACAAAACTCCCAACTCCCAGGGGAGGCCATAGGCTAGGAAGCTTCAGACTGTGTTCCTGAGATGCCTGGGGTTCCGCAGTGAGAAGATAGCAATGGTTGACAAAGGGATCTGAATTACTGCTGGTGCCCATTGCAACTGAGCTTCCTTTGTTAATGTGCAGCAACGGGGGGGGGGGGGGAAGGTTGATTGTATTCTAAGGCACAGATCTTCAACTGGTGGGTTAAGAAACAGATCCCATCAGATCTGTATGGCTGCCTCCACAACTGGAACCCAGCGATCCTAACAGAACCAACCCATTTCTAGAGCATTATTGAGCATGTTGATGAGGCTAACATCCCACACAATCCTCATTTTAACCTAACAGGAATGCTGAATGATGTCTTCACCCTCATCACACTATGAATGGGGTCCTTACTCATTGCTGCTACTGTCAGCATGGAAAGTTCCACAGAGACCATACCTGTCCCTCCAAGCCGCGATTCAATCTCCACGTCAGGAAATTCCTCTTTTACTGCATTTTCCAGCTCTAGGTAGGCAGACTCAAAGCCACAAGGTTTGCTAGGAAGAAAAAATTGGTTAGGGTGTCAAATGGAAGCTGAAGATGGCAATGACGAATGGAGAGGAGGACTTGTGAATGGAGTGGGGGGGGAGGGATAAAATATTTGCTATTTGTATGTGACTGCTTTTGTTTAAAGGCAGTGCTGAAGTGGAACACCTGTTCAGATGTGACTGGCCTTTGAAAAAGGCAGAAACTTGCACAAAGAGCTTGATACAGGCCCCCATTCAGCTGGATCCCTGGTTGTGTGGCTTTGTAACAGAACAGTGCTGAATGAAGTACAGCGATGGAGTCTGATCTGAAGTTTCAGGGCTTCTTCCTTCTTCCCAACAACTCCGGAAAAGTAAAATCCCAAGGCAGTGAGCCCAAACCAAGAGGACAGGCTACCTGTTGCTTGTCTTGAGGATTCTGCCACTGGCTTCCCCCTGTCACCCCACCCTCAGTCTAGACATCATTGGAAGCACCGGGCACTGGGCTAAGTTTTCTACTGGTTTACATGAGTCATCCTACTCTTGCTAGCTTAGTCCACTCTGTCTGCCCCGTCCCAGGCTCCACACATTGATCTGCCAGTGAAACTAGACCAAGTGCAGCCAGAACCCAGCCATTCTAGCTTTGTCCCCCAGCCTTCCTTCTGGCCAAGTTATGGAAAGGCAACATTGATCCTCAGGGCAATGAAGGTGACATGCAGTGTCAGCCCTGGGCTGTTTGTAAGCAGGAAGACAGGCAAGTAGCAGGTTAACAAAGGGCTGGCTGAGGTTGGTGTACTCCTGTTCTCCATAATGGACCAGCCCTCCCTGACTTAAGGCTCCCTTTGGTTTTTCCTAGAGCTGGCCTGGGAGGAGAAAGCCTTCTCTACGGCTCTCAGAAACGCCATAAGAAGAGGGGGCAGCCTCAAGTTTGCTAGGAAGTTTACCTTGACTAATGGCAGCCTGTTGATAGCTCCGTCAGGAGAGCATAAGACTCTTAATCTCATGGTTGCATGCTGGATCCCCATATTGGGCAAAAAGACTCCTTCATGGCTGGGAGATGGACTAGATGACCCTTGTGGTTCCTTCCAATTCTATGATTTTTATTTTTTGGAAGGGGTGTGTGACACATAAAGGTGTAACACTCGCTTTGGAAGCTCCTCGGGGCAGGCCCTTGTCCTTCTGGTTGCAAGGAGTCCTTCAACCATGGCTCCCCAGGAGTTGCTGGCAGAGCCGGATTTAGGTTTGATGAGGCCCTAAGCTACTGAATGGGGCCTTTATATGTCCAGCTGCCCTTTGTCAACAACAAATCGTCACGATTTTTTGTGTGTTGAATTTATGCTATATGGTAATTTACGGACCTAATAGGTTTCTAAAGCCATTTGCACGTAACAAAATATGTATTTTATCAAAGTAATTGTTGAACGGAAATACAATCAAAACAGGTTTTTTCCTTTAATTTTTTCGGGCCCCCCTAGGAAAGTGGAGCCCTAAGCTATAAACTTGTTTAGCTTATACGTAAATCCGGCACTGCTGGACTTCAGCTCCCGTCCCGTCCCCCCGTCCCCCCCGCCACCATCTAACGCTGCGAAGCGCAAAGAAAAGAGTGCAACGCGGGAGGGGCGTGGCTAAATCGAAGCTGGGCGGGGCCAAGCAGTCAACCGCGGAGTCTTTCAAAGAGAGAGGGCGTGGCCAGGAGCGCGCTAAGGCCGGGGCGGAAAGTGGGCGTGGCCACGACCTCCCGAGCCTCCTTCCTCTCACCAGTATTCCACCACGATCCGAACTCCCGCTCCCGTGGCTGCCGGGGCCTCCGCAGCTGGCTCGCCGGACCCGCTCATCGCGCCGCCGCCCAGCCAGCCAGCAGGCCCAGTCAGTCCCTCCCGAGCCGCAGCGTCGAGAACGTGAGGCGCGCTTCCGTCGGGTGCAACGTCACGTGCGTGGGGCGGGGTTGAGAGGCCGGGTGAGACGGCGCTTCCGGGTTTCCGCCTCTCGGCGGGAGGTCGGGTTGTGACGCAATCGGGCGCGCCGGCGTTCCTCGCGTCACGCGGAGGGGGGGGGTTACCAAGGTCTTGTTCTCGCGGTCTCTTCCCCCTCCCGCGAAGAGAGCGCCGAGCGTTTTGGTGCCCCTTGTGGTTCTTTGCGGGAAGTGCAGGCTCCGCGCAGGCTGCTTTGCCTCGCCTTCCTCAGGTAGCTACCATGGGTCTGACCCTTTCTCTTTGTAGGGTCTGGGTTCCACCCCTTGTCACAGACCACTCTTCCTACCCCACCCCCACAAAGGAGTTCAAGCAGGTGCTCCTGCACCGTGAAGGGTTGTGCAAAAGAAGAATTCAACAGGTGTAGCTTTGCAAGATGAGCTGCACCTGACGAAATGCCTTCTGCCACGCCCTGTTTGGAATCTGGTCCCTGTAGGCAGGTTCCCTCCTATCCTGTGGGGGATGGACAAGTGAGCACCAGCTTCTTATCATCCCCGTCTCTCCAATCACAGGAACATATCTGGGACTCTTCTGCTTGACATCTGATTCCCCTCCTCACTCCAGCTCAGAGTCCTGCCATATCTCCCCAGAAGTCCCAAGTACACACATTTTCTTCTGGTGCTTATGGGGCACACACACATACACTGACATCCCCTCCTCTAGGACAGACACCTCAGACATTGGCTGGTGTTGACATACTTTAAGACCTATCAGTGTTTCTCAAACTTGGGTCCCCAGCTGTTGTTGGATTGCAATTCCCATCATCTCTGACCACTGGGTCCTGTTAGCTAAGGATGATGGGAGTTGCAGTCCAACAACAGTTGAAGACCCAAGTTTAAGAAACACTGATAGGTCCTAGGTGGACACATTCCTATGCACCCTTACCAGGGAATAATTCCAGTTGAACTCACTGGGCTTACTTTTGAATAGACACAGATAAGGCTGCATAATAAAACCTCATACCTTGGCATAAGCTCTGTTAAACCGTTGTTTGTGCTTAAAGCATGCAATAGTGTCACCCCATATGAGTAATGCAAAACACATGCAAGTGAACGTATGAATGAAACATGATCTTTAAATTCACAGATATACAACCATTTGAGATGTTATGCGCAGCAAGTTCCATGGTAGACCAACACTAGACATGTCAGCAGAGCGGTAAGTAAACTAGCATTAAAAATTATTACATGTAAACATAATCATGGAGACTTCATCCCCCCCACCAATAAATCAGATTCTTAGATGCTACAGATCATAACACAATGGCGCTTTTAACCCAAAATCAACACAATAACATCTTATCTCTTTCCAGTAATTTCCAGTTCCCCCAGAATTCTTCAGATGCCTCTTTCTTCTTTGTCTTTGGTGCAGACCCTCAGTCACCCTTCTGCATCCCAACAAGATGATGAGTTTCCATGACATTTTTAAGCTAGGATGCAAGCCTTGGTACCAGAGCTGTATTATCCAAAGCTTTATTCATTTCTCCTTGTACTCCTGTGGCACGAGGCAGTTTTCAGAAACACAGAAATGCACCTGTAAACCTTTAACACTATTTATTATTTATTTCCCTGAGCTTTTTCACCGTTCAGCTTCTTCCTCCAGACTGTCCAGTTTTTCCTCTTTCCCTCTAACTGTTTATTGTCAGAGGATAGCAGTCCTCCTCCGCAAGTGTCAAGCCAGGGCAGAAGAAGGGATGCAGCATCTCTTGAAAGTCACCTGTGATTCTGCAGATTTCCACCATGTTCTCTGCACTGTAAAACCCAACCTTGCCGTTTTCATAGTCTAGGAGCACTCCAACCTTTGAGGGGCTGTGGCTGGGAGCAAGACGCACTGGGGTTGAGCTCAAGGCGTAGAAACGGTTTCTTGGCGCTTTCCTGAGGACCCAGTATCCATTTTCAGGAGCGAGATTCTCCACTGCCTTGCGGTTGACGCGGCAGCTGGCTACCCCAAGGACCCAGTTGGTTTTTTGCCCAACGCTCACTTCCCAGTAATGCTTACCTGACTGGAAGCCCTGTGAGCAAAGGACATAGAGGCAGGGCTGAAAACGCCATAGGCTCTTTGGAACTTCCTGGCAGCGAGGGCTCAGCTTGACCGATTTTAAGTCTGCAGAAACAATCAGGTGAGGATGGGCGCTGCTGTTATCAAGGGTGAGGTCCTCCAGTGCACAATGTGCCGCTCTCTTCAGCATCTGCCTGCAAATGGAATACTTTAGGGGTGGGCTACACAGCACATCTGGTCCACAGAACCTCATCTTGCTGTGCCTGGCCATCTGCATCCGTAGCTGCTTCAGTTGTAACTCGGTCATGCGCATGTCGTGTCTGCTGGTGTTGTCGGCTACACTGAGGTTGTCCGCCAGTTTCAGAGCAGAGGATGCTGCCTCAGACACATCCATCAGCTTGTTCTCCAGGAAGCGCAGGTGTTTCTCTTCCTCTCGGTCTGTTTTGGCCATAAGAGACGACTCCTCGTCGTACAGGAAGTCATGCAGCTCCTTGAATCCCGTTGCCACTTTCTCTCGGAAGGAATGCAGAGCTTTCAGAGTAACTTGGATCTTCTCTGTGTAGCCACTGCAGAGTTTTTCTGCTTCCTCATGCAGGCCCAGGGCAGTCTGAACCACCTCTTCTGCTTCCTTTCTGCTTTCGGCACCTGCTGTCGGTGATTCCATTATGGAGGCTTGTGGTTCTTTTTAGCTTCAGGAAAGCTGTTGGAAACAGTGGCGTTAATATAATCAGAAGGATTGTATTAGCTCCTTCTCTAAAGCCAGAAGACCGGCCACTTTTTCGAGGTTGATTCTGACACTTACCTTCTGGCCTTTTATAATCAGCTGAGGAATAAATTGGTTTCCTTTTCCCAGGGTTAGTGTCCACACCCAGGTGAGGCTTTAGGAGTTTCGTTTTCTTCTTCTTGCTCCTCCCTGTAGAAAAGCTTCTTTACATTCTCAAGCTACATGTTGCTCATTTCAAATGCGTATTTTCCTCCACCTGTTTTTGTATTTTAAAATGTCTCAGGCTTCTGAGCAGAGAAAACTGGGCAGATGAAACAATATACATAATCAAAATACAACTTCCCTCTTTTGTCCTTTTCTGCCTCAAAAATCACTCCCTTCTTTATCACATAGCCTGAAGAGGGTGGTTTGCAGCTGGAAAAGGCACAGGAAGGGAAGGGTTAAACAACCTGCCACCTGCCCTCCTTCTCCAGGCAGCGCTGGTTTAACAACATTAGCGGCATAGAGGAGAGAACACAGAACTCCACTGAACGCTTAAGAAAAGGGTTATGATGGTTTACAGGGGAATGAGAGGGATGTAGGTGGAGCCCAGGCTGTTTTCAAACAGTTGCGGGGAAACATTTGCAAACCTTCCTGCTGCAGAATTTCTGTAGGCTTGCAAAAACCTGTAAGATGCAGTGCAAGATGTTTTTCTTCCACCTAAAATGGAAGATGAAACATGGATAAGCAGGAAAACGATGTTTGAAGCACCTGCTCATCATTATATGGCAAACCCAACCCTCTACAGGGAGACTTCTTGGAATTCCCTTCCCCTGGAAATTTGTACTGCTTCCACATTACAAGCTTTCCAGCAATCTGTAGTGTATTTTTTTTGCTTTCCTGCTCTGTTGTTGTGATTTTGCAATTCAGTGTTGGTTTTCTGCTCTTCTATGCTAGAGAAACGTATAGCTTTGTTCACTATGCTTTTGCTTTGCAAACCGCCTTACAAATTACATTAAAACAGGCAGAGGAATCCAAACTCCCTCGTCTACTATGCCAGACGGGGTTTGTATGGGGGCAGAGATGTCCCGCAGCGCAGCCCTGTCTGCTTCCACTGGTCTCTGCTGTTGACAGGCAAGCCCTGCCAGCAAGGAGCATCCCAATGTGCTCTCCAAAATGGCAGGTGGAAGCTACCACCAGTGCTGCTGCTGGTAGCTAAGGGAAACCCCAGAGATGAGGCTTTTCAGGGGCAGGGCTGGCATAGATTCCATTGGACCTTCCTCCCATCATGTTATGGCAATGAGCCTGATCCAGACCATGTCACCACTGGGAGCAGATGCAGAGAAGGGGTCATTCTCCCTCCTTCCCACACCACACCTTCTCCAGGTTGGTGTGAGTGCTGGGCCAGGACCGTGGATGCAACAGGGACTACTCTGCCCTGTCAAGTTGCACCACTGCCAGCCGGGAGTTAGGATTGCAGCCTAGGTTCCTCTGAGTTCACTAGATTTTACTTCCTTGGGGAATATGCAGCCTTTGTTCTCCTGTTTTCCCACAGGACAGGTGCATGTGGGCAGATCTGTTTTACCTAGTGCTGGTGCGAATGTGGGCAACCTGGGCTGACTGTTATAGGAAAATCCTTGGGCTCACTTGGATTACCAAACAAAGACACAGGCCAGGAATGTAGGAGCAAAACAGCAGCCAGTAGGCCTGGTCTTTATTCAAACGACTGTTGCAACAGGACTTCCACCACATGGGAGAAGCAGGAAGAAGCCCAGAACAAAGGATGGTTCCCACTTTTATCAGTTTTGCAAAGATACCCACAACACCCCAAAAATTACATCATGCATACATCACAAATACATCACGCATTGGGAGGGTCTGGCGACAGAAACCTGAGCGTCAGGGCTCCCTCCCCCCGCTTCCCTTGACCTCCACCATACACCCATCAAGTGTTATAAAAGAGATATTTACATGTCCCTGTTTCCCAGCTAAGTTAATCACAGCCTTTTGTCTTGATCTGGGTTTGCTATTGTTTCTGGAATGGCTACCTGTCTGACACTCAGGTATCAGGATGCCAGAGATTATCGCTCAGGCAGAGGGGCTACTGAGTAGCTGAGCTCACACTTTAGGGATTATGGCTGCCCCCCACTCATGTCTCAAGCTCCCCCTCCCCCTCGGTAGCCATTTCCTTCCCAAACAGAACAACACTGGAAATTGTGTGGTGTCGTGCATTATGTGGTGCTTTGAGGAGACATTGTGCGTGTGTGTGAACAAAGGGGTGGGTGCACACTGGGTGCTGGAGGGGCAACCCCCCCTCCAATCATTATAAAAATTCCTGTAACACTTATCGAAAACCCTAGCTGTGGGCAGAAGTGAGGGCAGAAAGCCTCGTAAGCTTATGGAAGCCATTTTGGATTCCCAGATCAAAGCTTTTGTTTGTCCCACGTTAAAAGGAATAGATTAAAAGGAATAGATTCTTCTCCTGCATCACTCAAATCTTAAATCAGTTTGACTCGGTCTAATTATGGCAAAGTCATCAATCACAGCTACCATATTGTGCCTCGAGACTGGGAGACTTGTCGCGTGTTCCTTCAGATAGGATAGTTTCCTTCCCTCTTTGGCTGCACCAACCCCTCCTCTTGCTGCCCCAAAGGCCGAGAGCGAAATGCAGCCAGTCTTTTCCTTTTTCTTTTTTTGCAAGAACCATAATAAAAAAAGCACCTCCCCGGATAAAGCTGGCATGTTCCCCTTGTTAAAAGTTTATCCGCTGAGGCCTGGTTTGGGAGAGACTTTGTTAACCCTCCCTGTGCCAAAGCAAACGGGGCTCACTGGAGTAGAACGAATGTGTGGCTAAGTGGCCTCGGGGTTGCCTGAGCAGCTGGGTCTTTCTTCAAAAGCTGATAAAAAGTCCTGGTTGGCAAGGAAGCCCTCTCTCTCTCTCTCTCTCTCTCTCTCTCTCTCTCCCTCTCCCCCCACTCTCCTAGCCTGTAGTCCGTGCTCGGCCTGACTTGGCCCTGCCAGCCTCAATCTCGAGGCAGACAGAAATAGCTTGGCACCATGTGGCTTTTGAGTCACTCAGCATCTCTGGACGGCATCTGCTCCTTAAGGATACCCAGGCAGATTCTGCCCCGCAGGGCGCACAGCCGACGTCGCCTTCTTCTCCAGGCCGAGCTTGTGGCACGGGGACCGGGGAGCACGAAAACAGAAGTGGGTGTGTTTAAGAAAGCCGGAGGAAGGGGCTGCTACAGAACGAGCCGTGCCGCCGGATGGGTCCCCTGCTAGTTGTCGCTATTCCGAACATCCAGCCCTGTCATCTTAGCCGAGTGTGAAGCATATGGGAGGGCCAAGCGGGGAGGTGGAATTGGGGGGCGAGGAAAGAGCCCCTTCTGCGCAGCTGCGTGCCGAGTCGCTTTGGAGTAAGGTGGAGAGCAGTCGTGGAGTCCCAGGGCCAGCCAATGGGGTGGCTCAGTTAAAAGAGGATGACCTGGAGGCTCTCGCTTGTGGACCGCAGTATGCAGGAGACCCGGGGCTTGCGCTGGAGGAGAGCTGTGGGGGTCGTCTTCTGCTGCACCTGCCTGCGGAAGCGAGGCTCCCCAGGCGAGGGGCTCGCTTGCCCCCGTCAGAAGAGAAGTTGCAGCTTTGCTCCCTGCTACAAGGTAATCCCCGATCTTTGGGAACTGGCAGCTGGTATCTTAAAGAGGGTGAAAAACCAGGTTCCCTTTAATCTGGAATCCAACCCAGATGATCTGAAGGGGCTGCCTGTAATTACTCTGGGGTGAAGCAAAAAGTTTTTGTATCCCTCCTTTCCAGGACGGAACGTGTTCCTTTTCTTAGGCAGTGGGTAATTCTTAAATAGAGGGATGTTGGGACTCAATAGGGCTCCCTAAGCTAAGCTGTGTGCTGGACTGTGGCTGCTGAGAAGTGAGGGAACAGCACTCTGCACATGCACAGTGGCAATCTCTTTATTCCAGGCTTGAACTTCAACACTCAAAATGCAAAGCTAAGACTCACAAGAGTGTTAATAATGAGTGTGCAGAAAATGACGTCTCTGGAGCCCACAGATGGTTCCCTGTTCTGCTAACAGATCCTGAGAGCATGAAGCTGCACTTTTGAGGCGAACGTCAGCCGTTAATTTGCATGTTGTCATGCCTCTGATAATGTGAGTGGTTGCACATATGCAAGTTTGTCTAGAACGGAGGGGGTCACAATTCAGCCAAAGAACACAGCTTTGTATGTAGGAGGTCCAAGATTTAATCACTGGTGTCTTCCTTGAAAAATACGTTGTGTAACCGTGCTGGGAAAGACCTCTCCCTCAAGGCCTTGAGCAGGTGATGCTAGTTGGCGGTGCTGGCCCTGGGCTGAATGGACTAGTGGTCTGCTGCCTATAAGGCAGATTCATACTTTTGCATCTGTGTGGGGAAGTGTGACAGTGTGGGAGCTGCTGTATGTCCGGGTGGAATTCACCGGAATGCTAGGATGAACATTTTGTCTGTGCAGGCATTGTAGCTTGCCAGATGAAACAATCCCCTCTCCCCTCGCTGTTCTGTGGGGTTCTCCTGACACTCCCACCCCAAGCCAGTTTTGGGAGTGGAGGGGGGGGGAAAGCCCCCTTTCACAAGTGGAAATCCTAGTGCAATGGATGCAGACTCATTAGGTGAATCCTGCCCCATGGGTTCTAATGAATTACCGATATGTCCAGCTGTGTAATAGGTTGTGTTGACTGATCTTGCACATTCACGTATTTGCAAATGAAAACATGCTTTCTGTTTTGAATATAGGTGCTTTCCCACTTGCACGTGCTTCCACTGACACGCGTACCAAAAATGGCGCCAAAAGGGGTGCTTATTTAGTACCAAGAAACCACAATCTGAATCTATGCTTTGTTGCTGGCTTCTGAACTTTGGCTCATTCTAACTATGGTTTAGCATTGCGTGCAAACCAAGCTGCTTCCTTTAACCACGGTTTGTTTGGCCACCCCCTGCAAACAGTGGCCAAGGTAAACAGGCAAAACAAACTGCTGCTGCAAAACAAACTGAACTTTGGGGGGGGGGGAACGAGACATGGTTTGCTTGATTGCTGGAACGACAACTTGTGGTTTGTTTAACAAGCTTAGTGTTAAATAACCTTAGTGTTATGTGGGAGCCAGTTTGGTGCCTCTTCCTCCAAATTCTATGCTCAAGCTGTATGAGTTGGTGCATACATTTCCCTAGTTTTATTCCTTGAATAATTCACTATTATTCCAAGATTCACGTTTAGAGATGAGACAAGCCGCATACTTCCCCAGCTGAATTTCCACTGATGGTGTACCAGTTAAAAGTCCAAGCGATCCTGCCAGGAAAATAATGGCAACCCTGGGTTAGGGCAGTGAAGCTGGTGTGCTCAAAAAAGCATGGCTCATCCCCACTGTTCCATTTGGCCCGTGACTTCTAGGGCTGGGTCTGAGAAGTTTTCCTTTTGTTCCTCTGCTTTCCCTAGGGAAGCCTCTCTGTTTACTGCTGAATTGGAGCAAACATCAGCTGGGTTTTCTGCATATTGATGTTTGATTCAGCGGTAAGCAGCGGGTTTCCCCAGGGAAAGCGGTAGTACAAAAGGAAAAACTCTGGGGCCAGTGCTGAGAAACCACAGGCCAAACAGAAGAAATTGCGGGACAAATGGAAGTCAGAATGAGTCCTTAGCTGAGGGACTTTTGCCTAGGAGGCATACAGGTGTGTCAGTGGTTGCTGAGCCAATATGGTACCTGCACATGTTTCAAGGGAGCCAGGCTTGTCACCTTTTTTCTCTCCTGTGGCAGGCAACAATGCAACAGGTAAACTTTCCCCAGCACGTGAGATGAAAAACCTAATTTGTTTAATTTCTGCCTGTATTGCAGCTTAGAATAATAGAATTGTAGAGTTGGGGGGGGCTAGTGTCTTCTAGCCCAACCCCCTGCAATGCAGGAATATTTTTGCCTAACGTGGGGCTCGAACCCACAACCCTGAAATTAAGAGTCTCATGCTCTACTGACACAGCTGTCCCAGGGGATAGCACTGCCTTGGGGGGAAATGTAGTGACTGTGAGGAAATGTGGGCTACAGGGGTGGGGGTGGGGATGCACCACCACAGAACCACGAGAAACAACCCTCAAGGTGATGCTGCTATAAGTAGGAAGGCTTATTTTTGCTGCATGAAAACTGGTAGAAGCCCAGTGAATTTTGGAACCTGAAATTCTCTTCCTTCAAAGTAATCATTGATCATAATGTACTGGGTTTTTAAAAATTATTGCCAGCCCTAGGGAAAAGCGGACCTGACCTTAATTGCACACAGAAAGAGAGGTTATCCCAAAATGAACTACTGTCGTACCTTGGAAGTCGAACGGAATCTGTTCCGGAAGTCCGTTCGACTTCCAAAATGTTCAGAAACCAAATCGCAGCTTCCGTTTGGCTGCAGGAAGCTCCTTTAGCCAATTGGAGGTTGTGGAAGCCCCATCGGACTTTTGGCTTCCAAAAATAGTTCGCAAACCGGAATAGACACTTCTGGGTTTTTGGCATTCGGGAGCCAAAACATCCAAGTACCAAGGTGTTTGGGATCTAAGGTACGACTGTACTCTAATGCTCTCTACATAGGAATGCCTTTGAAGGCACAGCAGACACTTCCACTTATGCAAAACTCCACCACTACAATGCTTGTGGGGACTAGGCAGTTGGCCACATCACACCAGTTTTGCACCAGTTACATTGGTTACTTATTCATTTTCAGTTTAACCACTAGTACTAACCTTTGGAGGGAATTTTGGAGGACTGCCTGAACCTATATGAACCTGCCTGTGCCCTAAGAGGCTGTGCTCAGAGAGGCCCTGCTCTCTGGCCTACCACGACCCCTTTTTAGTGGTGATCCCACACGTGAAAATTCCCCACCACGGGGTATGTATGGCCTCTTCTTGTGTGATCTTAAAGAACCCCTAATTTAGTGTTATTATCCAGCCAAGCTTCATCTTCTTGATGCCTAATAATAATAATAATAATAATATTTTTTTTATTTATATCCCGCCCTCCCCAGCCGAAGCCAGGCTCAGAGCAGCCAACAACAATAAAAGCAATATATGATGTTTTTGTTGTGTTTATTCAATTGTGTGTGTGTGTGTGTTTTAAAAAAAACTATTTTAACTGTAAGCCCTCCCGGTGATGACTTTGCCTTAAAGGGCAGGGTAGAAATATCCTAAATAAAGACTTAACAAAAACCTCATATCATTCGGCATAGTGCAGAGAATGTTTCCTTGGGCTCTTGGGTGACAGGCTTCAGGGAAGAAAGTGAGGCTGTTTCTTGGTGGTTTTGCCAAGGCTTTGGGTTACTGCTGACTTCAAATCCCAGCAGCGAGCGCAGCCCATCACTTCAGCTCCAGGATGACGCAGCATTTCAACACTCTAGCGAGGCCTTTGCAGCTGTCTTGGCCTCGGAACCACCCTCAGATTTATGTGTCGGCTGCATTGCCAGCAGACGCTGCCCCTCTACTCCCTTCCGTTCTCAAAACACGTAAGAGATCATTCTTGGGCAGCCCATTTTTGCACCCAGATCACTGTTCCAGGCAGCCAGGGATCCCAGCTGTCAATTTCTTCCCCCAGCCAAGCAGCCCCTTTCCCGCTTTTAGCATTTTGGGTGTACGGCATGTTCCTGCGGCTTTTGCTTCTGCTGCTTGGAAAGAATTCCGGGAAGAGGCTCCTTGTTCCTGGAAATCTCATGTAACTTCAGCACTTTCGGCAACCAAACAGCCAAAGGGTGCTGTAAATCAACAGCCATAAAAGTGTTTCGGAGAGGGATTTGTTGAATGTGGGGCAAAGATAAACTGGTGTCTTTCCCCTTTGCTTGGTGCCCCTCTCATTTGGTCCTGCCTTCTCAGAGATTCAAGAAACGGGCTTTATGGAATCACTGAGCTGAGCAGAATGAGAAGGCTGCAACAGAGAGTCTGGGCAGTCGGTTTGACTCCAGGAGTCCTAAACGCTTATCTCTGAACGACACCAGTGCTGACTGCAGGTGTTTCAGTGCCTGAAATGAAACTTTTGACCCCTCTCCCGAAGTTGGCTTCTAGGAACTGGTGGCGGAGGGCAGCAGTAGTATATGAAAGTGCAGGTTTGGGGCATGAACTGAGACGCTGTTGGTTCAGTGGCTGAGTACATAGTTTGCATGCAGAACATCTCTTATTCAGTCTCCAGCATTCTCCAATTACAAGGAGATTAGGGATGAATGCTGGGGAAGTCTTCTGCCAGAGATCTTGGAGAGTCACTGCCCTGCGGCGTCTGTAAGTGCTAAGCTAAATTGACCGATGAGCTGACTTGTTTTAAGGCCAGACGGTCTGCATGCCATATGTCCTCTGTGTACACATCGCAAGTTCAGCATGACCCGAGGCACAGAAGTGCCACACTGCCTTTTATCCACAGAGCAAGTTTAAGTTCTGTGAAATGTCACCAGTGGGATGTTGGCCTGTTGTAGGGAGGGCTCCATCCCTTTCCCTACCCATCACCCATGTGGTAAGGAGCCATGCGTGGCCCAGGGTGAATTTTTACAGCCGCCTCTGTGCAAGGTGGCTGGAGAAGAGAGCTTCCTGTGAAGAGCTCAGTGTGGGAACTTGCTACTGCCTCAGCTTTTCATCACCTTCAAGTGTGTCTTAAGAGTCTTGTGCCGAAACCTGAATCTTGCACCAGGTATCTGGGGTTCACAACTGGATTGCCGCAGGCTAGGAGTAAGGATGTTGGAGAATTGCAGTGCAAAAGGGAGCAGAAACCGCTGCAGTTCGTATGTTCATCCATAGTCAGGAATGGAAATATCCCAGCGAATATTCGTTCGTCAGGAATGGAAATAAGTCCAGCGAATATTCGTTCACCTCACTGTTGTTTATTAAGTCCACATACAGTATCTTATTAATGACAGCTGGTTTTTAAATACTGATGATATGATAAAACAGAAAACATTAAAACAATAAAACAATACTGTTTTGATTTTTACACTGAAATGAACGTAAGCTTGCATGAGTTATGTAAATAGTTACATCACCTTCTTCTTCTTCTTCTTCTTCTTCTTCTTCTTCTTCTTCATCTTCATCTTCATCTTCTTCCTCTTTGGCGATCACTCGTAGCCGAGTAAGATTGTCTTCCATAAACACAGTTTTAACAATGAGTCCGTAAGTGACTGTGGAGGCCAATTCTGGAGCCACACGTCCTTCCACAGTGGGGACATTGGTTTCCGGGAGGGAGTTGATCACGGTGTGGATTTGCTAAGCGTGCCTTCCTCTTAGCACATTTCTCCCTTGCGTCCTGAGTTCGAGTTCGGAGTATCTTACGTCTAATAGCAGACAGCAAGGCAAATAACATCGTATTTGGCGAAAGCCAAACAGTTGTGATGAAGACCGACCAGAATGGGAACTGCTGCCTTCTTGCACCACTAGCTGTGAGCCTCAGTGGGCAGGCTTTTCCCCCACAGCTGCTTCAAAATGAAGTGATTTTAGATACTCTTTCTCAGGTCTCATCCAGTGGTTTGGTAAGTAAGCAACAAAGCTTGGGGTTTAAACCAGGTTCTGGAGCATTGCCCCAGCGAACTTCCATTTTAGTTATATCATGAAAACATACCTAAGCAGACCTTACTATAAGACAGTGTGACTGGTTTTCTGCTCACAAAGAAAACCTGACCCTGTGAATGGCTGCTAGATTTTCTATTTCCTGGGGAAAGTGTAAAAAACAACAACACACGTGTTTGTTTGTTTTTTTAAAAAATATATCTGAGTTTTCAACATACAATACAATAAAAACCAAACAATCTAAATAAAAATAGAGAAGAAAACAAGAAAAGAAAACTAAGAAATAAAAGGAAAATAGGGGAGATTAAAATACAGAGCCCTTTATCAGGGGTAGATCTTAACCCTTATCTCACATATTATGGGATGGGCCCTCCCAGCTCTCACCTGGGAGCTTCCATTTCTTTTCCCAGCCTCCCAGCCTGGGAGTTCTTCCCTTCCCTGCCTCTCACGCAGGATCCTTCATCAGTCATCTTCCTGTATTAGTTAAAAGTTTTGTTGCTCTGGCAGCCTGTTCCGATAAGGTAGTTCTTCAAGAGATTACTGCTTACTCCCAAATCAGGGTTCTCTCACTGAACCTTCTGTTTCCTTCATCAGGAGAACGTGGAATCGGTTGCATCGGGACTCCCACTTCTGGAATGGATCCACAGGGGATCGCGCTTTGATATCCAGAGGCCAGGGAAAGGTAGGAGATCCCTTGCGATTATTCCTCCCAGGCCCCACGGCTCACAGATCGGTTCCCTTTCAACTGAAACGTGCTTAGGCAATACCTTGCAAACTCTGCCCGAAGCTGACAAGTTGTACAATAAGATTTTTACAGTCTGAAAGGGAGAATATTCATGAAGTAGTCCTTAAATGAGCAGTGTTTTCACACAGCTTTAAAAATATATATATTGATCAAAAATATATATTTTGAGAGTCGTGAGCATCCCGGGGCACTAAGCACAGTCAGTCTTCACTTGGCTGTTTCCCCCCTTAGGGTCCCTACACATGCGCGCGTACACACACACACACACACACACACACACACACACACACTGATGTGTGGTGAGAATATTCTCCAGAGAAATTCTCCAGAGAATATTCTCCACAAACTGTCAATTCTAATGTAAGAACCAGTTTTACAACCCACATTTTAAAAAAATCTAGTACATAATAAGTCAAGGTGTGATATTGCCAGTGTAAGTAATGAATAACGATTTTTTAAAATCCATTTACATTACTGGGCATTGTGTCATTCACCACTGGTGGTTCTGAAATGTGAGCTACAGAAAACTTTTTTAAAAAAATATTTAGTTTTAAAAATGCTATTCATTTAATTTGATGAACATTTGAATTCGTATGTATTTCAACTATATGTAATAGCCTTTTTTCTATTTTGGTGTGACCTTATGCTTAGCAATTCTATACCCTTGGCCATATAATGGTTTGTTTCTTTTTAAAAAAAAATTCTACAGAAAGTAGCTTTAATGCTTTATACACTTAAAATACCTAGGCCTATACAATTATGTGTAACTGCAGGTGAGGTGGCCTTGATTTAAACAGCTGATGTTTCTATATTTTTTTTTATTTCTTGTGACAATTTATCAGTTATAATTTAAATATGTTGTGTGTTGCCTTGCTTGTTTAAGCAGATCATAATTTGCATTTCTGATGTTATGTAACTTGTCATTACAGATTATTTGTGTTATATTTTCTGGAAATAATAGCATTTATTTTAAACTTTATATTGATTTTATTAGTGTAGCACTGAAAATACTCTACCATGTAGATATGCTTTTTATAGAAAGTACTCATGTAGCAGACCTGGGGTTTTTTATATTCCTTTTACTTTAAAAGCTACATTTCATACATACACAACATAATTAGAATTCAAAATTGGTGGTAAATTGGTTTGTGGCAAGCTTAGTGATTAACGTGAGTTATTCACATTGAATTTTCAATTTCAAGTTTGGGCAGAAAATTAAAGAATGTGAATTCACTGCATTGCCCCATTGAATAAAAATATCTGTACAGTTTTTGGTTGCCATCTGAACAAATTTACCCATGAATAAACATGTATATTGACTAATTATATTATTTTCAATGCAGTAAATCAGTTTCAATGCATTAAAATGAATATTCCTCTATTTTAAATGAAAATTCTCTAATATTCTCATTAATCAAGAATATTATTGAGAATATTCTCCAAAAGATTATTCTCGAGAATTTAACATCACTACACCCACCCACACTTTTGATAATACTGCAAGCCTCAAGGTTCCTCCCAAGTCTGCTGATAGCCTCTCTTTTGTGCATGGCTGTTTCTGTTTTGGCTCCATAAGCAGTAGCACTAATTAAACCAGAATGAGACTACAGTGGTACCTCGGGTCTCAAACTTAATCCGTTCTGGAAGTCCGTTCCAAAACCAAAGCGTTCCAAAACCAAGGCAAACTTGCCCATAGAAAGTAATGCAAAATGGATTAATCTGTTCCAGACTTTTAAAAACAACCCTTAAAACAGCAATTTAACATGAATTTTACTATCTAACGAGACCATTGACCCATAAAATGAAAGCAAGAATCAATGTACTGCAGTCACACAATCAATCAGTCAATCAGTAGCTGAACTGGGTTCCACACAATCACAAAAACAAGACAAAAAGCTGCAAAAACACAAAATAAATAGCAAAACCAGACAAACCTCAGTGTAACACTCAAAACGGAAGTGTGGCACTGAAATTGGAAGCGTAACACTCAAAACGGAGCACGTTCGACTTCCGAAAAAAGTTTGCAAACCAGAACACTTACTTACAGATTTTGCAGTGTTTGGGTTCCAGGTTGTTTGAGTACCAAGGCATTTGAGTACCAAGGCGTTTGAGAACTATATAGAATGGGTCTGCTAGTGGAGAAGAAGCAATGCCAGCAAGTTTCGCTAGAGGATGCTGGTGGACACAGTCAGGATATTTGCTTCAGAATGGCTGTATTCTGGTCCGAGGTTATAAGGTGCTGGGTAAATCCTGATGGATGTGAATATGCCGTGGAATTGCATTCCGGTGTTCTTTAGCACAGCTGGTTAGTGAGGGCACTTAACGGTGGCGAAGGAATTGCTGCTCCAGTACTGGCAAGAAATAACATTCAAGTTGTGCAATGAACTTAGAACCTTACCAAGTTGGGACATGCGAAAAAGTGGCTTTTTGCAAACAGCAATCAGAAGGGAAATATTTAGACATCTCAATTCCATATATGGACTTGTTTGTGTCATTCCGTATCCCTATTCCCTCCCCTCTTTCCTCTGTCAAAATTTTTAAAAAGTGTTGTTTGTATTGTTTTTACAATTATTATTATTTTTATATTAAAAAAAGAATGGGACAATTTTCTGGTATAAAGTAACAAATAACTACTATCACAGCTTTTATTGAATTGTGAAAGCTATAGACTGTTGGATTCCGACTAAATCAGACACAGTACAGGAAAACGATGTTTGAAACCAATTGGATTAGTATGCTTAAAGCAGCAATCCACTGCAGTAAACCTTCACAGATTCCCCAGGGTCCTGTTTTTGCACAGCATTTAGGCAGGAGAAGAGAATGCAGCAGGCAGGCATTTTGGAAGACTTCGATTGGCGTGTTAAATATGATGGCTAAGGTCAATAAATCTGAACTGTGAGTTCAGTGTGCCCCAGGGGAGACTCTGGAGTTGTATTTGTCAAGATTCACAAACTCTATGGCAAACTTCTGTTGGGTTTGTTATATTCTGCTATTCAAAAAATAAAACAGGGGGAGGGAAATCCTTCTTTGTACACACAAACAGGGCTGCCATACACCCGGAATTTCCCAGCTGGACATAGCCGGAATACGGCAGTCAGAAACAGTGTCTAGGAAAATCCGGACTTATGGCAACCCATGCCAGAAGTCTAGATTTTGCTGAATTTCGTAAAGAATGGTTCAAAAACTTTGCAAAAGAAAATGGCAACCCTAACACAAAGCTAGATTTTGTTTCTATTGGCTGTAACTGATCAATCTGAAATGAAGTGTGTGTGCTGGCCTATCCTGAACACTGCCTCTCCCCCCCCCCTTTCCTTTTTTTTTTTTTTGCACAGATTTCCACGTCAGCACTGGAGCTGGAAATCCTGCCTTTTACTTGGCACAGAATATTTCTGCAAAGTAAAAGGCATTGTTTCCAGCCAGCCCTACTCCTGTGCTGGAGTGCAGGGGCTGGCAATGCTGATTGTGTATGCGTTTGGGTGTGGGAATGTACATAGGAGTGTGTGCAAGAGCGGGAGGTGGTGATGTCTTTCTGTGTGTGGTCCGTAAGTCTAGGGTGTGGGTGCATGCGAGCATCAAACAGCCCAGGACCCAGTGCATGGGGAGATGGCTGGAAAAGGTGTCTTACTGTCCTTCTGCATACCTGACCCATCCAATCAGCTCACCTCTGTGCTGTTTCTACTTTCTGTCTCTCTCTCCCCCCACCTTCCTGACCACTAATGACATAACCCAGGCGTATAATGATTTACAAACAAAGCAGAACCCTTGTTCCAGTGACTAATGACTTAAGAGACAGAGAGGAATTAAAAATTCAGTTATGCAAAGTAATATAAAACAAATAGATATTAAATAACGTTAAAAGCAAAACAGAATATACTCTCATAAAACAGTCTCATAAATCTTGACATTAACGTGCAAAGTTTCAGCTGATTCTAATAAAATACAGATTATTCAATCATCAGCTCTTTAAAAAAAAGTTACTGAGTAGATTAAAGGAATAATAGATTAATAAATGCTAAGACCAGAGGACAATTTCATAAGGGTAACTGGAAAATTTCCATCCATAATAAAGTGTGGAATACTCAGAATCAATCAGGCAGCTTTGGGAATTACCAGTTACAACTTGATCCATTAACACCCTCCGGTCTAGCACCTGGAAGATTGCCATATCCTAAAACCAATCAATGAAGTTCAGGTAAGGTGGTGCCTTTGTGTAAAAACCCAAAGTGGTTCTGGAGTTTTGCTCACGTAGGGGATGGAGGCCCACCACTTGCAAACAGACTCCAGGGTTTTCCTTCCAGCCTATGAAGTTGATGCAGATGTCATTACCCTTGTACTAAGTGTTTTGTGTGGTCATTTTCAGCAAATATTAAATGGTCACATAATTGTCCAACTATCTAGGATCTGAATGCACACATGAAGGGAGAATGCACAGCTGTCCGGCTTCTAACCTCCGTGTAGATTGTTGTGTGAAATTTGATGATGTCATACGGGTCGAGAGATCCAGCTGCTTTTGTCATGTCCAACTACATTGGAATGGAGGTTAACTAGGAGGAAGAATTGAGGTGCAGTCACACTCCCCCTCCACATTTGCAGTCTGCAGCAGGGCTAGGGAACCTTTGCCTGCTGGCCTCATTCAGCCTGCCAGTCCTCTCAGTTCAGTCCACCAGACTGTCTCCAAGACATAGCCAACATTGTCTCTTCTCCGGCTATTAGGTTGGTGTAGCAAAGCTCACTAGTGCTGCTTTGCTGGACGGTTTAGCTTCTGTACTGGCCACTGAGGAAGTTAGGCCACTTCTTCCACAGCCAATATGGAAACCGACTGGGCTGGTGAAACAGAGCCAGCGCACTCTGCTTTGTCAGCCCTATCAGGTATCGTTTTCAGCTTCCTAGTGAAAAAGGGATCCTAGCCATATAGCAAAGCATGGAAGTAAATTGAGCTGTGTGAGTACAGTGGTACCTCAGGTTACAAACACCTTGGGTTACAAACACTTTGGGTTACAGACTCAGCTAACCCGGAAGTAGTACCTCGGGTTAAGAACTTTACCTCAGGATGAGAACAGAAATTGCTGCGCGGCGGCAGCGGGAGGCCCCATTAGCTAAAGTGGTATCTCAGGTTAAGAACGGTTTCAGGTTAAGAATGGGCCTTTGGAACAAATTAAGTTCGTAACCAGAGGTACCACTGTATAAGAGAAGTGTGTGTGTGTTAATAGGGTGTGCACGTGTGTTTCTGTTATGTGTGCTTGGGAGAGAATGGTATGTGCATGCATTTTCCCTGCACACTACTGGTAGGTAGCCCCTGAACATAGAATTGTAGAGTTGGAAGGGATCCCAAAGATCATCTAGTCCAACCCCCTGCAATGGAGGAATCTCAGCTAAAGCATCCATGACAGAGGGCCATCCAACCTCTGCTTAAAAACCTCCAAGGAAGGAGAGTTCACCACCTCCCGAAGGAGACTCTCGAAAAGCTCTTACTGTCAGAATCCCCCCCCCCCAAAAAAAATATTTAGTCGGAATTTCCTTTCTTGTAACTTGAAGACATTGCTTTGAGTCCTACCCTCCAGAGCAGGAGAAAACAAGCTTGAGACAGGAGAGACAGCTCTTGAGATATTTGAAGATGGCTCTCATAGCTCCTCTCGGTCTCCTCTTTTCAGGGCTAAACATACCCAGCTCTTTCAGCCGTTCCTCATAAGGCTTGTTCTCCAGATCACACTTACAGTATGTGTTAGGAAATAACATATGAAAAGGGCAGCAGACAGTGCTGGAGGTTTTTGCTTCTATCTACGTACATCTAGGCAACCTCCCACCTGTAGGAAGAGCTCTGCCACTTGTTATTTCTGCGTATTTAGATTTGGACACCACTCGATGGAGTCAATAGCATCAATGGATTGCCAAAGTTCTTACGAGGTTCAGCCATTCCTGTTCTCCCATACCAGTGATAAACCTTTTCTCAATGTGCCTGGTACACCCTGCCTCTGAAATCTGCTACATGATTGTGCTTCTGTTTTCATGGAACATTCATTTCTCATTTACTGCAATCTGAGCTAGAAGAAATTGTAAAACAAAGCCAATCATTTTTCACTTCATAGATTTCCAGATAATCGTCACGTGGCTCATTTAGTCACTTTCCATTCTCACTCCCAATTTTCTCACCAGAGCAAAGTTCCTTCTGATATAATTTCCTGAACTAACCTTAGGATTATTTCCTGTGCAGCTGTATACTTCTCCCCTGCCTGCTTCCTAACATTTTCTCTTTTGGCAAGACATCCTTAGATGTGTTCCTGTCCTTCTCCTCTTCTCCAGATGCTTTCCAGATTGTTTGTTCCCCTGAGCCCTGACTCTTTCCAGAAGGACCTTAGGGCTGTGTTGTGCTATCCACATTCTGGCACGAATGTTCCCATGTCACTTCTGGACCAGCTCTGTTTACATGCAGCCGTGCTAGTTTCTCCACAGAGTTGCCAGAGGCCTTGGCTGGATGGTCCCTGGCAGATACATTTAAAGATCTTTAAAAACTGGCTTTTGATGGCATCCCCTAATAAATGTATTCAATTGTTGCTGTTCATTTGTTAATTGTACAGTCATACATCTTGTTACGTTCGGTTCAGGTTACGTTCTTTCAGGATACGTCCCGCGGTGACCCAGAAGTAATGGAACGGGTTACTTCCAGGTTTTGCCGCTCGTGCATGTGCAGATGCTCAAAATGACGTCACGTTCATGCGCAGAAGTGGCAAATTGTTACGCGCAGACGCAGGTTGCATTCTGCTCATGTTGCGAGCGGGGCTCCGGAACGGATCCCGTTTGCAACCAGAGGTACCACTGTAGTTCCGTAACTATTTTCATGTAAAAATAAAGGTTAGATAATAATTATTAATAAGTTAAACAATATATTACTGGGAGCACAATCCAGCAGTTTTATATTCCAGGGAGGTTCAGCAGACACCTTTCATTATACACTTTTAGCCGCGAGATAAAAACTTTCCTCTTCAACCCGGCCTTTGGCTGATTGACATCTGATGTCCTTTCAAATACGTTGAGGGAGAGGGGTTTATTGGTTTGTTTTTGTTCTCGTTATTATGCATTTTGCAGTTTTCATATTGTAATTTTATGTCGTGAACCTCCCTGAGGATGAAGAGCAGTATTCAAACTTAATAAATATAATAATAATAATTTCCCCATGTCATTGGTGCCAGCATGCACTACGACCACTGACTCCTCCTTAGCACTATCTACCAAGCTATGTGCTACAACCGCAATCTTCACGCCAGGCCAGCAGTGCACCCTGCGGTCTGTATGCCCATCAAAAACCCTATGATATACCTTAGGTAAAGATAAAGGGACCCCTAACCATTAGGTCCAGTCGTGGCCGACTCTGGGGTTGCGGTGCTCATCTCACTTTACTGGCCAAGGGAGCCGGCGTACAGCTTCCAGGTCATGTGCCCAGCATGACTAAGCTGCTTCTGGTGAACCAGAGCAGCGCACGGAAACGCTGTTTACCTTCCCGCCAGAGCGGTACAGGTCTACTTGCACTTTGACGTGCTTTCGAATGCTAGGTTGGCAGGAGCAGGGACCGAGCAACGGGAGCTCACCCCATTGCGGGGATTTGAACCGCTGACCTGCTGATTGGCAAGTCCTAGGCTCTGTGGTTTAACCCACAGCACCACCTGCGTCCCATACGATCTACCTTATTACTGTTCAAATCAGCCACAACCAGAATCCTTCCATCCTACCCCACCCCACAGAAGTATCCCCCTCATGAGACCATAGCTTTTCAGCTCCCAAGGAATGTTTCCCTCTTCCTCAGACCATTGTTCTCTTTCCACGAGACCCTCCTTGACAGCAGGGGAGCTGTCATCGTGGAAGTGCGACACAGCTGCAACATCCCCGAGGCTCATTGCACCTCAGTCCACAACGTCCGTCGAACAAGGGGATAGTCGTACGTGCAAAGACTTTGTGAGGAGCCAAAGTCAAGCATAGATCAGCATTTAACCCCCCCTCCCAAAAAAGGTGTCAGTGCAGTTAACTCTTTATTCAAAGAAACTAAAATAGCACAGGCCTAGTGATCCCAGCAACTCTTCCCAGTAGGTCTTGCTCCAATGAAGCATTTGTGAGGACTGACGGTTCCCACCACTCTCTAAGGCTCCTCCTCTCCAGGTTCTTTCCCAAGCAGGTCGCAACCGGCACCTGTACACAACCAATCTCTGCTCTTTTTGTTTCTTTGCGTGTTCTAGGAGACCAGACGGGAGGGGAGCTGGTTGCAGCAGGAGGGGGAGACTCCCTGGATTCCTCAGCAGCCTGTCTCAGCTTTGCCTCTTGGCCAGCTTCCTCTCCAGCCTCCGCTTCAGCTTCGGAGCCTGAACTGCTCTCTGCCACAGCCTCTTCCTGCTCACTAAACCCTGTTGCCCTTCTAGCTTCCAACACCTCCCCTCCCCAAATCTTCTCCCTCTGACCACTCATTGTCATCCCACCACCAGTCCCCTGGCTCTGAGCCTTCTTACCCTGGGGGTTCCCTTGGGGGGTTCCCCAACTGGTGCCTCCCACCACTCCTTTGCATCCGGCCAGCCCACGACAACACCCCTGCTCGCATTCTACTTGCATAATTGTTTTTGTAGTCCAAGTTGTTTGAGAGCTTGGGGTTTCTTTAAGTCACGGAAAGGAGGGGCAGCGTGGTGTGCCCTGGCTTCCTCCCCCTACTGCGGAACTCACACGCCTGCTGAGTCCTTCTTAGTATATTATTGTTTTTTTAGTCCTGTGCATGAAGTGGTAGACCTGAGGTGGTTGCCGTCATGGGATTTGTCCCTGTGGAAGGTTATATACATCAAGGCACCGATCAGCAGCCGGCAGGCCAGCTCGAAATGCGATCTTTCCTTCTCCAGCCTCTGCTCCCTGCCCCCATTCCATCTCTACTCTCCCGAAGCTGTCAAGTCTGGTTTTATCAGGCTTACGAGCAACACCAGATGCCCTTCCCTTGCTAGCTGGCAGGGTTTGAGGTGGCGTGGAATATTGTCGTGGCCTGATTTATTTTTTAAGAACAAGACGAAGGCAAGAGTATGGGAGGGAAGGGAGAGGGAGGGAAAACTTTGGCAAAGTTAAACATCAAACTCTGCATGCTGTGACCGGGGGGGGGGGCGAATTGGAGGCTTGGTGCACCTGCCGTCGCGCGGTCGATCCCGGTCTGGGTTTTGTGTATGTGTGTCTGTGTGTGTTTTGACTGGCTGTGATGTCAAGAGGAGGAGGCGTGGCCGTTCCGGAGGCAGGTAGATAAAGGATTCACTAAACAGGATCCCCCAGTTCTGAGAGTCGAGGCTGCAGCGGAAACTCAAATCACCAGGGCCAGGTAAGCAGACTCCCTTTCCTTTCTGCCTCTTTCTGCAGGCTCCACTTCCTCTTCCCGCTGGGAGTCAGAAAGGGTCACACTGAGGATAACAACTTTGGGAGGGGGAGACGAAACGATTTGAGGCATCTATAGCTGGATCCTGAGTAGATGTACTCAGACCTAAGTCCCCTGCCTTAAGTGGCGCTTCCTCCCGGTATGTGTGGATTGTATTGTGAGATATCCACAGCGTCCCAATCTCTTTCTTTGTTCCTGCCTGTTTTGGTTTTGACGTCTTTCTTAATTATTATCTACGGTCTACCATACTAATTTTGGAGCTGATCGCTCCACTCCCACCCCCAATGTTTATGGCAACTTCTGCGCTTTTGTCTCAATATAGCGAGAGATTGCCTGTTCGGAGTTTGAAATATATATATCTATATATATTTATTACTGTGTTTCTGGCCCTTTTGACTTTTTCTTTCTTTTTAAAAAAATATTCTGCTTTCATTTGTGTCTGTCTGTTCGTTAGAGTTCAGTCCTCTTCCTGTTTCCAGCTTTACCTTGAAGCAGAAATGAAAAGAGGACCTGAACAAAAGGAAATGATTGGGAAATCACAGTATAATTGGTTTCAATGTTTCTGTTTTCGGGGGGGGGGGTGTTTAAAAAATGGGGGGGGCAATTCCTAGAGCAGAAGTTGGGGCAAATTTTGAGCAAGATTGCAAACTATACAACAGGCATAACTCCCAAACTTCAGCAACGAGTTTCACTGGAGAGTCACTTTCGTGTTTTTATATAGACAAATCTGTGGAGGAAGAGAGGTTTATTTGTAGCTGTTGTGTATGATACCCAACCAAATGTCCAGAAACAGTGTACTTCAAGTTCCAGCAACAGTTTTCTTCTGATTACCAGTTGCTGGGGTTGAGGGTAGAATGAATAAGCAACAGGAGATGGTTATTGCCTTCATGCCCTCCATATAGATTTCCTGGAGGTATTTGGGTAGACACCAAAACAGGATGCTGGACTTGGGACTCAGCTACATTAGTAAAAAAAAACCAAACACCAGCGCTTTGAATGCATTATAAACATGCAACAACAGATGGCGCTGGAGAGCAAAAAAAATTATTTGCGGTTTTACATAGGGTTTTTTTTTCTTTAGTTATAACGATTTAATTTCTGACATATTTATAGCGTGGTTTCCCCCCTGTGTGTAGATCCACCCTGGGTGGATACTTGGTTTGATGAAGCAGAGCTTGTCTTTCATAACGGGATATTGGGTAGAGGGGCCCGGGAGCAAGATCACCTTCAAAAGAGGGCTGCCACTACGTGCTCCCATGGTTGCAGATGCTGTCCCTAAATAGATGTGCACTTGCTTCTAAATTGCCAGCTGGGAGCAGGATAGTAGCCTTCATGAGGCTAGATTTGGCCACCTTGCTTAGTTTAAATATCCCCCCATGTGTGTATGTGTGACTAGTCCAGGGATGGTGGACGTCAGATCCAGGAGCCAGATGCAACCCCTCCAGGCCTTTTTGTCGAGCCCCCATAGGCCACACAGCCATCCCGGGCCATACAGGCCTTGCTGTCAACCCTCTTGAAGTGCTTTTGTCTGGTTGACGTGTCTTTAAGCTGCAAGGATGCCTCTTCATTGACTGTTTAGAGGATGGAGAGGTGTTTGCAGATGGGCGTGAATGAACCTCTGGCTTTCGCATGGCTGTAGTACAACCTGCTCTGCAAAGAGAAAAGACACATCCGTTTCTTGCTTTACCCGCTTTTGTCTCTGACTCTGCCCACCACTAGTATGTGGCCCCTGGAAGGTTCCCTATTGGACTACATGGCCCCTCGCCTAAGAAAGGTTTCCCACGCTTTGGCTAGCTAGATGGAGCGCGCAGAATAAATAAGGTTCCTGATTTGGCTGTACATAAGGAGTGCTGGATTTACATATAAGCTAAACAGGCTATAGCTTAGGGCCCCACTCTCTTGGCCTCCCCCCCCCCAAAAAAATATACTTCTTCTTAGTTGTATTTCACTATTAATATACTTCTTCTTAATTGTATTTCAGTTCAACAATTACTTTGATAAAATGCATATTTCGTTATGTGCAAATGGCTTTAGATACCTGTTAGGTCCATTAATTACCATATAGCATATCTTCAACACAAAAAAGCGACAATTTGTTGTTGACAAAGGACAGCTGGACATATAAAGGGCCCTATGACCTTCAGTAACTTAGGGCCTCATCCAACCTCAATCCAGCCCTGCACAGGTGAATTAGCCACCCTTTGCCACTCTGTCATAGGCACTGGCAGATTCAAGGGTGGCAGGAACTACTTTTTCAAAAGTTTCCTTTTTTTTTTACTACGACGCCAATTGAAGCCAGGTGCAAAATGGTGGCAGAGAGCCAATTGCATGCAGCACCCCAGGAGCCATAAAGTGGAATGATCTGCATATGCAGATACCCCAAATCATCATCATCTACATCTGAGTTACTGCAGGTCAAAAATTCTACCGACTTCATTTGGTGGGGCTGGTGGGAAGACTAAATAGAAGGCTTTTTGTTGCCGTTAAACAATCGGGAGCCTGAAGCCCTTGCTGATCTCCGTCTGCCAACACTTGCTGCATCGAGTAGACACTCAGCAATCAGGATGGTGGATAAAGAGCTGATAACAAGGTAGCCTTTTTTTCATGCAGGAAGGCGGAGGAGATGTCAAACAAATGACAGCTTATAAGGGAATGAGGGTCTTCAATCCATATTCATGTAAGGAGTGGGGGTAGTAGTAGATCTGCTTTACCCAGTCCGGAGAAAGAGGCATGTGTGATCTTGCATGTATTGCCACCTGAGAGCCTACATGGTGGAATTCAGAAATGGCGCATGAAAGTGGGGTGGGGAGTGGACTACCAGAGTTGAGATTCTTTTGTTTATCACCCTGGGTGGCGGGGCATGTGACAGGCCGACATGGATTTATATATAGGGTGTGATACAATTTCAAGTTCGGTTCCAAGATTCTCTGTTGGCCTGATTTTGCCCGCAGATTGCAGCCTGTGGTTTGGCTGCCCTGCTTCTTAGGGCTCAAGCAAGTGTAACACATAAACACAACTAACCAAATCCCACCTGCTTCCTCCCACCCCATTCTTTTCCAGAGAAGATCCATCAGCAGAGGTGGAGGTGATTCAAGAGCCAAAGATCTGCTTCTTTATTCCAGATCCCCTCACCATCAGACATTCCCCATGCTTTCCTTCCTAACTGGGATCCAAACGCATGCATTGTCGAGTTCTAGCCCCCCTCCCAGGGGTGGAGTTAAATTCCAAAGCGTGAAGCCAAAAAAAAGGATTAATATTCGTTATTTTTTACAAGGCCCTCTAACGAAAGTTCCTTGGGTGGCTTCCAACGTAAACATAATAATCTCATTACCGTTAAAGAAAACGAAACCCCAACAGCAACAACATCTAAATAACCAATTAAAGTAGAAAGGAGATAAAGGTGCAGGACCAGATCAATTGAAAGAGAGAGCAGAGGGGTGTGTGTTTGTGTTTCTATATCTATACACACACACACACACACACACACACAGAATTAAAAAAATGAAATGTTATGTTGTTGTTGTTTAGTCGTTTAGTCGTGACTGACTCTTCGTGACCCCATGGACCAGAGCACGCCAAGCACTCCTGTCTTCCACTGCCTCCCGCAGTTTGGTCAAACTCATATTGATAGCTTCGAGAACACTATCCAACCATCTTGTCCTCTGTCGTCCCCTTCTCCTTGTGCCCTCCATCTTTCCCAACATCAGGGTCTTTTCCAGGGAGTCTTCTCTTCTCCTGATGTGGCCAAATGTTATAGCATGCTTTAGAAGGCCTGGAAAACCTGGCAACAGAAATACATTAAAGTAGGTGCCAGGCAGGCCTTTTGGGGGATGGTATTTCAGAGCTGAGAGGCCGCTGCAGAAAAGTCCCTTTCCCCAGTAGACATCCATCCTACCTCATGGGAAGAGAGGGGATTTGGAGAACAATGGGGGGCAAGCTGTCTTCCATTGAGCCCATTTCCATTTTAACGTTTAAACCTCGCGCCCTCTTTCGAATATATTCACCCAGATCCCTTTCTGCGCAGGAGGGGGAGTGACTGAAAGGAAGGAAGGCATCATTAAAAGGGGGCATAATATATATTTTAAGACCCTTTGGAAAGGGGCTGATAATCTTGCCCTGAAGAAACACTCACTTACTCAAACGCATCACCAAATGCTTCTTGGCTCCCCGCTCAACTCCAGAAGGAGCAACCCCAAAACTCCACACACCGCATCTCAGATGCTGAGCATCAGAAGACCTGGCAGTCTGGCACATTAAAAGCATGCACTTTTAGCCCTGTTGTGGGGGCAGGGAAGGGGTCAAGGCGGCATGATTTGGAGAAGAGCAGCAGCAAGTGTGGCGAGTTGTTCACTCTCTCCCAGTCTACCCGTTCTTTGTTCCCCCTCTCATAGCGGCTCGTCTCTTTCTCTCTCACACAAACCCCACCTTTCAAAAAGGCTTTCCCCATGTTCTTACACACATTTCCGTGTCATGCTTTGAGCCTTAGGACGGTACTGCATGTTCCTTTGGCAAGCGTGTGTCCCCAAAGCAGTTTAGGAGGCATTTGTGCAAGAGGACCAGCTGGCAAGAATGGGTCTGTTTGACCCTCTCCAAATGCCCCTTTGCCCAAAGAGCACAGAGGTGGGCGAGGCTGGAAGCAGGGCATGTTTACTGAAGCAACGCCTCTCCTGGCTGCAAATCCTTCCCTTGCAAATAGATAGATAGATAGATTCTTTATTGTCATTACACAAGTGCAACATTGCACAAAGTGCAACGAAATTGGATGCCATCCCTTAAAACAACAAAAGCAAGACAACAACAACAACCAAACAAACCACATTCCAGCCACACCCACACCACACCCATCAAACTCCCAGGTCACACTAACGAGTTACAGCATTCAAAAGGGCCACAGCTCTTGGATAGAAACTGTTTTTCAGTCTATTTGTCTTTGACTTGATGTTTCTATATCTTCTGCCAGAAGGCAGTAGTGCAAACAGACAGTGTCCCGGGTGAGATGAATCCTGCAGGATGTTATTTGCTTTCCTAAGACAACGGGAACCGTACAGTTCTTCCAAAGATGGGAGAGGATGACCAATAATCCTTTGGGCTGTGGTTATGACCTTCTGGAGCACCTTCCTCTCCCTAGCTGTACAACTGGAGAACCAAGCACAAATACAGTATGTAAGAATGCTCTCTATGGAGCCTCGGTAGAAGGACACCAGCAGTCTCTCACTCAGATTGTTCTTCTTTAAAAGTCTGAGGAAATAAATTCTCTGCTGGGCCTTCTTCACCAGAGCAGTGGTATGTGCGCTCCAAGTCATGCCCTGATCGATAGCTACTCCCAAAAACCTGAATTCCGCCACCCTCTCCACCCGTTCCCCGTTGATATACAAGGGCTGAATGTCCGCCTTTTTTTCCCTGTAATCCACCACCAATTCCTTGGTCTTAGCCGTATTAAGAGCCAGATTGTTCTCTCCACACCAAACACAGAGCCGCTCCACCTCGTCCCGATAGGCGGACTCATCCCCTCCCTGTCCTCCCACAGTAGCTCTGTGGGGCAAAACATGGGCCGGCTGCGCTCCTTAAACAGTGCAAATTCTGCCTTAGTCTTAGATGCGTGAGGACCGGTTTTCCTTCGGTGACGAAGGAATCGCCCAGACGCAGAGGCATTCTCGCCTACATTTTGACCGAATGTGGTTGCCAGGACCCAGCCTGTGAGCTGCCAGTTGGCCGCTGGCCAGTTTTAGAAGGACACGGTGATGATTGGGAGAGGTACAGAGTGTTCAGTTAATAAAAGAAAACCCAGGTGGAACCCAGCTCCCGCCGTCAAGTTTAATTAGTTAAGACAGAGCACGTAGCAGATTGATCTGAAGTCACTGAGGACTGCCTGACAAAGGAGGCCGTTCTTTCCGAAGTGGTTCCCGAGTGGTTGGCCTCTGCTGTGGCCTTGTAAGCTGTCTGTCATGGTGGGGCTGGGTTAAACTTTAAACATATTAACTGGAGCATGGACTTGGAAGGATATCTGGATTCTTTAGCAGAGGTATATTAAAAAGAGAGAGAGAGAGCAAAAATTGCAAGCTTGTAAAAATGCCATTAGGATAGGTTCTGGTGCGAGTTTGTAAAATCATTGTGGAACTGATTTTTTAAAAAATTGAATTAAAGATTGTGGCTTTTGATACACAAGGTTCCAGTGTTAATTCCTGTCACCGCTGCCTGAGTTAGCAACACTGGCCTAGAGGGAGCAATCCAGGAGTAGGGAACTGTGCAGTTATGGGGAAACCAGCAAGGGCACCTCTCTGTGCGTCCTTGCCATTTGAGCCAGGCATTCGGATGTCCCAGCCAGCAGCATGTGCACACAGTTGCTCTTAAAGGTTGTGTTGTCCAGCTCTGAGTGTGTGAGTCCTGAGCCATGAAAGGTCTCATAGGTCAAAGCCACTTTTTGTTCCTTCTGCCCTGCCAAAGGCCCTTGCGGCCTTGGCATTTCAAACCTGTCCTCTCGAAATCCGGTGGGCTGGTTTTAAAACTACCGATAAGGCATTCTATTGCTTCTTTATAATCTTTGTTTATTGTGGTAATGACCCTAAGATGAATAATACGGTGGTAGTGATGGTTGTTGCCCTCCCACTGAACTCATTTGGGTTTTATTAGAGATGCCATTAAGAAAAAACAATAGGGAATTGATCATAGCCTTGTTAGTATAGCCAGAATCGAAGTGGCATCTAAATGGAAGACCAGCAGTTGTTTCATTTAATCCTGGATCAGTTTAAAGCCTACCTCGGCCAGGAAGCTCTTTTGGCTAAACTCGAGCCGATAACTGGCGCTGTGGTCTAAACCACTGAGCCTCTTGGGCTTGCCGATTGGAAGGTTGGCAGTTCGAATCCCTGTGACGGGGTGAGCTCCCATTGCTCTGTCCCAGCTCCTGCCAACCTAGTAGTTCAAAAGCACATCAGTGCAAGTAGGTAAATAGATACCGCTGCGGCGGGAAGGTAAACGGCGTTTATGTATGCTCTGACTTCCGTCACGGTGTTCCATTGCGCCAGAAGCGGTTTAGTGATGCTGGCCACATGACACAGAAAGCTGTCTGTGGATGAACGCCGGCTCCCTTGGTCTGAAGAGCGAGTTGAGCGCCGCAACCCCGTAGTCGCCTTTGACTGGACTTAACCATCCAGGGGTCCTTTACCTTTAGAGGTCAATGGGACTCCCAGGTAAGCAGGGTAGGGTTGTAGCTTTAGAATGTTGTTGTGAATTTATAATGGCTGCATATCACCCAGAGTTCCTTGGAGGAAGTGTGCAATATATGTGTTTATAAATAAAAATTAACTTCTACATGTTGCTGTGCTTAGAGAGGGCAGAGAAGGAAGGAGATATTTCCAGCAACAGTGCAACCACAATTGTTGTCAAGCTTAGGAAAGAACATTAACTCAAATACATACTGTATGGCTGAATATTTATTTTCTGTTGAATGCTTTAATGCCTTTGGATGCCACTCCCGGTAGCCAAAATCTTAGTATCGTGGTTTTGTTGCGATTCGCCCACGCTTAGATTAAACTGCTGTCCACACAGGAGTCCTTAAAAACATATTGCCCTGGAGATTGTGTTGTGATTGCACCGTTTATCTTTTCGAAAAGGTGTCATCAGCTCCAGCCACCGCATAGGAGCACTCCAAAGAACGTCCACTTTCCTCCTGTTCTGAGCTCTTAGTAAAGCCCTGGAATCTTTACATGAGACAAAGTCCCCACCCCACACAGGGCAGGTGGGGGGGGGAGAGGCTGCTGACCTGAGATGCGTAGTGTGCTGGAAAGGAAAACATGCCACATGGACACATACGCAGAGGAAAGATCACAAATAATAAATGAATGATTAAGCTTCACAATCAATGGTCAACTTCATTTTCCAAACCACACATTTTGAAGAGCTGCTTTCTGCAGGTCTCTTGGTGCACCCTCCGCTGAATACGTGCGTATGGGCAGGGCTTTCTTTCAGCTGGAACTCAGTTCCGGCACCTCGCAGGTGGACACCATTGCCATCCTAAGAGAACAAGGGAGGCATTCATGGCGAGCCCCGACACCTCTTTTTCTATAAAAATAGCACTGCACATAGGTATAGACTGCTTTCATCCAACAAAGATTAGTGGCCAGCATTGCTTTTTAAAGTAGGCTGCATGTACACACATACCTGCAGTAGCAATTCACAGCTTAAAAGAAAGGAGCGGGGAGTGAACTTGTGTCAGGTTGCCATATCTCAAAAAGTGAAAGAAAAACTAGGAGACCCCGAAAGTTGTTGAGCTTATATTCTTTACAAAAATGACTTGCCAGGACGAAGAATTGATGCTTTTGACTTTTGGTGCTGGAGGAGACTCTTGAGAGTCCCATGGACTGCAAGATCAAACGTATCCATTCTTAAGGAAATCAGCCCTGAGTGCTCACTGGAAGGACAGATCGTGAAGCTGAGGCTCCAGTACTTTGGCCACCTAATGAGAAGAGAAGACTCCCTGGAAAAGAAAGACCCTGATGTTGGGAAAGATGGAGGGCACAAGGAGAAGGGGACGACAGAGGACGAGATGGTTGGACAGTGTTCTCGAAGCCACCAGCATGAGTTGGACCAAACTGCGGGAGGCAGTGGAAGACAGGAGTGCCTGGCGTGCTCTGGTCCATGGGGTCATGAAGAGTCGGACACAACTAAACGACTAAACAACAACAAAGATCCAGGACGAAGCGCCACCATTTGGAACACCCCAGGACGTCAATTCTGCCTTCGAAATCCCAGTAATGTCCGGGAAAATCTGGACGCATAGCAGCCCTAACTTGCATAAAGCCCCCCTGCATGGTTTCCCACAGGCAGTTCTTGCCTCGCTATAGGCATTTGCTAGTCTCTATTTTGAATGTCCACTCCAATCAGAAAGTGGAGCAAGAGTTAGGAAGGCCTGGAAAAGCAACGCAGCATGGATGCCTGCATAATCCAGATGTTTAGCCAGGAAGGCCTTTTTGCCACATTCCATCACCAGGGATGTTGACTCTGGCAAGGTTTCTGTGTGGGCGGCAGCTTCCCACTGTGATAAGCTTATGGTATGGAGACAATGCAGCCTATCCTTGGAAGCAAATACTAATGGCACTCCAAAATAAGCTTGTCTTGAACTGCACCCTTAGTCTTGCTTGCAGATGGAAGCTTATCTTGCAGTAGATTGTTTTTAAAGCTGCCAGAGGTCTGGTATACCTGAACTGCAAACCTATATTGGTTTTATGCCAGTTTGAAGGAGCCTGGGAACTTCAGTTTGGTGAGGTTGCGGAATATTCTCTGTTAGAAAACTCTTAAGTTGCCACCTCCCACCCACCCCAGATCTCTGGTTCCCTAGGGAAAGGCAGTTCTGTTGAATCTGTTTGTCTTGTAGCTATGCCCTTAGCTTTGTTTCCTGCCATTGCCAGACACAACTGCCCCACTATAATCTTGGAACTCAGAGGAAATAAATACTTTTTTAAGGGGGGAAAAGCCGCTGCAGTTACACAACCAGGTTGTTGTTCCACGACATCCGCTGCCTTTTAGACAAAAGCTGGTAGTTCCAAACGTTATGTTAATTAGATTACAGATACTTAGGCCAGTTCTGATCGGATTCATGTTACAGAAGTCTTCCTCAGACGAAGCCAGCCATGAGAAATGGATGATACCTTTGGGAATATAATTACTGAGAGCGAGGCACAACTGCCGCACTTCCCATCTGCATCTTCAGAAAGAAACACTCCCCCTAAGAAGAGAATTCTTGCTTGGAGGTTTGGCAGCTTCATGAGACAGGATCCAGAGTCTCGTCTATAATTAGCATCTTGAGGGCTGGTTCATACGTAAACATTGCTGACCGCTCCGTGGAATGTGCGAACTGCCTCTGTGGAGTTTGAATATTTTGCGCATGAGTTGGCACCTGGAGATAGCAGAGTTCCCTCAGCAGAATATTATCTGCGCTCACAAAGCAAATCCTCACTTGTCAACGAGCGAGGGCTCTGCAGGTGTGAACTGGGCCTCAGAGAAATCAGACTTCCAGCATCCCTTGCATAGCTTCGTCCACCAGAATGTGGGATGTGGCGGCAGCAGCGGCAGCAGCACTCCTGTGTGGCAAGCGCACTCTCAGCAGCTGATAAACAAAATGCAGTGTACATTGGAAAGTGGTACATCATGCAAGTCGCTTTCACTGGAAAACTGAAGGCATTGGAAGGTAACAAAGAAAAAGAAAGGAAGAAGACTTTGACACCGTTTGGTTTGGTTTCGTATGTTAACAGATTGAGTCATGCCATAATTCCTCCATCAACCCATGGTGACAGGCAGAGATACTTTAATCTAGACTTCACAGTGAACACTATTCAGTGGTGTAGTGGGGGGGGGTCCAAGGGGGCATGCCCCTGGGCACACATTTCTGAAGGGGTGCAACCTGTTCCCTCGTGACAAGCTCCCTCCATCATGGCCAGAGCCATGGGGAGGCAAGCTGTGCCCGGGCCAGGCCTTCAGGGCTGGGGGGGGCTGGCGGCGCCTCCTTCTCCTCATGGCTGGTGAAGGAACGCCTGTGCGTGCCCCACCCCTGGGCCAGCCAAAAAGGAGAGGGGGAAGGGTGGCAGCAACACCCACTGGGGGGGGAGGAAGGGGAAGGCGGGAAAGCACTGCTGTACCCACGTGCATTGCCCAGAGCGCCTCACTGCAAAGACAGGAGGGCAATGTGACACAGCATCGCTCCTGGCTTTGCGTTTCTCTGCCTTATCTCTGCTCCCAGGTTGGGGCTAGTTTGCAAAAAGAGACTCCCTTGCATTATACCTGAAGGAGCGTCTCCACCCCCATCGTTCTACCCAGACACTGAGGTCCAGCGCCAAGGGCCTTCTGGCGGTTCCCTCACTGCAAGAAGCAAAGCTACAGGGAACCAGGCAGAGGGCCTTCTCGGAAGTGGCGCCCGCCCTGTGGAACGCCCTCCCATCAGATGTCAAGGAAATAAACAACTACCTGACATTTAGAAGACATCTGAAGGCAGCTCTGTTTAGGGAAGTTTTTTTATGTGTGACATTTTAATGTATTTTTAATCTTTGTTGGAAGCTGCCCAGAGTAGCTGGGGAAACCCAGCCAGATGGGTGGGGTCTAAATAATAAATTTTATTTATTTATTCACACACACACACACACACACACACACACACATATATATATGCCTGGGTGCCGTCAACCCACACTACACCCCAGTCACTTTTCCAGCAGATGCATCGTGATTCTGCTTTGTGTTGATGTTCGTCGCTTCTACATTCAGAAAACCATTCAGTGAAAATATGTACAAAAGGGGGGAAAGGCGACACACGCTATGTGTCCAGGATATGCAGTCAGAGGGAGGATACTTTCGGTCGGGTCTGTGTAAAAAGGAGTGGAAATTGGTAGTGTGAAGAGAGTTCAGTAGTTTTGGGGTCTGTTTGGAGACCTTTTGACAGATTGGTGAATGTAGTGGTGGGTTTCTTCAGTAGAAACACACCATTGTGCAGCTGGAGATGGAGCAGGATATTTGCCCATGCTTCCTTTGGATTTCTTGTCCTAACTAGCAGGGATGCAGTTTTTGAAGGTTACAAAAGGACCTCTGTGTGTTGGAATGGTAATCATGGCCAGGATCACTGGCTACTGATTATGTGGTGTCTTTGGTGTATATACATGGATGCTTCTGGGTACGGTAACCTAAACAAAAAGACATGACCCTGCCCAAGTGAGCTTCTTCACAGAACCATAGAGTTAGAAGGGACCCTGAGGATGAACTAGTCCAGCCCCCTTCAATGCAGGAATACGCAGCTGTCCCATACAGGGATTGAACCTGAAACCTTGACATTATCAGCACTACTCTCTGACCATCTGAGCTATCCTCACACTGAAGGCTTACAGTGTAAATTTTAGCAGAGGAAGAATGAACAAGAGGCAAGGTTAATGAGATGAAAACTTAGGGGTGCATGTGGTTATATCATTTATTCAGTTATATTGTTTATTCAGTTGTGGCTATCTTCTCATCTTCCTCTCTCCCCTCTGTGCTTCACCCTATGTGGCACTTGTGCTGCGCTTGCAACTTGTGCCTAATCTCAGAAGAACTTTGACCCTCCGTTACTCTATCTCTTTCCCCTGTCTGGGTTATGCCACAAACCCTGATGATATTTCCCCCCTCCCTTTTTTTTGCTAATATAGGGAGAGCCGGTGAAAGGGCAACTGGTGTGCTGGGCTCAGCTTAGCTGCTGAGCTCAGATCCAGTGCCAGGCTCCTGGTGTGGGTATATCAACTTGCTCCGCTGTGTCAGTGCTTGAACGTGACCCTTGCATTGCCTCAGCCCAGCTGCTGACTCGGGCGCTGCTCTGTGGCCAGCTTCCCCACCCCCACCCCAAGCAGCTGCATTTATTGCAATTAGCAAAACAACAACAAACCTATGGTTACGTGAAACATACTCAATAAACACACGAGACGTAACCGGCTGTACTTTTGAATAAATAAGGTATACTATTCATTGTATCAAATTGTAGATTTCAATGGAAGTCTCATAAAGTTCAACAGAAAAGCCCAGTGGATCAGTTCATTCTCTAGTCAGTTCATGCATAAGGTCCATACATGTATAGGTGTCTATTCCACCTGTCTGTTCATAGAGTCCAATAATCCACATGAAGGGTTATTACAGATCCACAGAATCCTTTCGCAGAGTCTAAGACAAGGATTTCCGGAATATTAGCCTTGTTTCACCATCCTAGGCTTCATCAGTAGTACAGGCTCATATGTAATATTACAAGATAGTGGATCTTATAGCATAGTAGTGGCTGCAACCAGACATGTGGAATAGATACTTATACATGTATGGACCTTATGCATGGACTGTCGAACTTCATGAGACATCTGTTGAAATCTACAATTTGATACAAGTACAGCCGGTTACGTCTTGTGTGTTTATTGAGCAGTTATTGTAATGGCAGGTACCAGTGTGCTCCACTGGCGTGCGATAGCACGGCAGAAAATCCTCTCCTTGGGAATTCTGCATGGAGCCTCCTCCAAGTGCTATGCTTCCTTGGATTCCCTAAAGTAAGGGTCGTAATAACTTATTCTGATAAACCGCGCAGTGCAAAAATGAAATACAGTCTAGATGTTGGCTAAGGCATACATAGTCTTTCAGATTACACTGAAGTTTTTATTACGCTTTTCTCCCTGGTGAAAAATCCTAGGCAACTCAGTAGGAGGCATGTATTCCATTTTAGTTTTACAGTACCACAAAGAACTACTCGTTGCAACTCGTAACCGGAGGCTAGAATGAATTAATAAAGGTTGCACCTCTTTGAAGCAACTTTGCATTGCAAACCTGGGGAGTCCTCTTCAGATGGGTGGGCACCCTCAGGCTGTGGACCTCATTAGGCCTGCTGATACCATTTTGGCCAAGCCATGCCCATCTGCTCTAAATAATAATAATAATAATAATAATAATAATAATTTTTTATTTATACCCCGCCCTCCCCAGCCAAGGCCGGGCTCAGAGCGTCTTACAAGCAATAATAAAAACAAGATGAATGATTACAACTTAAAAACAAAAATAAAATACAACATTAAAATAATGGAACATTAAAATATTAAAATGTAGCCTCATTGCAGGAGAAGGAAAAGAAAAAAGAAAATGGGGGGGAGGGAATCAAATCAAATCAAATGTGACATAATGGAACTCTTTCTTTCTTTCTTTCTTTCTTTCTTTCTTTCTTTCTTTCTGAGGAAGCAGTTTGTATTCAAAGCACTGGAGGAAGTGCTTGGAATACAAACTGGCTTTTCCTGCAGAAGGAAAAGAAAAACACTCTGTTTTTAGGAGCATCTCCACCTTTGCTGGGAACTCCGAAGAGGCTGAACGGAAGTTACAGGGAGCCTCTTTGAAGCCTTGGTAGCCATGGCAATTGGGTGATTGGCACAGAATTATATCTTCAAAGGAGGCTCATCAGGGGTTGCAGCAACCCCCTCTGAACTTTGACAGGTGTTTGATGCCTGGCATAATTATCAGGACAGATGATTGACAGGTGGGTGGTCCTGCCCACTTGCCAGAGTTAGCACATAGGGGGTGGGAGAAAAATCCAGACCAGACACAGTAACGCCCCGCCCCCAAAAGCATCTGGTTGGCCGCTGTGAGAACAGGATGCTGGACTTGACGGGCCATTGGCCCATTCCGGCAGGCTCTTCTGCTCTTATGTCATAAGATGTCCTTCAGCAGGGCTGGCCTGTGTGGTGCCTTCAGAAATGGTCTCCCTCTCTCCTAAGACCAGAACCCCGGGGTCTTCCAATGAAGCTGAACAGCACGAGATTCAGGAGAGAGACAAAAGGAAATGTGCTCCTCCACACTGCACAAGTTAAATGATGGAATTCGCTGCCGTAACATCAAGATGTAATGATGACCAGGGATTAGACACATTCATGGCTATCGATGATTAGTTGTCATAATGGCTAAATCACCTCCGGTGTCAGAAACAATATATCTCTCGAGCACCAGTTACCGGGGATCATGCGCAAGAGAGTGCTGTTGTATTCGTGTCCCTGATTGGGGCATATGGTTTGCCAATGTGAGATTGGATAGCTCTTTGGTCTGATACAGCAGGGCTCCTCTTGTGTTATTGGACTACAACTCTCATCATCACCAACCATTGCCTATGCTGACTGGGGCTGATGGGAGTTGTAGTCCAATAGCATCTAGAGCAGCGGTTCCCAACCTGTAGGTCCACAGATGTTGTTAGACTACAACTCCCATCATCCCTGAACACATATCATGCTGGCTAGGAATGATGGGAGTTGTAGTCCAACAACATCTGGGGACCCACAGGTTGAGAAACACTGATCTAGAGGAAAACCACATTGGCTATCCCTGCCCATGGTATGTTGCTCATCCACTTTCAGCTTAGAAGGAGTGTTGATAGTAACTCACTTACCTTTGGGTTCATGCCAGAGGAGACTGGTGTGTATTTTCCCGCTCTTCCTTACCACACAGAGTTTGAGAAATCACTAGTGTGTGTTGTAGAAACAGGACAAGGAAGTAAACAGAGCTGATAACCAAAGTAGGTTGGCTCCACAAGCGAGTGTCTTTAATGCAGATTCAACACCAAGAGAAACACCAGGGTTGAAAGCAAAGGGGAAGCCCCATTTAGCCCAGCTTCCTACTCAAATTCTAGACAATCTCCCCCCTAACATACTGTCATTTGAACTTGATTTATAACGACAATTAATTGCCAGCTCGTGTCTGGTTCCAATTCAAGGTGCTAACAGTGTTTAAAGCCCTCAATGGGAGGCCCCAAATATCTGCTTCCCTACAGAGCCTCTCATAGAGCCAGTTTTTAATCTCTGGTGATGCTACAATTTGAAGGACCCCCCAGGTGGGGCTCATCAACCTGGGAAGGTAGACCATCTAGGAGAAGGAAAACCTCCGCTGCCTTGTGGGAGAAGTAAAGGCTAAGAAGTAAGCCCTACACAAATCCACTCTGTATTTGTGTCCCCAAGACGGTTGGATGGCGCCTCGTAGGCCTCCTTCCGGCAACTCCTGCAGGATTTGCTCTTCTTTCCTTTGGAGCACATTAGTGAGGCTGAGAGGGGTCTCTTGTCGTCTGGGCAGCCCAGGACCTCCGTATCCAGTGCCCAGGCTTGTGCCAGGGGAGTTCACTTCGGTGCTGCTAATGCAGCGGTTTGACTTCAGCCCTGGAGGTGCACTCTGTTGTCTCTCAAGACAGATAAGTGCGCAGCATGGGGCTGTTTAAGAACCCTTTGCAAGCAGTCCCTTCGGAAACTGGAGGTGTAAGGAGCAGCATGCGACTGTTCGCTATAGGTCTTCCACCAGCCCCATGCTTCTTTTTGAACCTCACGTTTTTGGAGGTTCAAAGAGCAGTGCTGGGAGGAAGTCATTCCCCTTGAATGGAGAGCACTTTCCCTTCCTTGTGCAATACGTGCTCAAGCAAAGAAACGAGAAGAAGCTCACTATAAGCTCCCAATTGCTCCATCGAGGCCCTGTCCTTACCCACCCCACTACCGACATTGGGTATGACCCCAGGCATAGGGCAGGTGGGTGTGGCTTCCCCAAAATGTCCTCATGGGCTAAATGAGGAGGCCTGGTGGGCCAAGCTTGGTCTGCAAGCCTAAGGTTCCCTGTCCCTGATATACCCAGTGAGCGCTGCTCTAATCCTCCGAGGTAGATTAGGCTGAAGGACAATGACTGGCCCAAGATTGCCCCGTGAGCTTCACAGCTGAGTGGGGCTTTGAATGCAGGTCTTTCCTCATCTTACACTCTAAGCATTACTACACATAGGCATGAGGACTGAAACCTTTTGCCATTCAGACAGTGGCAATTGGGAGGGAATCAATGAAATGAGTGTCTGGACTGCAACGGTAAGGGAGAGAGATCTCCCAGTGCCTCTTTTAGCATTCGGGCTTCGGGAGTGGAAGATTAAAAAGCCCTTTGTGCAACAGTAAATCAGCAGATTGCTCTTCAGTCTTTGCCTGGTTCAGAATTCATCTCTGTTAGAATTAGCTCGTAGAACCAGCCACGGGAAATTGTGGACCACGTGTCCCAAATCAGATCCTCAGCCTCAAAGAGGAGGGTTTCATGCCCCCTTGTTTAGCTCTGCGCCCGTCTCCGGAGAGTGGAGGTGCCTTGCTGGCCTCAGTCCCTCAGCTCCCCACCTGGCCTTATCTCTGCTCCCTCTCAGCGGGGGTTTGTTTTGTTAACACAAAACTGAGAGCTCTTGAACTTCTCTGCCTCATAAACCAGGGCAGGGAGCCAGTGTGGGAATTTGCTAACCTACAGCAACAAAACCGCTCTCTGACTTGGCTCCTCTCCTGCTCACACCTACTTATGTGGGCCGAATGAATTGAGCAAATGTATGCAAAAGGGCACGGCCCACGTGGATTTCCTTGATGCGAAAGGAAGATTTTGGAGGTATAGGAAGGCTCTGGAGGGAGAAACAGGTAATGATTTGAAGTAGAAGGCGCCCTCAGAATGTATGTTGAGGCCTTTGGCAAAACACTGGGGTGGCACGGGGTTGGGAAACAGAACCTTGGTCCGGGTGCCAACTTGGGATAGGGAAAGAGTTTGGTGCCTCTTCTCTCCCTTGCGTTCAGTCACACACACACTCCTTCCCATTGGCTTTTCCAGCTTACAAAACGCATGCAAGGCTATGTTGATAGGCTTCACATAGATTGTGTGGTTTGGTCCAGAGATCTCTGGGAATGGGGTGAAGAAGGGCCACTCCAGCAACTCGCACTAAGTAAATGTAAGAAGGAGTTCCTCCTCCGCAATCCAAAATAGGAACAATGCTATAGCAGCCACAGGTCCCAGAAAATCAGGACTTTTCCTGGGTAAATTGGAACAATCGGAGTAAACGGTGGTGGAGGTGGAGTCCCTGTTCCCCCAGCTTTTCCACTCCTGGCCAGCCAGCCCCCACCCCCAGCTGCTTATGTTATGACCTTGAGATTGCTCAGAAACTTGCTTGACCATGGAAAAAAGCCTCCCGAAGGGCGCCGAGCCAGAGACAAAAAGCCAAACAAATTTGTTTGCATCGCTCACCAGGCTCGCTCCCACTCCAGGGACAGGGGCTGGGCATCTAAGGGCCTTGTCAATCCGAGCTCTTTCCTTCGTAGCTCAGTTAATGCTCTTGTCGCCTTGTATAATTGACCACCTAAGGCAAAAGGGTGGGAGAAGATTGCCCTTAAGGAGGGGGTGTCCATCCCCAAGTGGCACGGAACTCGTTGGAAGGGACGGGAGCAAATTGAAGGATGTCAGTATTTAGTGTTGACATTGTTGTTCTGTTTTTGTGTGGAACTCCCAGTGACTCACCCCCCTGAAGCCTCCTAATGCCGAAGATGACAGGTTCTCGGTGCAACGTAGAAAGCATAAACACAAGTGGGAAAGGGTCCACTGTTGTGTGCCTGACGCCACAGGGCAGATCATAGCCGCACTGGGTTCATTAGGCTGCACTTGTAGCATATGAGTGATGGGTGACAGGTTGGTTAGCTGTATTGCTTTGGGATGGTGCAGCATAGAAGGGGGTGAAAATATCCAAGTTAGGCCTTAACTGGCATGAGCTCTAGCTGTAGATAGAGAGATACCAGCCAAAACTTTTGCTAGAGAAATGTGAGACATAACAGGTTCTTGGCGTCCATTGGTCTGAGCTGGTGCTATCTGTTGGGAGTGCCTTACCTTCACACACACAGCTGTGTTATACTGAGCCAGACCTTTGGTCCATCTAGCCTAATACTGTGTACTTGAGTGACATAAGCTCTTCAAGCTCCCAGTCTTGCTGCCTGAAAAGTGGCTGGGGCAACCCAGACAGACAGATGGAGTGCAAATAATAAAATTATGATTGTTATTATTTTAACTGAAGATGCTCAGAATTCGACCTGGGACCTTCTGCACATAAAGTATGTGCTCTCTGGCTCTTCTCTTACACATCTGCTTGGGCCTTTAGACAATGCGTAGCCCATGTGGTTCCCATCTAGACGTTGCTGGACTATGACCCCCCATCAGCTCTGATTGTTGGCAATGCTGACTATAGTAAGGTGACGACCAGATTTTTTTCAAAGAATCTGGGGACACTTTTTTTTTTTTGAAAAGAGAAAAATAGTTATTAAAAAATTATTAAAAAGAAAAGAAGAAGTAATATCTTCTCTTCTGTGGTCTCCTCTGTCACACGGCTTTCTTCTGGGCCCTGGCCTGCTCTCTTGCAGTGCTCACTGCCATGGAGTAGGTTCTGGTCAGGCCTGGGTTCAGCCACATGTCCTTATCCTCCCGGTGCGCTCCTACCTCTCCTCCTCAGCGGTGGCGGCAGCAGCACAACAAGGTCGGGGCTCCCCTATTTTTTCCCCTTTCTCTTTCTCTCTCTTCCTTCTCCTTCTCCTTCTCCTCTCCTCCTTCTCCCTTCATCGGCTCCGGGGTTTTTCCTAGCCCTGGAGCACCACTGGGCAGTCAGTCGGGTGGCCAGGCGCTCTCGCTCCCAGCTTGATTTGGGTCATTGGGGGTGTCAGCCGTTCCCCCAGTTGATGCATCGGGCATCCCCAGTTCGCCCTTGGCAGTGGCAGTGGCAGTCTCAGCAGCCCGGAGCCAGCCTGGTAGCACAGTTGGCTCTGGCTGGCTTCAGGAGCTGCTCGCTGCTGTGGCGCCCGCCATTTTGCCTTGCCGGAAGTCCCCATATGATGTGTCTTGTGCCGTTGAACAAATCATGCAACATTCATTCCCTACTAATAAATCTACAGCACTTAAAATAGAAATCTGGGGACATTAAATGAAATCCGGGGACATTCTGGGAACAGATTTTGTCTGGGGACAGATCTGAGGACTGTCCACAGGAAACAGGGACGTCTGGCAACCATAGGCTATGGCTGATAGGAGTTGTAGTTCAGCAGTACCTTGAGGGCACCACATTGGCCATATCTCCATTAGACAGAGCTCTGCTTTGAGTACGGCAGCTTTCAGGGCCCTTTGGACTCTGAAGTTCTCTACCTGGGAGTTATTTCTGGAGATGGCTTGACAAGATGGATTGCTTGTGATCTCCAGGAAAGGGACAGGCACCTTTTTCGTGGTAGGTGATGTGTGGAGAAGGCACCTGGCCAACATTGCTGTCCTCAGATTTTGGCCTGTTGTCGGCATCTGTCTGTCTCTGGAGTGCAACATGTTTTGTTGCAGCCAGGGCAGATGAAGTTGTCCGGTTGTGCTGCTGCAGATGCACCATGGCATTTCGTCTCTCTGCGCTCCTCCCAGTGGTCATTTCTCCTCTGGTCACTGCTGGGGATACACAACTTGACTGCCTGTCTTCAGGCACTGCAGTCATCTGCAATGAATTCCCACTTGGTGGGCCCAGTGTTGCCAGTCTTCACGTCATGTTTGCCGACATCTTTGTAGCACAGAGTTGGTCTGCCACCAGGCCTGGTGTCTGAAGCCAGCTCCCCGTAGAGCACGTCCTTGGGGATCCTGCCATCTTCCCCTCTGTGGCCTGAATCGTTGGTTTCTCCCCAGCCCTATTTTCAATGCTGTTGAAGTTTTCATATTTTGTTTCATGGATTTGATTGTAAACTACTTGGAATGCTTATTTGGGCCAGAATAGCTTTGCAAGAAAAGACATGATAAAAAAGGGGAGTATCTATGCACCATGGACCCCTCGCTCTGAGCTACTGCAGTGTGGAAGAGAGATTCCAGTGTAGGTGAGGTCCCTGTGGTTTGAGCTGACACAATAAGGCCACAAGATTCCAGGCTAGCTGGCAACTGTGTTAAGTTGGCGTAACACGAAGGGAATGAACACACCAGGTAAGCCTGTGTATTGGGCTCCATGACCTGGGATGCCCTTTCTCACTCTATAATACTGAATTTTGCTCTGAACTTCTGCAACAGGGGAGAAAGAGGCCTGAGATCTTGGGCTGGGCAGTTGAGCTCACATCAGCTGACCTGAGAAAGAAACATCCAGACTGGTGGCGGTCCCTGTTTTGTGTAATGGGAGAAGGAAGTTTGAGCTAGCCGTTTGCACTCTGCTTGTGTGAGAAGGTGCAGAAAGGTGGTGGGAAGGGTAACCATTTTAATCTGATTAAAATTACAAGCGCAGTGCCAGTGCCAGTTGGTAGTTTTGTCAAATGCTGTTTACTTATTTTATTTTTTTTAATTGCTATGTTTTTGGTTATAGCAGGCCAGCCTCGTACTGCAATTTCCTCCTCTGCTTGCCAGCAGCTATCCCCACCTCCCTCCATTCCTCTTCCCTCCCTCCCTACACCTCTCCAGCTTTTGCAGATGCTGCCTCCTGGCACCCAAAATGAGCCATCCTCCCTTACTTACAGTGTCCCAGATACCAAGCAGATGAGGTGTTTACAAGGGAGGGGCTATTTGAGCATCCTGCCTAGGAGATCTTGATGCAGAACTGGTTTGACCGGAAGCAAGGAGGCGTATGGGCCCTGGGGTGTGTTGACCATGTGTTTGGTGGTGAGCTGGGGGTGGGAGGGAATTTATGTGTTGCGCATTCATTTCACCTGCTGTTTGGGTTTCATCACCTTCTATGTTTTCGGATCCAGGACCTGCCTTTAATCTCAAAACCGCCTTTCTTTCTTTCCTCCCTCTCCCTCAATGTTTCTTCTCTTTCTCTCGCATTCTGCGGTGGGCTCTCCCTTCTCTGTGAGCGAATACATCCATCTGACTAGAAACAGGGAAATTGCTTGGGAGAAAACTAGCAAAATGTAAACGTCTTGAGTTGCAAGATTGGATGCGGCAACCTACTTATGGATAGCTATTAGTTTAAGAAGCTGCTATTCGACATAATGTTCATAAGAACATTACGTTTCCTTCTTATTTTTTAAAAAAGCAGTGGTCTAGCAGCCAGACTCCAGCCCCTGCAGCTGGCCCACTGAGCACATTATATATGTTGGCAGTAGCCTAGTGAACTTTCAGAAGCTGTGCGGGACTTGTGGAAGCAATGAGCTGTGGCTTCAATGAACTGTACAGCTGCTAAATCAGTCCAAATTCTGCAGAAAACAGAGTTTTCGTGACTTCTTGAGGCTTTGAATGACCTTGACCCAGAATTTGGAACAACTAGGCAGGTCTGATTTGACTCAGATCCTGCCTCAGACCCACACCTCAGACATGTTGTTGTGCACCAAAGCCTTTTGCCCGTCAGGGGTCAGAAGTTCACTGGGAAGGAAAACAGCAAAGTGAAAAATCCTGCCTTGTGAGTCTGACATCCCCAAGTCCTTTAATCTTTTCGGATGTCACAGTCTTACTTCTGAATAATGATTTGCCTTCATCATTCTCCACAGCTTGGGCGATGCTGTTCCTGGCCACTCTTAATAGCACGTTCTGTTTTATATAAAGCTCTTCCGGCAGGCAATGCATTCATTATTTCACTCTGTCCCATTCATAGGTAGGACAGTGGAATCTTCACTGTCAGTTTGCAGATGGGAAACTAGGTCACCAGGTAGGAGCATTCGGAGGCCTCCAGACAGACTGGCAATTTGAACTAATGGTCCCTGGCTTTCAGGGCACTTCATTGAAACCACACTCGCTGAGGACAGCTGGTAAGCTTTGAGTTCCTGAGTGCCTGGCAAGCCCTAAATGGGGAAGCATTTGTCTGTCATGAGTTCAGATCATCACTGCTCAACCTGCCATTTCCCCACTCATTTCTATAAACTGAGTACCAGCACAGTCAGAGATGAGTTTATATGCAGATTTGGTGTCCGTTCAGCACATAGTGTGCGATTTAACAACTCACTTCCATTAAAGGAATTTTGGGCCAGCAGTCACACACCCATCCATGCCCGTCTCTTATCGTTACTGTAAGAATCAATTGGATTACCTGCGGGTGTGAATCAGCCCTTAAAGATTATTCATGAACAGGAGTCTTCATATCTGCTATCAAATATTTTTTTCAGAGGAGACCTTGCACACAACCGAGAATCGTCATGTGATAGGTGTACATGTGTGAATTCTGCCCTCTTGCTTTACTTCTATGTGATTGAGCAGCACCTTTAAAAGCCCTTTGATCAGCTGTTAATGGGCATCGGCACCCCATGAATTAATCTCCCAGCAGTATCTGGGCATTTCCAAATGAAGTTTACCTGTTCCCTTCTCAATCATTTTCTCCATCAGACTTAGCAACCTGGCATTGCCAGTGGCTCCTGGGGCACGTTTGGGAGTGAGACTTGGCTGTGCCCATGTTTTTCTCCAAGTAGGGTGAATAGCAGCTTTGGGAAGGAAAGACAACTTCCAATAAATGACCTGGGGAGGAAGAGTGGACACCCCCTTTTTCAGCATTGCTGCACTGAGCCAATTTGTTCCTCCTCCTCTTCCCCAAGCTTCTTTTAAATCTTTGTAAAAAAAAAGTCTGGGATTTTGAGCACAGATCTGCCACATCATGTGTAGCTTGGCACTTTTTTACAAAAGAGCAGAGAAATTCGTGGAGGTTCATTAATCAACTGGAATTCACTGTGATTCACTCGATGCGAGGGGTGGGGTAGGAAAGGCTATGGCTCCCTCCCTATTTACCTGAATGTCAGCTGTTGGAAATGGGACCCAAGGGCCTATCCAGACCCCTCTTTTGTTTCTTTCACTTGTTGAGAGAATTATTGATCATTTCAGTAGCGTTTTGCTAGATGCGGGTAAGTGCTTTCCAGTCCAGGCAAGTGAACTTGAGCAAGCTTCTCTTGCTGTGGTTGGTCAAAGGCATGTGGTTCAAGAACAGGCAGGTGCTGTTTGCCTCAGAGACATGGCACCTTTTTTTCTACCCTGCCTGCAGCCTACACAAACCTCCAAGGGGGGAAAGGACCCAAGGAGTCTGGGGAGGAAAGAAGCGGAGGTGTATGAGAGGACTCAAACGTGCTTGAGCCAGTAGAAAGGGGTGGGGTGGCAGATCTGAGTCACCAGCCCACATTCTGACTCACCGCTTTGTTTTGATGGAGGGAAGCATGCAGGAGGCAAAAGGGCTGGTTGGTGCCAGGTGATCGCCGGTAAACGAAACATGTATTTGGTTTTTAGACGCGTGTTTCTTTCTTCAACATTCGCTGGTGTTGACAGAAGCAGAACTCCTCTTTATAAAAGGCACAGGTGTGCGATTTTTTTGATAAGCCGGATCAAACCGGGCGTTGTGAGTTGGTGATTCATCCCTGACTGGTCTAGTCCCGCTACAGTGGAACACAAGGCGATCTTGGCGCCTGTATGAAAAAATAATAATGGTGGTGGTGGTGATGATGATAATAATAACCACCACCACCTCCCGGAAGAAAACAAGTGCCAGGAATTGAGATGGTGATGTTGCTTTCCTACAGACATCCTGACTGGAAGCAAGCTTGCCTGTAAAGCCGAAACAAATATCCCCTGAGCAGCTATTTATTGCTTCAGCGCTCTGACTTATGCACAGGCACATTTCCAGGTGCAAGAGTATAATTTTGCAGAGCAAGGTTTAGGCCCAGCGTGCCTTAGAAGCCTCCCACTCCCTTGTGTCCCATTGCCACCTCTCAGATCTGCCAAAGGTGCCCTTTTAAAGATACCATATATGTGCCAGCAGGGCATGAAGAGAACCAGCGGCTTCCCCACCGCCCTCACTCGGTCTCCCTCTGCAGATTCATCAAAGTCCAAATTTGCTAACCTTTTTGAAAGCCTTGTAAAGTCAGCCTTACTTAGTTTGGCTTTTGAGGCTCAGGATTAAGTAAATCAGGAAAGAACCTGGTGTGGAGGGAGGGGGAGAGTCATTGACTTGATTGTAAACTTATACTGTTTTTCAGGTTCTTTAAAAAAAAAATCCCAACCTGTCAGGATGTGGCATGCTATAACGATGACTATTTAGTGTATTTACATTTTGGCAGGCGCTGAGAGGTCTTGAACCTCTGTCTCTCCTTCCCCAGCTGTAGACATCAGTCTGGTGAGAATTACATTGCCCAGAATCTTCTTAGTTCACAAATCCTGTGAATCATGAATCTTTTTGCACCTCCTACAGAGGCATTTGGGCATTATTAACACATCTCCAGCTTTCTCATTAACTTCCTGCAATGTGCTCTGGTGTTAAATAAACCACACCAAAGTATAAAAACTGCTTTGAGCCCCCCCCCCCCTTACAATTAATCGGCATATAAATTTTATGAAATAAATAAAATAAATATTGTGTGGCGATCCACCTAAAGTTTCTGCATAATGTAATGGGAGACTGTAATGTCCTGCTTTTTAAATGTATTTTTTAATTAATTTTCAGATATAGCAGCATACAGAGTCAGAAAGATGATAATATAAACCCCACAAACAGGATGCAATGTCAGTGTCCTATTTCTGAGAGGCTCGATGCCTGATTGTCCTATTTTCAGGATCATGTTTCTTCGATGTGATCCCATTAAGCCTTTCCAGCAAGTTGTGTTTATAAAGTGCAACAGCCAATTAATACAGTGGTACCTCGGGAAGGACCACTTCAGTTTGCAGGCTGGAATGGGGGTGGACCTCCCATGATTAAATGGTCCTCCATGCCCTCTTGCATGTAAGAAAACAGCACATTGGGAAGAACGCCCGGCTAGAGCCCCTTTCCTCCGACATGCACATTTTCTCAGTGAAAGGAGTTTTGTTGTGTGGTGGAGCATTCAGTTGTGCGAGCTTCCCCCTCCTACAGTCTGAAGTGGTACAGTCCAGTCAGGCCTGTCACCTCGGAGTGAACTAGGAGGTGAGACAGAGGGGCCACACAGTCTTGTCAGGAAAACTATTTGTGAGGAGGAGGGTATTTTTGCCGAGCACCATCCTGACGGAAGAGCGGAGGCATTGCTTGGGTATTGGCATCCACTGTACGGCGGTGCTTCCGAGTATGGGGATCTCACCTCAACGGAGGGCCGATGTGTGTTTCAAGGAACCTCTCTTGGTTTCGTTTGGAAGAGGGCCAGAAATCTCTCTGGACTCTGGAAACTCTTACCATGGATAGGGTTGCCGTATTCCAAATTTCCCTGGACATTTCAGCTATTTCCACCCGGACACAGTTTCTTCCATATTCCAGCTATGTCCAGGAAATTCCAGATGTATGGCACACACCTGACGTCATGTGTGGAGAAGTGTTGCTCCCCACAAAATGGCCTGGCATGGCATATGGGGAGGCCTGGTGGGCCGAGTTTTGCCTGAGGGTTGGAGGCGCCATCTTTGTAATGGGCAGAGGAGACTACAGAGTCTCCATCTTTCGCCAGGTTGCTTGTCTGTCTTTTAAGAGACAGGCTTGTAATAGACACTTTCCTGTTCACATACTGTAGGAATTGTGCCAATTTTTATCCCAATTGTGGTTATGGTTGTTGTTGTTTGAAAACCCTTTTTGGGCAGTTGAAGTAAGACATATGGCTGCTTAAATATATATATATATTATCTAGTAGTTTTCATGGACTTAATTGTGATCCTCTTGGAATCTCATAATTCTGCAAGCATTCTATGCAAACACTGGATTTAGGAGCAGGCGGAAAATTTAGTGCCTTCTTTTGGTTAATTGTGTTTCTCATCCTTCCTGTTGCAATGATAAGTCCAAAATTGTAGGGGTAGCACGTGATGAAATCTCAAACCCAGGGTATTTCTGATCACCGGGGAGTAAGGTTTCAATTCCCTGCATACCCCCCTTTTTTACACCCCCATGAATATCAAAAGTAATTTTAAATTAATCAACTTTTTCTGTTTTGCTCACTGTTCGTATTTTTTACAGGTCATATAATTTTAGCTGTTCTTTGTGAGACGCTAGCACTTCTTCCCACGCCACCTAAACTGCGTTGTGACCTTTGGCTTCATTGATGCTCTGACCTGGGAAGGAACCCTGAGTCACTTTGCCCAGTTCTGATAAGGAAATGGCAGGTGAAGCAGCAGGTGGCTAAATGAGGGAAGGAGGGGTAGGAGGAACCATAGCACTGGAATTTTATTATTATTATTGCTGCTGCTGAGCATTTGAAAATCCATCTCTTGTCTGAATCACGTAAGAAACTGGTGACAAGGTGAAAATTTGGCCATGAACCTGGTGCTACAATTGCCACCTGTCTGTGTGAGTCTCTTGCAGGGAAGGAACCAACCTACAGAGTCTTGTGGCACATGAAAGGCTGGCAGATTTATTGCAACAAGATCTTTGGCAGTAGCTAGGCTGGTTGAGATGCCGCAAAAATGATTTGCCTCACATGAAGTCTAATGCAGATTGGGCAAAAGCTTCCAAGGTTAGCTGTACCTGCACTCAGCGATATTTCTAGGCTTTGCTGACCCAGTGTGACCACATCTCATTTCAATCAATTGATTGACATGCTTGTATGATATCCATTTTCAGTGTATTTTTATTTATTTATAATCCTAATTTGTTTGATAATTCCCAATTCCTGTGTACTGTATAGTGCTTCCTGCTCATAGCAGTGTTTCGATTAATCTCTTGGATAAATTGATTTAAAATCATTTGATTGACTGAAGAGGTGCAGCAGCTATGCAAAACTGAAGTTGTTAGGTGCTATGTTAGAAATTAGTTGGAAGGCAATCGTCGGCCTTATTGCTGAGCAGTGATTTGAACCTAGATCTCCCATCTCTGAGGAGAGCAGGCGTAGTGCTTGTGCTGGGGTCAGTGGGAATTGGGAGTTTGTGCTGGGGTCAGTGGGAATTGGGAGTCCATTGGTAACCTGGGAGTCCAGGTTACCCATCCCCACTCTTAAACCTTCTGGTCCCTTTGTAGCAGCTGCTCTCCTGCTCAAAAGCAGTCATGCCAAAGTCAGGTAGAAAAGACAGGTTCCCCCTGGCTTGAGGCACTTACCATCTGCCTGCAATTATGAGGAGTGGCATTATAGAATTGTAGAGTTGGAAGGGATCCTGAGGATCATCTAGTCCAACCCTCTGCAGTGCAGGAATATGCAACTGCCCCACGCAGGGACTGAACCTGCAACCTTGGCATTATCAACACCACACTCTAACCAATGCAGGCTGTCTCCATTTACACCTTGAGAGCCTCGTGGTACAATAAGGCTAAACACTGGGCTTTGTTTTCCCTTCCAGACTATGAGTGGGCTCAGTGCCTGGAAAAGAGAAAGAAAATGTTCCATGCTAATGTCTGCCAAGGCTATCTACCTTTTCACTTTAAAGACCCAGTAGCTGTTTGACATGGTCAACTAGGCAGGGCTGACCAGCCTGCTGAGGAGCTCTGAGGAAGCTGGACCAAAACTTCAGAGCTAAGGCAGCATGCGGTCTTTGTGTTGAGTCTTAACTTGGCTTGTGGTTAACCATCTAAATGAACTGGGGATTCAACAAGTGAAATTCGGATCCTCATCTCCATTGGTGTTTGAGTCATCTGTGCAATCAACTCTCGGGTGTTCTGTATGTGCTCCACCACTTGATCAAGGGAGTCCAGTATCCGGAAGATGAGCTTGCTCTGTGAAATTAGAAGGCAGAAAGCAAGGCAGGCAACCAGACTACTGACTAATTGCAATCTTGGTCAAACGGTTGGGTGGTTAACCTAGTGCACTGCTCAATTTCCTGTGCTGCTGCAAAGCTGCCAGAGTAAGTCTAGGGCTGGTAAATTCCCCTAGAGGCTTGCCAAAGTCTTTGCCTGTGCATTTTCCCATAAACATAGATCAATACCACCTTGGCTGGGCTGGCCTTTAATGTGTGGTGCTAAGCAGGCTAGGGGTACATCTTTAATTGTAGTATTTTCAAACAAGTTTTGTTGTGTCTAAAATCCCAAATTATGCAATTTAACAAGTGGACATTTGCATAATCCGACACTGGCAGAAATTTGGCCTGGTGGGTAAGTCTGCCCTATTGTATTTTTTTAAAAAAAATTATTTGTTTTACAAATACAAAATATATATGAACACAAACTGTAAAAACAAATCTGCATAAAGAGATTCTCGAAATCTTGAGACTTCCCCCCCTTCCCCTCCATGGGGTCCTATTTTAAACATCTAAAACTGCATATTCATCCATACTCCAATTTTTATATCAAACCGTATCATCCATAATAATTTTTATGCTACAAATCCTGCTTTTGTTTCCATCTGCTTACAGTCGTCTCCTAAATAACTTATAAAATTTTCCCATTCTTCTGTAAAAAAATTATCCTCTTGGTTTCTGAGTTTTCCAGTCAGTTTTGCCATCTCAGCATAATCCATCAGCTTGGTTTGCTATTCTTCTCTGGTAGGGACTTTATCTTCTTTCCAATTCTGAGCTAATGGCATCCAGGCAGCCGTTGTTCCATACATGAATCGTCTTTTCTGCCCCTTTGGTATATCGGTACCTGTAATTCCTAATAAAAATGTTTCTGGTTTCCCCTATTGTAAATTTTACTCAGGAGATGGGGAACAACAAGGACATGCTCAGGTTGGAACCCCTTGAGGCAGCATCTGAGGTCTCTGTGCCTCTGAATGGCCCATCACTCACCAGTTCTCTCTACTACTTGCTGCTCCTTTCACTCACTCACCATCGCATCTGTCGCCATTACCACTCACTCATACACTAACATTGATGCTGAGGGGCCCCTCCTGCTTGCTCACCTGCCCACTTCCTCTGTGCAGTGGCTCTGCTGAGTCCCCACCACTGCCCTGAAGGAGAGGGCAGGAGACTGAGCAAGGAGCAGCAAACAGTTTCTGTTGTTCCTCCTCGCCAGGCATACTTGCTTGCCCACCAGCTCCTAAAGTGAGTGGGCTGGTGGCAGCAACAATGGGGAATTACTCCTGTCACAAGGAGGAGTAATGGTCATCTATCGTCAGGGACCACCATGTCTGAAGCCCCACCCCACCCCACCCAAACACACACACACATACACATACACTGCCTGAATTTCTAATTTCGTTCCTTTGAATAAATTTGGAGGCCCGGCAATGTGTCGTTTCAAACAGTGCACTTTCACATCTCCTTTCAAGTACATATAACCATAAATACAAGAGGTCCAGGGTAACACCTGTGGAAAAACTGGTTCAGACTTAAGCTCTGCAAATTGTTTTGGTTTAGCTCCGCCTAGGGATCTTGTCAAATTTGGATGTTTTGCTGGCTCTTGATTTCACCTAACATGGAAAGACGGATAGGCAAAAAATGAAACAAATCAAAGGGATATTTAGCCAAGTCATGGGGGTCTCCTTTCCTTTGCTACAGATAATGACATGGACCTGGGAACTCTCCAAAACAACATCAACAGCACTTTGGACAACGTTTACGAGGATGGCCTGGAATCGGACCACAGTAGGCCCCTTTCAAACAGCAACCCTCTCTGCAATGGAGAACAGGCCAGTCTTCTGACCGGAGGCGATGTTGTCAAGCGCTCTCAGCCTCTGCTCATCCAAGCCAATAGGTATGTGGAGATGGAGCCAGGAATTGTGGGAAACTCCAACCGTCGCCCCCAATGATTATTTTGTGTTTAAAAATGAGAAGTAATTCTGAGCTGATTTCTTTTTATCTCTTGACATGCGCAGAGTGCATGGCTCAATCTGAGCTAACGCTCAGCCCTGGAACAAGACAAATACAGGTGTGAGGGTCTCTGGGCATGAACTGAGTTGATTTCCCTATTACTGAGGAGTCATAGTCCGCCTATCTGGGTGTAGGAGACACAAGTTTCCTTGAAACCTGGCCTTCCTCTTTTAAGAAACTGACTGTGCTCTGAGGCACAGTTCCCACCTCAGTCAGGAGCAGGGAAAGAAGTCGTGCAGATAACAAGCCTGCCGTTTTCTTTGCAAAGCAAGACTACAAAACAAGAAGATGGATTACTGATTTCATTCACGGTGAAATTCATTAGTTGTGTGTGATCACAGTGGAAGCGGGGGATCACTGCTTCCAGACAAAGTGTGAGCTTCCTCCTGTGATATGATAGGAAAGAGGGGCTTGAATAGGCTCGCAGTGGACAAGCAGCTTAATAGGATGAATCTAGGTCAGACATTCTGTCCCAGAAATTTGAAGCCCTGAGCAAAATCCAGAGTCAGTTTAGTGGCTTCTCCTCGGGGGAAGCATTGAGAAATTCTGAGAGAAGCCAAGAAGGTTTTGATAAGAATTAAACTTATATGTATGTATGTGTGGGGTGTGTGTGTGTGTGTGTGTGTGTGTGTGTGTATGGGGGGTGGGCAGGATTGAAAATAGGAACATTCTCTTATCCACAGTCTGAAGGTACCCAGCATCATTTCATCTCTGAAGCTGGAAGCTGGGCTTAACTAGTTCTTGGAAGCAAGACCACTTGGGATCACACAAAAGCTACTCTGAGCAGCTTCTCTAAGATGGCTGTTCGGCCGGTGCGAGAACTGGATGCTGAGATGGGCATTACTCTGATTCAGCAGCCTCTCCTTCTGTGCCTCCCAAGCCTTGTCTCACAGAGGATACCTCCACAGCACTGTTGACATGCAGTCTTTCATGCTCCATCACGGCTGTGCACACATAAAAAGTCTGGCGTGCTGTGCCAGACAGATTTCGGACTAACTGCCTGTATGTGGTATGCACTGGCAGGAAAAGGCAACGTGCATTGGAGTTAATCATTAGCTTCCTTCCCTGCTCGCAGGGCCAGTGCCATGGTGAGATGGAGCACTGCAAGATTGCTGAGTTGAGTGACTTTTCTGAGGCTGGCTCGGGCCCTTTGCCCAGCAAATGCAGTGCTTAGTGCCAGAGGCTGGTGCGGGTGGGGACTGAATCTGACACACTGAATTGAAATATCCACCTGTATCTTTGGCTGCGGGTTGGGAACGTGTTAAAAAGGTGCAAAAAAATGGGGAAGTGAGTGCACAGTTCAGCTTCATGAGAACGTTAGCTTTCTTGTTTAAAAAGCAGGTTTCTAAGAATATGTAGAATGCCTTATGAAATCTCAGAAACATGGCTGAATAAGATCTCAAGTGATTGTGGGCAAGGGGAGAAATAGCTCATTATCCGATGGGCTAATGCAGCCCATTATCCTTCCCCATATTCAGCAGAACCAGAATATAATTTGTGCAAAATAAAGAGCAGTCATGCAAATTTGGTGGATTTGTTTTAGTTTATTCAGGATTTGGATTGCCTAGATGCTGAATTTGAATATCTGTAGATCTCTAGCCCTGGCCCTAGATCTCTAAAGTACATAAGGGTTTCAGGCTTTCTCATGAACAAATAGGCTCTACTCACTAACCCAGAAATCCCACTCTTTCCCCTTTATGAAGATACGGCACTTCAGGCCTGCATGATAATCCTTCTGATGTGCTTCTTTTTCCTTTAGAAAGCTGAAAGAGGAGGAGGAGCAGCAGCGTGCCTTATCTTTGCCCTCCATCCCAAACCCTTTCCCAGAACTCTGCAGCCCCTCCAACTCACCCATCCTCAGCAACTCCTCCTTGGGACCAGGCTCACCGCGAGAAGGAGGCTCTCATGTAAGTGTGCCTATTTACCTTTCAGGATGGAGGGCGATCAGAACAGGGCTTCATTTTGAAACAGGGTTTGCTAAGGCATGGTACTAGAAACTTTCTCTTTTGGTGGTGGTGGGGCGCTTGCACAGCCAGCTAGCTACATGTGAAATCAGTGAGAGGGCCCCTGAGGATGTGCAGAGGATGTTTTCCTTTCCACAGTGAGACTGCAGACATCTTAGAGGAAGGGCAGGGGCTTGTGGTTTTACAGAGGCTGTGCAAGGTTTGCCCAGAGATATGTTGTGCCCCCATCTCCTCCCCACCATAGTGTTCCTTTCAATACACAGACTTGAGTACAAAAACAGTACAAAACCCAACCTAAAAATGAAGAGAGTTAATGGTGACTGAAAGAGTTGAAGAACCCGTTGCCATTGTCTCCTGCTCCAGTCCATTAGGTAGGGCTCAGCCAGGCAAGGTTAACTACTTGCACCCCATCCCACAAAATCGCTAACTTCAGTTTTCCAAAAACACATGTTTTATAGAAAAACAAACAAACTGTACATAACTCGAAACTGGCAAAGTGGTTTCGAATTGCAAGAATCAGCAATACAACAATCTTTGATTATCTTTCTCAAATGCAAAAGTAAATGTTTTCACACACAAATCGTTTTGAACCATCTGTATAAAGCTGTGCCCCTCAAAGGTCGGTACTGTGCCGCTCCAAGGTCTGTGCCCTTGGCAGCTGCCTAAGTTGGCCTAATGATAACTCTGACCCTGAACTGTGCTGGAAAACATTCAATAGGGTATAAGAGTTGTTGTTGTCACTCCCCCACTCACCCCATTTCCTCAATTGCACCCCCTTCCCTTCATTTCCATTTATTGCAAGCCTAGGCTGTGTGTATGTAGGTGCCTCCCTCTCGGCCTTGTTGTTGTGGTTCAAAGGAAAGGAAAGCAATACATTCGGCACCAGCTTGGCTGTAGGAGTTGCCAGGATGAGGCGTACAAGACACCATCCAGCCACCTTAGGGACTCCAGATTTGTGTAGCCTTTTCTTCTCCCGAATATATCCCACAAGGCCGTGGGTACTGATTTTTCCTCTCCGGAGAAAAGGAGTCTCAATGGAGGAAACACAACCTTTCCTTCCCATTCTTAACACAACCAGATTCTGTGGTTGGGGCAGCCAAATTAATTCTTGCTTTGGGTAGCAGTCCTGTGCGAGCTGGCCTTGCATTAGACTTTTCAGCCTCTTCTAAGAGCTGAGAATCAAACACTTGTCTGGTGTGATCTGCTGCTTCCCCCCAAACTACGGACAAGAAGAGCCAGAAAGTAAGAGTTAGAAATGAGGACTTGTGAGCTAACCGGGCACGATGGGGCAAGGCTGGTTCCCATGGGGACTGTTGCCAAGGTTTCAGGTTTTGTTTGGCTAGCCTCTGGGCCTCCGCTAGGAGCCTGTAATTATGGGACAGGAGGTCTCCAGCTGCCTGGGAAGTTTTTCAATCCACCTGATGCCTCTTGCAGTTTATATCAAAGGCCAACACAGGTGCTTTTCACCTTCACCCAACAGTGGGAAAACATGGATGTTCATTTTTGTGCACAGTATACAAAGGAGCTGATAGGAGACTAGAGAGCAAGACAAATGGGCAAACTGCTTCAGTGTTATCTCACAGCTTACCTGTGCTTGATGCATTTTCTTTAAAAATAATCAATTTGTGTATTTATGCGATTTAATATCCTGCCCTCCAGCTCAAACCTGGGCTCTTACAATGGCTCATGATAAAGAACAACAAAAGAATAATAATAAAACCATGAAATTTCAGTAGAGCAAGAGAAGGCTTAAAAGAGCAGCAGCAAAAGCAGACATCAATAGAAGATAATACCCACTTTCTTCAGACCGAACCCCATTGTACTAGGGTGAGAGAGCCAGGATGGTGTAGCAATTAGTGCATTGGGCTAGGACCTGCGAGTCTAGGGTTCAAATCCACACTCAGCTCACTGGGTAACTTTGGGCCCTTCACGTTCTCTCAATCTAACCTATTTTACACAGTTGTTGTGAGGATAAAATTGGGCAGGACCAAATTAATAACTTTTAAAAAGTTATTAACTTCCTGTTGGATGAATTGCGAAAGGCACAAAGGACCTTTGCAACCTTGCCATCTTCAGAGGAGCCATAAGAGAGTGATTACCAGCCTTTTCTCTGAAGAGCTCTCGTCCATCCTTCTATTTGGAGGCTCTCAGAATCTTTGCCAGTTTCCAGATTTACTGGCAGCCCAGCCTGAGATTACCGTTAAAGTGGAGATTGACAACAAACACTCCCTTGCCTTTCATCTGAAGACGGGGTGCCTACTGTTCGTGGTGGGGCCTCCTAATCCTTCCCCTGGGATCCCAGCCAGGGCACTGGTCAGGGAGCGGGAGAGCATAGGTGTTTAAAGACCAATTACTTTCCCACAGTCTTCCCGAAGCAGGTCCGTTTTCCCTCTCCGTCATCTCAAAATGGCGTGCGTCAAGATACGAAGAGCTGCCATAAGATTTAACACTCTGTAATTTTTTTAAAAAGAGGTGCCCAGATGCATAGTGAACAAGCAACTTTCCAAAATACATAGTACATTTCAAACCCAGTCACTCTTGTCTCATCTCAGCCTGTGGAAATCCCTCCAGAACATTGAAGCAGCATAGCTTGGGCCAGCATAGATGGTAAATTAATCCAAAATCCATCTTAGCTCCTCTTTTCCCATGTTCCTCCTGTGCATGATTGATGGCTTTCAGTTGCATGTTTCCATTCCAATGTAGCAGCCAGGTCAGTCTGGCCTTGGGTTATCTCCTTTTTCTGGAAAGAAAGCAACTGACCCTCGGGGACGTGCTGCCCTAACAGATGATAGGTCCTATTAGAAGTGTCTGGGTTGCGGAGTCCTTCCTTAAATGGAGCCCTTGGCCCACGCACTCGCATTGTTAGCATGCCGGCATAGCGACTTCAACCCGGCCACAAATCCCTCTTGCGCTAGCCACTGCGTCATGAGCAAGGTCCTGCTGCATGGGTGATGCTTACTCATGTTGGCTGAACCTTTAAGTCAGGCACTCACAAATGTTATTTGTCTATTGGGGAGGTGGGGGCATGAAGGTAGCACACGCACTCTCCTCCAGTAGCCTCTCCCAATCTCCAAAATATCAGGATGGCTGCAGCTATTGTCACAGCAATGCATGAGCCCCGATAGATGGGAAGAGGACCTGTATTGATTGAAAAAAAGTAAGTCCTTTTCATGGCCCGGGGAGGCTGGTTGAAACAAGGAAGAAAAGAGCCAAGTGGTGACTTGTAAACCCTTCTGCTCTGGCTTAGGTCAGGGGCAGGGGACCTTTTTCAGCTCAAGGGCTTAGGGAATGTGGCCTTGCGAGAGCCCCAAGAGTGAGATAAAGAGGCTTAGGGGGCTGCTTTTGGTCCCTAAGCCCATATCCCTCAATCGTCCCGCCACAACATCCTGGAATTGCAGAAGCCATTCCTGCCTCTGATTGCATCCCGGAATCTCCCATTTTGGCAGGCCTGAGTGTTAGCAATTCACTCCTCCCGTTGCTGATATGTGGCTGGTTAGTCACATGTCACTGTTTACTTTCATGAGCTGGGAAAGTCTGAAGACGAAAGTTACGTCTTATCTCTTCCGTTATGTTGTGCTGTTGCACTGTTTCTTTCTCTGTCTGCTGGTGAAGAAGAGAGCAGATGCCATTATGATTTGTCCTGTAAATATTGCTTAATAAATCCTTAGGATGCTCACATTCACGCTTCCAGTTGTCACTGCTAACTCTGCTGATTATTAGCATGCACAGGTCATCCGACCTGTGTCGCTGAGCACACCGGAATGAAGATTGATGTCCATTCTGGGGGAGCGCAACACCGGAGGACACCCGGAGAGGATTGTCTCATACCAGGGCAGTGGGGCCCCCCAGGGTGTATTCGGACACTGAGGTTCTGCACTCCTGAATTAGATGGAGGCAAAAAGAGGACCCAGTTTCTATACCTCTGAACAGAATATAGACCTAAATGAATATTCATGTAGTCCTGGGACTTTCATTAGGAGCCAGCAAAAGCACCAGATTTCATTTAAAAACAAAGTTGGCTATTCCATTATTTGCCACCTTCCCTATGAAATGAGCTTAGGAAAAGAAAGAGGTGAATTCTGCAACAACTAGAACAGAAGGTTTGGAGCATCTTAAAAGCTTAACAGGTTGATTATGGTGGAATGGAGTCAGCTTCATCAGGTGCCTGTAGGGTTGCCCTGCGTCGGCAGGTGTGTCTGTGTCTATACGCACACAGGTATAGAGGAAAGACATCGTAAACAGTGAGTCAAATGTGAAACGGCCAAGAAATGCAATAAGTACAGTCTGTGCCCACTCTAAAACAAACAGCAAACCCTCCTGTGATTCAGAGAGATGTCTGGCCATGTAACTCCTCTGCCCCAGAAGGTCTGGGGAATCAATTGTTGCCTAGTAATAGAAGAGGAGGCTCATTTTGAATACCAGGTATTTATGAAGCAATAGTAATGGAGAAAATGTATTTAAGATGTGCAGAGTGCATTTCCCCCTCACCATTAGATAACCATGCTTGGAGAGTTCGACTGTATTTCAATAGACAGGATGTGGCATAGCTCCGCTAACTCTCATTTAATAAATGTAGCACAGAGCCCTGTGATCTTGTCACACGCCACCCCAATCTCTGAGTGGGGGTTTCAGGCACTTCCCCGGGGTTTGTGCTTCCTTCGGAATGAGGCACAGCAAAGACTGTGGTGTCTTTAGGATATATGGTTTATTTACACACTCATATATACAACCTGAGCCTACCATGGAGGGGTTCACGGCATTAACACCCCAAAAGGGTATTGTTTCTCCCATAGCCGCAGGCTTGGATTCAGACTGAAATTGAGCCTTGTTCTTTCTCTCTTGCTTTCCAGCTTGCTGCTTTGCTTCTGTCTCTCAACACTGCAACTCTCTGCTCTCAATGCTGGCTTTTTCCTTCTAACTGCCTGGAGTTGAAGGAGGCGTCCCCTGCCCATTTGCCATCTCCCACACAGCCCCTTCCTGTGTTCTCCTTAATGGCCCGTCACCCAGGCTATCACCTGACTAGGAGGCTGACTTGGCTATTCCAAGAATGGGAAGCCTTGGTTTACTTTTAACACACGCTGGATCCAAACTCACAACAATATGATTGACTCAGTTGTCTTACTTGAGCAATTGGTTTGCTCCCTCTTGTGGAAAATTTGGGTTAAGGAGAGATAATCTCCAGCTGACTAAGAAAGTAAGATCACTGCAGTCAAAGGAGGTCAGTATCCTGTTTCCAACAGTAGCGAAAAGCAGATGCTTTGGGAGTCCCTGGTTCCCCACTCCTGCTCTACAGCATGCAAGGGTTCTGTGGCAAATATTTGTGAGCACAAAATTCTTTTTATAGCTCTCACCAATTCACTCCTTCCCCACCCTCCACAAACCTCACAATGTCTCTGACAGCAGTGTCTCATACTGAATGTAACTGACTTATAGAAAGGACGCTAGGAACTGAGAACAGAGATATTGCATGTACCCTTGCCGTCTGTGAAAATCCATCCACTAAGGGTGTGCTTAACAACTATTAAAATAATTTATCTTTTAATAGTTGTTAAGCAACTTCCTGGATCAGACCAAGGGTCCATCTAGGCCAGCGTCCTGCTTCCAGCAGCAGCCAGCCAGAGGTGCCCAGGACGTGCACAAGCAGGATATGAAAGCAAGGCGGTCTCCCTTTGCTATTTGTCTGTCAAGGATAATGGCCCCTGCTAGACTTCTCCTAAGCCATCTAAGCCACTGGCCGTCCCCAGGGGATATGCTCATAGGTCTGAACCAACCTTCAGCATTTGTGCTTCTCTCCCTCCCCTCTTAACCTCTGCTCGCTTTCTCCCAGTGTGGTGTAGTGGTTAAGAGCGGTAGTCTTGTAATCTGGTGAACTGGGTTCACGTCTCCACTCCTCCACATGTAGCTGCTGGGTGACCTTAGGCTAGTCACACTTCTCTGAAGTCTCTCAGTCTCACTCACCTCACAGAGTGTTTGTTGTGGGGGAGGAAGGGAAAGGAGAATGTTAGCCACTTTGAGGCTCCTTAGGGTAGTGATAAAGCGGGATATCAAATCCAAACTCCTCTTCTTCTTCCCCACCCCACAGGTAGTGAAGGTCTACAGTGAAGATGGCACTTGCCGCTCGCTGGAGGTCACAGCAGGGGCCACGGCTCGTCACGTCTGTGAGATGCTCGTCCAGAAGACTCACGCTTTGCATGATGAGTGCTGGTCCCTAGTGGAGGTCTATCAGCACTTGGCCCTAGGTAAGGAACGGAGGGGTCTCCTTAAAGCCAGGATTCGGAGGGCCAGGCTGCCTATGTTTGTGTGCATAAACATGTGCTCTCTCACACACGTTTATTATTAGAGGGCATCATGACAGAGTTAGGATCAGGGATGTGGAAGAATCAGCGGCAATGGGAACAGAAATTGCCCATGTTTGTTTATTCGTCCCAAGCCCAGAACAGAAATTAATCCAAGGAATGCTGTCAGTATTAGCGGTTGTTGTTTTCAGTCCAGAAGCTATGCATAATAGTATGTGATTGATGGTATTCCCCTTTCTGGTTTGCATTGTGTTTCCTTTGCAATAGCATAATAATAACATAAATAATTGTGAAACATTTCACCACAGTGGTCAGTGAGAAAAGGCAATGAAGTTTTTTTTAACGGCCTAGGTCCAGTCTCCACCCCCATCATTCTGCCCAGACACTGAGGTCCAGTTCCGAGGGCCTTCTGGCGGTTCCCTCGCTGCAAGAAGCCAAGTTACAGGAAACCAGGCAGAGGGCCTTCTCAGTAGTGGCACCCGCCCTGTGGAACGCCCTCCCACCAGATGTCAAAGAGATAAACAACTACCAGACTTTTAGAAGACATCTGAAGACAGCCCTGTTTAGGGAAGCTTTTAATGTTTAATAGACTATTGTATTTTAATATTTTGTTAGAAGCTGCCCAGAGTGGCTGGGGAAACCCAGCCAGATGGGCGGGATATAAATAATAAATTATTATCAGAAGGTGAACTGCAGCAGAACAGAAACAAACTGCTCATGATGAATACAGGGTGGAACGGACACTCTTTTTCTGTGTGCAAGGAATGCTATATTAACTAGCATGCTTCATACCCTTCACCAGAGCTGTTCTCCATATTTGTTGAGCATGGAATAGAAATGAGCTGCTAAAGAGTTTCTTAAACCCAAATTGCATTTTTTTGTTTTAATCTCTCTCTGCTCTTATTTTGCCAGAGCGATGTCTGGAAGATCATGAGTCGGTGGTGGAGGTTCAGGCCACATGGCCTGTTGGGGGTGACAGCAGGTTTGTCTTCCGGAAGAACTACGCCAAGTACGAGCTGTTCAAGAGCTCGCCAGTAAGTGGAATGGACCATAAAGCCAGAAGGGGAGACCATTCTTTCCTTCCAGCATTAAATGGAAGCTTCCTGATCCTTTGCTTTAAAAAAAACAAAACCACCCTAATTCCACATCTGTTAGCTTGTATGAAATAAATTTGTAGCACCTGCCAGTTTTGATTAGTAAATGTTTTATGTTTCACTTTAGAAGCCTATACTCAGTTTCTGCAAAACCTCTAGGTTTTACTACATTTTTATTATTTATTGATTTTATATACCGCCCTAAACCTGGGGGTTCACAGAATAAAATCAATATATAAAACCCACAAAATGCATCATAAAAGTAAAAACAACAACCCAATAGACCCCCTCCCCAAAAAACACAAAAACACATTTCTGCATTACTTGAATTTATATCTCTGGCTGTAAGTACAACAGAAACTTTTTTTTTATTTTAGTTTTCAAATATGAAACATATCTTATTATACCAACTGATAATGTAAAAAGTACATGACATTTTATATTTTGGGATGTTCTGCTTCACAACTACAAAAATAATGTTTCTATATACGCTGGAAGCCGCCCGGAGTGGCTGGGGCAACCCAGTCAAATGGGTGGGGTACTATCATCCTCATTATCATCACGATCCCTGGTCAGACATTAAAAGCCCTCAGCAAGTCCCATCATCCCTGACCTCTGGCAATGCTGGCTGGGACTGATCAGAGCTGGGAAGAAGCACCAGGCTGCTTTCAACCTCTGGGTGCTGAGTTCAAAGGTTTGAAGGGGGGCTCCTCATGTGCTCAGCTGAACTTGCGCAGAAGTCACCCCATAACTGGGAATCCCGATAAAGCAGGGTTTCTGATTGTAGGAAGCTTTCTAAGTATGTTCGGCCAAACAAACTCAGAAACCCTATTCAGACCTTCCTACACTGCTGAAGAAGCACAGGGACATGTGCCTCAACCTCCCCACTTTATTATTATTTGTTGTAACAAAGTTTTTCGTTTTCATCTTTTCAACAGTTTAACATGGTTGCGTCAAGATGTATCTTTGTTTACATTAGAGCACACGACATCAACAATTAAGTAAAAATAAAAATAGAACAACTATAAACACTCAGATAAACATTTCTGAATATATTAACTACGTTGTGTCAAAGTGTGTATCCCAAAATGAAATGCAGCCACGAAATGATGTATAGTGATGTGTATTGCTTAGATTGGTGACCATAAGTGTATCAATAATCATTAGAAATTATATGACTTTATAGGGAGGAAGGGGACAGCAACCTTTTACTTTCTACTTCCCCTCCCTTTAGGATCTTAGGCTAGGGAACACGTTATTTTGATATTGAATCTTTATCTGTGTAATATTGGGTGTTATAGGGTTATCAGCATTATAGAATGGGTACAAGAAAATTTTAAAGAGAGGGAGAGAAACAACGTGAAGCAAAAATGGAGCACATCTTGGCAGTTTCTCTCTCTCTCTCTCTGCAATTATGAGGATAATAAACTTGTCCTTATTTTTACCTTAAAAAAAAAAAGCGTTGAAAGCATTTCCCCTCTTTTGGCATTGTGGTTCGAGGACCCGATCCCCGCGTAGTGGAATGAAAACACGAGGACACGTGATATAAGGTTAATGGGCAAGAAAAGGCCACAACTTTATTGATTACAGCAAGTGAAAAGGTATTGGCTTAGGCATTGGATTACGTCAGCTGACTCCACCCCCTCAGAGAGGGGTGAGTCTAAAACAGGGGGGTTTATTCACCAGTAGGTGGAGCCTGTTGATGCTAATCCAACTATAAGCTCTCCCCTGAGGTCACCGAGGATCGTGCCATGGCCTCCCGCCAAGCAGGCATCGGACAGAATACATGACCGCCAGATTCCTTTAACGGAATACCCAAAAATTGAAGGCATAGGCGATGGCCACACCTAGCCCTTCGACACACCACAACACATTATTCCAATGCCTAACCTACCCACCAATACCACGAAAGTTGTGACGATTGCTACGAGGTAGGCGAAAAAACCAAAAAGCCTAATGCCAAATGGAAAAAATTCCTACCAGGCCCCCCGGACAACCAGGGCGACCAACCTAAGGTCCATAGCAAGGCCAAAAGAAAACTGAGACCCTGAGCTCTAAGGGAGTGGAGGGTGGGTGACTTGTGACGGGACGACGAAAAGTGAAGCCGGAAGGCTAGTGCCGCAGCAATTTGGGCTGCTAAACACACACCCTCGCAGGCACCTGGTTGGGTGCCTGCCCGTGGGCGTAGGCCAGCCAGGTGAGTGGGAGGCAGGGGGCTAACGCCCCCTGCTTGAAGCGGAGTCCGGCTCCCGACCACAACCACTCCCCTCTCTTGCAGGAGGAGAGTCTTTATAAACACCAATACATGACAGCCAAGTATCCGAATTGTCTCTGTGCAGTTTTGGAAGGCTCACCCCTTTCTTTTCTTCTCCATTGCAGCAGTCACTGTTCCCCGAAGCCATGGTTTCCAGCTGCCTGGATGCAGCCAACAAGGGCATGTCCCATTCAGAACTTATACAGGTACAAAACCCACCTGCTTCCTTTCCTCTACCCATTCAGACCTGCTCCCATTCCCAGGTCTTCATTTATTTCCAGAAGGATAAAGCACTATTCTTGGGTGGCCATGCTCTTATGCCTAGCGCAATTCCACTGGGAAACACTAGGCCAGGAGTCAGCAAACTTTTTCAGCAGGGTGCCAGTGCACTGTCCCTTTGACCTTGTGGGGGGCCGGACTATATTTTGGAGGGGAAAATGAACGAATTCCTATGCCCCACAGATAACCCAGAGATGCATTTTAAATAAAAACACACATTCTGCTCATGTAAAAACACCAGGAATGCCTCACAAATAACCCAGAGATGCATTTTAAATAAAAGGACACATTGTACTCGTGTAAAAACACGCTGATTCCTGGACTGTCCGCGAGCCGGATTGAGAAGGCGATTGGGCCGGATCTGGCCCCCAGGCTTTAGTTTGCCTACCCATGCACTAGGCAGCCAGAAGATGTTGCTGGGGTCTTCTGTATCCCCAGGGCTGCACTCCTGAGTGTCTCCCACACAGTTGCGCCCTAAACTGAAGGGCTAGTTATTGCTGCCAACATAGACTGCCAGCAGCATTGGCGATACCACTTGTCTACCCTTGCCATCCCTTTTTTTTTTTTTAAACTGACTGCCTCTTTCAGAATGTGCTGAATTCAGGAAGCTGCCCCGAAATCCAAGGTTTCATGCACCTGAAAGAAGTTGGACGCAAAGTATGGAAAAGGTTTTACTTCTCCCTACGGCGCTCTGGGCTCTATTACTCAACCAAAGGCACATCAAAGGTAAGTGGTGTGCATTGTGTGGGTGGAAGGGTTGGTGTCTTAGTTCAGTCATCCAGTCCTGTTTGCAGCCTGTCAGGGTGATATTGCTGTGCTCTATCGGAAAGAACAGCAGCCGTCAGGGAGGCAGGAACGCCTGAGCCACCGGGCGATTTAATTGAATAATGCAGATTTCAGCAGGTACCTTATTGCAGTCGAAACGGCTACGTGAAGCTTGATGCCAAGACCAGTGGCTTAGGATGTGTTTGCCAAAAGCTGAAAGGGCCATACAAACTGCAAACTACCAGAAGCAAAATCCATGCCCTTCCATTTTTCTTGGTATCTGCAATTAAATGAATCTAAGTTATGCACCACAGAAAGAGGAATTATTGAACCTGAGTAGAATACTCTGTAATGATTTCCCCAGCCCTTCACCCACCTTAGATCAATAATCCCTGCAACACCTTTGTAAGGCAGGCTTGTGTTATTTTCCCTATGTTACACATCGGGGGAAGGCACAGGCTGAGAGATAGTGGCTTGTCTATAGTCACCTATTGAAGTTAAGGCTGCGATGAGTTCTGAATTACTGACTTCTTTCTTATTCACAACAAATTTATATTAGTTAGTGCTGGGGTGAAGTATTTGGCCAAGTGATTTTTGCAAATGTCAAAGGGGGTGGGGTGGGGGTGGGGGTGACGATATCCCCTGAAGATTGGATTCATCTTTGGAGGCCTGGCGAAGTTCAAGAATTTTTGTCTTAGGCATCAGTTGGCTGAGAGATTTTTCTTTTTCAAAAAGCCTTCCACACCCTGGGGAAAACCTTCCCACCCAGGAAAGAATGCCAGGGGAGTGGTGCTACATCTTGACCTACCATTGTTCCTAAGGATGCTCTTAGATAAAAGATAACTGCCCTCTCAGTCAATGATGGCTTTGTTTAAAAAAAAGACAGAGAGAGAAGAAAAGCCTTTTGCTACTTTGCATTTAAGCCAAGAAGAAAATTCTTTAACCCCCAGAAATTTGCCAAATATCCACTTCCCACATTCATGGAGGAATAATGGTCCTGGGAAAGAGGGGGAGTCTCTCCAGATGTGGCTGGGCTAGAGTTTCTATTATCCCTGACTATGCTGGTTGGTGCTCATGGGAGTTGGAATCCTACAATATCTGGAGGGTATCGGGTCTCCTATCCCTGACCAGTGCTCAATTCTGTGCTTGGCCTAGCACAGTGGTTTTCAACCAGTGTGCTGTGGCACCGTAGTTTGCCTTGAATGATGGGCAGGGGTGCTGTGAGCAACACTGGTCTCTGTCCCTCTTTCTTTCCTTCCCTCCCTCCTCTAATACCCTCTCGCGTCTCTGCATCCCAAAGGCTTGCACAGCTGTTTATTCCAGCAGCCCTGGCTATAAGCTCTGCAGGCGAGCTTTGGGGTGGGGGTATCTCAGAGACCAGGGATGGCAGCAGCAGCAGCAGCTGCTGCTGCCCAGAGAATTCCCAAGGAGAGGAGAGGAGGCTGAGGGACAAGGGAGGGTGTTTGAAAAAGGGCGAGAAGCTGCCAGCTCTGCAGGCAAGGGGTGACATAGCTGGGCTCCTGAGCCCCACAGGGGTGCCACAGAAAGAATGTAGTTGGTTAAGGGAGCCATGGACTCAAAATGGTTGTCCTAGTGTAATCTGGATGCTAACTTCTTCTTTTAGGCTAATGTGACCACACATATACAGAACATACCTGGTACCTACCTCAGCAGAGAAGTCATGCTGTGGAGCATAGCATCACACTTTACAGTGGACACTCAGGTTGTGAACATGATCCGTGAGGGAGGCACGTTCGCAACCCGCAGCACCGCGTCTGCAGAAACATGGGTCGCAATTCAGAGCTTCTGAGCATGCGCAAAGTGTGGTTTAGTGCTTCTGCACATGCGCAAACACTGAAACCCGGAAGTAACCCGTTCCGGTAATTCCGGGTTCGGTGCGGTGCGCAACCGGAAAACGTGCAACTTGAAACGTCTGTAACCTGCGGTATGACTGTATCTGTTTTTGGTCTTCCTCATGCCAGGACCCCCGACATCTACAGTATTGTGTCGACATAAACGAATCCAATATCTACTACATCACCCAAGGCAAAAAGCAGTACAGCACCCCCACAGAATATGGTTTTTGCATCAAGGTAAGAAGGGTGAGAAGCACTCCTTTAAAAGGCACAAAGAGAAGTGCCGGGTGGTAATACAATAATATAGTGCGCTTAAAATACATCCCTGGTTAGAGCAAGCAATGGGATGTCTTGGACAGAATCCAGAATCAAACCTTACCACAGCCTTTCAAGATTATTAAGATACACACACATTCTGATTTTTAATCAATACAGTCAAATTCTGCCTACCCTGCACCCAAAAGTTTTAATCTTGACTATACACCAGTGTTTCACACAAGTGTGATAACTGAGGCACACTTATTTAGAAAATAACAATATTGGAGACACATGTCACTCTTACACCTGACAAAGCTTACTTTCAGTGTGTGTACATATATCTCTATCTCTCTGTCTATACCCACCATCCCAGGATCCCTCCCTCCTGTTTCTGCATAAATCACTTTTCTGGGCATGCCTCGAAATTGGAAAGAGGAAAATCCAGAGCACTAACTCATGCAGAGATGTGGCAGGTACCGTCCCCCGAGGGTGGGTTATCTTGCTGTGCCCCTGTGTTGGGATTGATTTCTTTTCCAACCAATCCCAGAGCAGAGAAGGGGCAGACAGAGCCCCAATGGAGGCTGATTAGAATAAAGGAAAGCCGGAACAGTAAATCAGAATAGCGAACTATGCAGAAATGCAGAATCGGTGGATGCATACTTTTGGAGAATTAAATTATTTAATCTCTCGATTTGGTTGATCCAGATGGTGAGTGGGTTCTGTGGGTCAGGGCTCATCCCTAGAGCAAGTGAGTTCTGACACCTTTCAACAAATGGTTGGGTCTTTGACCATCATTTCATGTGCACGATTATTGCTCTTACCTCTGCAGCCATGCAAGGCGCGAAGTGGGGCCAAAGGCCTGAAGCTCTTCTGCAGCGAAGACGAGCAAAGTCGCACATGCTGGATGGCTGCCTTCCGCCTCTTTAAGGTACAGGGAACTCTTCTAAAATATGACGTCCATAGAAGATTCCTCCTTAATGCAAAGAGCCACTTTAAAGGAATAGTTTTCATCAGGACTGCAGAATAAGAAGGAATAGTTATGCTCCTTGCTCCTTGTCTGTTACAAATACAGGGGTGCGGGTGGCACAGTGGTCTAAACCACTGAGCCTCTTCGGCTTACCGATCGGAAGGTTGACGGTTTGAATCCCCACGACGGGGTGAGCTCCTATTGCTCTGTCCCAGCTCCAGTTCGAAAGCACACCAGTGCAAGTAGATAAATAGGTACTGCTGTGATGGGAAGGTAAATGGCGTTTCTGTGCACTCTGGTTTCCATCACAGTGACCCATTGCACCAGAAGTGGTTTAGTCATGCTGGCCACATGACCCGGAAAGCTGTCTGTGGACAAACGCCAGCTCCCTTACCCTTGAAAGCGAGATGAGTGCCGCAACCCCATAGTCGCCTTTGACTGGACTTAACTGTCCAGGGGTCCTTTACTGTTTTTTTATCTTGCTACAAATACTAATTAGCCTGCCCACTGCAAAGTTACTATTTGTACTTTAAAAAACCAAAAAAAGCCTGTACATGTTAAATACAAAGTCCCATTTAATGTCACATCAAGTTTGACTCTGGATTGGGATTTGAACTTTGGACATACCAATGTTCAGACCCAGTTCACTACATCTGTAGTCTTCAAACTGCATATTCTGACAATTTCTGAGGATGTGTGGACTTCAGAGAACGTGAATACAAGGTTTCCTGGTGTGGAGGAGGGGAACAAGTTTTTGACCAGAGTTCATTTGCAGTTTGCAGCCACAGAGGGGTCCTAGTTGGTTTCAGTTTGCACAGAGCAACAGGGAGATCTGAAAGACCCCAGTTTGTGCTCCACATGAATTTAGTGTGCACCCTAGAATATGCCCCAGATTCCCTTGCAACATTCAGGGGTTCTAGGGGTGATGCCTCGGACTCCTCCTAAACGTGTTGGTGTGGAAAGAGTTCCCTGTGGTACAGTCAAATCTCAGCTCCCAAACGCCTCCGTTACCATACGTTTCGGCTCCCGAACGCTGAAAACCCGGAAGTAAGTGTTCTGGTTTTCGAATGTTTCTCGGAAGCCGAATGCCCAACGCGGCTTCCGCTTGAGTGCAGGAAGCTCCTGCAGCCAACCGCAAGCTGCACCTTGGTCGTCGAACTTTTTGGAAGCCAAATGGGCTTCCAGAACGGATTAAGTTTGACAACCGAGGTTTGTCTGTAGAAAGTTTGAAAATCATGGTGCTGCATGGGGTGACCTGCAGCGATAGATTGTTGCCTCATGGGAAAAAGAATCCCTCAAATAATTCCCAGTATGTAGTGTTGCACCCAGCTCTAGCAATTAGTAAATGTCATGATCACTGCCTAGAATATTGATCATGCTGGGCTGATGCTGTCAGAATTGCCTACCTCACATATACCAATAGCTATTCTCCTTTCCACAGTATGGCATACAGCTCTACAGAAACTACCAGCAGTGTCAAGCACGGCAAAGAGAAACAGCGTGGATCGGGCCTGTACCTCTGGTAAGCTCCCTGGTATGACGGTGTTTCAGAGATTTTCATTATCAGTGGATAAAGGCAAACATAATGTCTGTAGAGTAAGGACGGACACACCTCCCTGTCAATTTCCGTTTCTGATTTTTCCAGTCCTAAGTTTCATTCCACATCCACTTGGAAATTGGTACACAAATTGGTACACTGCACATTCTCCGAATGGCCGCATTTTTGCTTAAGATGTGCAGTTTTGCTTAAGATATGCGTTTTTCCTAACAGTTTTCCCCAATACAAAACATTTTTGTATGTTGCTTTCACTAATATGTGGGGGTTTTTCTACACTTTCCTTGATGGATGCATTTTTATACACTTGAGCATTTGCCTTGGGCCTTTAAGGCCACATAAGAACATCTCCTGTCAGGAGCTAATTTGGTGTGCCAACTGAGGGCAACCCCAGTGTTCAGCCCCAGAGGATCCCTGTATTCTTTGTGATACTTTATGATCCTTAAATTCAACTATGAGCTGTCAGTAATAACCACTCTGCACCAAGACATGACAGCAAAAGAAGGCACTAAATCTGGAATACTCTCCCATTGGAGACTCCCCAGGATTGCAAGCTTTCCCCCTCCCCCACTGGAAATAGAAGGATTTATTTCTTTTAATTGGCAGGTTATGTTCTTCTATTTCGGGTTTTATTAATTTGCTTTTCACTGGCTCTTGTATATGTGTTTTTGATTCTGTCATTACCTGGCCTGGAGATATTCATCAAGACTTGATTAAGCACATCATTTTAGAAACTGAATTGCAATTTGCATGCTGCCATATTGTAGAGCTCTGTTGCTGAATCCTTTCTAAAAAACAATCCCATAGCGGAGCGTGTCGGATAACACCTTGGTGGCCATGGACTTCTCGGGTTGTACGGGCCGGGTGATTGAGAATCCCAACGAGGTCCTGTCGGTCGCGTTGGAGGAGGCTCAGGCGTGGAGGGTGAGTCTGCTGTTTAGTTCCTACTTAGAGATCACAGGGAACCTGGCGGTCAGCTGGGGAATGGGGATCACTACGCTGGGCATCTTTATTGAAGCAGGTATTACATGGGGCTGTCTCTTAAACTCCACAGTTTGAGCTCCACCCATGTGGAGAGCCTAAACAGGGCTGCCTTCAGATGTCTTCTAAAAGTCTGGTAGTTGTTTATCACTTTGACATCTGATGGGAGGGCGGTCCACAGGGCGGGTGCCACTACCGAGAAGGCCCTCTGCCTGGTTACCTGTAACTTGGCTTCTTGAAGCGAGGGAACCGCCAGAAGGCCCTTGGCACTGGACCTCAGTGTCCGGGCAGAATGATGGGGGTGGAGGCGCTCCTTCAGGTATACTGGACCGAGGCCGTTTAGGGCTTTAAAGATCAGCACCAGTACTCTTTGTTCTTTGTGCTGCAGCAGATTGCTGGCATGACCACCCGTCCAAATTCAGAATTTAACATAAACAAACGTATTGCTATTTGGGGGGGGGGACTCCTATATGGAACAGGGAAATGATAATTAACATGGTAAGCTTAACATACCTCAAGCAACCTCCACTGTTTTTCCCACCACGCTTCAGAAGAAGACGACGCACCGATACAGCCTGCCGACCCCATTCCAGAGCTCCTCGTTCAGTGCTGGTGAGTACCGAGGGACCCTGGGCACTGTCTTGTGCTCCAACCACTTGGAGCTGCTGCCTTCAGCTCCAAGCAGCACAGTATCACCTACAACTGACTGGCGGCAAATCTCTCCCAATCCTACCTGGAAATGCCAAGGATTGAAGCTGGCACCTTCTGCATGCTCTGACACTGAGCTGCGGCCCTCTCACCTGTCGCAGATCACTGGCGTAAAACACAACCTCTTCTTCATTTGAAAATGTAGTATAACAGCCGGTGAATGGTTGATAGCAGAGGTTCATGGAGGGGCAAGGATAGCTCAGTCTGTGGAGCCCGAGACTCTTGGTCTCAGAGTCGTGGATTTGACGTTGGGCACAAAGATTTTGGCATTGCAGAGTGTTGGACTACCCTCATGGTCCCTTCCAATTCAACAATTCTGCCCTAAATCCCAGCAGGCATTTTAGCTGATTTCTGATTTTTATAACTGATTTTTATTTTATTTTTAATTGAATTTCTTGCGCACAGCTTTAGAGAGGATTGTAATTAAGTGACAGGCTTTTTTTAAAAAAATTGCCTAATTTAGCATTTCCTATAAAGGGGCCAAGCTCTGTGGGGCTCAGCTACAGCTACAGCTACAGCTCGCATCTGGCTGTGCCACCATCTATAAATTCCATTGCATGAAACGTTGAACATGTGAAGGAGCAGGCTGGATGTGCAGATTTATATGGTTGCATCTGAGCTACAGCATAGCCATGGAGCTTGACCCAATGTTGGCTCATATGAAGTTATAGGAAGGGGTACAGAAGGCTGCCGAGGATGTAAATGCTGCCTTGCTCTATCTGCCTGTTATGTACGGAAGTTCTCACCCTGGGCCAGCAGGGGGATACTGTAGATAGTTATGCAAATGAAGGATCGAAAAGTGACGTTCAGTGATTGGATAGTTTCTATGCAAATGAAGGATCGAAAAGTGACGTTCAGTGATTGGATAGTTTCTATGCAAATGAAGGATCGAAAAGTGACGTTCAGTGATTGGATAGTTTTAGAAAATGGCAACAGTTACATTGTTCTGGATCTTTATATAAGCAGACTGACTGAGCTCCTCAGCTCAGTTCTGTTCCAGCTTACAAATAAAGAGCTGCTTTGGAAGAATCGCTGTGTTGTCTGATATGTTCGCCCACAACTTAACACTGCCAGTGCCAAATAATCCTGGTCAGCCCCACATGTCTAGGACGAAGGGATGGGTTTTCCAGTTATCTTGAACCCCAGCAACCCTCATTATCAGTGACTAGGGGTTATAATTGCAACAAATACATTCTTAACACTCTGATCAAGGCTGAGTTTCTGAAAGCTCTTTCCATTCCTCCCACAGCCATCCACAGAACCCAGCCATGGTTCCACGGACACATTTCTAGAGAAGACACCCAGCGCCTTATCGTTCAGCAGGGACTGGTGGACGGGTAGGCTGCTTGCTACGTCTCTCCAACGCACAACGCTTGTGCAACACAATCCTATATGCATGCATACTTGCACATAGTGCCAACCCTTCCCATCCCAGGATTCTTGTACAGAACAGGATTACATCAATATTGCTAAAAGCCATTTGACCCAGGCTAGAGCTGGGAGAGGCAGGCAGTTGCAAAGACAGAATCTTCTTTCTCAAACAACCGAAGCCCATCCCAGCAGAGCCTCTGCCAGGCTTAGGCTGTGAGCAGTTTGCCAGCTTGAAATGCAGTTGGCCATTCTTCTTCTCAATGCGGATTGAGTAGCTTTGGTGAAAATGCACCAATATGGAGTATTTCATAGGAAACAACAGGATAGCTATGGGTTGTGGCTAACCTTGTGTTCACACCACTTCCCAAACCAGCCTTGGAGATGCGACCTTGCACCTTAGGGGAAGAGGAAACCATCTTTCTAACTGCCCACCTGCCTGCTGCCTCTTCCAGTTCTTGAATGAATTGCAGTCATACCTCGGAAGTCGAACGGAATCTGTTCTGGAAATCTGTTCAACTTCGAAAACGTTTGGAAACCAAGGCGCGGCTTCCGATTGGCTGCAGGAAGCTCCTGCAGCCAATCAGAAGCCACAGAGCCCGCATTGGATGTTCAAGTTCCAAAGAACTTTCGCAAACCGGAACACTCACTTCCGGGTGTGCGGCGTTTGGGAGCCAAAACCTTCGAGTCGCAAGGCGTTTGGGATCCAAGGTACGACTGTACGGTCGTTCATGATTTTGACTTCATGTAGTAATTCTGTTTTCTTGGTTATGGTTTATAACAGACTATAATCTACGAAGTCAGGCTTAACTGGCAAATAGATCACATTAGGGGTAGAGAACCTGCGACCCTCCCAAATGCTGTTGAACTCCCATCTATCCCAGCCAGAATGGCTGATGGTTGGCGATGATGTGAGTTGTAGTCCAACAACGTTTGGAGCACCACGAGGTTTGCATGGTTATAAAAATGGCGAATGAGCCACAGGCTAAAGAGTTGGGCTTAATTTGAAATGAAACCATCTCCCTTCCTTCCTCCCCACTCACCCCCACATTAAGCACTGAGTAATACTGACTGTGTTTACTCCCAGGTAGGTGCAAATATACCTGCAGCCTTAGAGACTTGAAGGTCAGCTTCCCAGAGAGAGAGCCATTTGCCCACCACCATAATTACCCCTTCCTACCCTCAACCAACCCATGCAATCCAGGTCATGCGCTCAGCAAGATATATCTTGACAGCAATAGCTCCATATGACTCATGCAAGCCTGAAATCATTTTTTTTCAGGAGGTGGGGACCAGAACTGAGTGTTAGTGGTGTGATAGTCATGAGCATGGAGCCATGAAGATGATAGTGCGAGAGGACCACGGGGTTGGGCCTCGGCTCACATACTGCACTGCTTCCCCTTATGGGCGGAGGAAGAGGCGCGAAGTGCCTTTAACAGCCTTCCTATTGTCTTGTCGATTGCAGGGTCTTCCTGCTGCGGGAGAGTCAGCGGAACCCCAAAGGTTTTGTCTTGTCCCTCTGCCACCTGCAGAAGGTGAAGCACTATCTTATCCTTCCGGTAAGTGGTCACATTAAAGAACGTACAAAGCTTGCCTTTACAACAGCTGCATTTGGACAGTCAAATCCTGGCTTAGGAAATAAACTAAGATATGCACAAGCTCCTTGCACCTGCAGGCAGTCCGCTTTGCATGAGCAGGGAAACAGACTTAGAAGCTGGGGGAAATTAAGTGTGCACAAGAGAGAGTGAGAAAGAGATAGAGATGTCTTGAGTTTGAGGGAACGTGGTTACCAGATAGGCTTCAAAAGAATGAACATAATTAAGCAAACCAGCCTGGTATAAATTACAGGTAGGTAGCCGTGTTGGTCTGCCGTAGTCGAAACAAAACACTTCTGCATGCACACAAAAGCTTAGTTGGTTTCTAAGGTGCTACTGAAAGGATTTTTTTTATTTTGTTCAGCATAGTATAAGGCAGGAAAGACATCTCGGCAGTACCCCTTCCTGCCAGCAGTGGGTGAACAGTCACCCAGTCAGGAATCCTTTGGAGACCTGCACCTTTTCCAGCACTTTTGTTTTCCAAGCCAGCCTGGACCCTAATACTAGTTGTGGAGAGCGGGGGTGGGTGGGGGGTGGAACATGGCCCTGGCTTGCAGCACAGTTACTACTACTTTGTGTGCTTCCGAAAACTGAGCCTGGACTCCACTGCAGGCTTGCTTTACTCCAGGGGTAGTCAACCTTTTTATACCTACCGCTCATTAATGCATCTTTCTTGATGGTAAAATTTCCTTACTGCCCACCAGTGCTCAGTGGAAGGAGGATTCAGCTTGTTCCATAGAACCCCCTACCGCCCACCTAGAATCCTGAAAAGCCCACTACTGGGCGGTAGGGACCAGGTTGACAAACCCTGCTTTATTTTCTTCTGCGCCTTCCCCTCTTGCCGGCGGCTCACTGTCTTTTATGGGTTTCAGAGCGAGGAAGACGGACACCTCTACTACACCATGGACGACGGCCAGACTCGCTTTGCTGACTTGATCCAGCTGGTGGAATTCCACCAGATCAACCGCGGCATCTTGCCTTGCAAGCTTAAGCACTACTGCACAAGCGTCGCCTTATGATAGGCTGTCTTCCCAAGCGGCCTTTCCCTGTGCCCCACAGATTGGCCACAGCCGGTGACAGGGAGAGGGAGTCTGGGGAGCAGGTCTTTTTTTGAACTCTGTACACCGGGATCGACTCCGAACTTTGAATTGCTCCTTAATAAACTTCAGCTGCTGCAAGCGACCCGATTCGAACCTTCCCATTCCACCACCACACCGTCATCGAAAGCCTCCGGATTTTGAGCAGACTCAAGGATGGATTCGAGGTCACGGCAATTGCACTTCACTTCTTAAGAGAACACGGCTCTGTCAGCGGGCGGCTTCTGCCTTGAAAGGGAACGGGTGTCCGCCTGACCGCTGAGTGTCCCGCTCCACTACGGGGCTTTGTGTACATCTCTGATCCAGGGCTTGTTTTGGTACCGCACGCAAGAGATTTTGCTGCTACTTCAGTCCTCCTGCCTCCTAATGTGTTCTCCTTTTCTGGGAGTTGCCTTTCAGGCTTGTTGTGGGTTTTGCATCGCTTCGAAAACCTGTTTGACCGGAGGCAACAGCAGGGGACAAAAGAAATATTGGATGCACACGCCACGGGAAAAGCGATGCCTCTTGCACGCTAACTTCCAGCTCTCTTTTAACAACAGCGACAGAGGTTTGCCTGCCTCCAGCACTAGATTTTCTGGGAGCTCCCACACCTTTGTTAGGAAAATTTTCTCTTCTTTTTCTCTGGTGCTTGGCATCACAGTTTATTTAAAGCGGCAGTCTCCTCTTGGGATGCGGGGCCCATGGGCAGAAGGCTGGTGGAGAGTCAGGAGGGAATCCGGCGACAGTAGCTGAAGATGAAAAGGAAAAAGACCCTGAGATTAGAGTTTTATGTGCTACCAACTGAGCTGTTCCCCCCCCCTCCAGCTGTTGTCCAGGCAAAACCAAGCCTGCACTGGAACTTTTTATAGCTCTACCAGATTAGAAGAGGCACAGAGGATGGGTGGGTGGGTTATTGGCATTGCCCTGGAGGCTATCCTTTCCCAGGGATCTCTTCAGTCTGCAGTCCCAAGTGTTTTTCCACACAGAAAAGCAGAGGAACACAGATTTGAAGTTGCTTGGTTCTAGTCCTAGCTGCTCCCCCCACTCGAACACACAGGGATATTCCTTTCAGCACTCTCTCCGGACACCCAATTCTGAATACATTTAAACCCAAAGATCTCGCCACACACACACACACCCCGCCAGCATTCTTATTGGATATTTGGTGCAATATGGCCAATAGCACTGTGCTATAATCCCCGGCTCTCATCCTCTCAAGCTGCTGGGTTTTGTCGTGAGTTGGCTTGTGCTATTGCATCTAAGCATCACAGGCAAGGAATCGAGGTAGGAATAATTGGTTTTCTCACCTTACATGAAAGGGTTTTTTAAAAACACCCTGGGATGGGGAGGAGGAGAAGCAGGAAGGCTCTGCCACTAATGTCGTGCAAATCTATAAGGCCAGTATCTACTGTGATGAGTTGTGTATATATATATAAGTGATGATAATAAATTGTATTTTTTTTCATACATTTGCTTTGATTTTGTACACAAGATCAGTTGTGAGAAAAGAACAAGCTAAGAACAGCCAATTAAATGAATAGCAGAGATCACCCTGTAAAGAATCAACAGATTATTTTATCTCTTTATTTATCTAAGACACACAAAACTTCTTACTCATAAATAAAAGTTTATGTTTGATAACCTCTTGTTTCCCTATCCTTAACAGCCCTTGAGGCAGGAATGAGCGTGAAGCCAACGCCGGGCTTCCTCCGTTTTTGTTACTGATATATCAGTTTCGCCTCTCGGTGCTACTCTTTGGGCCTCTCTAGATACTGAATCACCCAGATACCATCACATAAAAAAAAGAGAGAGACTGCGTCAGAAAGGAGTGTCACTGTTGATTTCCTCCAGCCCAGCACCATGGCATTGGTTACACTTGAAATTTCGATATGGGGATACTAAAAGCAAAGCATGCTGGGTGATGCTTCTCGCAAGGCACTCTGGGCAATGTCATTTCCCTGTTCGCATACCGTGTGCCAAGTCTCGTGGTTTTGTTTGTGCATCACGAGTGGTCGGGCCTGGAAGTGATTAGGCAGGATTTGCCATGCAAATCCATTTGGGATTTAGCAATGGCCAGGAGATTAAGGCCTTGGGAGTTGGCCAATTAGCTGTCCTTTTTTAAGATCCTTGAAGAGGGACCCACTGGGGAAGATGTGAGGGCAAATCGCAGAGCTACCAGAAGCCCACAGCCTTCTCTATAGGAGTCAGAGAAGCCACTGCCTGGTCTCTGGAGGCTACGTCTGTCTCCTCAGCACAAGCCACCATGGCTCCCAAAGTTGTATTGATAACGGGATGCTCATCCGGGATTGGGCTGGCATTGGCTGTGAAACTAGCACAGGACAAGCAGAGGAGGTTCAAAGGTGAGCTTCTTTAAACAGTGTTTTGTGAAACAACATTTTTTAAAAAAATGTGTACAATATAATTGATTTTTTTCTCTCTGCATAGTTTCCTTTTAATCTGATGCAGCTACACAAAATGACATGATCAGGTTGTTTGCCCTTCCAATTTCTTTCCTGTTGGATTCGCTTCTAAGTTTCCAGCATTTAGCATGGATGGTGGTGGTGTAGAGAGCCCTTTGCTAGCCTGGATGAGGGTATTCAGGGCACCTATCTTATCTTCAACTTCTTACCCTCCCTTCACCATGACGTCCCAGGGTGGGTAAGAACAGAACAATTACGCAATTTGAAAGCAAATACTTAATGCAACACCAAAACGACAATTTAAAATAGAGCGAAAAGGTAAATTCGAAATTAAATGCATAATTCTGTTTAATTATTTATACCCATAGTTTCCAGCATGTTGATCCAATGAACTTGCCATGGATATAAGAAATAGTTACCTGAAGTTAGTAACATGCCCTGTACCCCTGAGGCAGGACCATCTCTTAACATCCTGTTTAGGGAAGTTTTTAATGTTTGGTGTTTTATCGTGTTTTTAATATTCTGTTGGGAGCTGCCCAGAGTGGCTGGGGAAACTCAGCCAAATGGGTGGGATATAAATAATATATTATTATTATTATTATTATTATTATTATTATTATTATTATTATGACTGCACAGTGCTGAGCTTCCAACTCTGGTTTTGAGTGTTTCCTAGAATGAGTGTGTTATCAAACAAATGCAGGGATCATTAGTAGTCTGGCTGCGAGCTTTTAAATTAGCTTCTGATTGTATTGTAGTAGCTTTTAAATTTGATTCTGGTGATGCATCACCTTACAGCTGCTAAAGAATTGAAATCTGTCGATTTTGTCTACTGCCTTCTATTCTCTAGCTCCAGTTTTAATTGGAAACTCAGACTTAAACTACATCTAAAAAACACACACACCGAACCTCTGGTGTTTTCCTGTTCAGCCATTTTGAAAACCTGCACTTCCAGGATTGAAATTTGGAACTGTGGTTTAGGGTTGCCAACTTGAACACCAGGAAAAGGGGGGGATGGGGACAAGCCTGCCATTGTGCCCTTAAGAGCAGCACGATACACTGAAATTAGCAGGTGAACTATATCATAACATAGAAATAAACATTATCCATCAGTTGAAGGCTTTAGGCCACACTGTTGCTGCTGCTGCTGCTGCTGCTGCTAATAATAATAATAATAATAATAATAATAATAATAATAATAATAATAATTTATTTATACCCCGCCCATCTGGCGGAGTTTTCCCAGCCACTCTGGGTGGCTCCCAATCAAGTGTTAAAAACAATACAGCATTAAATATTAAAAACTTCCCTAAACAGGGCTGCCTTCAGATGTCTTTTAAAGCTAAGATAGCTGCTTATTTCCTTGACATCTGGTGGGAGGATGTTCCAAAGGGCGGACGCCACTACCAAGAAGGCCCTCTGTCTGGTTCCCTGTAACTTCGCAATGAGGGAACCGCCAGAAGGCCCTTGACGCTGGACCTCAGTGTCTGGGCTGAACGATGGGGGTGGAGACTCTCCTTCAGGTATACAGGACTGAGGCCATTTAGGGCTTTAAAGGTCAGCACCAACACTCTGAATTGTGCTCAGAAACATATTGGGAACCAATGTAGGTCTTTCAGGACCGGTGTTATGTGGTCTCGGCGGCCGCTCCCAGTCACCAGTCCAGCTGCCGCATTCTGGATTAATTGCAGTTTTCGGGTCACCTTCAAAGGTAGCCCCATGTAGAGCACATTGCAGTAGTCCAAGTGGGAGATAACTGGAGCACAGCTCCTGCAGACAGTTTAAAAGTTGGCAACTTAGGTTGGGTACTTTGGAAATTAAAAAAAATTCCTTTATAGCCCCAGCTATGAGGGTTTGACAATTTGGGCAAGGTGGAATGTAAAAGCTTTGGTCTCAAAGTCGGAGTGGAACTGAGGATGGTTTGGGACTGAGTGACGAAAGCTCCTGTGTTCCAGTGATTGCCACAATGAGGAATGTGGCCAAGAAGGAGAAGCTGGAAACCGCTGCAGGGGCTGCTCTCAACAAGACGCTAGAGATCAAACAGCTGGACGTCTGCGACGAGAAATCCATCCGCAGCTGCGTCAACAGCATCCCCCAACGGCATATTGACATCCTCAGTGAGTATCCAAAAGGTTTGCTGCATTATCTGTCACCCGGAGTAAGGATTGTGTTAGAAGGAGGTGCGCAGTGAATCAGAACCCCTGCCCCACCAAAAATAAGCGTGGGCTCTCTCTTTTTCCTTTCTTTTTAACCCAGAAGGAATACTTGGGGTGAGGTAACAGCAATGGCAGTAAGATGATGGGGATGGAAGGACTTGCTTGGGACTTCCCTAGATGTTTACACTGTGCACGTGTATGCTAATTCCTACCCACACCCAGTGGTGGGCCTACATTTTTGGGGCCCCAAAGCTTGAACGGTTATGGGGCCCCTTCACAACCAGCAACGAAGTCTGGGTAACCACTGTTATGTTATCTTCTTCAAAGGGTTTGTTCCGCGACACATCACCACGAATTCTCCATGAGTTTGCGTTTTTGGTATCCGCTTATGAACTCATTTTTGTTCCTCTAGGATTTTGACCACTTTTTAAAAAGTGGTGGTGGAGAATACATTAGCCACAGCAGAACAGCCAACTTACCGCAACACTCCGCATTGACATCATTTGTGTTACTGACTCTCAAACTTTGAGATTGTTGAAATACATACGGCAAAACATTAGTCAATTTTTGTGAGACTCAAATTGGGTGACTCAGTTTGGGTCTACTAATTTGGGACTTGGGGACTCAAGTCATTTCTGGGGGCCCTGAGAGATCCACAAGATTCCAGATTGGTTCCTAGTAGAGCCTCTCGCAAGTCTGGGACTGTGATTAAAGAAAAAGAAGAAGACATTGCATGTCAGATTATTGTGATCTGTGTAGGTCAAGAATGTTAACCAGAGATGGGTGGCAGTAGGGATAAATAGAGTAGTGTAGAGGAGATTGTCCTCTGAAAAATTATGGAACAATGGGGTCCAATGTGACCATTTTGCCTACACTCCTTAGTCCCATATCGTGCTGTGCCAATCTAAAGCCTTCCGGATTGGATTAGGAATTTACTAGAACAACACTCAAGCCAAGGGTTGCTTAGGTCCTTGGCAAAAGATCACAGTTGTGCAGGGTAATAATGCTCACTCTCTGTGGGTAGAAACAGACATTCAGAAACCACACAGTAGCTGCTTAAAAATTTGCAGTAAGGTGGTGTGCATGTGCAGTTATCACTTGAGACTGAAGAATCAAGGAGTGATTCTCGTGACTGGACAGGTCAAACAACCCCCAGCAGAATGCTCATTTTACCAGATGCAATGTCATCTTTGCTACTGCTGTTCCCCACCTCACCCCAAATAAAACCTCGGCATTCCAGAAATGGAAAGGCAATTCTGGAATCTTGTCTGGTGGGATAGAGTGTGGGTGAAGAGGCAGATGAAGGTGATAGACTATATGGGACTGGCTGAAATGACCGGCAGAATCCGTGACCAGGGGAAAGAGGCGGCGGATGAAGATTGGAAGAAATTTAAAATTTATCTTAAGAAATATTGTAAAATTAATGAATGCTAAAATGTCGAGGTTTTAAGGGAAAAAGTGGATTACAGCTGTAAAATATTAAGTAAAAGAAAAGAATGACAAAATTTGATAAAACCAAGTGTTAGGATTTGCTGAAATAATTTTGGAAAATGGGATGTAGAAAGGGGAGGTATGGGGAAGTCGGCGAAGTAAGGTTTAAGAAAAAGGGATATGAAATTATACATGTTTGTTTGTGTGCTTGTCTGTTTGTACTGTGTATTGTTTGTGTTAATAAAAACTGTGAAAAACCAATAAAATTTTTATTTAAAAAAAATAGAGTGTGGGTGAAGAAAGGGTTAACCATTCCCCTGCCCCCCTGAAGCTACCCTGCTCCCCCTCACGTTTCTTTGGTGGAAAAGCAGCCAAATTTCCCAGAAAAGTGTGCCCGCACCCTTAGGTAGAGAGAGGTAACTGAATTTAGGTATCATAAAAGGCCAGTAAATGGTTAGCTGTTACATTTTTATTAGCATGGTAAGTTACTTGCATGGCCCTGATGGGATTTTCCACCTCAGCTGTCCAAAAATAACTTGAGCAGTTTTAGGTATTCTGCACAGTGACTTGGGGAGGCGGAGGGGAGCAGCACCACTTTCTGATTGCCTCAGGCAACAAAATGTCTTGAGTGGCCATTCCCAGACATGCGGCTGACAACAAACACACAGCTCTGGCCTAATGTGAGCCAGTGTGGTGTAGTGGTTAAGAGCAGTAGATTCAGAATCTGGTGAACGAGGTTCGCTTCCCCGCTCCTCCACATGCAGCTGCTGGGTGACCTTGGGCCAGTCACACTCCTCTGAAGTCTCTCAGCCTCACTCACTTCACAGTGTTTGTTGTGGGTGAGGAAGGGAAAGGAGATTGTTAGCCGCTTTGAGACTCCTTAGGGTAGTGATAAAGCGGGATATCAAATCCAAACTCTTCTTCTTCTCTTCTAATATCTTGTGAAATGCCAACTGGATTACCTGTCTGTATCTCCACAGTTACACACTTGTAGTTTAATGTGGCAATCATCAAGTCGTCAGTGTGAAGCAGTTCTCAGTTTCCCCAAGAGTCTGAGAACATGGGAAGGGGCTGGAATGGGGTAACATTGGCTCTACCATTGGGCTAGAGTGGGAATGGGGAAACGGCAGCCCTTCAAATGTTGCTGGACTCCAACTCCCTCAGCCCCAGTTTGTTTCCAATGTTCCCTTCCTCTCACTGAACACCAAGGGTGGGGCTCACAATAAGATCTTTTGTCTGCCTGTTGCAGTCAACAACGCTGGCATAGGTCTTATTGGTCCCATCGAGTGCCAGACCATTGAAGAGATGAAGGCCATCATGGAGACCAACTTCTTTGGCGTGGTGAGGATGATTAAGGAGGTCCTCCCTGACATGAAGAAAAGGCGGAGTGGCCACATTGTGGTCATCAGCAGTGTCATGGGTTTGCAAGGTAAGGTTGTTGTTTTCTTGGCTAGGTCTTCATTCACACAAGCTTTTTTCAGCCTTGTTCGCAAGCCCAGATTTTAAGAAGCAATTTCCTTTCTGTGTGGATAGTGCATTATGCAGCTTAGCCCACCAGGTGGCACTGAGCTGATTTGCATCTGGGTGAAGTCAGGAGTTCCCTGTGTCTGTTTTCTTCCTATGAAGAAAGACAATAAGGTATTTTTTTGCCAAATTTCTGACTGGTGCATCTTCCTCTAAGTCTTCCATGTCACCTGCTTCCTGTGACTCAACCTCTATGCCTTCCTTACTTATTTGTAAGTAAGCTCTTTATACGCTGCCCTCTCAATTAAATACCATTAATATATTTAAAAGAAGACGCAATACAGGATAACTATTACAATGGCTGGCTACTGCATTCATAAGAACATTGCCTACTAAGCTAAATCAGCCAAAGGGTACATATAGGCACTTTCCCATCTCTTGGGAAACACACAAACAGCAAAACATGATGGCCATGGTTGTTTGTCACCAGTATCTGATGTTTTGAGGGAGGCCACCTCCAGAGACATTTTCATGAAGGATAAGGCTCTGTTCTGCTTCCACGGTCGGAGGCAATATATCTCTGAATGCCAGAGACTGAGAATCACTGGTGAGGAGAGGGTAGCTGGGTGGGTCTTTCCTCGGAGGCAGTGGACTCTTGTGATGTTCTCTGAACAGAGGCTCCCTTTAGATTAGGATCAATAGCCACTGACAGACCTAGCCTCTTAATAAATCATCTAGATCCGGCTTCCTCAACCTCAGCCGTCCAGATGTTTTGAGACTACAATTGCTATCATCCCTAACCACTGGTTCTGCTAGCTAGGGATCATGGGAGTTGTAGGCCAAAAACATCTGGAGGGCTGAGTTTGAGGAAGCCTAATCTAGATCTTTTTCTTAGCAAGCTAAGGCTTTGTTTGCACATGTGCAGCAGAATGAGGTGGGTAAATCCCAAGGGGGCAGAAGGACAGACTCAAATTTCGAATATTTTCTCATCTAAAATAAAAACCAGAAACAAAAGCAAAACCCCCCTGCAAGTAAATAGCTAGCACATATGGGGAATTTTTATTCCAGCCCATTTTGCCATGCCAGTTTTCACTTGCAGGGAGGAGTGTCAGAGAGAGAGAAACCTTCAAAATGTGGCTTATTCACTTGCTGTCTGGAGTGCCAAACACTTTAGCTGCACATAAACTCCATGTGAAAGTAGCAAAAAAGGATCAGGGTGGCTGGTGTAGGGGACTTTTAAGCAGATAACAGGTCTTTTTTTTTCTTGTTTAAGTTAAGATTTTATAGTACAGTGTTACCTTGGGTTAAGAACTTAATTCGTTCTGGAGGTCCGTTCTTAACCTGAAACTGTTCTTAACCTGAGGTACCACTTGTGCTAATGGGGCCTCCCGCTGCCGCTGTGCCACCAGCGCGCGATTTCTGTTCTCATCCTGAGGTAAAGTTCTTAACCTGAGGTACTATTTCTGGGTTAGCAGATTCTGTAACCTGAAGTGTCTGTAACCAGAGGTACCACTGTACTCTGTATAGTACGCATGCCCCCTCTCTCTGTGTGTACACACACACACACACACACACACACACACACACACACACCCCTCCATTGTAACTTGTGTAACTGTCATTTTATATTGAAATGTTGCCTGAAAGTTGTCAAAGCCAGCGGCTCATACAATAAATCTGATGCCTGAATAAACGAGGACATAATTAATTTTGTTTCACTTGGCCATCAGAATGGTCTACCTGCAGGATTTGTCCATGTCCAGCCTCTTACTAATCTCTTCTTTTTCAGGCATCGTGTTCAATGACATCTACACAGCTTCCAAATTTGCCATTGAGGGCTTCTGCGAAAGCCTTATCATCCAGGCGCTCAAGTTCAATATCTTGTGAGTGGCTAATCAGCAAGTGATGCTTTTAGACCCCTTCTCCTCCCCTGCCATGACTATACAGTTAGGGTTGCCTTCTTTTGCATTTCTGGCAAGTCTCCTTTGGTTTCGACAGCTGCAAAAGCGGAAGGAGTTCAACAGGGGTAGCTTTTTCTGGTTGAAAGAGTCTAGTGAACGGAAGAGCTTCACTCCATGAATTTCTGGCAGGGGGGAAAAGTGGTCACTTTAAATAATGGGGAATAGTTCACAGGATAAAACAGCTGGTGGTCAGACGAAATTTACTCTGATCAGATCAGAGTTAGCATCTCCCTTTGGGTAGTTTAGCTCTTCAGGAGGTGTAAGTGGGGAAACAGGGAGAATTCAAGTTGATTTAGTGCTCATTTGTCTCAAAGGGTGACAACCTCACCACACATTTAAAGCAGTACTATACCACTTTAAGCATTCATGGCTTCCCACCCCCAAAGAATTCTGGGAACTGTAGTTTATTAAGTGCGCTGAGAATTGTTGGGAGATCCCTATTTCCCTCATGAAACTGTAATTCTATTAATTCTGTGGGGGTTCCCTTTGGACTCTCTTCCCTTCCCTTCCCTTCCCTTCCCTTCCCTTCCCTTCCCTTCCCTTTTGCTAGCAGGCCATGTTGAATCCAGCCAGCTTTTTTAAGAATCACAAATGGGAACTAAGGCATGTGGAGGGGGGGGGGCTACATAAATAAAGGATTTTGAACAGTGTATATTTAGGGTTGGCATTCTCCCCCCCCCCCCAATATAGCTTCCAAATTAGCCGCTTTTTCAGTCATGGTTCGCTACAGTCATACCCAGAATAGACAGGGTGACTGAGGTTAGTCATCTGTATTGATCTGAATGGGCTTACTCTGCGTATGACTTAGTTGGATCGAGCTCAGCCGTTTCTCACTGCCACTTCCACTCCCTCCAACAATTGCTCATAACCCGACTTGGCCTCTTCTGTGCCTCTGGAACGTGGTGACTCCCTTCCTCACAGCCGAAATGAAGGGAGGACCCCACAAGCACCAGAAAAGAATGCCTGGCTTAATGATGAACCTTACATATTGTGTGCTTGGCTTGTAGTGTCAGTTTGATAGAGCCTGGCCCAGTCGTGACCGAGTTTGAGATGAAGGTCTATGAAGACGCAGAAAAAGCTGACTACTCCCAGACGGATACCGAGACGGCAGAAATATTCACCAATGTCTACCTGAAAAATTCCAAGGCCATCTTCTCCAGTTTGGGCCAGACCCCTGAAGATGTAGCTGAGGTGGGGGGGGGAAAACTAATGTCTTCTTTATGTGTGACAAGGGCTGCCATTATTATTATTATTATTATTATTATTATTATTATTATCATTTGCAGGAATTTCTATGCTGCTCAACACACAAAATTCCAGATCACCGCACATTATAGGATTGGAAAGCACTTGTAGGACCAAGCATAGGGGGGAAACAGCACAGCATCTTCAGTAGAATGGACAACCTGCCTGGTTCACACCACAGGCAAAGTCTGTGAGAATATAAAAGCTTTAAGCCCATGTCTAAAGCAATCATTCTGAAGCTTGGGCCCCCCCCCGACATTGTTAGACTACAACTCCCATAGCTCCTGACCACTGGTCCTGCTAGCTAGGGATGATGGGAGTTGTAGTTGTTAGGCTATCCCTGTCCAGGTAGGGGTGCCACTGAGGCCACCCGAGCCTCAAGCAGCAGCAGTGCATCCAAAATTACCCCCAAACTGCATACGCGCTCCTTCAGAAGGAATGTAACCCCATTGAAAGCAGGCAGCCTCCCATCCAACTGGTTAGATGCAAATCTAATGTTGCTCAAGAATTCAAAGAAACAAAACAGCAACAATGCAGTATTGAATGCAACAGTCTGCCATCTTGATTCAAGTTGTATCCAAACACGGGTGGAAACCTGCTCCTTGATCACAGGAGCAATCTTGCAAAATTTGGTTAAGGTATCCGAACACATACAGAACAGACAAACAACTTTCCAAAATATATAGCGGATGTGGTCAACTGATTAATCGTAAGAGTTTTAGTAGGTTCCATTGATTAATCAACTAAGACTGGATCTACACTGACCTTTTTAATGTTATTAGAACGATATTAGATATATAGTTCTAAAACGTCACAGGGCATACTGGCAAATAAAAAATGCTCCTTACCTTGTTTTTCCCTGTAACAACAGAGTTTCTCTATTGCATGTTCCTGGTTGCTCAGCAGCTCTCTCTGGTGCTGGTGTCAAATAATAATAATAATAATAATAATAACAACAATAATAATAATAATAATAATAATAATAATAATAATAATAATAATAATAATAATAATTTCATTCCCCACCCATCTGGCTGGATTTCTCCAGCCACTCTGGGCAGCTCCCAACAGAATTGATGATGATGTTGATGATAATAATAATAATAATAATAATAATAATAATAATAATAATAATGTGATAAAACATCAGACATGAAAAGCTTCCCTAAACAGGGCTGCCTTCAAATATCTTCTAAAAGTTAGATAGTTGTTTATTTCCTTGACATCTGATGGGAGGGCATTCCACAGGGCAGGCACCACTACCGAGAAGGCCCTCTGCCTGGTTCCCTGTAACCTCACTTCTCACAGGGAGGGAACCGCCAGAAGGCCCTCGGAGCTGGACCTCAGTGTCTGGGCTAAACAATGGAGGTGGAGACGCTCCGTCAGGTATTAACATTACAAGCATTATGAAAATCATTCCTTAACGTTATAAACAATGAGTGTAGATCCGCCCTATGATTCCTTTAACCGAGTGAGTAGCCACAACCAGCAGCCACACACATCTAAAATTAGAGGCCTCCTTTTCTGGCACCTCAGATTTCAGCGATCTCTCAATAAATAGGCATCAGAAGAGCAAAATAAATCCTTGTGAGGCTGGGGGGTTGGGTTACCACTGTGAGGGAGGATGGGCTTTGGAGTGCAGCCACATCTGCAGAGCCACAGGTTTCCCAGCTCTGCCTTTGTGTGGATGTCCTCTGGCATTTATTTAGGTGGGTGTCCTGTGTTTCCCTCCACAGCACACCCTGAAGGTCATCACCACGGCCAAGCCGCCCTTCCGCCACCAGACCAACGCCATCTACACGCCCATGACGGCTCTCAAGCACGCCGACCCCACCGGGGCCTTGATGACCGACTCGTTCTACAAGATGGTCTTCAAATACGATACCCTCTTGCACGTCAGCCTGAAGGCCATTCGGCTGATCCGCTGGCAAGCCCAGAAAATGAGGCAAGGAGCCAGGCTGTTGGGCTTCAGATGAGGAGGCCCTTCAGAGGCTGGAGAGAGAGAGAGACTGGGGAACGGAAGATCCCAAAACAGATTCACTTCTCTTTTTACCAAACTTTCTGTTCGCACATTTGAAACACTTTAAAACTCTCAATTCTCACTACTTCTGACTAGGCTTTTTGTTTTTTGTAATTCACACCCTGGAGCCCTGCTTTGTGTCTATTTGCATGCTTTAACCCCTGTTCTCCCTTTGAATTGCCCCATAGATGAGGTTGAGAGGCCCCTGTTCATTTAGAAGCTGAGTAGGAGGAGGAGCAGCAGCCAGGAAGGCATGGCCCTGAGCAGTCCCAGGATAGCAAACCACTTGGAAATCTGTGAACTGGTCTCACCTTTTAGGACAAAGAGCAGCAGTGCAAAAAAAACCCCAAAACAAATAAAGGCTGAACTGTGCAATATGTTAAACACAAGTGGCTTGCAGCCACATGGGGGGATTAGAGAAATTAATCCCAGGCAAGTGGGGGGGGGGGGGATTGCCATCCAGATTCGAGGTTTAACCCTCCCCTCCCCTGGTGTGATTCTGACAAAAATCCTCTCTCCCCGCCCCCTCCTTGCTACAATTAGCAATAGCAACGAAAAAAGAGGTTTCCTTGCTGCTCTTTTTGTTTGTTTGTGGTATATGTGATAGCAGTAAAAAGAAGAAAAGAAATAGCCTACCCTGTGTGGACTGGAAAAGCATAATTCACACACCTCCCACAGATGTGAATTTTACCTTTATAGAGGAGGCTAGTTTCTACATGCGCTCGGGCATCCCTCTCTTACCTTCCTTGCTGGGAAGCAAGAGAGTTCAATGACACATTTCAGCCAGGCAAAAACACTCGAGGATGGCACAAAGAAGCAGGGCTGGTGAGGGGGTGTGGCCTAGGGAAGGGGCGTGGCCTGGGGAGAACACTGAGGGTCAGGTGCAGGGGTCTGGAGGCCTGCATTTGACCTTCCACAACCACTCATGCTTGGGAGGAACAGAAAGGTGGTTGGGGAGAGAAGGAAGGGACCACGGAGGTGCTGCAGGGAAAAACCAATTTATTACATCTCTGAAAGACATGCCCTCCAACATGAAAATAGGGGCCTCCCATTCCAAAATGGGATAATTTTACTATTTATACCCCACACATCTTACTGGGTTGCCCCAGCCACTCTGGGCAGCTTCCAACATACAGTGGTACCTCGGGTTAAGTACTTAATTCGTTCTGGAGGTCCTTTCTTAACCTGAAACTGTTCTTAACCTGAAGCACCACTTTAGCTCCTGCTGCTGCCGTGCCGCAGGAGCACAATTTCTGTTCTCATCCTGAGGCAAAGTTCTTAACCCGAGGTACTATTTCTGGGTTAGCGGAGTCTGTAACCTGAAGCGTATGTAACCTGAAGCATATGTGACCCGAGGTACCACTGTATATAAAAACATAATAAAACAGTAAACATTAAAAAAAACACCTTCCCTATTACAGGATTGCCTTCAGATGGCTCAGGGGTCAGATAATTCCATACCCTCCAACATTTCTCCAATGAAAATAGGGACATCCTAAGGAAAAGCGGGACATTCTGGGATCAAATCAGAAACCAGGATGGCTTCTCTAAATCAGGGACGTCCCTGGAAAATAGGGGCACTTGGAGGGTCTGCAAAAGAGTGAAGCCCCAAGTGATTGACTCTACCATCCAGAAGCAGCAATAACACAATCGGAAGGAGCTCCTTCCCTCTCCACCTCAACCTTTACAAGTTTTTGCCGCTGCAAACAGAAGATGCACCTGTGGCACAAATGGCCACTGACTATCTGTGTGCGCCCGCGTTTCGGGGCTGTCTCTCCCATCACTACCCCAAATGCTCTGGCTAGGATCCGCTGTGGTGTTGAGGCAGGGGATCCCTGTGTGTATGTGTGTACCCACCCAGATCCATCCCTTTTTGAGCTCACAGAGGCGCTTGGCACACACCTTGGCAGTTGGGAAGAAACCAGCCCAAGGAAAAGTCCGTTTGTGAATCCTGTGGAGAGCAGGGATGGGTAAATTTTGCTAATTTCAGATTCTCATGTTTTCCACTCTAAGGTTCAGTTCTCTCCTTTTTCCTCATCAGTTTATGATTTATAGGGAACTGAAACCAAAAGTGACAGATTCGTGTGTCCCTATCCACAGTACACTTTGGAAACACTCTGTTTTTTTCAATGGTACCACAGTGGGTAACTTCAGTCTCTGAAGAAGAAGAAGAGTTTGGATTTGATATCCTGCTTTATCACTACCCGAAGGAGCCTCAAAGCAGTTAACAATCTCCTTTTCCCTTCCTCCCCCACAACAAACACTCTGTGAGGTGAGTGGGGCTGAGAGACTTCAGAGAAGTGTGACTGGCCCAAGGTCACCCAGCAGCTGCATGTGGAGGAGCGGGGAAGCGAACCCCTTTCACCAGATTACGAGTCTACCACTCTTAACCATTGCACCACACTGGCTCTGGTCTTCAAGGTCTGATGGGAGGGCTCTTTAAATGGCCATATGACTTCCAACACACACTGGGCCATTAGGGCGAATGGGAGCCTGCCCCACCAACCTCAAGCCCATCCTCAGCCAGCCGGCTAGCCCTCCCTCCCCCCCGCCTGCCTTCTTACTTTCACCCAGTCAGGGATTGGCTCTTCCTGTCACCTGTTCTAGACCCACCTTCCGTTGGCCTCTCTGCCTTCCTACCTGCCAATTGCAATGGGCACCAGTCGTCACTGCCTTCTTCAAAATGTAGCAAGCCAACTGTCATCCTCCTGTCATTCTGCTGAGTGGGGCACTGGCCTTCTGCCCCAAAGTCTTACCTCATGGTACCACCCATTCTTTATCCTTTAGCATTTGAGAGTTCTGAATCAAGGTTTACTTTTTGGTTGTTTTCTGGTTGTTGTTGCTCCTAACAGTTTTTAAATCTCACACAAACACAATGCAAAACCATGGCAAGGCTGCCCTTGTGTGCTGCCCCTTTCTCCTCAATCTCTCTCCTTGCCCTCTTTCCCTAATCACCCTCAAACAGCCCTCAAAATATGTAATAGCAGAAGTTGAATAAAGATTCCTTTCTGGAAATAATAAAAAGGAACAATGTAAACTTACCAGTATGTTTCCAAGCACAATTCAAAGTGTTGGTGCTGACCTTTAAAGCCCTAAACAGCCTTCCCACTCTGGAAGAATGGCAGATGAAGGTGATAGACTATATGGGACTGGCTGAAATGACCGGCAGAATCCGCGACCAGGGGAAAGAGATGGCGGAGGAAGATGGGAAGAAATTTAAAATTTATCTTAAGAAATATTGTAAAATTAATGAATGCTAAAATGTTGAGGTTTTAGGGGGGAAAGGGGGATTACAGCTGTAAAAGATTAAGTAAAAGAATAGAATAAGGTGAAAATTTGATAAAACAAAGGGTTAGGATTTGCTGAAACAAATTTGGAAATTGGGATGTAGAAGGGGGAGGTATGGGGAAGTCGGTGAAGTAAGGTTTAAGAAAAAAGGATATGAAGCTATACATGTTTGTTTGTATGCTTGTCTGTTTGTGTTGTGTATTGTTTGTGTTTATAAAAACTGTGAAAAACCAATAAAAAATTCTATATATATATAAAAAAGCCCTAAACAGCCTTGGCCCAGTATACCTGAAGGAGCGTCTCCACCCCCATTGTTCAGCATGAACACTGAGGTCCAGCTCCGAGGGCCTTCTGGCAGTTTCTTAATTGTAAGAAGTAAAGTTACAGGGAACCAAGCAGAGGGCCTTCTCGGTGGTGGCACCCGCCCATCAGATGTCAAGGAAATAAAGAACTATACAACTTTTAGAAAACATCTGAAGGCAGCCCTGTATATGGGATTTTTTTATGTTTGACATTTAATTATGTATTTATATTTATTGGGGGGGCAGTCAGATGGGCAAGGTACAAATAAAATTATTATTATTATTCAGGAACAAACAAGTGCTTCTCCAGTTGGTATGCAGCAGTCTGAGTGAATTTCCATACACAATGCACACAGAGCAGCTGTAATAGTTTAGTGGTAACAAGAACCCTGGAAGTAGAAGGAAACCCCAGTGGTGGGTCATTGGGTACAGGAGGACTAGACTTCTGCAAGATAAATCAATTCTCCTGGAAACTCAAACCTGAGAACCTTTGCTTCTAGATTATCAGCTGCCCTGTTTGCTGATTATAATGTCTCTGTGTGTGAGAGAGATGACACCCAGCGGCCCATGCAAGTATTTCACTTCTTGACTTTTTGCCAAGAGACCTGTTCTGCAAAATGATAACAGCGGATTTGATTATGATGATTCGATCATTTGACATAGAAGTCTTGCAGAGCACATAGGGGGGTGGGAAGGGAGGAGAAGGAGGAAGAAGAATTCAGAAGATTTTTGTTTTGTTTTTGCTCCACATCCTTTGGACTTCTACTTGTAAACTGAATACCTGGAAGCTCCCCTTTACTCATCTGTGCCCTGGGTCCCATAGGCAGAAGGGGGTGACATTGGGGGTGGCCATGTGCTCTCATCGTGTTGGTTGAGTCACATGATCCTGAGGTAGACAGCCCATGACCAGCCTTAGGGGTTTCAGTTCCCAGTCCCAGACAGAAATATCTCCAGCGAGCTGTGCTTATTAGACCCTGACGCGGTATTTTTAGCCACTTGGGGTTTAAACTGTAAAGAAATGACTGAACAGCACCTAATTCTGATGACTGCGTGGACTGAAAAAGCAGATACAACACAGAGGGAGGGAGCAAAGGTTGTGGCTTGTAAGGCGAAGGGAACCTTCAGTCTAAATAAATACAGGTGAGTATTTCAAGGAGATAATTGGTGGTGATAATGGAGGGGCCGATTTCTTTGAAACGGTGTTTTTAGGAAAAGGTAGCCGTTTCCCAGAACCAGGCTTGTTTTACATAAATCATAGAATCATAGAATTGGAAGGGACCACGACTCCCACCCTCTGAAACACAGGAAACTTCGGCCCAACATGGGGCTCGAACCCACAACCCTGATATTAAGAGTTTCGTGCTCTGCTGACTGAGGAGTTCATCTGTATGAACCACAGTCAGCCTTGTTTTTCCTCTGACAAATCACAACTATTTATAGGATTATGAAAATGGGCAGAGCAATCCTAGATTTCCCTTAGGCTGGGACTTGAGCTATGCTGTGGCATGTCAACTTCCCATGAGCTCCAAACAGCATGGCCAAATATCAGGATGGCAGGAAGTCCCTTCCAATCTGAAGGGCACCACGTTGGCCACCCTTGCTACACATTCTCAGCCTGGGGGACACACACAGACAAAACTGGTGTAAAAATACGACCAGTCTTGGGCTGTACTAGCAAAGACACCCACATGCTGCCTCTACACAGGGGGAGCCAATGAGTGTATAATGTTATGACATCACAGCACACACACCATGGTGCCACAGCGCCCCCTGTCTACCAGGCCAAGCAGCACGGGCAGCAGCAACCCCTGCTACGACGAGACCCCTGGTGTCCATACAGGCAGGGATTCAGCGACCACACAAACCCCAGTCATGTTCCTCAGAAACCAGTGGGGTGTAGTGCTTAAGGTACTGGGGCTTGGACCTCACTTGGCAATGAAGCTCAATGGGTGACCTTGGGTCAGACACCATCTCTTAGCCTAAGTCTACCTCACAGGGTGGGTTGTTTTGAGGATAAAAAAGGAAGAGGGAGAAGGCTTTATGCCACTTTGAGCTACTCGGAAGAAATAATAACAATGAGGATGCTGATGGTAGTAGTAGTAGTGGCAGTGTTTTGGAGCCCAACACAAAAAGGAAGGAAGGAGAGCAAAGTAATAGTACCACTCTATTCTGCCTTAGTCAGACCACACCTGGAATACTGCCTCCAATTCTGGGTACCACTATTTAAGTGGGATATTGACAAGCTGGAGCGTGTGGAGAGGAGGGCAACCAAGATCATAGAATCATAGAATCATAGAATCATAGAGTTGGAAGAGACCACAAGGGCCATTGAGTCCAACCCCCTGCCAAGCAGGAAACACCATCAGAGCACTCCTGACATATGGTTGTCAAGATGATCAAGGGTCTGGAAACCAGGCCTCATGAGGAATAGTTGAAGGATCTGCTTAGCCTGGAAAAGAGGTGACAGAGGAAATCGGGTAGCCATTTTCAAATACCTGATGGGGCGTTGCATGGGAAAGGGAGCAAGCTTGTTTTCTCCTGCTCTGGAGGGTAGAACTGGAAGCAATGGCTTCGAGTTCCAAGAAAGGCGATTCCAACCAAACACCAGGGAAACCTTTTTGACCGTGAGAGCTGTACGACAGTGGAACGGTCTTCCTCAGGAGGCTGTAGACTCTCCATCTAACACAGGACCCACATAACTTCCTGAGCAGGAGGACTGAGCAAAGCGCACAATGTTTTCCTGGGACAAAGACTGAAGACCTACCCAAGGAGGCAAAGACCTTTTCACCATTAAGCCAAGGGAAGCCACAGATAGACGGCGACAGCAGCCTCATTAAACAGGACATGGGATTGGGAGCAGGGCCAAATTTAGGTTTGATGAGGCCCTAAGCTACTGAAGGTCATGGGGCCCTTTATATGTCCAGCAGTCCTTTGTCAACAACAAATTGTCACTTTTGTTTTGAATATATGCTATATGGTAATTTATGGACCTAATAGGTTTCTAAAGCCATTTTATTGGTTTTTTTATCTTATATTGTAGAAATGTACATCCAGGTTTTTCCCCTAGCTTGCTTAGCTTATACGTAAATCCGGCACTGATTGGGAGACAGGAGATGGGAGTTCACACCTCATTGGGGTGGGGGGTGGAGGGCGAACACATCCCCATTCAACTGTTGCAAATCCCACAGAGCGGCCTCCGCAGTGAGGCACAGCCGCAGACAGCACTTAATCACCTCATGGAGCGTTGTGGGCTGCTGCGAGAACAGACTGATGAACCAGATTGGCCCGGGGCCTGATCCAGCACAACTCTCTTGCTTATGTTTATTTGACTCCCCCCCCCCCGGCCTCAGCACTGAGTCACAGACACCTGGTTGAGCCCTAAGTAAAACAGCTCACATTGCACAAATGGTGGTATAGGGACGGGCTGAGAGACATTTAAAGGTGAACCTACCTAATTCATACTTTCCAGAGCGAGATGCAAACTGAAACGCAACCAACTTCACGCAGTGCCGTTCTCCAGCCAAGTAATGCGTACAGAAAGGCATGTGTTGAGTGGAGGGCACATATAAATGCATATATTAGTGGAAATAGCGCACACAAATGACGAAGCGTTTTCCCGTCAGGCAAAACAATATACGAAATGGCGTATATTAGGAGAAATGAACAACAGAATGTTATTGAGGACCTTTCTTCTTTTCTTAAGCAAGCTGATGTGGAGAACGGAACCTCAGATCTGAAAAATGAGAAACGGAGAGAAAATAAAACTGTGATAGATTCCTCCGTCCCTATAGTGGGGTCCCTAGATCAAACTAAGGGGTCAAACCCACACTAGAAATCATAGGCTGCATTGTATACTCTGAGGGCTTGTCCACTTTTCCCCTTTGCCCTGTCATGTTCCCTCAGGAAATCCCGTTCTTTACTGTTGAATAGGAAGAAGAAGAAGAAGAGTTTGGATTTGATATCCCGCCTTTCACTCCCCTTCAGGAGTCTCAAAGCGGCTAACAATCTCCTTTCCCTTCCTCCCCCACAACAAACACTCTGTGAGGTGAGTGAGGCTGAGAGACTTCAGAGAAGTGTGACTGGCCCAAGGTCACCCAGCAGCTGCAGGTGGAGGAGCGGAGACGCGAACCCGGTTCCCCAGATTACGAGACTACCGCTCTTCCTGCAGATTGACATTTGCTCTGATTCAGCGGTAAAGAGGGAGTTTTCCGGGGGGGAAAGCAGTACGACATCCTTTCTAGACATGGAACCAGAGGAGCTATGGATGAGCTGGAGCTGGCAGCAGTTCTCCTGGGTTTCAGACAGGGCTCCCTCCCAGCTCTATCTGGAGATGTCGGGGATTGAACCCGCAACCTTGTGCATGCAAGGCTGATGCAACCCTGCCCCTATCTACAGCCCTTCCTCCAACACTTTTGCATGTTGCACACCATGGAGCTTTGCAGGGGTACCGGAGCCTGGAGGAAGCAGTTTAACAAGCCCACATCCTATAGCATCCTCCTAGTTGCTGCTGGCCCTGGGGTGAGCCTCCTGCCATGGAAAATGGTCGCAGCATGGATCCTGTAGCTGCAGGAGAGCAAGGGAGACGCACACAGAGGATGACAAGCAGCTGGAGGCCATTGCCCCTGGCCCTGGATGCCCCGTAGGCGTTTGTGAGGAAGTGAGAGAGAAGAGGGAGCGGCGCCACCTGAGCACATAGCCAGGCTCACGCCACAGCCTCACCCCACTCTCTGTTGTGGTCAGGGAGGAGGAGGAGGAGGAGGAGGCAGCGAACCCATCTCTCTCAGGGCTTGCGGGGAAACTCTGTGATGCAACAGCTTGCTCTGCTCTCTCACAGCATCCAGGCTGTGACCTTGCAAGGCAAAACGGCTCTGCAGTGTTTGGGTGGCAGCGAGCAGGGTTGCTGTGGGTCATCCAGCAGAGCTTCCCTGCATGTAGGGATGAGTGCTCACAAAGTGTGGGTGATGCCAGCCATCTTGGGTGGATTTAAGAGAGAATCGTGGAGAATAAGGCTTCTGCTGGCTACTCACCATGACAGCTAGGTTCTTCCTTCACCCAGTGAAGGACTTTGGGCTCTCCAATTTCAGCAGTGTCCTGTGCAGCACTGAAATTTGGCGTGCATGAGATCAGAGAAAGAGGCCATGCGACACACCCTGTCATCTGAGCCACGCTGTCCAAACGTGAGGGTTTATCTACTGATGCTTGGGTGCTGAGGTTACACCAGGCACCCCGAAACTTGGCCCGCCAGATGTTTTGGGACTACAGCTCCCATCATCCCTAGCTAACAGGACCAGTAGCCAGGGATGATGGGAACTGTAGTCCCAAAACATATGGAGGACCAAGTTTGGGGATGTCTGGGTTACACCATATCCAGTTCTCCATCATGGAGATTGTGGTCATTCACACAGGGGTAATGATTGAAATAATTTTCTTTCCTACCAAAGAGCAACCCTGCATAGACAATGAGGGTGTGACTGTGAACTAAAGGGGTATAGGATTTGGTAAAAGCATGTACATTTAGTGCATGGGCTATAGCTCAGCGGTAGAGCATCTGCTTTACAGGCAGAAGGTTGCAAGTTTCATCCCCGGCTTCTCCAGCTGAAACCTGGAATTGCTCCTGTTTGAAACTATGTAGTGCTGCGGCCAGTCAGTGCAGGTCATATTGACTTGGATAGAACTTGGTGCAATGGTAGGTTTCTATGTTCCTCTGAATTTTTAAGACCCACTGATTACAACTGGAGACTCAGGCGTGACCTTAGGGCTCCCATCCTAGCCACCCTTACATCCCACTGAACTCAGTGGGGCTTGGGTTTGTTTTTTTAGTAGCCGCATTGCACTAGCAGCCTACTGAGCTTTTCAAAGCTGAACCAAAGCAAGGTTGTTCCTCCTCACTCCTCTTGCCTCTGTCCCTGGGCGCTCTTTTCAGATTGCTTGCCTCCTCCTGCACTCCCTACATTTCTGAAGAGAGGAAAGTTTTATTCAAATTCTCAGAAACCACAGAGTCAGGGCTGGCTGCACCTTTTTGGGTCTTTGATGGGAACACTTCTGAAGTGTGGATCCGGCAGGTGTTCTTCCTGTTACTGCGGTGGAGGAGGAGGAGGAGAGAAGGAGGAGGAGGAAGAGGTAGTCAACTGCAAAGCAAGCGCCCGTCATAATTTGTGAAGAAGAAATGAAAAAGGCTCCTTCACTCTGTGGATAAGGGGCAGGGAGGAGGGGCAGGATGGAAATGCAATAGTGCACAGTTCCAGGAAACTCACAGAAATGGTGCCCTCCACATGCTGCTGCATTACAACTCCCATCATCCTTTGGGAGCATCATCCCACTGTTGGAGCTGATGGGAATTGGACTCCAGCAACTTATGGAGGGCACCAGGTTGTGGAGGACAAGGGGTGCCATTAGAGCAAGAGTACAGAGTGGCGCTGTGGGTTAAACCACAGAGCCTAGGACTTGCCAATCAGAAAGTCGGCGGTTCGAATCCCTGCGATGGGGTGAGCTCCCATTGTTCGGTCCCTGCTCCTGCCAACCTAGCAGTTCAAAAGAACGTCAAAGTGCAAGTAGATAAACAGGTACCGCTCCAGCGGGAAGGTAAACGGCATTTCTGTGCACTGTTCTGGTTCACCAGAAGCGGCTTAGTCATACTGGCCACATGACCCGGAAGCTGTACGCCAGCTCCTTCGGCCAATAAAGCGAGATGAGCGCCACAACCCCAGAGTTGGTCACGACTGGACCTAATGGTCAGGGGTCCCCTTTACCCTTTACAGACATGTTTGCCATTCCTTCCGTCTGCACTTCAAGTGTCCAGGTGCTCAGGCAAAAGCCGTGGACCACCCCCCGATTAAGGAAGGGGAAACTGATCTATACACTGTCTGGCATTATTTCCCCTAAGTCAACTTAAGCAAATTTCCCCAGGACGCCAACCTACCCAAGCAGGGTGGCCGTGTGTCCTACATGGCAGAGGACAGTTCTCTCTTTGAAGGGCAAGTCCAATTTTAAAAAATGCTAACCCAGTGAAGGGAGACCAGGGACTGCCTATCAACAGATAAGACTGCAGACCCATGGGCCTGCTGGCCAGAGTCTTCCCCACTGTGGTGACATGCACCATATTCCTATTCAACTTGTAGTTAAGTATATTAAAATATTTCTAAATTTGCACCTATATAACTTGGCAGATGCAAATGCCATGCAATATCCAGGCCCTCTTTTGGTGAGGCAGTAAGTGGCCGTTCTCCCCCAAATCCTTTCAAGATGGAGGCTCTGAGGCCTTCTGCTTGAGAAACATTTGCTCTCTAACCCGCTAAATTATGAGCCTTCCAGTAATATTTTTGACATTCCACCCATAACTTCCTTCAATGCTTGCCTGTCTCCAGCCTAAGGACTCTAGGATTAAAATAATTGATGTCATTGTGTCTACCAAAGAAGAAAACTGCAGCCTTTGGAAAACACAGAATGGTGTGTCTGCCAGAATCCTCCCTCCTCCCTCACCTTGCAAACATACAGGAAAGTGTCTTCTAAGGGCTGTGAAAACCTCTTTAAAGAATGTTAGACGATACCCATAGGTCTTAACTTCTCACCTTTTCGGTGGTTGCGTGCTCACTCGAAGTGGGAAAATGTGTGTGGGTGGCTTTAAGGTGCAGCTTGGGCCAAGGTGGCTGGAAGAGGAAGAGAGAGAAAAGGCTGCAAGGCAAATTCTCAAGGATGGCGAGAAGACACGAAGTGGCAGGAGGGGGGGGTAGTTGTCTTCAGCTGCTCACAGAAACTCACTGCAAGCTGAGTTAGCAGTTAAACTAACCTTATTTCTGATGAGGCCGGGGAACCTGCATAGAACAGAAACCAACCTCTCCAGCCAAGCCGCACCTCAGCTGCAACCTTTCTTAATGCTCATTCGTGATTGTTTGTGCTCAGGATGCTTGCAGGGCAGTTACACGCAATCCCAATTTCAATATTTCATACCCTCCAATGCCCCGATTTTGCTGGGATGGTCCTGGAATTCCTTCTGACTTGATTATGGAATGTCCTGGTGCTCCCTGCCAGCAGACGGGGCGCGTGGAAAAAGCTGCAATGGCACTGGGAAGCAGTGGCATAGCAGGGATGGGAGCATTTTTTGGGAATGAGTGTGACCAGCCGTCCCCATAACAGGCTCCCTCATTGGAGCCTGGCTCCAGCATGCAGCTAAAGCAGGCTTCCTCAAACTCGGCCCTCCAGATGTTTTTTGCCTACAACTCCCATGATCCCTAGCTAGTAGGACCAGTAGTCAAGGATGATGGGAATTGTAGTCTCAAAACATCTGGAGGGCAGAGTTTGAGGAAGCCTGAGCTATAGATCCGCTCCCAGGTCAGGCGGAAAGGAGGAGAGTCTGTGGCAGCGTTGCTGCCCCTCTCCTCCACTGGGCTGTGGCGTGTGAGTGTGCCCACACACTGCTCTCCCTGAGCCGTGCCTTCTTGGGACAGTGGCAACTGGGTGCTGCTAAGTTGTCTCCGCTTCGAAGCATCTCAAGTGACTTTTGTACACCGATTGCATCTTCCGGTTCAGGAAGACGTGCTCCAAACCATGTGGTGCCTCCCCCTTTATTACCTTGGTGGAAAAAGAAACCAAAACATACAGAGCCACGGGTACTGAAAAAAGCACTTTGTATTAAAAAATAAATTCATCACTTTACACTGTAGATAACACTTTTTGAAAACAAACACACTCAGAATACTTGACAGCAGGTTCCCATTATTCTTCGACTGGAACGAAAGAACTCCAGAACAAGTGCAGAGACCTATTTTCGAAGCAGAAACACGCCAGCGTGCTGTCATCAGAGCGACAGCCATGAGCGACGAGTAGTCAGAAGCAGCAATGTTAATGCAGAGGCACATTCGCGGCCCTCCAAGGTAAGGCAATGGCGTTCTCAGCTTCCATGGAGGGTTTCCTATCACAAGGCAACAGTGGCTTCCTTCTGCCAGTTCTCAACAGAGGCAAGAGCAACTCCCAAGGAAGGTTCACAAGCAAGGATACAAAGGGCTCCCCTTACCCCCATCCGATCCTGCTGGGAAATTTTGCTAGTCTTTTACCAACGCTTTTTGCTGTCTGCAAAATCCCTTCCACATTTCCCCCTTGAGAGACCCATTAGGCTGGAGCAGCAGCAACAATGGTGGCAACACAGGGATGTTTGGAACCTTCCTCACTGGGAAATTTGACTGGTCATCAAATTTCTTCCTGCTCCTTCAAAATTAACCTGCCATTTTTGCCCCAGCAAAAACCTCCACATTTATCTGAATGGTACACCCTTAATTTCAGAATGTTTTCTGATGACTTCTTTTCTCCAAATCCAGAATGTGGGTTTGCCAATACCAGAGTTTACTATGGGTTCACAGCTGTTTGTGTTCCCGTTTAATTTGTGTAGTCCTCAGGACGTGACAACTATCTCAATGCTTTCCCCTTGCAAATCCAGGTAATACCCAATACAGGGATAATCCAAAGAACTGGGGTGAAGCCAGGCTCCAAACTGCTACACTCAGGGGTTGCAAACAATTTGTCCCTGTGTTTTTGGGTGAGTGGAGTAGCTGTCCCTCTCCATGCCCCCTACTTCTTAAATGTTTTGTTTCCTTTCCCCTTATTTATAAAAAAATATTTAAATTCATAAAAAACCCACAAAAAATAAAGATTATAAAAAATTCGCAGTTTACATTTATACATAAAATCATACAATAAAAAGACATAAAATGTTAAAATCAGAAATCAGCTAGCGCATATTCTTAATTACCTGCATAAGCCTGATAGAATGGAAAAGTTTTCAGCAGGCATTTAAAAGTTGAAACAGACGCTGCCTGCTGAATCTCTGTTGGCAGAGTATTCCAGAAAACAGGGCCAATGACCCTAAAGGTTTGGTTTCTTCTTGTCAAATAAGCCCCGCCAACTTGGAGAATCATAGAATTGCAGAGTTGGAAGGGACCCCAGGGGTCATGTAGTCCAACCCCCTGAAATGCGGGAATTTCAACTAAAGCATCCATGACAAATGGCCATCCAAAACGCTGCTTAAAAGCCTCAAAGGGAGGGCAGTCCACCACCTCTTGTGGGAGTCAGTTCCATGGTCAAACAGCTGTTACTGTCAGAAACGTCTTCCTGATGTTTAGTCAGAATCTTTTTTTCTTGTAACTTGAAGCCATTGGTTCAGGTCCTGCACTTCAGAGCAGGAGACAAGCTTGCTCCATCTTCCATGTGACAGTCCTTTAGATACTTGAAGACAGCTATCCTATCTTCTCTCAGTCTCTTTCCCAGGCTAAGCATACCCAATTCCCTCAACCATTCCTCATAAGGCTTGGTTTCCAGACCCTTGTTCATCTTGGTCGACTTCCTCCGCACGCGTCCTTAGCTCTGCCTACTGACCCTGTTAAGAGGTGGGGTCAGAACTAGGGGTGGGAGATTAATTATATTAAGTTCACCTTTAAAGGTGATTCTACTTATCTCACCATTTCTGAAACAATTCACATGCTGAACTTCTCTGAATTTTGCAGTGAAGTTCTCAAACCAAGTAACATGTACCAAAATACATATTCAGGGGAAAGATGTGCACATATGTATGTGTTGTGCATGGAAAATAAATGCATTATCTTACAGGAAAATGGCATTGCGAAAATTACAGGCAAATACAGTATTTACTCAAATCTAATGCTCACCTTTTTTGGCCAAGTTACGTTGCGAAAATTAAGGTGCAGATTAGACTTGATGGCACATTTACATTCGCCAGCAAATACTCTTTTTGTTTCAAGGTTCTGAAAATTGAGGTGCGCATTAGATTTGATGCCTGTTGTGGAAATATTGAACACATGACTGGAAAAAATAAGAAGCTGAGAGAAACTGAAATTTGGTAGATTCACCCATCTGTAGTCAGTACTGTCTGAAGTTGCAAGCTGGCAACTCTAAATATGCAAGACTAGTGATTTGTCCAGGAACAGAGGTGCCGCTGAAGGATAATGACATGTGAACTGAAAGACAGGGAAGAAGAGGGAATGTGTCTGTGTGTTTTCTCTCTTTTACACACACACACACACACACACACACACACACACACACACACACCCCAACAAGAGAGAGAGAGAGAGCAAGAGAGAGATGGAAATAGCACAGATTGCCCTTAAGGCATATATAAAAAGGCTCACCAGTGTGTCAAGAACAAAAGACCACTTTTACATCTTTGCTACTGACAGGATAAAACGAAAGTCACACTTCTGCTACAAACAAGCTGGTTGAATGGCTCCTCTACCAAGGACCACTGGAAACTGCAGCAACTGAGAACTCACCCTATAAAGAAATATAACTCACTGAGGTCAGGGCTCAATCTTAGCCCAATAACTGTGGGCTTATCCACATCTACCTTTCCTCCACTCTTTCCAGACATCACCTGCTCCCTGTCCGATCGCCCCTTTTTGGTTTTGCTCTAGATCGGGGTAGGCAACCTAAGGCCTGGGGGCCGGATGCGGCCCAAACACCTTCTCAATCCGGCCCTGGGAATCAGCGTGTTTTTACATGAGTAGAATGTGTGCTTTTATTTAAAATGTATCTCTGGGTTATTTGTGGGGCATAGGAATTCGTTCATTATTTTTTTCAAAATATAGTCCGACCTATCACAAGGTCTGAGGGACAGTGGACCAGCCTCCTGCTGAAAAAGGTTGCAGACCTCTGCTCTAGACCTTTTCCGCTGAAGACCTGCTCTTTAAAGCTCGATCAGAGCAAACAGCCATCCGCAGAAAACCCCAATTGATGTTTGTGCCCCGCCCCCGGCAAATGTTTGGGCATGGAGCTTTTAAGTGCAGACCTGTGCCTGGAAGGAACAGGGAGAAAGGTAAGTGTAGATAAGCCTTTTTCATTGCCAGGGCACCAAGGGAAGAATGCGGGTTGGACTACTTTAGGGGGCCTGCCTTTGGGAAGGGAATCAATGGACTGAATGCTCTCTGACAGAAGAAGCTCCCCACTCCCCTCAGGAAAACAGCATGCTAGGGAGATGGCCTGCAGTCTAGCCTTGTTTCTGGCATGCTGCTTTTCCAAATGCAAGGCGCTATTTTGCGTCCCTAGGGTGAACCAATCAAACATGCGGTTCCCACAGGTGGGGTCTATAGCTCCATGCTTTCCAAATGGATGGTTCCAGGTTCAGTCCCCAGCCTCTCCAGCTTAAAAAACAAAAGTAAGAGGAGGAGGATCAGATGATACAAAAGGACTCTCCACCGCCTAAATCTTTACAATAATGGGCCAGGAGGACAATCAGGGGCAGCTTCCTTCGCTCACAACATGAGGTGGAAAAGCGACTTTCTCAGTTCGCTCTGCAGATTATATAAACCGGCCTGAGGTCCTGGAATAATTGAAAAATTAACAAAAAGCACCTGAGCCTTCACAAACCACAGGTCCAGCCATCTCCAAGCACCAAATGCTGGAAACTAAGCCCCGACACCCTTTCTTCCCTCTCCGCCATTGTTGTTGTTTTCAGAAATTAAGCACTGTTGGGGGCAGCCATCTTAGTTTCCGGTCTGCGTTAGCTGTGAGCCTAACCCAGGGCTGGGTCACCAAAGGACATTTCAGACACTGTGGGATTCCCAGCGCTCATCAGCCTCAGAGAGCATGGCCAATATTTCTCTATTTTTATTTAAGACATTTATATACCGCTTAATTTTTCACGTTTCTGAGGGGTGCTAAGGGTGATATGAGTTGTAGCCCAGCAACATCCGGGCTTGGGGCCTACAGATTCCTCACCTCTGGCCGAGCCTTTTTTACAGGTGGTACAGAAAAATGTCAACGAAATCTCTCCACTTTTTTTTTTAAGGGTTTTAAAAATCTGACTACACTACAAATGTAAACTAGTCTTAAACTCCCCACGTTCCTGGACAAAGAACCCTGAAGACTGTAGATCCATGGAGTCAAGGAAATACCCACAAGTTATAATTCCCCACCCCCACCCCCCTGGCTGTTTGGTAGAAATCACACAATACTCGAACTTGGTTTTGGACTGGTTTTAGGTTACGGTGCACGAGTCTCCCCAGAAACTGATGGGAGAAGTCCTGCTCTCACTTCAGTCCCATTCTGTGCTCGCCACGGACTATGTGGGAGGAGAACTCGTATTTGTCATGGCTCCGGTGGCCACACAAATTACACTCAAAAGGGTCACGGAAGCCGTGGCATCCCATGTGGATGGTGAACATCACATAATCCAGGAAGAGGACGCGGCAGTGGTCACATCGGTAGACCCCAATGGGTTCGCCTTCCTTGTTGAAGACTTTCAAGACGTCACGAGGACAAACGACGGGTGGCCTGAAGATCTCGTAGGACCTGGGGTGCTCCTTATAGACCAGGAGCCCATTACGGGCCTGCAGAGGAGGAGGAGCCGCTTGGTTCTGGTGGTAGGCAAGGCTCTGGTGCTCCTCTTGGTTGCTGTCTGAGTCTGTGGAATCTTGGCCGCTGTTGTTTGGAGAAAGGCCTCTGTCGGAAGACATAGCCTTGTCTCTCAGCTGGGCATGGCTCTTTTCCACCTCCTGGGGGTTGCCGTTGGGCACTTCAGAGCGGGTGAGCGCCAGGGGGTACAGGCTGCTGATCACGGGCACCATCTCCGAGGTCGGGGGTGCCGGGTTCTGCATAAGCGGGCGCAGGGATTCTGCGCCAAGGTAGCCCATGGAATTGTTGATGGCTTGTTGGTCCAACAGGCATCCTTGCAACATGGCCTCCCTCTCCTTCTCGTACACAAAGCTGGGGTTGTAATTCACTTCAAAGCTGGAGCGTTTCTCACCTGTGGGACAGAAGGATGCATGAGGATGTTATAGGGTAAAGTTCTAAAACCGCCTTACATTTATACCGTGGCAGCATGAAAATACTTTTATAAATAAATACATTTTGCGTACAAAAGCATCTCTGTGCCACCTTGTTCTAAAATATCAGGGCAGTGCACAACATCGCAATATAAGATACTATTAAAAACAATACAGTGGTGCACCGCAAGACGAATGCCTTGCAAGACAAAAAAACTCGCTAGACGAAAGGGTTTTGCGTTTTTTGAGCTGCTTCGCAAGACGAAAAACAAAAACGTCTTGCAAGTTTTTTTCCTTTTTCTTAACACCGTTAATACAGTTGTGACTTGACTTCGAGGAGCAACTCATAGAACGCGGTGTGGTAGCCTTTTTTGAGGTTTTTGAAGACTTTGGTGATTTTTGAAGCTTTTCCAAAACTTCTTTTGCAGCCATTTAGTAAGTTAAACTTTTAAAACTTTTTGGGGGGTTTTTGGATTTTGGGTTGGGGTGTTTGGAATTCAATGACTTGGTGTTGGGGAGGGGTTTGCAAGAATCTGGAAGCTTGTTTTTCCCCCCTGCATTTTTATGATTTTCTGTGACCATTGGGCCACTCTGCTGTTTTTTAAAAAACATTTCTGGGTTTGAATTTCTGTGTGGTGGGTGGCTGGGGGAACAGTTGAGGAGGGGGTTCTTCAGCAAGAAGCAAAGAGTGGAAGAGGAACCTTCTTCGAGTTGTCCCCCAGAGTCTTAGAAAATGTACTGTACACTTTGTTGATTTTTAAATGTTTTTCTGTCATGTTTAGAAACTTAATTTATTGTTCCTTCAATTTTTGAAATGCTCTTTACAGTATGTGTGACTTTAAAGAGCACTTAATAAACTCTTGTTGTACCAAATTTGGCTTTGTTTGGACTTTTTTTGACCATAGGAACGCATTAATTGAATTTCAATGCATTCCTATGGGATTTCGTGCTTCGCAAGACGAAAAATTCGCTAGACGAAAAAACTTGCGGAACGAATTAATTTCGTCTTGCGAGGCACCACTGTACATGGGGTATTGAGGCCCCACCCCTGTTAGGAATTCTACTCTGCCTCGGCCTCTCCTGTTCCTCTTGCTAGCATTCCCTGAACACTTTCAGGTCTAGCTGAAGGATTATTTTATTATTTATTTATTGAATTTATATACCACCCTATACCTGGAGGTCTCAGGGCGGTTCACAAAAAAGATCACAATATATAAAATCAAAATAAGAACAATATCCCAATAACACCCCACCCCAAAAAAGAGCCGCATTTTAAAATGGTCTAGGATGCCCATCAGGTCAACCAAAGGCCTGGTTAAAAAGGAATGTTTTTGATTGGCACCTAAAGGCGTATAATGGAGGCACCAGGCGAACTTCTCTGGGGAGAGCATTCCACAGACGGGGAGCCACTGCAGAGAAGGCCCTGTTCTCGTGTTGCCACCCTCCAGACCTCTCAAGGAGGAGGCACATGAAGAAGGGCCTCAGAAGATGATCACAGGGTCTGCGTAGGTTCATGTGGAAAGAGGCAGTCCTTGAGGTATTGCGGTCCTGAAACCTGCCTTTTTTAAATAGGACAAAACAGAAGCTGACATTCTCCAGCAGCTGAATTCTGCAGCCAGTACTGATTTCTGCATATCTCTGCTACAGTTATAGTATCATGGGATCCATCCAGCCTTGGCCATAAGGCAATGGAATTCTGCTGCCACAAGCAACATTTTCACACACAGCAGACAATGGCGTTTTTCATATTAAAGTAAAGTCCTCTGTGCTAGAAGGATAGAAACTAGAATGTCAAACCCTTGAGATATTTATCACCGGCAGTACTATGACTCAAGGACCACGAAACTTGGCAGGCTGTTTCAGTGGATGGGTTTGAAACCAACCACTCACGTTTCTTTAGTAATGTGCTTGAGAACCCGCTGACAAGATTCTCTGTCAATCTTGTGATCCATCTGATAGATAAAAGGAATTTTAAAAAGAAAAAAGGAAAAATCCCCCACAGAATGACATTTGTCTATGACTCAGATGCCAGTTCTAGAAAAGATGAATCAAAGAAAATTAGCCCCGTTTCTCAAGGGATGCTGAAACTTTTCAGTTTCTTGTTTTGAACTCATGAATACGATTAACTAAGAAAATATCCAGCGTTAGGGCGGGCTCTGTGCAGGCAATGGGAAGGCTTATGAATATTTGGTATACTGTATTGCAAGCCCCGGGAAGTTACTGTGTGTCTCTGTACATTCTGCAGAGATAAACTTTTGGGATTTTTGACTACATGCTATCTGATGCAGCTTCCCACAAAGCAATTAAGAAGTTGGCCAAAGGCCAAGAAGACTGAGCAGAGGGAGTTATTCTTCCGAGAGATATGGGACCTTGGATACAACTCTGCTATTGGTCAAGGTCTCCACATAGGCGTGATGACTCAGGGCATTCCTTGCTGGATAGTTGGTTGGTCAGTGTGTGTTCTGAGAGTCATGTGGAGTTTGTTCAGTGAGAGAGTTGAGATCCGTGTCTGTATCCTGTATATAGTAACTTGTAAAGTCTGCTGTAAATAAGAAACACCTCTAAGTAACCAAGTTACTGGTAGCAGTGTCTTGTTCCTGACTCATCCTACCAGCCTGCAACTGATTGCTTCTGAAAGTCTGTGTATGCTCTGCTATATTCAAGTGGGTCTGGCTAAGATCCTGCAACAGGTTAAGGTTGCGAAACAGCCATATAAACTGCATTCTTATATGAGAACTGCTAGTGCAGTCCTTGCAACTCAGTTTCAGGGATGGCGAGAAGATGCTGCCATTACTACAATAGTGTTCTCATGGCTGTGCTTTACGTTTGGCACTTACAGAAGGTGCCACTGGGGTGGGGAGCTATCCTTGGATCCCTGCCTTTGGTCATTCCAGCCATTAAGATCCAAGCCTTCTCCAATTCGCATGGCTCCCTCTCTTCACCTGCACAGTCCTGTCTTGGCTATTGCTTTTCTTGGTACCATTTGAGGACAAGAGAATGTTGGGAATGCTGACTTTTTCTGTAAGATTGGATCCACAGTTCAAAACATCTTGATGCTTTTTAGCATTCTCTCTTAGAGGAAGCTTAAAACGTTCTTGTCAGGGCTGCCACCCAGTCCCAGCTCACATAGGACCAAGTCCGCCAGCGTTCACTTTATAAGAGTCTTTATTAAGTTACAGGTTTCATTTCCGAACTGCAGCGTGCAGCTCTACACCTTCTGCCCTAGGTCGGCGAAGACCCGTCTGAGTCCCCGCCTCTTGCACACCAGCTTAATACCCTAGCCTTGCTCCACCTCCTTCGCCTCTCCCTACGTCTCTGGGTCCTTCTGCCCCCCTGGGCCTCCTCCCTTCTACTCTCCTCTGACGCTGACCCCCCTGATCCTTCTGCCTCCTTGCGGCGGGCTTTAGGACCTGGCTCACTCTCCGGGCTGCTTACTGCTCCAGCTTCCGCTGCATTTGAACTTGGCGCGCGCGCCCAACTCTCTACTTTCCTCTTAACCGTTGCCTCGCTCTCTGAGGAGGGCGTGACCACCCCTGACTCGTGCCCTCCCTCCTGCTGACAGCCTCCGGAACCCGATGCCTGGCTACCTTCCTCCCTGCTGCTCTCAGTCTTGAGCGTGGGTCCCGACTTCCAGCTGCTGCCGCCCTCAGTTATGAGCGTGGGTCCCGACTTCCAGCTGCTACTCTCTGAATCTCCTCTGTTCCCTTCCTCCTGGGGTGTCCCCCCGGATCCCCCCCTTGCTCTGCTCACTGGGGCTCCCTTTTGGGAGTCCTCTGACTCACTGCTTAGGCTTGGAGATCTCGGGTCGTCATCATCACTCATTTTCCCTTCGGATTCCTCCCCCTCGCTCTCTGCTTCCTCCCTTCTCTGCGTCTCTGCTCCTGAACCCCTGACATCCTTCCCCCCGTCGAAGCCCCCCCTTCCCCCCTCCCCGCTTTCAGGTGTGGGTGCTGGGTGCTCCATCATCACGGGAGGGAATGCCGGATACAGTTCGCTCCCTGTGGTTGGCCGCCAACTGAAGACCTCCGAGTCTTCCTCCTCGCGGTCGCCGACGTTGACCTGTTCCGCTTCCATCTCTGTACCGCCGTGCTCGAACCCAAGGTCCTCCCCGAACACGTCCATGTCAGTCTCTGCGTCGGTCGCTCGACCTGGCATCTCCAGCCACTTCCGGCGCCATTGCTCCTCCGGTCGATCGTCCCACCAATACGAGGTGTCTGACGCCGAACCCGCCGGCGATCCTTCTGGGGAACGGGTGCTCAGTGCGGGTTCCCCGTCCGAGTCGAATCCATGGAACGTGCTGGAAGAAAGTGTGGGCGTGAACAGCCAGTCGTCGAAGAAGCTCGCTGGCATGGGTCTGTGTGGGAAAAGGGCATGAAACTCGTCCTTGAGCAGGGGTTCCTCCAAAGCGTAGTCTGGCACCCAGCTATTGGCGCTGGCCCGGGTGCCCTCTCTGGCTAGGAGGTATTCGACTCCCTCTTCCCCCCATCTGGAGTCCAAAATCTCCGTGACCTCGTTGATGGGGTCTTGCTGCGTCACCCCTCGCGTCTCCGTCCGCTCCCGGAACGGACTCGGTGCCGTCCCTGGCTCCTGGAATCTGTGAGGTGCCTTGTAGGGAGTGAGCACCGACCTGTGGAACACCGGATGCATTCTGGAACCCTCCGGCAGCGCCAGTCGGAAGGCTACCGGGTTGATCTGTGCTTCGACTTGGTACGGACCAATTTGCTTGTGCCCCAACTTCTTCTTGGCTAGTGACCTGGTCGGCACTGCGTGGGCTGCCAACCAGACCCAGTCTCCCACTTGGATCTCTTCGCCAACCCGCCTGTGCTTGTCAGCTTGCACCTTGTAGGCGTGCTTAGCTAGCTCCAGCTGCCGTCGGAGTTGATCGTGTACCGCCTGCAACTCTGACGCGAACGCGTCCGCCGTCTGTGGTTCTCCGTCCCCCACTCTCTCCCGTCCCGGGAAGGTTCTGGGATTCCTCCCATTGTTGGCGAAGAACGGCGTCACCCCTGTGGACACGTGCTTCGTGTTGTTGTAAGCGAACTCGGCGAGCGGCAGGTAATCCACCCAGGTCGCAGGTTGTTGATTGGCATAGCATCTCAGGTACTGCTGCATGATGGCATTGACCCTCTCTGCTTGCCCGTTGGTCTGCGGGTGTCTTGCTGATGCCAGATCGACCTTGACATTTAGAAAACTCATCAGCTTCTGCCAGAAATTCGAGACGAACTGGCGCCCGCGGTCGAACAGGATAGACCGCGGCAGACCATGCACTTTGAACACGTGATCTATGAACAGTTTGGCGGTTTGTTCCGCCGTGGCCACCTTCGCACACGGAATGAAATGTGCCATCTTGGTGAACAAGTCCACCACCACTAGTACAGCTGTCTTGCCTCTCGAGCTGGGTAGATCCGTAACAAAGTCCAGGGCCACTCTCTCCCACGGTTCAAACGGCGTTTGCAGCGGTTCCAGCAGTCCCGCCGGTGGTTTGTGCACCGGTTTGGCCCTCTGGCAGGTGTCGCACCTCGCAACGTAGTCCGCGACTTCCCCTCTCAGTCTGGGCCACCAAAAGTCCCTTGCGACTAATTCCACCGTTTTTTCCGTGCCAAAGTGCCCGGCCGTGGGTGCGTCGTGCAGCTGCTGCAGTACCCTGGCGCGAAGTTCGTCTCCCGGCACGTAGATGGCCCCTTTACGTAAGAGCAAGCCGTCTCGTATCTGGAACTCGTCGCCCTTCGCCGTGCCCTTGTGCACCTCTGCCATCTTCGCCTGCGCGAAGGAGTCGTCCTGCAACGCCCGCCGCACCGCATCCAGGTCTACTGTGGCTGAAGCGCACGCCCACGCTGTTGGCGCGAAGATGTGCATGGCTGCCGCTGGCGTCGCCTCTTCGAGGTATTGCGGTTTGCGGGACAGTGCATCCGCCATGACGTTGGTGTCGCCTGGGACGTACTCTATTCGGAAATTGAAGTCAGCAAAGAACTCCGCCCAACGTATCTGCCTCTGGTTCAGGAACTGAGCCGTGCGCCAGTGCTCCAGATTCTTGTGATCCGTGCAGACCTGCACCGTGTGCTTGGCGCCGATCAGGAAGTGCCTCCACGCCTTGAAAGCTGCATGAATGGCCAGCAACTCCCTGTCCCAGATGGTGTAGTTCTGCTCCGACTTGCTGAGCTTTCTGGAGTAGAACGCTCCCGGCCTCCAGACCCCCTGTGGGTCCCTTTGCAGCAGGACAGCTCCCACTGCTCTATCGGACGCGTCTGTCTCTACCCGCATCGGTCTGCTGGGGTCGATATGCAGCAGTTGCTCTTCCGACGCGAAGAGACGCTTGAGTGCCTGAAAGGACTGCTCCGCCTGCTCCGTCCAGATGAATTTCTTTTTCTTGGAGCTTAGCGTGTCCGTAATGGCCGCCGTCTGCATCGCGAACCCCTTGATAAACTTGCGATAGAAGTTGGCGAAGCCGACAAACCGCTGGACCTCCTTCCGGTTGCGCGGGCTCTTCCAATCCAACACCGCACGAACCTTGGCGCTGTCCATGGCTAGCCCCTTGTCCGACAACTTGTAACCCAAGAAATCCACCTCCGTCGTGTCGAACTGGCACTTCTCCAGTTTGGCGTACAGTCTATGCTGCTGCAGCCTCTTCAGCACCTCCCGAACATCTTGGTCATGGGCTTGCTGCGATTCGGAGAATATCAGGATGTCATCCAGAAAGCAGACGCACTTCTTGTAAAGGAGTCCCGCCAACACATGATGCATGAAAGCTTGGAAACAGTGAGAACCGTTTTGCAATCCAAACGGCATCACTCTGTATTCGTAGGTGCCCAGAGGCGTGAACATGGCTGTCTTCCACTCATCGCCCTCCCTCATGCGGATGAGATTGTACGCACCTCGCAGGTCCAACTTGGTGAACACGCGTCCCTTGCGCACCGTCGCTAGTAGGTCGTCAATCCTGGGCATGGGGAAATCAGAAGGCTTGGTCATCTTGTTTAAGAGGCGAAAATCCACCACCAGTCTTTTTTGGGGCATGTCTTTCTTCTTCACGAAGAAAACAGGACTGCCCCCTACTGCCCTGGACTCCCGGATGAAACCGCGCTGCAAATTGTGATCTATGAACTGTTTGAGTTCCTGTAATTCGTCCTCAGACATGGAATACAGCTTCCCTTTCGGCAGCGTCGCCCCTGGTAGGAGGTCAATCTTGCAGTCATATTGCCTGTGCGGTGGTAGCTTGTCAGCCTCTTTCTCGCAGAAGACCTCCAGAAAGTCTGCGTATTTGTGGGGGACTGCTTGCAACGTTCCCAACTGCAGTTGTGATTCCTCCTCCTCTCCCTCCTGTCTGGGCAGGATGCAGTGTTCTGCGCAATAAGAGGAGCCGAAGATCAGCTGTCTCTGGTACCAAGCCAGTGTCGGACTGTGCCTGTCCAGCCAACTCATGCCCAACACAATGGGCGTGTCCGACAGTTGGGTGACATTAAAACTGATGACTTCCCTGTGGTTGCCAAGGCGCATCACCATCGGTGGCGTCTGCTTCACCACCTGCCCCCCTAGCAACTCTCTGCCATCCACTGTGACGACTTGCAGGGGCAGAGTGGCAGGCAGTAGCTGTATAGCGTGCTGCTCCACAAAATCCTGCGCTATAAAGTCTGCGTTGCTTCCAGAATCCACGGAAAGCGGCACTTCGATAGTGACGCCATCGGGTAGCTGGAGAGATGCTGTGAGCTGCACTACTGGTTTGGGTGGGAGGGGGTCCGTGGGTTGCAAGATCGCTGGGGACTGCTTCACTGATGCGTCTGGCTGGGCCCCAGTGCCTCTGTCTCCAGCCAGACATCGTCGTTTCCCTGCTGTGGTTCTCCTTGCTGCGTTGCTGCAGTCACCATTGCTGAGGCTGCAGTGTGCTTGTGGAGCCTCCGGGGACACTCTTTCGCCAAATGGCCTGGATCCTCGCAGATGTAACACTTCCTGTTCCCTCTAGGAGGCTTCGCTTTCACTGCTGTCGGTGCTTGGGCTCTGGCTGCTGACTGAGCCCTTGCACCTCCAACCTCCATCGGTTCCCCTCCCCCTCCTGGCGGAGGTGTGGATTGCGCACGCGCTGCTTCTCTTGGAACGAAAGAGAAACTTCTCGCTGCTTCGCGCCCTCCACGTCCTTCATCTCTGCACCATGGACGTTCTTCCAGCCTCACCCCCACAGTCAGCGCCCTTTGGACCACCTCCTGCGTGCTTCGGGGCCTCTCCCCCCTTGCAATTTCATCCTTGACCGCAGAGCTTAGACCCTCCCAGAACAGGTCTCTGACAGGGGGCGAATCCCGGTCCCACTCTAAGGCACTGACCAGCGCAAAAAAGCGGGCGTGGTACTGCCGGACGCTTGCCCTCCCTTGTTTTAGTCCATGAATCTCCCGTCGGGCAAGATCCACATCAATAGTAGACAAAAAACACGCATCCATCGCTTTGATAAAGGCATCTGCATTCTGAAGCGCCGGATCTTTATCCCTCCACAAATTGCGTAGCCACGCTTTAGCATCCCCATGCAAATGGGATAGTATGAACCCCACTTTCTCTTCCTCATCTCTAAAGTCTTTTGCCAGCAGTTGCAGTGCGCACATTACGTCTGCCCGAAAATTGGGGTACTGTTGTAAATTCCCATCGAAGTGAGCCACAAGCCCTCCTGCTCTCCGTGCCAACCCAACCCCCTCCGGTCTGGGTCCTGGCTGCCCGTGTTTAACCCATGCTTCAAACCTGGCGTGGAGATCTCTGTAGGCGGCTGCCGCATCCTCCTCCCTCTTCTTGGATGCCAGTACCTCCGCGTTCAATTGGGTAACTGCCTGTTGCAGCGCTGCAACTTTCTCTGCTTCCGTCATCTCTGCTAACCGTCGTGAGCTTGCTCCCAAACACCGATCCCCTCCTCCAGCTGCCTCTCTCTCCGCTGCGAGGTATCAGGTGTCCGAAGCTTTTGAGAGACGGGTCTTACTGTCAGGGCTGCCACCCAGTCCCAGCTCACATAGGACCAAGTCCGCCAGCGTTCACTTTATAAGAGTCTTTATTAAGTTACAGGTTTCATTTCCGAACTGCAGCGTGCAGCTCTACACCTTCTGCCCTAGGTCGGCGAAGACCCGTCTGAGTCCCCGCCTCTTGCACACCAGCTTAATACCCTAGCCTTGCTCCACCTCCTTCGCCTCTCCCTACGTCTCTGGGTCCTTCTGCCCCCCTGGGCCTCCTCCCTTCTACTCTCCTCTGACGCTGACCCCCCTGATCCTTCTGCCTCCTTGCGGCGGGCTTTAGGACCTGGCTCACTCTCCGGGCTGCTTACTGCTCCAGCTTCCGCTGCATTTGAACTTGGCGCGCGCGCCCAACTCTCTACTTTCCTCTTAACCGTTGCCTCGCTCTCTGAGGAGGGCGTGACCACCCCTGACTCGTGCCCTCCCTCCTGCTGACAGCCTCCGGAACCCGATGCCTGGCTACCTTCCTCCCTGCTGCTCTCAGTCTTGAGCGTGGGTCCCGACTTCCAGCTGCTGCCGCCCTCAGTTATGAGCGTGGGTCCCGACTTCCAGCTGCTACTCTCTGAATCTCCTCTGTTCCCTTCCTCCTGGGGTGTCCCCCCGGATCCCCCCCTTGCTCTGCTCACTGGGGCTCCCTTTTGGGAGTCCTCTGACTCACTGCTTAGGCTTGGAGATCTCGGGTCGTCATCATCACTCATTTTCCCTTCGGATTCCTCCCCCTCGCTCTCTGCTTCCTCCCTTCTCTGCGTCTCTGCTCCTGAACCCCTGACAGTTCTGTTCACCACACAACGAAGGCAGTTTGTCCTATCTGTATGAAACTTTCATGGTGAAATTACAAGGTGAATAGCTATTTCTGGCCACAGTTCGGTGAAGAATAGCTAAGTTGCAACAGTTCAACTATTTGGCAGAGGGGTGTGAGCAGTATTTTCGCCTTGAAAAAATATATGCTATGTTTCTCCTTCTGGCTGTGGAAAAATGTATGTTTCGAATTTTAAAATGGACCTTACAACACATGTTTAGAATGGATAAATATTAGGATTACCAACCATAATGTATTTTGTTTACCTAACCAGTAAATTTGCATTCTACTAGATAACCACTATTGTGTTTGAGGGGGGAAAGGAAAGTCTAGATTCTGCCATGCTTTGCATATGACTCACTAGCCCTATCCTGGTTTGCTGTATTCCTCCAAGCACTGCACTGGCTTTGATACCGCTCAGCAGAATCAGTAATTCTGAATTACAACTTTGTAGTGCTAAGGTGCTCTTGGATTCCTGCTTGATCCAAAATGCAGGGGTAGCTCCCCTCCCCCTTACATTTAGCTTCGCTCTCTGGATATTCCAAATAAGTACTCCTCCTCTTGTGAGTTAACACTAGGCCGGAGCCAAAGGGGGGAGAAGCTTTCAAAAGCTCAAAAACACCTCCTGTTTGGGGGTTAGCACTGTGAGAGAGAAAAAGTGTTTGTGGAGTAGGGGCAGTCAGAAAAGGTTCACCTTTGGTATATAAGCAGAAAGCTGGTAGGGAAAGAGATAGCAGAGGGTGAAATATTTCCACCCTGTGGCAAACCCCAAACCGGAAATGTTTGAGTCACTAAGTAAAAAATAGGACATATAGGAATTATGGTTTCCACCTGCTCATTTGTACCCAATCTGATCCACTTAATCGCACAGCAGCAGCTGCAGACATTCAAGGGTATTAATCACAGGTGGCAAACCACAAAGTGACCCAGAAAACACTGGCGCAATTTCAACTGCGATCAAGAACATGGAATTAAAAGAAACAGCAACCCACAATGCACACGCTTATGACATTGTTTTGGGCGGGTGTAGAGTTGTGGGTGTCATTTCAGCGATTACACCCTCTCAATTAATGTTTTTATTTGACCTGGCCTTGTTCTATGAAGCTCATTGCCCTTCCTTGTTTCCCAACCAGGGACTGTGGGGCTTGAACAGAGAATTGTGGCCTACTCTCCACATCCAGCAGGGTGAGGGGCAGGAGTGAGAAAATCTGACAACCTCGGTTCCTCACATTTGCTTATTTTCCCAACCTTAAGTTCAATTCTCCACACTTCCACATCTGTTTGCAATTCCTTAAAAAAAAAAGAAGTCCTGAAAACCCAACAGCTTTTTAGTGCAATTTTCTCCTAATATCCACATTTCTGCAAAGCAATTTCCCTTCCTTTACATAATGTGTTTGCATCCTATTTTCACTAATACAGGCATTTCTATGTACGCTTTGCTCCGGTACATTCATTTTTGCACATATTACTTGGCCGCAGAACTGCATTGCAAAATTCAGCAAAGTGTACATTTTTGAAGGGAAGGCTGTGTTTCAGTTTGCACGTTTGTTTCAGAAATTGCAACTTAGACAGGCTCCCTTTAAATGCAAATTGGATTGTATTTCTCTCCCATCCTAAGGTGGTAGCATGGCCTGTACCTCTTCAGAACTGCAGGTAGGAATGCCATTTCCCCCCCAATATGTAACTCCATTTCCGTAAACTAACACATCAAAGAGAAAGTTGTGAGATCAGCCCAGCCTGCTTCTTCCAGTCCTTGTTCCTACTTGCAGAAAGTGGTCCCCCATTTGAAAATATGGTCCCTTGCCTGTCTGGTGCTGTCTAAGATGGTACAGTCTTAGTACCTCGGGGCTTTACTATTTCAAAGATGACAGTAACACCATCACGCCACTTGCTGCTCTGTCGTTCCCTGGCTGCAAGGCAGGACAACACACAGAGTAATGATGTCATCTCTCTCCTCTCAATGTCTAGTTAAGCTCCGAGTCAGCAGATGGTGAAATGGACTGTACTACTTGGGAGAGGTGCAAGTTAGTGGATGTGACCAGTGCCAGATTTATGTATAAGCTAAACAAGCTATAGCTTAGGGCCCCCCAAAAATATACTTCTTCTTAATTGTATTTCACTATTAATATACTTCTTCTTAATTGTATTTCAGTTGAACAATTACTTTGATAATATACATATGTTGTTATGTGCAAATGGCTTTAGATACCTATTAGGTCCATAAATTACCATATAGCATATATTCAACACGAAAAACAGTGAGAATTTGTTGTTGACAAAGGACAGCTGGACATATAAAGGGCCTCATTACCTTCAGTAGCTTAGGGCCTCATCAAACCTAAATCCGTCCCTGGGTGCGACATTTTTAAATGCTTTTGTAAGGGAGGCAGAATCCTCCTAAGCAGAGGACTAGCAGAGCAGGAAATGAGTACTGCTAAAATGGTTCTCCGTATTTTAGCACGAGAAGATACTCTGCCATCTGAAGATGCACAGCCTACCACCTCTTTCATATTGATTCAAGACTCTTTACCACTTTATTCCCACCATGCTTTGCTGTGAGTGTAGACCAGGCCCAGATAATCACCTCAGTTTCCCCCAGAGAAAAAGCACAGGACCCAGAAACAGTTATCCATTAATATTATTGTCCAGATCCTGGTATCTAACCATCTGCTACTTGAGTTAATGCCTATGTCTGTGTTCCCCAACCTCGTGCCTTCCAGAAATTTCGACTACAGCTCCCACCAGCCACAGCCAGAGCATCTGGAGGGCAGCAGGTGGGGAAAGGATTTCCTAGGTAGGAAGAGATCCAAACATCTTCCTCCAAGCAATTTTTCACTCTAGTACTTAATGAAAAGACAAGAGGCTTATGGGAGTGCGCCTTGGAGGATAAAAGAGAGTGAGTCACTTTTTAAAAGTCACACTATATGAAACCCTACCGCATGGAGTAATTTATTTATTTCTTAATTGACAACAACATCATAGCGTCAGAAAACAGCACTGTAGTGACACCCGTGTTTCCTTCTTTCTTAACCAACTCTTCAAGAAACTGTTTGCCAACCTGTACCTTGCAGAAGCTGTATAAGGCAGATGCCATCGCAGTTCAGTTCACATTGTTGAATCCCCCCCCCCCACAATCTTCCATGTGGGTACACATGCATGTGAAGAAAGGCTAGGCCTCACACGTCTCCCCTGACAGCCTGTGCCTTAAGATCTATGGGAGACGCCCGACTTACATTCCCACCAATGACAACAGTTTTTGGACAGCAGCATGGAACAAGGCCTTCTCTGTTACGGAACTTGATGTTTGCTTTATATTGTTAGCTTTATGAGGGGAGGGAGTTATATGGACCCTTTGAATCAGAGGGCGGAATAAAAATTCAGTAAAGGTACCCCTGCCCGTACGGGCCAGTCTTGACAGACTCTAGGGTTGTGCACTCATCTCACTCTAGAGGCCGGGAGCCAGCGCTGTCCGCAGACACTTCCGGGTCACGTGGCCAGCGTGACGAAGCTGCTCTGGCGAACCGGCACCAGAGCAGCACACGGAAACGGCGTTTACCTTCCCGCTATAAAGCGGTCCCTATTTATCTACTTGCACTTAAGGGTGCTTTCGAACTGCTAGGTGGGCAGGAGCTGGGACCGAACGACGGGAGTTCACCCCGCCGCGGGGATTCGAACCGCCGACCATGTGATCGGCAAGTCCTAGGCGCTGAGGTTTTACCCACACCGCCACCCGCATCCCTTTAAAAATTCAGTACTAATTCATGACAATTGGAAGAAATATTTATTGTATATGGAATCTAAAGTTCAGGTGACACTGGCGGGGTTGAAATAACTCTAACAGTGGGAAAGGCCTATGTAAAAGAGTTAAAAAGTACGCGACTATATAATTTATTCAATACTTACCAAAGGAGTGGAGGGAAGTCCAAGGCTCAGTTGAGACTAACTCAGTTATGTATTTTATTTATGATTTGTGAAGTGGATATAATTTGTATAAGGTATGTGGTGGATTTTTTGTTTATGTTTTTCCTGTATATATGTGCAAATATGAATAAAAATTTATGAATTTTTAAAAAAAATTCAGTAGTAATACCAATAATGCGACCAGGATTTTGCACACCTTGGTCCACGATCGTGGCTGTTGGCAAAAGTGTACAAAGTCACATGGGGAAATTCGTCTGTGTCAACTACTCCTTGAGGCTGCATTGCCTGATACCTAAAGGAGGTAATGTGTGTGACAAGGACATGTTGGTAAACACTTATTTCATCATATAGGTACATTGCATTGGCCATTGGCTTCATCCCCCTACTGAGTGTGCACTCGTTGGCTCAGGTTTGCTGGTGTTTTAATTGGTGAAAAGGACTTTGTTTTCTTAGTTGAAAACCTGTATTTGTGCCTCTTCTTAAACATGCTGCACATGTTGCACAACGGCAAACCTGAATTTGCTATTTGCTGTACTCTTATTGGGGAAGCAAGCTATGTTTAGTTCCAGCTCCTAGGTGATATACTTGTCTAATAAATATGTTTTGCAAACTTGTGTTTGTCTTTTAAAAAGTTGAGAGGGGTAACTGTTTTAATCTGTTTCAGAAAATGCCGCAAAAATTCTTGAGGCAATTTAAGGACTATCAGATTTAAGCAGATCCATCTCTATGCAAAAAAATTGAAATGGACAGCAAAAGTGGCAACGTTCAGAGCCCACTGCGAGAGCATTTCAGTTACTCAGAAGGCTGTTGTGAAAGTCACAATCCTTTAATAAAAGAGAGCATCTAGAGTAGGTATTAGAATTTATCAGGGAATATTTAAGGGTTATATAAGATCATATTGTACCAATCACACCATATTAGCAGAACTTGAGTGATACTTGTAAACACAACAAATACCGTTTGTGGAGTAGACTGGAACAATATTAAAGAATATAAAACTGTGCGGGGGAAACAACAACAGTATAAACAGTAGAATGAGAATGATTGGAAGACTCATTTTGTCAGAAGTCTTTTTTATTTAAGCGTTTAATTAAGTATTAATTAGGAAGATTAAGGTTTTTTTATATACGTAAATTTGCTTTTTCTTCTTTTTTTCTGTATTTTTTCTTTTCTTTTTTCTTAATTCTTTTTTCTTTAATTTTCTTTTTGTAGTATGAGATTGTAAATTCTTTGTAAATCTTTGTATAAGTGTGTAATTTAAATTGATAACGATTATTTTTTAAAAAAAAGAATTTATCAGGGATTTCATCCAGACTGAGGAGTTCATCTCCTCTTCGAATTTTTAATTCGTTTTAGTATTGCCAGGAAGACTGTGTTGTCACAAATCACTACTACAGATTAAGGTCGGTGTTCCTATCTTATACGCATTTGATCTTTGCACAGAAATATGGAAGAACTTCTGTGTCGATTTCATGGCCTTTTTAGCCTCTTTAAGCAAGAAACCAAGTCTTTAATGTCATCAGTGCAGTCCTGTGAAAGACTTTGCCAACGAAGATTCAGCAGGTGCCTTTTGTGCTAACTCTTAAACACCTGTTGAAAACTGCTCTATTCCACTAGTCCAGGCATATCCAATTCCCAAGAGACTGTGATCTACTCCCAGTATAAAAAAAAACTGGCAGTGATCTACCCATTGTCATTGGATGGAGGAGGAGCGTGCGTGAGGTGGGTGGGTGGGTGGATTGCCCAGAACTGTTTAGCTTTTTTTAGGAGTGAAGTACCTAGAGTTGTTGGTTGTTGAGCTTTCTGGGGGAAGATTGCACAGAGTTTATTTAGCATTTCCCCCATAACTTTTTGTACACAATAAGGATCCCATGATCTACCAGGATCAGCCAGGGATCTACCGGTAGATCACTAGTCCTATGCAGGCAGTTAAGAATATGTCCTCTCACCATGGTTAATATATGTTTTTAGCTTTTTAATGGTTTTACTGCTGTAAACCACGTTGATATATTTTTTTATGAAACAGGGCTATACAAATTTATATATAAATAAATATGTAAAATGACATGAGTACTAGTCCATAAAAGTTTGTGATGCTTGATGTGTCAATTGTCATGATTAAAATGCATTTGTTGTATTATTTAGTAAGTTGGCAAGCTTAATAAAGCAGAAGAATATTTGGCAACCTTGTAAGTCAATGGTTGTTTGAGGTATTTATGCTTATGATATACATGCATTCTTTATTGCATATAATGCTTTAAAAACATGTATCATTGCGTTACCCGTTTTTTCTTACTAGTCCTTTGATTTTAAGTCTTTGACCCAGATAGACTAAAAAATTAGCATAATAAATGAAAGCTTTGCAGTTTCAACTAGCAGCTTGTTTCAACTTGAAGATAAGGAGCCTTAGCAACTGCATCGCAACCACATAGCAGAATGGATATATTTATTTGGGCTTGTGTGTATATGAACGGTTTTTGCTTACAGAGGCTGGAAGCAGCAAAACAAGGTTGGGGCTGGTGGATTTGAAGTGTGAAAATCAAGCCGAAACTGTGATGCAAGCAATTTGGACTTTGCTAGCTAATATGGGTGAGACTTGTGGCCTCTGTATTGGATTGTGTTCCCCAGCACGTGAAGAGGACAATAATGAGACATTTTTTGATACCTAGAACCTGTATTTTGGCAGTGTTGCTTTTGCAACCTTGTGGCGTTCTGGATCCTGTGGAACAGGACTTTGCTTTCCACCCCATGTCTCTATAAAAACAGTTTTCTTGCAGTTTGAATTCGGAGAAGACTATCCAGTCAAACCCCAAGAGGCAACAGGTGTCTGCAGCATCTCCTTCTCCCGTGCCTCACCTTTTCCTTGTTTTGCTTGCTACAAGGATCCCTGGCCAGGATCCTTTGTGTGAGTATCATCCCATCCTTGACATATATATATATATATGATATATATATGATTAGTCTATTTCGGGGGTATAACTGTTCCTATAAGGGAAGAGAGAGGGATGCCCTTCTCATCAGGGAGAGGGCACTCTAGCTGTGTAAAATTTGGGTAGGAAACAAAACTTCTATTTTGTCAGGTGGTTTAGCCTTACATCTTTGCATTCCCTTGAAAATAAAGATGCCAGGTTGTGTGTCTCAGGCCTGATCACTTCAGCTCACACAGCAAGGCTGTTGTTTGGGTCGTAACATGTTACATTTTTATGTGCCTTAACAAAATGAAGCAGGCCCCTGTTAACAGGTCATAGAAGCTCAAAGGGTGTATCTACAAAATTAACATACGTTGTTTTTATGTCAGCTGTCATGGCTTCTTCCAAAGAATTCTGGTTTGGTGAGGGGTCTGTGTCTCCTCAGTTAGACTTCTGTTCCTCCTCTCAGAGAACTACAGTCCCCAGAATTCCTTTGGGTGAGAGAATGTCTTATGCTCGTTTAAAATTTGTGCCACAGGCATGTTCTCACATTATGCCTTGCCTTAGAAAAGGTAAAGGGACCCCTGACCATTAGGTCCAGTTGTGGCCGACTCTGGGGTTGCGGCGCTCATCTCACTTTATTGGCCGAGGGAGCCGGCGTACAGCTTCCGGGTCATGTGGCCAGCATGACTAAGCCGCTTCTGGCGAACCCGAGCAGCGCATGGAAACGCCGTTTACCTTCCTGCCGGAGTGGTACCTATTTATCTACTTGCACTTTGACGTGCTTTTGAACTGCTAGGTGGGCAGGAGCAGGGACTGAGCAACGGGAGCTCACCCCGTCGTGGGGATTCGAACTGCTGACCTTCTGATACCTTGCCTTACTTCTCTGCAACTCTTGCCACCGCTCCACCTTTTACTCCATGTACTGAGAATATTTATACTCTTGGCTCTTCTGGGAGGGAAACCCCTGCTGTGGATGAGTCAAGAAGTGAAAAGAGCCATTCATCCACAACCTTCCTTAAATGGTTGGTTCCCACTTGCAGCTTGCCGCAGTAATGTGCATTCCGACATTTCATTTTGACATAGTGCATTTTTATTCTGCCCTTCCTCCAAGGAGCTTAGGTTGACAGGCAGGGCTTCACCCATTTTATCCTCGGCAAAAGACAGCAAGGTAGATCAGGCTCAAAGCAAATAACGTACCAAGCTTTTATAGCAGTGAGCAGTGGTTAGAACCTGTTTTTTCTCTGCTCTATCACATTGTTCACCATACACATTGGCACCACTGAGTAGTTATTGCGTATAAACAATCTCCCAGCTGAACTCTGCGAACAAGCATGGATTGGTGGGTGAGTGAAGGGGCCCAAACTCTGTGAAACCCCCCAATCCCAGTGACAAGTGAGCATCACCTGCTGCCTTCATAATCACAACCTGAGCTCAGGTAGTGCTGCTGGTTCGTAATGTACCGAAAGGATCTTGTCCATCAAAGGTGTGCAGGCTGTAGGTGCAAACAAACACCACACACCGTTTTTGCACAGGTGACTACTGACTCTTGTTTGTAAATGTCAGAGAGAGCCCGCTGTGGTTAAGGTGAACAAATCTTTCCCCTCGGCCTTTGCAGAGTCAGGGGTAGGGTGGGGAATTAAGGTCAACTTTATTTTTATTCAAGACATTAAAAGAGAGAGGATGGCAGTTAGTCTCAGGGCGTTTGCAGCAAGATCAGATAAAAAATACAGTACCAGAGAGATCTCGGCTTATAAAATTTGATTTTGAAGGAAGGCTCAAAAACGGTATTATGCTAAATATACAAACTGGTACAGAGCCAGGAATTAGAATGAAATTTCTATCTGAACTGTTGGAATCAAGATCTTGGACAAGAAATTCAGACAGATCCATGGAAGTGGATATGGCCAAAAGTCCCCCAATAACCTGTGCTATCTTTTAGATGAAGTTTTTAAAAGTTTATGCTCCACTGGTATTTAAAACCATCATGTCCCAAACATATATAATACTGCTAGTGATCGACACTGGAGATTCAGAGTGGAGAATGCAAGAATGCTGCATATTTTCTGGGCTGTCCTCAAAGTTTAAAAATTCTGGGAGGATGTAGCAACTGAAATCAAGGTAATAATAGGATACGTAAAGAGACCCCTGACTGTTAGGTCCAGTCGCGGATGACTCTCGCGTTGCGGCGCTCATCTCACTTTATTGGCCGAGGGAGCCGGCGTACAGCTTCTGGGTCATGTGGCCAGCATGACTAAGCCGCCTCTGGCGAACCAGAGCAGCGCATGGAAACGCCATTTACCTTCCCGCCGGGGTGGTACCTATTTATCTACTTGCACTTTGACGTCCTTTTGAACTGCTAGGTTGGCAGGAGCAGGAACTGAGCAACGGAAGCTCACCCTGTCGCGGGGATTCGAACCTGCAACCTTCTGATCGGCAAGTCCTAGGCTCTGTGGTTTAGACCACAGCGCCACCCGCGTCCCAATAATAGGATACACGTGACCTAATAATTGTTGCCGTGAAGCTCACTGGGTGACCTTGGCCTGTCACTGCCTCTTACCCTAATATACCTCGCAGGGTTGTTGTGAGGATGAAATGAGGAGGGGGAGAACCATGTACACCACTTTGAGCTTCTTGGAGAAAAAAGGTGGGATATAAATCCAGTAAATATTTGGCTACGTTGAAGACATAGCATTAAAGGAAGATTGAACTGGTTCAGCATTTACTGACTTCCAGAGGAATAGTTATCTGTTATAACTGGAAGAAATCAAAGGCACCATCCCTGTACAATTGGGTAATCAAAATTTGGGATATTGTTCACAAATACCTGTAATAATATAATTAAATAACAACAACGGACAAACTCACAAATATGGTAAGTGCCAGAGAAGGCGGACAGTCAGGTGATTATATTTTGGGGGGGGGGTGTGAAGAATTGAGTGTCTTTATAATTTACTGGATTGATAAGGTCCAAAATATTGTAAAACTGTGTATACTGCTTGGACGTTTATAGTTTGATATTATTATATTATTATAGCAGCACTATCATAACAAAAAATTACTTTAAATTGTATTATTTAGATTCTCCTCTATTAAGCATAGCAGAGTTTTTCCCCGTGCATCTTTTTTTTGTATATTAAATTTTCAATAAAAATTCTAGAAAAAAACAAAAATAAAATTATAGTAGGTTCATGTTTAACTTGAGCTTGAGGTAAAGAAGTAGAAGGGGGGTGTTTGGCCTCGGACATTTTTGTACCTGAAACGAAAACACCCTGCTCTATTCTGAAATTCAGAGAGAGAGAGAGAGAAAGAAAGAATGAATGATACACAAAGACAGGTTGGAGACAAGAAAACCGGGCCTCTTGAGTTCCAAAGGTACTGTATCACATAGTGTTAGGTACAACTGTAGGGGAGGTTGCAGCTGCCCTAGAATCACAGACTCATAGAGATTGAAGGGGACCTTCCAAGGGTCATCTAGTCCAACCCCCTCCAATGCAGGAATCTCTACTAAATCACCCATGACATATGGCCTTACTGTGCTGTGTGAGCTAAGTGTTCTTGTTTTTTAATAGCATGGAAACATGCAAGGTAACTTGCTAGCATCAGACAGCTGCTTAAGGCAGAGCTACAGGTGAATGGTTGAAAAGTTGGGGAACCAACCTTTAATTCAGTAAATCAACTAAACGTTTAGTGAATTACTCCATGAATAACACTATTTTAAGCAGTGAGCACAGGAGTTAAGTGCATGCTCGTTTATTAATTTCTTTTGCATCCAGTATGATAGAAATCCAACATATCCTAATTATTAACCATGCCCTTTCCCCCTGCCCAGTAATGTGGTAGTTTTTGTTGATAAACTGTTTTATCCATTTCTTTCAAAGGCTCCTAAACTGAGATTTTGATAATATGTGAATAGATGTAAATGCTAATGGACAAAATGAATCTGTTATTTGAAGATTTTCAGTTTTTCCACTTGTCTTTCAAATGTGTTTTCTTTTGCTCTTACAAATTGCAAACTGCATAAGCTCACTCTGCAAATTTTTGATAAGCATATCAAAAATATGACATTATAAAATATCTAATAGAATTAAGTAGAATTAAAATATCAGTACAGTATTTTAAAAACAACAACAGTATAAAGACTAGCAATACCAACAGTAGTTCCAATATTAAGCGTACTAATATTTTATTATAAATAATGGATGGTATTCAACTATGTTTTACTCAGAGAAGAACAGAAATTGAAATTAATGTTCAATGGGATTGCTCTGGGTAAAACGTAGTTAAATACTGCCCAATAGTACTAAGTAATATTAATCTTTCATGGGATAACTTGGCAAAGTAATTACTGGAAGAAGTTTATCAGAGCCGTTCTCTGTATTTCATATTCAAAATATGTCAAAAACAGTAAAGCTAAAAGTAAAAGGAAACGGCGTCTATAAAGCCACCAAACATGTGTATGTCCTTTTTTGTTTTGTGCACCTATGTGCAAGTACAGGCAGAGAGGCACAAACATATTGGGTCCTCAACCGACACACAAATGCCCCAATTAATAGTATCTGTGCAATCAAAGACACAAAATGGGTTCAATCATAAACTGGTTTAATTAGCAGAGTAATCTAATCAGCAGGAGCCATCTTTAATTGGCAAGCGTAAATTTTAATTAGAGGGGCTGTGAATTAAGGGCACAATTGTTTATTATGCTTAACCCTATTTGATCCTTAGGTGTGGTTTCGATATGGATGGAAAAGAAAATATTAAGACTGCAGTTCCCTTCTAGCAATTGTAAGCTGCTACCCTCTTATTGAAATTTTGGAAATATGCAACACAGTTAAAGTCAATCAATTAATCAGTTCACAGGCCATCGGGCAGCTAAAATATCTTTCCGCAAAGAATATCTGCTGTAACAAAGGCTGCATCCTGCCTTAGGGTAAGAATTATGTCTATTGCTTCATAGGTACTCATAAACAAACCGGTAGCACAGCTCCAAGCTGTTTACGTGCCTTCTGAATCACAGCTCTCTGGGTTTGGGCTATATATTGGACCAGTGCTGATCTCACTGGAAATCAATCCAATGCTCTCTTGAAGTCTCCAGAGTTCGAATCAGCAGCCTTAATAGCTTTCCTAGTCTTTTCAGGGAGAACCCTGCAAATGCACATAAAGCTGCCCACTTCATTGAAATGAAAGCAGGGAGAAGAGGAACAAACAGGCACCAACGAGCACTTCATCAGGGATCTGGTTGTGAACGCAACTTCCTGTACAAGGTACGCTATTAATTCCTGCACCAACATAAGCTTTCGAATCATCCCAGGCAGGACAAACATGTGAGTTCTTCACCAACACAATTCCAGTGCGATTTCATGATAAAAGCATGTTTTCTCTTACCAATGAATTTCTGAGGCATGGAACTTTTCCGTTTGGCCACGTTGCTTGCTAAGCGGTCCAGCACAAGGGCCCGTTCAGTCCCCATCTCGGATTTGATGTGCCTTCCCTCCACGCTTTCTAGATGAGGGAAAACGAAGAGAAAAATCAGGCTGAAAAGAGGGGAGAACGAAAAGAAAGGGAGGGAGAGAGGGAGAGAGAGAGAGAGAGGTGTAGCAAAGAAGGGGAAAAGAGATAGTTGCCCTCAACACTTCAGCCAGGAAAGCTGAGTGGAACTTGTGGTAGAGTAGCTGTTTTCTTCTTGTTGTTCTCAAACCTCTGTTTCACCCCTGTGGTCAGCAGAGCTAAGGGGCAAAAACACCACACACTCTGAAACCCTGCAATTTCTCAGACTCACAAAAGGGGAGCAAACAACCTAACGGAATTAACATCTTGATTGTACACTTCCTCTTGCTAATGAACAGTCTGGACCTTGTAGTTTGTGAAACGCAGAGGGAGACTTTGTCCCGCCCATCTTTCCATTTGATTTTGAGTAAGACTTGCAAGACACCTGCAGGCAGGCCCAGAACACATGAAAAGGCAAACGCGAAAGGGGAGCGTTCAGCCCTTTGATGGATGTGCTAAGAAAAAAAGCGCTTTGATGGAACCACAACATCTTCACCCTTTGAAACATGCTTGGTTTATCATTAATATTAGCACTGTTTGAAACAGAATGCTTTATTGTGGAATGCTACTGTTCAGTGCTCCAGCCAGTCATAACCTCTCCGCAAGACAACATTCAATTCTCCCTCCCCATCACTTTTCACTCCCCAGCCCACCCAAACAGATACTTAGCATTCTGTGATCACTGAGCATGCTCACTGGGGGGGGTTGGGGGTTGGGGGGGTTAGGGATGCTGATGTTATTTTAGCCTTCAAAGCCCAATATTCTTTGTACTTCTGCAAACTCTGGGATTCCTCTAAGCATGCAAAGTCCTCTCTCTTATTTCTCAGTGGCCCTATTTTGGTTACTATCCTGTTCAGAAGCAGCTCGCCAGCTGGGGCAGAACCATTATGTTAGCTTCCTAGCAGGCTGGTTGCCATTGCTTTCCAGGAGGCAGGGAGTAGAGAGAGGCCAGTGCGGTGAAAACTTTCTGGCAGGAGTGCCAGATTGGCTTTGCCAGTGCGTTTTTACTGCACCAACTTCCCTGCTGTTTCCACACTCCCTATTCTCTCTGGGATGCAACAGCAACCCATTTGCTGGGAAACTGACATAGAAGCTCCACCCTTCCCAGCAAACTGCCTCTGACCCTGTTGGCCCTCAGCAACTGAGTTTGCTATTAGTGGGAGTGATCATTATTTATTAAATTATACAGAGCAACTGAGGTACATGACACATACTATTACATAAGGTGTGGGGGGGGGGAGTCTCTGCCTTGAGGAGTTTATAATCTAAAGAGGTGACAGCAAAGCAGAAGGGAGGGATGACAAGGAAAGAGTTCGTATGCAGAACGGTCCATGCAGTGAGCCTCCTTTTCAATGTGGCTGCATCATTCGCACACAGCCTCCCACTTTGCCTGGGGCGTCACTATGGAAAAGAGGCTCCTATGCAGCTGCAACTGAAGAGCGGCCTAGGCTGTTTTCAGGATGATATAAGGTGCAAAGGGGTCGAAGAAAAGCTTCAGGACAAAAGGCTTAATGGAAGAATTGTGTTTTACAGAAGAAGGGCAAGACAGAGGCAGCGCCTTGTGAGGGGAAGCAGGAGAGAATGGAGAGTCTGCAGAAATATCACACCTGCAGAAATATCACAACAACAATGAGTTCTGGTGGCCGAGGGCGGCAATGGTGGAAGAGTGAAAGTCATGGGCATCAATATCTACAGTGGTACCTTGGGTGAAGTACTTAATTCGTTCCGGAGGTCTGTACTTAACCTGAAACTGTTCTTAACCTGAAGCACCACTTTAGCTAATGGGGCCTCCTGCTGCCGCTGCACCGCCGGAGCCCGATTTCTGTTCTCATCCTGAAGCAAAGTTCTTAACCTGAAGCACTATTTCTGGGTTAGCGGAGTGTGTAACCTGAAGCGTACGTAACCTGAAGCGTATGTAACCCGAGGTACCACTGTATAAAAGATATAAGGAGAGCAAAGCCCAGGAAGGCTTGGAAGACAAAGACTTAAACTGAAAGCAAGGAAGCAGTGATTCCAACGGATCTGTGATTTCTTTCTTTTAAAAAACAAAAGCACACAAAACAATGCTTACTGGTTTACAAGGATCACAAACTCTGAAGAATGCTATAAAGAGAAAACAGCAAGGAAAGTTTCAATGCAGAAAAATCCCCTTTGTCACTATGTTAATAAAGCAAGACAGAACAACAACAATGAGTTAAATCTCTCCATCCCAATGGGAAGTAAAGGGTCCAGTTAGAGGACTGCTAATATTCTTCACGTTCTGTCTATAGATCTGGCCTTGCATCCAACAGGAATAAGAGGCTCACCAGGTGGGGCCAAGCCGCTACACGAACTTCCTCGCAGGCGGGTCACCGTTGCTTACCAGGAGAGAGACAAGGCGCCGGGGTGTCAGCACAGTGCAAACACACTGGCAGAGTCAATCTGGCACTCCTGCCAGAAGATTTGCACTGCGCCACCCTCCCCACCGCCCTTCGCCTCTCCCTCCCACCTGCTAGCTTTGTGGCTCCACCCCACGGCAGTCTGGAGCAGAGATTTTCCAACTGTGTACTCTTCAGTTTGGAGCCATGTCACTATTTCTTGGAAGCTTGTTGCTAGCTCTTTAATGAGATTGCTGGGATTAACAGGCAACTTTTTCTGAGAGGCGGCTTGTTCTCAATGCATTTCTCCGCACAATATGTAGAAAGGAGAAAGTGCTGGGTGTGTTGTAGGTCACACAGACTTCATAGGGTAACAGTGGGTGGCTCTGATAGTACTGGCCACAACCTCACACAAACCCAGAAGATTTCTCAGAATTTTAATTTTTATTTTAAAAAGAGGAAGGACAAATCTGTGGCATCCTAAATACTCAAAAATACATTGTAGCTGCATAAACCCACTGCATCTGATATTTTGGTGGTCCCTGAAAGCTTATGTCACATTGAATGCAGGCCTTTTTTACAAGTCCATTTTTAAAAATTTATTTCCATGTAATTTTTTGCAAAACAAATGAAGTAATAATAAAAATTCACAGTACCAAAAAATAAAATGAAATAAAATTCAGGTAATCCCTAACAACATTTTAAATTGACCTGAAAGATGATTCACCTTCATGAATTCAGTGTCTCTATGAACCCATTTAGGGTGTTAAGGCTGAAAACATAAGGGTCCCAAGGTCTACAGGCCACCATCTTGCTGGAGTGCCACAGGTCTGTATCTGGGCAGGGCCTACATGGCGGATGGCCTGGGAACCACAAATACACTGCCTTGAATTCCATGATGCCAGGTGATTGACAGATGGGTGGCTCCCGCCCACCTGTTAAAGCCGGCCTGTGGAGTGGGGGGGGGGATAAAGATCTTGTCTGCCAAGCTGGAAAGGTTCCCCACCCCCGGGGATAATGTATGAAAATAAATACAGTGGTAACTAGGGTTAAGAACTTAATTCGTTCTGGAGGTCCGTTCTTAACCTGAAACTGTTCTTAACTGGAGGTACAGTGGTGCCTTGCAAAATGAAATTAATCCGTTCCACGAGTCTCTTCGTCTTGCGGTTTTTTCGTCTTGCGAAGCACGGCTATTAGCGGCTTAGCGGCTATTAGCGGCTTTAAGAAAAAGGAAACAAACTCGCAAGAACTCGCAAGACGTTTCATCTTGCGAAGCAAGCCCATAGGGAAATTTGTCTTGCGGAACGACTAAAAAAAGGAAAACTCTTTCGTCTTGCACGTTTTTCGTCTTGCGAGGCATTCGTCTTGCGAGGTACCACTGTACCACTTTAGCTAATGGGGCCTCCCGCTGCCGCCGCACGATTTCTGTTCTCATCCTGAAGCAAAGTTCTTAACCCGAGGTACTATTTCTGGGTTTGCGGAGTCTGTAACCAGAAGCGTCTGTATCCCGAGGTACCACTGTAAATAAGGAATAAGAGCCCCTCTGAATAATATCGAAGGTTCCCCCTAATCCAGCATCCTTCTTTTAACAGCAGATGGCCACAAGGTCTCTCTGTGGCTTTTCCAGAGAACATAAAATGATGACCTCTTTGAAATTTGTCCCAGAGGAAGGTTCCCATAATGAATAAAATGTGTGCTTAAATAAAATAACACAGCATTAACCACAAAGGCGTGATAGATGAAACTTGCAGCACTGTAAGTTAACCCTTTCGACAACTTGTTTTGACAACTTAGCTTCAAACTCACCTCAGGCATATTTGAATTGGCACTGAAATTAGTCACATACACACAAAAAGGGCCATAGGCAGATTACTTAATTTGCTTGCTTGCACTTTACACAGCATTTTGAAACTGAAGGCAGAGGGCCTTCAAAGCACTCCTGTCCCAAAACCGCAGTACAGAAATTAGTCAACATGGATGAGGGGGAGGGGGCCTGGTTAATCACTGCTGGGACTGTAGCACGTTGAGGACTGTTGTCCTGATTGAAAAAAAGACTGGCCTCAATAGGCAAGGTGTTGCACGTGCCACAATTCTGTGGAAGCACAGAAAGTGCACATTATGTGATTGCGGGCGCAAAATTCAGTTTCCTAAGAAATTCATGTTTCTGTCTTTCCTTTTTCGTTTGCTTTTTTGGAAAAAAAGAAAGAACAGGTTTACAAACCTTATGGCTGGGGTGACTTAATGCAGCTTTTCTCAAGAAAGAATGTGGATTGCCTGGTGCAGAATTTTAGCATAGGGTACAGCCTGGTCCAACCATTAGGTAGTGCAAGGCAATTGCTTGAGGCAACAGGTTCTGGGTGTCATGAAAGGGCAGCAAATTGTTTCATGTATTCTTATTGCATTTTTACTCTGAGGGAGAGGCACTTGGTGGATTTTCTGTCTCGGGTGCCAAAATGACATGCTTAGTCTTAGATACCATGCCCCTCATTTTTTGAGGGGGAAGGGATCATGTGCTGTTCTGTCTTAGGCAGCAAAAAGTCTTGGGCCGGCCCTGGCTGCAGGAGCTGTGCATGTCAATACCCAGTGCCTCGCCTGTGAGCCTGGAGACCGATATAGCACAAGGTGTAGAGTTATGCATAGGAGATTGGGTCATGGGGTGTGTGAGGATGCTCCCAGATGAAGGCTTATTATTGCAAATGGGTGTTGGCAACAGAGCTTTCTGGATTGGAGGAGACCACAATGGCCATCGAGTCCAACCCCCTGCCAAGCAGGAAACACCTTCAGAGCACTCCTGACATATGGTTGTCAAGCCTCTGCTTAAAGACCTCCAAAGAAGGAGACTCCACCACACTCCTTGGCAGCAAATTCCACTGTCGAACAGCTCTTACTGTCAGGAACTTCTTCCTAATGTTTAGGTGGAATCTTCTTTCTTGTAGTTTGGATCCATTGCTCCGTGTCCGCTTCTCTGGAGCAGCAGAAAACAACCTTTCTCCCTCCTCTATGTGACATCCTTTTATATATTTGAACATGTTATCTACTTGCACTTCATGCTTTCGAACTGCTAGGTTGGCAGGAGCAGGGACCGAGCAACGGGAGCTCAGCCCGTCACAGGGATTCGAACCACCAACCTTCTTATCAACAAGCCCAAGGCTCTGTGGTTTAACCCACAGCGCCACCCACGTCCCTCTGTCCCAGGCTTCCCTACAGATACATAAAAGAGGGAAATAGGAAAGCAGAAAGAGAGAGAGAATTTAAAGAACTTCTTGTGCACAACAGGAATGCTACTTAAAAACGGAACTTTCAGTGTCTATTTCTACATTCTAAGTGCATTTTCAGCCTTTGCTAACGCACAAGAGAAAGTGGGAGAGAAGAAGCATTTGTAATGCAAATGGTCATTCTGCCAATTGTAGATTTCACACATTGCAGAGCTGATAGCAGCAGCAACTGCCTTAAGCCTCAGTGTGAAAACACCTCAGCAGCCTGAGCTCTAGGATAAGCGAGGCTAGGGCGTGCCTCTCCCTTCCTCCCTAAAACAACAGGGCTGTAAAAGTGCTATGCAACATCTTTCTCTTTTCAGTTTAAGGATGCAGGAGGCAGGAGGGCAAAAACATAACTTCGAGTATGGCGGGAGAAATGGAGGAGAAAACACATGAGCCGACATCCAAGTCTGGTTGTGTTTCGGGGATGGTGAGAAATAAAGACAAGATAGTACTGGGCTGTGTCACATGAAGAGACTATTCTGGGCTTTGAATAGTAGTTTGCTACTTGAAAGAACTTGCTAACAGTGCAATCCATAAGTAAAAACTAGTGAAGTCAGTGGGGCTTACTCCCAGGTAAATGGGGTTAGGATCTTCGCTGAAATGGTCAACCCGAGACTGGGCTGTACCAATCTGAACTACAACTGGCGGGGAGGGAGCAAGATAAACAAACAAACAAGCAAGCAAGCAAGCAAGCAAAACCCCAAATAAACAAAACCAAAATCCCTGAGTGTACTGTGAACTAGCAGAAGGCAAAACTAGAATCCTTCCCTCGGACACAGTAGCTTTATGCGTGTAGAGTTGTGCTTTTCTTTGTACGGATGCCACATCCACCTGCAACCTGCCTGGTGGAGATCATCACCTGAGTTGCAGCCAAACTTACATGCACAATCTGCAGCGCAGTAACACAACAGCTCTCTAACCATGAAATAATTTTAGCTGATTAAACTGTACTAAATGGCAGGCAATTAGTAAACTGATTGATTGATTGGTTACATTTAATTATAAGTGAATATTAGCCCCCCAAAATTGATTTGTGACCACTTTTCTCAGATCCACCAATTAAATGGGACCCAGTGACTAATCAAAGAAAAATCACACTACTAAGCAAGTCAATTAAAGTTTGTAGCCCAAACCTTTTTTAGTCTCAGTTTCATCATGGAAAATCTTCCAGGGGCAGCATGCCAGTGGGGGGGGGGGAGAGAGAGAATCAAAGGCCAAAGTGGGGGGAGCAGCAGGTGTAACTCTTACGTTTACACAGCTATTTTTCAGCCATCTTTTTTTTGAAAAAAATGGTTTTTTTCCTATGCACCCCCACTCCCCCAACATCTCCACACAGACAAACAATAGGCATTATCAGAGCTCAAGGACACATTTCAGCCCGGCAGAGGTGCTCGAGGAAGGCATGGGTGAGGGGGTGTGGCTTGGGGAAAGCCCCCAGGGCCAGACAGAAAGACTTGGAGGGGCACCATTCACACCTAGGAACAAGGCTCCCCACCCCAGATCTTATCACGTGACATTAGCTTCCCCAGCCATTTATTTACTGAAGTGCTGCTGTGATGCCAAAAGATGTACAATCTAAACGTGGAGTGGGGAAGGGATTGTCACAAAATGTTAATAATTAGTACAGATACTGTGAGGGAAGTGAAAGATCGGTTTTGATGGTGGTAAGGAGACTTCTTGTGCGGCCTAGGGACAGAAGGATCCCTGTACTGCAAGTGAGCATAGAAGGGGAGGGTAAAGGGGAAGCAGAAAGCACCAACTTTTTGGGTGCTCTTATCCCCTCCCCAAATGGACGCGGGTGGCGCTGTGGGTTAAACCACAGAGCCTAGGGCTTGCCGATCAGAAGGTCGGCAGTTCACATCACTGCGACGGGGTGAGCTCCCGTTGCTTGGTCCTTGCTCCTGCCAACCTAGCAGCTCGAAAGCACATCAAAGTGCAAGTAGATAAATAGGTACCACTCCGGCAGGAAGGTAAACGCGTTTCCATGCGCTGCTCTGGTTCGCCAGAAGCGGCTTAGTCATGCTGGCCACATGACCCGGAAGCTGTACGCTGGCTCCCTCGGCCAATAAAGCGAGATGAGCGCCGCAACCCCAGAGTCAGCCATGACTGGACCTAATGGTTAGGGTCCCTTTACCTTTACATATCCCCTCCCCAACCCCCCTCTCTCTCTTTCTCCTTTGGTCCTCTATTCTAGCAACGTAGCAACGGCATGCCTTTTCAGGGTGCAATTCAGGCTGTTCCCAACATGAGACTTCTGTCAGCCCAGGCCTTAGCAGTTTCACATTTCTCACAGCGAGAGGGTTTGGTTAACATAACCTCAGAAGTGCTAAATGAGACCTGAATGAGCGGCCTTGCTTCCTGTCACACCAAATGATGTGGTCATTAGGGGAATGGAGCACGGAACGAGACAACTGATTAGGGGCCCGATAAGGATCTCTGATCAGGCATAGGAGTCACGTTTGAATTACAACGCTGCATGCAGGGTTTGGGGTATGAACTTTTTTTTCCTTCCTTCCCAGCCATGTGGTCGCAAATGCTAACCTTTTCAATCAATGGCAAATTCCAGAGGAGCAGTCAAAACGCAGATGAGACGCCTCAGAGAAGACAAACCCGGAGCAAAATCCCCCACACTCACTCCTCCGAGTAGTTCAAGCTAGATTTGGTACGCCCACAGATCCTCCCTGCTTGCAACAACCACAATCGTTTCCCTTCCATGCTTTAGTAACAAAAGGAGTACATACATATACACACACACACACACACACACACCTATATCTATATCTATATCTATATCTATATCTATATCTATATCTATATCTATATCTAATCTGTCTATCTATCTATCTATCTATCTATACATACATACATACATACATACATACATACATACATATATATTCCTATACTGACATCAGTTGATCATACCAATAAATCATCCTTTATGCCACTGTCATGTGACTGGCAAGTTTTTGAAATTAACCCAACATTTACGAATTGCGCCATAGTTCAAGTGAAATCTAAAATGTTGAATGCGAGTTCATAAACATGTTGTTCTTTATTTGGGGCGGGGTGTTATTTATTATAAGCCGCAGCCTAATCAACCAATAAGATCTACAGTAAAAACAACAAGAGCAGGTTCCAGCTGCGCTTCTGAGCAGAGTTGCATTCCACCTTTAAGGTGCCACCACAGAAAAGGCCCTGAGCCTAAATGCCCATTTATCTTCAGACTACAATCCACTATATTTCCAATTGCAACTTCTCTGCTTCGCTCCTTGGCCACATCCAAGCCGTATGTTGAAAGCAAATTTTTACCACTTTAACAGCAAAGAATCCTGGGAACTGTTGTTTTTAACCCGTCACAGAACTACAATTCCCAGGATTCTTTGGGGAGAGCCATGAGATCCATATGTGCTTTAAAATGTATGGTGTGGCTGTGACCCTATAAATTGGGGTGGATGTTGCCAGGAACTTCCCATCCACCTTGTGCTGCAGAAGCAACAAACCAGAATGCTCAAAGATCCCAGTCGGCCCTTTAAAATGCCTTGAGACAACTGCTTTGCTTACCACCCCATCCCTCCACCACTATCTTTGGCCTTCCAAGGGGATAATGGGGTAAAACCAGAGGCCGGATTTGTACAACAGGCAGAGTGGATTAGAACTGGCTGAGGCTACTGGTGGAATGGCAGCTGTATCCTCTCCCACTGCCTTGGGGCATTTAAATAGACTTTTTTTTTTATAAAAGCATGTCTGAATATGTTATTTGAGATTGAATTAATTCCTGGTAATAGGATCTGTTTATAGCAACTATGCACAAAATTCGCCACGATGGAGGAAGGTCTACATGCCTGAAATTATTTGATTCCTCAGAGCCACATGGATTTCCCTCGCGAAGGGAGGGAAACAATTGTTCATGAAACTCTGTTCCAGGATCTATCCCCTCCTCAATACTCCAACTTAATTCAGAATTCTCTGCATCTAATTAATTTTGAGGGGCTCACCAGCTTCACCAAGGGTAGCGTTCTGCAGGTAAGTCCGGCATCTCTCTTTGTGTTCTTCCAATGAGCTTCTTTGTTTGTAACTCCGTCCACAGAATTCGCACTTGAATGGTTTCTCCACTAGGAGGAATAAGCAAGCAAACAAAAGGACTGTTATCTTTCTGTGCATGTACTGTGTTTCTGACACATCAATTTTAATATGTAAACCAGTGGCTTAAAATCATTGCCTTGTTCATCCCTTGAATTCTCCTGCATGAGCGATCAGATTGCATCAGGGACTGGAATAATTCCAGATACCCAATTGCCCAGTGGGCTTAAATATTTGACAGTGACGTTGAATATTTCCCCTCCAATCCCAACTGTACCCATTTTGCAGCTGAAGGAAAATGCAGAAGAGCAAAGTGTGGGTCCATGTCACCAACAAGATTTCTCTGTATGGCCCGTAGACGCCAGTCTCCCAAACCTCCCTTATCTGTCCACTTTCTTCTTGCCTACGGTACATAGTTCCTAATGTTCCAGGGCTCTATGGGAGATTTTACCCCAGTCCTGCTTTCTCCATGACTACTCCATGTCTCTGGCACCCATTCTGTCCTATTTTCTCCAGCCTCTCTGCCTAGCCCTTCTCACGCTTCATGTACACAGCTCCTGCTGTCCTTACGCACTTTGAAATTTCCTCAGAGCCCCCTTTCTCATTAGCCTCCTTTTGTCTCCCATCTTCTTTCTCAAATTTTATCAAGTTCCCTTCTCCTTTTAGCCTGCTCTGCACAGGTCCTTCAGCTATCTTGCTTGTATGGCTTTAAAAGAGGAGTAGTCAAATTCACAAAGGATAATAACAATGGCTGTTAGACATGAAGGCTATGTATGTTCTACTTCTACTGTTGGAGGAAATTGAGATTGCTGCCCTGCAGAGGGTTAGACTAAATGACCCTCAGGATCCCTTCCAAGTCTACAGTTCTCTGATTCTATGATTCCAGGTCCCCTTGCTCCTTTGCTCTCCCCCACAACCTTCAACGTGCATCAGAAAGCTACTCCTGTCCCTACAGGTTGTGTGAGATGTTATTCCCAGCCGGACTGACCTTCTCTCTTAAGACTAAAATGCTAATCGATGGCACTAAACGATTTGTGAACATTTTGTGACATCACAGCAGCTCTGCCAATCAGCATCCAGTGCTTCCACATGCATGATGCAAAGACTAGACATCAATTCTCTTTATAAAGTTGATTGCTTATAACACACACACACAAAAACGGTGTGACTTCATCACAGTTTCCTAGATAAGTGTGACACATCAGCATCAATGGCTTTGATCAATCTTGTGTGGTTAGTTGACTCTCACACACTATTTGGATGCAAAAGTAATTACTCATGGCAAAGCGGGTGGTAAAGAGTTTGAAAGACTGAAAGTGAAGAGGAAAAGGAACTGGAGCCGTTCAATGAGGGCAGGTGGGGGGAGGGGGCAAGAACTACCGTTTTTTACCGTATACGAGACGCCCCCATGTATAAGATGCCCCCTACTTTGGGGGGCCCAAAATTTAAAAAATGGGGAGAGATGGCCCAAAGTTATTGAACTTTTTTTCGGGAAGGATTGCCCAGATTTGTTGAGCTTCTTTTGGAGGGGAATGCCCCCAAAATCGCACACACAGTTGCCACATCAACAGCCAATCTTAAGCAGCCCTTGCAGCAGCAACCAATCACCCACCCAGTTGCCGCTGACAAGCTCCTGCTCGCAGCTGCAACAAATCGCCTGTCCTGCATATGCACTATCCATGTATAAGACGCCCCTGATTTTTAACCTTATTTTAGAGTAAAAAAAAACTTGTCTTCTACACGGAAAAGCACGGTATTTTTTTTAAGTCACTTACCAGAATGTGTCCTTAAGTGACCAGTGAGCGCATCTCTCCTTTGACAGGCATAGCTGCAAAGGTGGCATTTGAATGGCTTTTCCCCGGTGTGAAGTTTAACATGGCGGAGAAGGTTGCCCTTCTGAGTAAACGAGGCCCCGCACTGGTTACACTGGAAAGGGCGCTCACCTTAAAAACACCATGGAAGGAGGAGAAAAAGGTATCACTTAAGTGCTATCATGCAGGTGTATAGCCTCTATACTAAAAACACAAATTATACATAATTCTGCCTGAGGGCTGCCAGGCAGGGCTTCAGATGCCACACCACCCAGCGCTGGCCGAAAGAGGGAAAGCAAGGGCCACCCCACAGACCTAAATTGTGTGTGTGTGTGTTGGTGGTGGTGGTAAGGTAACAGCCAACTGAGAGTGGCAATACCCAATTTTTTTTGAAAGCCGCAGCACACTCCTTTCCTGAATTAAACTTAGTGGCATTCTTCACCAGGAATAGCAAGAGTCTTGTGGCAGCTTAAAGACTAGGTGTTGTGTGCAACATAATTCTTGCTTGAAGCAGATCCACTGAAATTGATGGACAGGACAACTAATTCAGAGGCATTCATTTCAGTGGGACCACTCTTTTTGTAATCACTATTTTTGGTTGGAAAACCACATTGCAAAATTCAGATTTACTTTGCAAAATTCAGATTTACTTTAGCCTGGAGAAGAGGAGGTTAAGGGGTGATATGATAGCCATGTTCAAATATATAAAAGGATGTCACATAGAGGAGGGAGAAAGGTTGTTTTCTGCTGCTCCAGAGAAGCGGACACGGAGCAATGGATCCAAACTACAAGAAAGAAGATTCCACCTAAACATTAGGAAGAAGTTCCTGACAGTAAGAGCTGTTCGACAGTGGAATTTGCTGCCAAGGAGTGTGGTGGAGTCTCCTTCTTTGGAGGTCTTTAAGCAGAGGCTTGACAACCATATGTCAGGAGTGCTCTGATGGTGTTTCCTGCTTGGCAGGGGGTTGGACTCGATGGCCCTTGTGGTCTCCTCCAACTCTATGATTCTATGATTCTATGAGATAAGTGCAAATTTTGAAGGATAGCTGTGTTTTGGTTCTCATGTGTTTTTTCAGGAAGTGGCAACGTGATAAATTTGGCTTTAAATGCAAACTGAATCAAATTTCTCCCCCCCACCTCTACTCCCCACTCAACTTAACACAGGGGTGATAAACTTAGTGGGCCCAGATCAAATGTATTTAACACCGGCCTTGCCTTAGAAAGGACTAAAAGTAATTACCAGTGTGGCTGCGCTTGTGAACCATCAAGACATTGAGGCTGACACAGCGCAACCCACAAATGTGGCAAATCAGCTTTCCACTAGTAGAAAGTAGAAACTGAAGGTACATTCTTTCACCTTTGGTGGACATGCCCAAAGATTAAGGCATTCTGGGAGATGATCTACTATGAAATGAAAAAGATATTTAAATATACCTTCTTGAAGAAACCAGAGGCATCTCTCCTGGGCATCGTCGGCCAATTGGTGCCAAAGAAGGATAGAACTTTCTTTATGTATGCTATAACAGCAGCAAGAATACTCATTGCAAAGTACTGGAAGACACAAGATCTACCCACCAGGGAAGAATGGCAGATGAAGCTGATGGACTATATGGAACCGGCGGAAATGACTGGCAGAATCCGAGACCAGGGAGAAGAGTTGGTGGAAGAAGATTGGAAAAAATTTAAAGTATATTTACAAAAACATTGTAAAATCAATGAATGTTAGAAGGATGTTGGAATGAAGTTATATGGTTTTAGCAGAAATGTCATAAAGAATTAAGTAAAAGCTGATTGATAGTGGGTCAAAATGAAAAAATTAAAGGTTAGACCGCTAAGATATATTACAGGAAAAAATTGAGAAAGATGGAAAGAATTTGCTGAGATAGTAAATTGAACTAGAATACAAAAAGGGAGGTGTGAGGAGGTCGATGAAACAAATAAATGAAAGGTAGTTATGAAACACTGGATGTGTTTTAATGTTGTTGTTTTTTTCTTTTCTGCTGCTTTGTTGTTTATGTTTTTTCTTTATTTTAGATGTATTGTAATGTATGTTTGTTAATTCTTTATTGTGTTTCCTTTTTATGTTCTTTTGCAATTTTTAAATTCTTAATAAATATTTTTTTAAAAAATAAAATAAAATAGAAAGGACTAAAAGTAATTACCAGTGTGGCTGCGCTTGTGAACCATCAAGACATTGAGGCTGACACAGCGCAACCCACAAATGTGGCAAATCAGCTTTCCACTAGATGGCCTGATGAGGTCGTACGGCCCAGAATGCCTCTCTAGCTCGATGCTCTCATAGTCTCCATACTCCTGCTGACAGTTATAAAGGCTCCCAGGCTCTCCTCGGTTTTCCATTGGTTCAGAATTCAAGACGCCATCTTCTTTTTCAGTGTATTCACCTTTGCCTTTAAGCAAGCCATCTTCTGGAGGGGTAGGTGCAGGGAAATGGAAGACAGGTCCCAAATGTGAGGAGATGGATAAAAATTGAGAATCCATAGAAAGAAGTTAGCCATGCTTTTTTTTTTCCATTACAGACAAAAATAATGCAAAATGGTTTTTCCCTTAGTTTTTTTGTTTGCCTTTTCCAGATCTTAAAACTTCTTTTGGGGGGCGGGGGGGGGCAGATTGAATTCAAACTATAATAGGTTATAAGCCATTTAGACCAGGGGTGGGAATTTTGTTGGCCTCCTGTTCTCATCAGCCCCAGGCAGCACATTCAACAGTCTGTGATGATGGGAACTGGAGTCTGATAATCTGGAAAAGCAGTTTTCCCATCCCTGATTTAGGCCAGCGAAAACCACTTTTTAATGCCCACCCTCTTTTAATTTCCCACTGCCCACCCCATTCACAACTGCTCACAGTATGAAGAAAATAGAGAAACCAGAAAAAGAGAAGGAAAAATAGGAGAGAAAGAGAGATGAAGGGAGGGCAGAGAAAAGAAACAACAACATGAAGACAAGATGGATCCATTCAAGATCCAGCAACTCAAGAAATGGCTCCCAGGTAAGATCAGAGGTGTCAGGAGTATTTCATTTTTAGCATCACTGTTTCCTTGACGCTTAATTCTAATATTTCTTCCACCCACTGAGCAATCCATATCTCTGTCTTATAAGCTGTCATTCTGGAGCTACTTCTGTGCTCATCTGAGGCCAGGAAGTGTTCTGGATTTCTGAGCAGCTGCAGGAGCAAGAAAACACTCAGCTCAATGAACTGCTAGAAACTCCAAAGACAGCTGCTTGTGGCATTAGAGTCACCTCTGATTGAAAGTCTTTAAGCAGCAACCCATTGTACACAACCTTGCAATTCCACCTGGGTCGAAGGGATGGAGGCAACTTCCGTGTGCTGGGTTTTCATCACATGGGGGAAGGCTCCATCGAGCACTTCAGAATTAGGCCTATTTGAGTCTTGTTTGTTTTAACTAGAGGACATCCAGAACCAAAATGATCCAGGCACCAGGAATGGAATTTGCTATTTATCACAGGGACGAGGGCCAGATTTAGGTTTGATGCTACTGAAGGTAATGGGGCCCTTTATATGTCCAGCTGTCCTTTGTCAACAACAAATTGCCACTGTTTTTTGTGTTGAATATATGCTATATGGTAATTTATGGACCTAATAGGAGCCTACACAAAACAAAACACTGGTGTAGGTTTTATTTTATTTGTTTTTTATCTTATATTTTGGAAATGTACATCCAGTTTTTTCCCTTTAATTTTTTGGGGGGAGAGTGAGGCCCTAAGATATAGCCTGTTTAGCTTATACATAAATCCAGCACTGACAGGCATAGACCAATAGGAGTGTTGGTGGGAGTATGTGTATGGTGCTTAACTCTTCCTCTGCCAGCTATTGTTCTGCTCCCAAATCACCTCAAGGTGCCTGCTTCCCCTCTCAGGGCTGATGCATGTGAACCCTGAAGAAGGAAAATCAACTTGTGGGCAGGATCTAAACCAGAAAATTGTCAACAGGGAAAGCCCACCCTCCCACCTTCTCCTGAGACTGCTTGTCGTTTTTTCTTTTTTTAAAGCCTCAACATCAAGACTTCATTAAACACATTTGTTTATAATGGATGAGTTGCCCTGAAACGCCTCACGCTTCATTTAAAAATAGCATCATGCTGTAGCTGTAAAGGTAATATTTCTGTAGGTAGGGGAAAGCCCATTTCTCGCTCTATGGCCAGCAGAATGAATTAAGCAAAAAATTGTAAACGATGCAGAATTACACGAAATAAGTCGTGCAAATTCAATTTACATAATATATACATGAGCACAGTTCAACTTCTCTATGAAATGAAATTTATTCCCCCCCCTAGCGAAGAGTTACACGTAGCCCTTCCCATTGCATGCAAGTCTTTGAAAAGCTATGGGGAGTCTATGCAACTGGAACCTGGAAAAAATAAAAATAAATAAAAAATGCTGCAGTGTAAAGTCTGTCTCTTCGGGTTCCCAATCATTGCATTTCTTTCCCTCCCAGTTTTCCATTCCCCTCCCTCTCGTTCTGTGACCACTGAACACGTTCGGTCCTCATTGGACTGCTTTGGATTTTTGAGAACCCTGCCTAGAACACAAATCATGGTGAAAGCTCCATAAATATGTCGTCTGGAGAAGCCCGTAGAATCTATTGGCTCATAGGATCATTTCCACATAAGGCAGGTATGGAGAAGCAGTGGACCTCTAGATGTTGCTGAACCATAGTTCCTATCAGGCCCACCAAGGCTTACCAATGGCCAGGGATGATGGGAATTGTAGTTCAGTGGCATCTGGAGGGCCAAAGAATCCCTGCTTAAGAGTTGACCATGGCCACTACCAGAGAACTGACTACTTTGGAAGCAGCTGGGAATATGACGCAGTGTATCCATCACCACAACTGCCTTGAAACAAACAAACATGCAAAATCCTATGCATGTTTACTTGCTGGTAAGTTCCACTGTGTTCATTCAATAGGGCACACTCCCATGTAAGTGGAAATAGGATCACAGTCTTAGTAACAATTGTGGAGTTTACCATTCATTGCCTTTCTGTAGCAAATGAAATTTGAGGGACTCCATAATAAATGCACATGCAGGACAGCTGGTATGTTGAGCTTGTTGAACGAATCTTTGGTGGCCAGGAGTGGACTTTTGCATTAAATGATCGTTTAATGCAAAGGCCCAGTCCTGGCCACCCAAGCTTTCTTCATGTCAGCAGCCCAGTTTAGATGGAAACGTTTTCTTCTTCTTATCGTTGAGCAACTAGGAGTCAGAACAGGGGGCGGCAACCTAAGGCCGTTTAACCGGCCGATGGACCCCCAGCGCGGAGCAGAGCGGGGACCGCCTTCCGCGATGCTGGCTGGCTTCCCATTGGCTGCAGGAAGCTCCTGCAGCCAATGGGAAGCTGCGCACGCCTCCTCCACACCAGAAGGAGCACCGGAAATAGTGTTTGTGTGTGAATGCGCCTACTCCAGCCCACCAGTCTGCAGGACTGTGAACTGGCCCAAGCCACAAAAACTTTGCCGACCCCTGAGTCAGAAAGTCTTTGCCAGTGTACTGCAAACCACACAGAGATCTACCAATATATCACAAACTATCTTCTGTCTGCCCCCAGCTCTATGGTTTGAGAAAAGTAGTGTGGGGAGTGAATGTATCAACTTCTGAAGATATGCTTTGATTGCAGAATATGGTTTCAGACATCCTCACTGGATATGCACAGTGACTACCTCTTGAGCTTTTTGTATGGGTAGAGTTTACTAATCGTATGTGTTTGCTTGAGGAGCATCTGCATGTGTGGGGCCGAAGGAAAAGGATATTGGCAGTTGGACGTAACCAGTGAAGGAGAAACAAGTTTTTGCAGCTGGCTGATAAGAAGGAGCCTTGGGGAGAAAAGGGCTAAGCTGTTGGTTTTTGGAAACCATACAGACCAGCACTGGGCACCTGGGTGCTTGCCTTCCTCCCAGTTTGTACAATGCAAATAATTAGATGTCTTAAATAAGGGTGGGGAAATCTGCCAGTTTCTGTTTCTCTGGTTTCTGGTTTCTCCAATGTTAAGTTCCATTCTCCACATTTCCACATCAGTCCTCAGGAAAAGTCATCGGCATTTTGCTGTGAATTTATCCCAGCGCACACACATTTGTATACATATTTTTGCAAAGCAATTTTCCCAAAAGTAACACATTTCTGTATGTTATTTTCACTAACATATACGTTTTAATGATGCTTTATCCTCAGCATATGCATTTTTGCACACATTTCTTGGCTGAAGAACTTCATATGCAAAAACATCAGAGAAGTGCAAATTTCAAAGAGTGGCTCTGTTTGGATTGTACTGTTTTGGAAACGGCAAATTTCCATATTTTTTGCTGTATAAGATTCACTTTTTCCCTCCTACAAAGTAAGGGGAAATGTGTGTGCATCCTATGGAGTGAATGCAGGCTGCGCAGCTATCCCAGAAGCCAGAATAGCAAGAGGGATTGTTGCTTTCACTGCGCAGAGATCCCTCTTGCTGTTCTGGCTTCTGAGATTCAGAATTTTTTTTTTCTTGTTTTCCTCCTCCAAAAACAATGTGCGTCTTGTGGTCTGGTGCGTCTTATAGAGTGAAAAATACGGCAGGTAGGTTTGCCTTTAAATGCAAACTGAATTCTCTGGCATCCCTAGTTACAAAATCACACTACACAAGTCCACAGGACTCTCCACTCCCAAGGAAACTGACTGTGCGAAAGGCTGGCCCTGTTTGGGGAAGTGGAGACATGAAGAAGACAGCTCACCTACTTTGGGATTCTGCCTGTGGGAACCTCTTTGCAAGATTCTTACTGAAACTCCTCCTAAGGAAAAATACCCGCCTTTTGCCATCTGCCTCCGCCTAGTGCATCTCTCTGCCCCTGATTCACTTTTGATAAGGAACTGAAAGGATGCACCTGAGGCCTCCTGACTGAAGCCCCCGCCATGCTCTAGTGCTCGAAGGTTCCCCAAAGCAAAGGCTTGAGCAATTTTTCAGTTTGCATGTAGGTGCTTTCTAAAAAAGCACAACGGGAAACATGCGGACCGATATGCAGAAGGGGCAGAAAGCAGAAGCTGTGAGAAAAGAGCAGTTCGGTGACAAACCCTGTCTTCACTGGCAGGAGGTAAAGGGAAGAGAGAATAGCCCAGCCTTGCTCAGGGAGGCTTATATTTGTCTTGAAAAAGCAATACTTGATTTGAAAGCCTTTCACTTATGCCTGGCTATGGGTTAAGGCTGGCACGTCCAAAGTCCATTTCAGGGGCCTAATCTGCCAGTTGGTTTAATCTGGCCCCTGTGGCAGTTTATTACCTGGGCGTAAAATCCCTGAAAAAAAGCTCAACAACTTCAGCCCTAAGAAAAGGCATGTTCACTTCATCAAATCTAACCCTCTTTGAAAAAAGTTTGGGCACCCCTGTTAAACTCACCAGGAGAGCTCTGCCTATTGAGAATTCCAAATATTCCCTCCCCAACAGGCCAACGAAGCTGGAGGGGACAGAAACCACACCCTTACCTATATATTAATTTACTCGGTAAGAAGTGTCGCACAATTCAAGAGGATTTACTTCTGTGTAGACAAAGGGACACTGGAAGCTGCTTTATTCTACGTCAAACAACTGGTCCTTCTAGCTCAGTACTGTCTAAACCAGGGGTAGCAAAGCGGTGCCCTCCAGGCATTACTGGACTCTGCATCCCATCATTCTCAGCAAACACAGCCAGAGATTATAGGAGTTGAACAACATCTTCAATGCACCATGTTAGCTACTCCAGTCTACACTGACTGGCAGCAGGCAAGGGATTCTCCCGACTCTACCTGCAGATGCTGGGGACTGAAGCTGGGATATTCTGGATGCAAACCAGATACTTTACTGCTGAGCTACAGCCCTTCCTAGTGCAGAGGTTTGCATTGTGAGGCTGCAATTCTGAGCACACTTAAATGGTGGTGAGTCCTATTGGAATCAGAGAGCCTTGCTGCCAAATAGATGTGTTTAAAATTGCACCGACAAAGACAGAGGAGCTGCTGCCTGCCTTTCTCTTTCTCTCACCATCTCTCTTCTTAACAGCTACTTGCATCTGCTCCTCATCTTTCCAACTTCCATTTTTTAACAAAAGTCACTACGATGGTTCTGTCTCATTCCGGTTATATCTCGACAACACATCCATCATTCCTAACCAGCATGGCCAGGGATGATGGGAGTCAGTGCCGTAGCTACTGGGGGGGAGGGCTATCCAATATTTCGCCTCAGGTGAAACCTCCAGAGGGGCGCCCTTGAGGCTCCCAGCCTGTGTACAAAAATTGACCCGGGTGAAATAAAGCCTTGTTTTACCCCTGCTGGGAACTGTGATTCAGCATCAGCTAGGCATTCGTGGTTGGTCGAAGGCTTCAAAGGCATCACAGCATTTACACACTGAGACCACAATCTAGAAAACTGAATTTCCTTCCTCAGCCCACTCCATCCACAGGAGACAGGCTGAGAAAACTGGAGGGGAATGTGGCACCACTGGCCACCTTTCTACAGCTGGTTAAGAATCTCTGTTTGACTCATCACTCCTTAGCATGAATCGTTCAAGCTGTTCCCATTCCCACCTCCTGGGTAAAACCAGTCACTGAAAAGGAGGGAAGATGAACAATGGAGGAAGGCCGCCAATGGTTCTGTGACCCCATCCAACCGCCCCTGCCTGCTTGTGTGTACATGTGGCTGTGGTAAGGTAAAGGTAAAGGTACCCCTGCCCGAACGGGCCAGTCTTGACAGACTCTGGGGTTTGTGCGCCCATCTCACATCTATAGGCCGGGGGCCAGCGCTGTCCGGAGACACTTCCGGGTCACGTGGCCAGCGTGACAAAGCTGCATCTGGCGAGCCAGCGCAGCACACGGAACGCCGTTTACCTTCCCGCTGGTAAGCGGTACCTATTTATCTACTTGCACCCGGGGGTGCTTTCGAACTGCTAGGTTGGCAGGCGCTGGGACTGAGCAGCGGGAGCGCACCCCGCCGCGGGGATTCGAACCGCCGACCTTTCGATCGGCAAGCCCTAGGCGCTGAGGCTTTTACCCACAGCGCCACCTGCGTCCCCAGTGTGGCTGTGGAGGGGAGGCTTAAAGTTAGGATTTGCAACCATTAGAGCCTTTCACACGAGGAAGGCAACGCACTGCCACATGCTCAGGGCTGACTCATACATTGGTAGAGCAAGGCAGAAGCCGCTTCTCCGGGGTCCCTTCCCACTCCACTCCACACTAATGTCTGCGTTTGAAAAACCGTGTCATTCCTTCCACTCATGGAGTTCTGACACATAACTGTTACGGGTGGAGCAGTGTAGGAAGAAAAAAACCAGGGGAAAACGTTACCTATGCTGTTGTGACAAGAGTGTGACTCAGTCTTGTTCATGCCTCCTCAAGCTTTCCCCAAGGCAAAGGGTACATCCACACTAGGTGTGGGTGGTTGATGTGTAATTCCCACTCTTCGTCCCATGAGGGGAAATTGACATGATGGAAGATGAGGCACATGTTGAAGGGTGGGAAGTTATAAGGCTTACGGTGAGAGAGAACAATGAGTGGGCAGTACTAACAGTGAGTGGGCAATTGCCAATTCATTTCCGAGCACAATTCAAGGTATTTAAAACCCTAAACGGCGTAAGACCCAAATACCTGAAAGATCGCTTCCTTCCCTACAGACTTTCTTGGGTGTTAAGATCAGCAGATTAGTCATTCTGTCACCCTCAGAAATTTAGCCAGGGTAGTCTGGGAGAGGGAATCCTTTATGTCAGCTCCTAGGTCAGAGTTTTGGATTTGGATTTGATATCCTGCTTTATCACTACCCTAAGGAGTCTCAAAGCGGCTAACATTCTCCTTTCCCTTCCTCCCCCACAACAAACACTCTGTGGGGTGAGTGGGGCTGAGAGACTTCAGAGAAGTGTGACTGGCCCAAGGTCACCCAGCAGCTGCATATGGAGAAGCGGAGACGCGAACCCAGTTCACCAGATTACGAGTCTACCACTCTTAACCACTACACCACACTAGCTCTTTTCCATGTTGGCGACACACTTTTTAGACATGCAACATTTAACGACACGGTAATTCAGTTTTACTAGCAGACCAGAGGTTAAATGAACCTATTTCCAGCCCCGAGAGGAACACAACACACCTAAACACTGCAGCTGACACACTAATGTGTCGCAACACACAGTTTGGAAAGCTCTGTCCTAGGTTGCAGAATTCCCTCTGTATTATGCAGTTTCCATCATATGCTGAAGACAGACCTCTTTACCCTGGCTTTTGACACCTGATATATGTATTTTCAGAACTTACCTGATTCCTGTAATATAATTTGTTTTGACTGTTTTTAATTCTGTTGTAACCTACCCTTGGACCTCCTGGTAAAGTGTGGGTGATAAATTGATTAATAACAACAACAAAAACTGAAACATGGGTGCAGAGGGGGATGACTTTGGATCTTGTCTTGTTTTTCATCTAATTTCTAGGGTGATGCCTCAATGAACCCAGACAGACGGTGAACACCTGGTGGAAATTTCACTTACTAAAAATACCAACCAAACTTTCTGAATTCCTTGGCAAGGACGAAGGCTTATTGCCAAAAAGCTGGCCTCTCTTAAAAGAAAATAAAAAACAGGGGAGGGACAAAATAAAAAATTAGCAAACCAGATTGGGGGGGGGTAAAGAAAACCTATTCAAATATCGAGAACTCATGCTTCCATTGTGGAAGGTCTGAAGTAGGGATGGGGAAGAAACCCAGTTCAGTTCGCTTTGAAAAGGCAAATCTACCCAATTCGCACTTCCTGAAGCAATACGTGAATTGAAACAAAGTCATTCTTCGAAATGGGCACTTTTACAGTGTGCACAGAATGCATATATAACATTTAAAGAACATTAAAAATTGCACTGTATTAGGCAAAGCTTCATACATCAATGTGTGTATGAGCAGAATCCCACACTAAAATGCTGATAAATCTTCACGAGAATCGTTTTTTTTATAAAAAAAATCAACTTGCAAGTGATGGGGGAACGTGGAGAACTCAGCTTAATGTTTGAAAAATGAAAAACTGAGAAGAACAGCCTTGTTTGAAGGCGCCGGAAGTGATTTTGTCTCAGAAAATGTGACCTATACTAGCAATGGTTTTCAAATTCTGCACCTTCAGAGAATCCATTCCAGATGAAGTTGTCTGCTAACGAATCCTTGAACGCTGTGGAGGGTTCTGGGTCACGTTCTCAGTACAGGTGGGGTTCAGGCATCCCAGGCCCACTGGGACTAATTGCTGCCGCACGAGAAACCCAAATGTACTCCAGAATATCCCCAGATACTTTGAAATATAAATGGTGCTGATAGTGGCAGCAGCAGCAGCAACAGGAGCTGGTAAGCTACCTTCCATAGAAATTTGTCTCCCATTACTAGATCTCTTGGTGAGGTTATATAATAATAATAATAATAATAATTATTATTATTATTAATACCCCGCCCATCTGGCTGGGCCTCCCCAGCCACTCTGGGCGGCTTCCAAAAGAATATTAAAATACTATAATACATCAAACATTAAAACATCAGGTTCTCTGATAAGCCTATGAGGAATCCTAGGAGTATCAGAAATGTAGCTTGAAAAACACAGCACAAGCCTATTAAGACCATCAGCACTTCCATCCAAAGAACCCTGGGAATTATTCTAGGTGGAAAGGTTAGGGAACTCTAATAAAGAGTGCATGGAGAGCGCCTGGAGCTCTGTATCTACCTTGTTCCATCTCCAGCTTCTCTTTATATAATACATTAATCCCAGGTAACAGAGCTGGGAAGGACTTCTGCATGAGACTTTGGAAAGCTGCTGCTCATCGTAATAGACAATATGGGCTGGACTGGGCTAGCATAATGCAGTTTCCCAAATTCTGATGTCTTGCCTTCTTTAACGGCCACGCTTCAGCGTTCACAAAGCAACAAAAATTGGGCAAAATTCATTCAACAAATCTCTCGCTCCCGCCCCAATACCCCACTGTAAAAGGAGGGACTTTAAAGTGCTTGGAGACAGGTAGTTGCCTTTTTGGGGAGCTCATATTATTCCATAAACAGCCCATATACATGGGCAAAGAGTTAATGCGCTGCATATTTCACCCATGTCATAACAACTCCTAGGCACGTTAGTTAATAAAACAAAGGAAGAAAACACAGAGAATTCACAGAGCCCTGCCTGACTTGTGAGTTTCAAATCAGAAACCACAATCAAAGGAAGACGGTGCCAATACAGTAAGTTTCAAGTTCCACAGCCGTGTGTGTTTTTGAAATCCTTTATGAAATCCCCTGTTAAATGAGCCTCTGCAGAAAAGGACTTGCTGAAGTTGCTAGATACGCTTCTCCCCCTCCCAATTTTGTCCCACTAGCAGGACGAGGCAAGAGATGCGATATTCTGATAATAATAAAAAACACAGCACTTCCTTTTCTAGCACAGCCACACACCTGGAACCTCAACCAAGAGAACTTTGGGCAGATGCTCCCATTTTGCTCCTGTCTTTTCTCTTGCTCTTTTCACAGACACCCATAAAACAAAACCGCAGCACGCCTACCGGCTTAAAGGTCCAAGGTATCTTGCCCACGGACCTTTCCCTATTTTGTACAAACATGAACAAACTAACTTACAGCACTGACAAACCTCTAATTCAGGAGTTCATAACTTCACTAGCTGGGAATCCAAATTTGAAAATGGGACATACCTATACCTGCAAATATATATAGGAGGTAAGGAGTTCCTGAACCCTGAGACTTAAAAGCTCTCAGAGAGTAAAATTTCCAGTGGCAGCTTTGATGGAAAAGAGGACAAGGACTCCTGTACCTTTAATAGTTGTACAGAAGAGCGGATTTTAGCTGGTATAGATAAACTTGTCCTTGCTGGCACAAGGAAAGCACAAGACCAGTAACTATCCTGTGATAAAATTTCATAAGTGTCCAGAAGATCAGGGGTCATCCCATGACAGAGTTGAGAAGCGGCAGGTCTTTTTCAGAGAAGGACCATTTGGGCCCTTGTGAAAGTACCCGCCTAATGTTTGCACGGCTCCTGTGAGCAGGCCATGGACGCAGCAGTTGATTGTAGACTCTGTGCTGCTCCTGTGGCACCCACACAACATTGCCCTTGTCAAAATGCCTTCACGTATTTCCCTCCCCCCATTTAATCCAGAATCGCTGTTCCTGAATGTGTGAACATCACTGGGCATGGTTAAATGTCGTGGGAATGCACTCCCAATTCTGTGCACTGCTAAATGCCCAAGAGCACATTTATATAAAATATGAATTGGCCTTTTGTTCCTGATAGTATATTCTATTAAACAAAACAGAACTTTTATTCCCTTTTTAGCTCAAACCCTATTTCTGGTAAGGCAGGTGATGTCACTCAGAGCCACTGCCATGGAGGGACTTAAAGGGGAAGTTCACGATCTTCCTGATTATCTCCTTAGCCGCTTATCTCTGCACTTGGTGCAGACAGTTGCAGTCCTGCTAACTCCACAGATACAAGAGAGATAAAGGCAACATTTCCGGACTAACTTCTGTTAGTGCAAAAGAAAAATAAAGGTTTGTCTGGTATTGGGGATTGCTAATAGGCTGCACTGAGAAGGTGGGGGACAATGGCAGGTCATATATGTCCTCCGCCCCCCGTCAAGTTAAGATAAAGGTAAAGGACCCCTAGATGGTTAAGTCCAGCCAAAGATGACTATGGGGTTGCGGTGCTCATCTCGCTTTCAGGCCAAGTGAGCCAGCGTTTGTCCACAGACAGCTTTCTGGGTCGTGTGGCCAGCATGACTAAACTGCTTCTGGCACAACAGAACACCGTGACGGAAACCAGCGCCGTTTACCTTCCAGCCATAGCGGTACCTATTTATCTACTTGCACTGGCGTGCTTTCAAACTGCTAGGTTGTCTGTCAAGACAGAAAGAAGGACAGACCTCCTGCAGTCCATGTGGCTGTAAGAGGCATGCAGAAGCAGGATTTCAGCAGCTGCAGCTTACTATATGCAATAGTGAGAAAAGCAACATTTGTTGAAATCCCTTTTTTATATAGAGCTACAGAAACCCTGGGCTAGTTTTCACTCAACTGGTGCCTAGGATGTAACACTTCCACGGGGAAAAGGCTAGGCTAGAATTCTGCTCCTCAAAGGGCAACTTTTCTGTCATGTTAGCGCTCTGTTACCACTCACAGCCAAAAGTGGTACAGTCCAGGCAGACAGAATTAGGCTTATGTCTTAGAGGCGGCCCAATACATTTTGGTGCACCCCCTCCCACTTGGTTAGTAGCTCAATGGCAGAGTTTCCACTTTGCACACAGAAAGTCCCAGGTTCAGTCCTCAGCGTCTTTAGGTCAGGATGGGAAATGCTCCTGTCTGAAAGACTGAGGGCCACTGCTAGTCAGACAATACCAAGTAGGCAATATCAAGCGAGATGAACCAATGGTCCAACTTAGTACACAGCCATTTCCTGTGATGTTCTCTTCCTCTGAAGCCATACTGAAGTTAATGGGAACTCTGCAAGGACACACTGGATTGACTGCCATGAATCCGAATTCTGTCTCATTTTGCCACCCCGTTTCTTCATCTTATCTGGTGACAAAGCTCCCTCTCCCTTGTTTTCCTGTCTCTGTGTTGTTGTCCCCATAATGCCTTCTTGATTCTCCCCACTTGCTCCTTCCCCCACTTTTTTTTTTGCTGTGGGGGAGAAATCTGATTAGGAACTTAACCCACCACCCAAACCCTAGAATGAAACTTTTTCTAGAATGCCTTTGTGTGTGGAAGACTCAGCAATACATATCCCATAAACTTCAGCGCCAGGGTGGGGCTCTTGGTTCTGAAGTCTGATCTAGATGTAAGAGAATTCTGAGCCTGTGCCTGTGCCCACCTCCTTCTCTCTCCCCCCCCCCCACCATCACCCTAGTGGCAGAGAGGAGAGAGACAGCAGATCCCAGCAGATACAGAAGAGAAAGAGAAAGGAGCTGCCACTTTCAAAATGGTTCCCAATTATGTTAGGGAATTTTGAAGGTTAGTTGGTTCCATTTTTTTAGTTGGCTCAATAAACTCAGGGATAGATGTTCGGCTACCATTCCCATCATCTGTGAACCAATGGCCATGCCTGACAGGGCTGGTGGGAGTTGGAGTCTAAGAAAACATCTGCTTCTTCCTGAATTACCTATATTAATAGTGGCAATTCTAGGTGGCACATGTTGTTTTAGTAGCTTTAATTCCAGTTTCCACTTTACCTTCTCTCCCTTCTCCATTAGTCAACTGATATTCCTTTGAGTCTTCACTGTTGTCCATGTTTTCAATTTCATGGGATGTGTTAGAATTGCCATCAGTCAAAACATCTGGAACATCTAGAAGGGGTTTTTAAAATATATTTATATATACGTGACTGAATTATAATGATGGTGAATTATTTAGACAGCAATTCAAATGTGCTTTAATACATTTTAGCTCACTGCGTAACAATGAAAGTTGCTCTCAATGCTTGCATTTTACAAATTAGGGAAACTGAGACTGAGCAAGAAGAAGGCCACCCTCTTGTAAAGATGAGTTGAAATTTGAACTCTGGTTACAAACCCAACATGCAAGCGTTAGTAATATAGTTCAAATGCACTAGCATCAAATCATTAAAAACCTTCAAATTTTCAGGCATCAGTCTTGTGGGCTAAGGCCACATTGCAGACACGTAAGTATCCAACTTAATGTTAGACATCCTGGATAAAATCTCTCGTTACATACCGTATTGGCCTGAATATAAGCCTCACTTTCCCCCCAAATTCTGATCATGAAAAGTTAAAGTGCAGCTTATATTCGCGACCTTACGGTATGCAGCCAGGGGCGGGAGGCAAACAACGCCAGGAGAGCAGCAAAGCAGCGCCCATCCCGTGTGTAGTCCCCCATCCTCTCCCCCAAGGCCGGGGAGAGAGCGAGGAAGGGGAAAGGCCGCCGGCAACACAGCACAGCTCCCCCCCCCCCCCCCCGCTGCCCAGTATGCTGCCAGGAGCAGCAAGAAATAGAGCGGCTTATATTCAGGTATTTTTTCTTTCTCCCCCCCCCCTCCAATTTTAAAGGTGAGGCTTATATTTGGGTTTGGCTTATATTTGGGTGAGGCTTATATTCAGGACAATACGGTACTTATATGGTCATATGTGGGAAGTAAGAATCATCTTCAGTTTCCCAGGCTGGGAACTCTTTTAAGGATGGAGGAATTGGGGGGGGGGGCATCACAGCACAGTACCTGTTGGCTCTGTTTGCTCCCGAGAGTGGCTGAGGTCCATGCCAGCTGGTGAATCTGAAAAGAGGCCAAGAAAGAATTTAAATCTCTAAAGATTGTATAACGCTAAGTGACAATTCTGCAATGAGACTGGAAGGGCTGATCCTGGTCCAAAATTGTGTTGTCCAAACATACTCTTCCCGTGTGTGTGTGTGTGTGTGTGTGTGTGTGTGTGTGTGTGTTCAATAAACAGAACAATCCATTAAATAGCCAAGAGGTGCATATAAAGAATGGAGAGAAAACCCTCTCATTCCTTAGAACATGGGTTATGTAGTCCAAGCATTCTTACACCTTTGCTTCACCCCTTATTAAACCACAACCAAACTACAAAATTAGACCATGGCAAATGGCCTTGGTCAGAAAAGAATATAAAAAAACCCCTGAAGTGTTTTATGCATTATATCACTTAAAAAAAAAAAAAAATCCTCTCAGGCCTGCCTCCAGCCTATCTTTCTGCTTCTCTCCTTTCAAACTTCCCTTAAAATCCTATGTTTCTGTAAATCTTTTGGCTTAAACAACAAATTTCTGAGGAACAGACATGGGCATCTCATAACATTCCTATTAATGAGCTTTATAACAATCAATCAATAGTATCTTAATATTTTCTCTTGAATTTTTGAAGACAATGCTTTAATTTTCTGTTAATTATGTTGCTTTGAAAGTTATACTTTTATATTTGACTTCCTTCAATAACACTTTATTCTGGATTGTTTTATTCGATGTTTTAATGCAGGTCGAAAACTGCTTTGAGATTCTTTTTCCTTAAAAATATAAAGCAGTATAGAAATGAAATGAATAAAAACAATGATATCCAAATAATATCAATAAATGTTTGTTGGATATGAAAGGCATTCAGATACAGACATTGTGCAAGATTTTGGTCCTGTTTATACATACGGACCTGTGGAGAGAAGTCCTAGATTCAGGATGAGGAATCTGTGGCCTTCCAGATGTTTTTGGTTCCAGTTCCCATTCTATATTCACTATGCAGATGAGAGGCCAACAGCAACTCGAAGGCCACAGTTTCTCCATGCCTGACTGAGACAAAATCCAAGGGATGATTGTATATGACATTGCTCTCAATCCCAGAAATATTTTATTGGGGTGTTTAAAAGGAGCAGCGAAACCAGCAGAATTAAAACAACAATTCCATTCATTTGCTACTGCACTGATCGCTGGAAAACCTCGCAATTCCTCTTAATTTCAAAGTAGTTAAAAATTGGATGTAAACGCATTGCTAATTAACTTGTTTTTCAAGAAGCTACTCACTATCTCTTGAGTGATACTAATGCCTATTTTAAAAAGTTGCTGTGTTACCTTGACGACAAGGAGTATCAGAAAGAGAGAGAGCTAGATAAAATTGCTTCGCAAGAGAAACAAAGATTAAGGTTGTGATCCTATACCAGCTGCTGGGATTAAGGCCCACTTAGCACAAGTAGAGGATCGCCCTGTTAATTTGTATTGAAGACGGAGGTTTTCTGCACCCCTGGAATCTATGCATATAGGGTCTGGAATGTGAACTTTCCATTATTGGGTTGATTTGTTGCTGTGACATATATAGTTGTCATGCCTCTGGCATGAACAATTAAAACCTCACTTTGAAGAAGCTACTATTGAAATCAAGTTAATAGGTTTATTGAAAGACTGTCTTTAAAGATAAATCTCTGGAATAATACTTTTGTAGATGAGGCACAACCTTTTTTCTCTGTTGTAGATGTGCCAATCCATTTATTCTGTGCCAGGGCAATTTAAAATTAGTCTCAATTAGATTATTTTTGGAATTGTAAATGTGTTAATTATGGGTGGCGTTCAAGTAGGGTTTTTTTCAGAGCTGACCTCATATGGTATATAGAAACATGCAGTGCTTTTTTTGTAAAGCAAAATTAATTAGTTAATGAGATGTTGTGTGACTCATATCTTGATAAAATTGTCATGGGTGCCAGCACAAAATGGCTGCCATGGGCAGCAAAAAATAAATAAATTAAAAGGAGATGCCAGCACTCCATGTTGGTGAGTACTGCCACAGAAACAACACCAGGCACATGTAAACAGTGAAGCCTGGTGGAAGTGAAATGCAAAAAAACCCACCTATTTATGGCAATTAAAATGAAAGCTCATACCAGGATTAGCTGCCCTCCAGATTTTGTGGACTACAACTCCCATCATCTCCAGCAATTGGCCCTGCTGGCTAGGGCTGATGGGAATTATATTCCAAATTATCTGAGGGGCACCAGGTCTGCCAGTCCTGGCTTATACTTATTTGGCATACATTTACAGCACAATCCTCTACCTGTCCAGGTATGTGTATCTAGGATTCCAACAGGTACGTGTGTACAGGATTGCAGTCTTCAGCTGTAATAAAATAGTCATAGGCTCTATGCTTGGCATTTTCTTACCCTCGGATCACACTGTATTTCTCTCTCAACACCTCTCAATACCTGCCAACTGCGGGTGAAGACTTCACACATCTGGAAGGAGACTGCAGTCCCCAAAAACCCCTACCATATTAAATGTGTCAAGTCTTTGAGGTGCCACAAGACTCCTCCTTGTTCGCACTAAATATAAACTTGCTCACGTTGAAGGCCTTTATCCCCTTCACCTGCCTTCCTGTTCTGTCCCACAGAAACCCATTTCCTGTCAGCCCCTTTGTTCACACTCCTGTCTCCTCGGCACTGCCTGCCACATGATTTCCAACCTCTAGAGCAGCTCCCCGCCCCAGCTCAAAGCCAAAACCACCTTCTGCAAAAACCCTCCTGAATTCCTCCTTTAGCGTCTCCTCGCCACCATCTGTCAAGGCCAGACCACATGGTTCATGAAAGTAACACATTTAACAGGGCAGCTTTTTTTTTTAAAAAAAAATAGCCATTGCAAAAAAAAGGTGGCCCCAAAACAGCCGTCATTTTCCTGGTAGGCAGGGGGTGATGTATTAGCTGCCTTCCTCCTGGGGAAAAAGTGGCTGGTGAGGTTGGGGGGCAATTTCATCAGAAATATGCTGACCATAGAGGAAGGGGAAGGCTTAAATTCCCTCCTCGCACCCCATATCCTAGGCCCTATAATAACCCTGCCGCTGCAATTGCTTTTGATTTGAATGGCATTCATGCCAGTAGTGGCCACATTGCCAATATGGCTTCCCAACACTGCCGGTTACCAAGAGGGACTACTGTGCATTGCAAAGGATTCTGGGGCATGTTTCAGGATACACAGAGTGCTAAGCCTGCCCTTTGGGGCGCCACCAACGCTCTGCACTGATCCTGCACACCTTGAACGTTACCGAGAGGCCTGCTGGGCCTCACTGTCGCCCTCTGCCAACAGGGAATGCGCAAAGTTGGAATAAACCAAACTTATTTCTGCTTTGAAGACAGGAGTGCCTGGTGTGCTCTGGTCCATGGGGTCACAAAGAGTCGGACACGACTAAACGACTAAACAACAATTCCTGCTTTTCCACTGTGAGCTGCTGGCTTTGGATTTTATTTTTTAAAAATTGGACAACTGGTTAGGGCCTAGGGGCATAGCTGTCAACTTTCAGATTTGAAAATAAGGGATCAGCAGCCTCACCTGTCCTGGGGACAGTCTACGGGATATCTAACAATCCGGGATAGCAGTGGGAAGCAGCGGGAAACAGCGCTGGAATAAGGGAATTTCCCGCCAAAAAAGGGAAGGTTGACAGCTATGGCTAGGGGGAACATGTCCAAGTATGGAGTCCAGCAGTCTGACGTGGGGGGCTTGGGATGGATGTGGGGGCAGAATATATATACCGCCGCCACTGCGAGCAAGGCCTGTCATTTACTGGTTGGTTGGCAACCCTAGCTGAAAACTGCAGGGAAAGTTTATCAATGGTGCAGAGCCACCCTGCAAGCCGTTTGTCTGCCATGACATATCGCAAAACCCCTGATAAGCTGGCTGAGGAATACTGACTGAAAACCACTTTTTGAGGGAGAGTAATCAAGCGTGCATCTCTTCTAATGGTCTCTCTGCTTCTCTCTTTCTCCATCCTTTGATCTCCTTATCTGAGAATCTGATGTCTGTTTAAAAAGAGAAAGAAACTTGGTCCTGGCTGTTACATAACTGCAAAACTTAGCTCACATGAAGCGGCAGGAAAGTGTTAACCGCTTCCCTTGCTTCACCACCAAGGTTTATGGAACATATATGGGGCCTCTGCAACATCCGAGTAGAAGAACTTTGATAGCAGAAGGCCTTTCCAAACCACTGCCATGCACCACTCCTTAAATTTTTTTCTTCTTCCTGAAGATTAAAGTATTGCTTCTCGGATCTGACACCACATTATCTGGTGGTGAGGGGACAGAGCAGTTCTGTTACCCAGTCTCTGTGTGTTTTCCTTTTTGTTTTTTGTTTTGTTTTGTTTTTGCTTTCTGACCAGTTGCTAGAAAATCAGATTAAAACTGCCCCTTGATGTTCAACAACAGGAATAGAGAACCGGACGCCATCCAAATTGTGTTGGAATACAGTTCCCATCAGTCCCAGCCAACATGACCAATGGCCGGTGTGTGTGTTGTAGTCCAGCAACATCTAGATGACACAAGCTTCCCTGCCCACTTTTAGAAACAGCCTGCTCTGACCCAGGGCCAGGCCCACCCATAAGCCAAGGTGAGGCAACTATCTCAGGCATTGGGGACAGGCTCGTGCCTTGCAACATCCTGCAGTTAAGCTGCTAAAATATAAATAGACATGTAATCCACCAATGCTATTCTTTGGGGGCAGTCATGCAGGCAGGAGTGGAACCACTGCAAAACAGTGCCCCCAACTCCTAACCCGCAGGATACCATGGTCAATAGTATAAAAACTGGATGAGGAATCTAACAGCAGCAGTAGGGTTGCACTCCACTGCCTCGCCTTCAAGGGAGGTCATCTGTCAGGGTAACCAGGGCTGATTCTGTACCAAATGCAGACCTGAATCCAGAGTGGAAAGGGTCCAGATAATCGTTTCCTCCAATAGCACCTGCAGCTGAATCACCACCAACCTTGCAAGAACCTTACCCCAAGAGTGGATATTAGAAATGGATGGGGGTGGTAGCTGTGGAACATCTCAGAATCCAGTGAAGGCTTTTTCATCAGCAGGAATACCACCACCTTCTTCAAAGCAGGTGTGACAACCCTTTGGTGTAAATATGTGCTAACCACCCTCTGGACTCACCGCTACCCTGGAGTCAGCCCTCACCCTGGCTTACATGAACAAGTGAGGAGGGGCAAGGGTGAGAGGGCAAGTGGTTGGATAGCCGGAAGCACCTTGCCCACATCCTCAGACCTCAGTAGCTGGAACTGAACCCAGAGAATTGGCTATGACAGTGTTCTGGATGTCTCACCGGAGAATATATTAGCATCCAGCAGCATCCAGGTCTGTATAAAAGTGAACCATTTTGCCCTATTTAACTCTTCACAGCAGGCCTTGAATGGTTCCAGTGCCCCCACGGACAGCTGTCCAACATTAGAGAACCAAAATGCACAGGCTTGATTGAGTTTTGTACTTTTAAAAAAAACTTATTAGTGAAATAGTGGGAGATCTACAAGCCTGCAGGAAAGAGGATTCATCTTGTCAAAATATTAAAGATAAGTGTTTGACACAACACCCCTGAGCTGGCAGGTGTCAAGGAGTGGGGGGGGGGCCTAGATGTCACCCATGGATCACTAGTTGCTAATCTCTGCCTTAAATAATCAATTGTGGCTCTGTCACTTGCACTTCATTGACAGATTGCAAGGAAAGGGAGCTTAATTTGAGTCGGAGCCCACCACAGATGCCCACCATCTATTACACAATGGTCTAAAGAACTTAATGCTTTTGCTACGTTTGCACATACTTTTCATAAACACCAATCTCACTTGGATACCGATTTGGACATTTGGGTAGCATCTATTGAGCTATATGAGTAAACTAAAATGGACATATTGATAGTTATTGTATTGTTAATATGAGATGATTGGCGGGGGCCTTCCTCTGCTCCTTTTTGTTTTGTTTTCTTGAATTAATTTTTGCAGTTAAAAAAGAAATCAAAAAAGGACTCACCAAAGTTTAGCCCCCAAAGAGGTACTGAATGCAAGCAATTGGTTCTGAAAAGTAGGATGTAGCAATAAATATAAAACAAATGTCCCTGAACATATGCAGAGTTCATTGCTCTTAACAGTGCATGACTATACCCAGGCCTCCGTGAGTCTGGCCATATATCTGGGATTGAAGGGGATGAGCTTCTAGGCCAGAGGATGTGGGTTCAAAGAAGACTTGAACCGTGGTCAACCATCTCCCACCTGGAATCTTCCAGAGGTTTTGGACTGGCAGGCTGGAGGTGATGGGAGTTGTAGTCCAACATAATCAGGAGGGCACTAAATTGGAGAAGGCTGCTTTAGAAATTGAGTAAAACAACCTTCGAAGAATTAACACCATCTCAATAATAACAGAGAGCTTTTGAAGATAAACCAGAAAGAAAATGACTAGAAGCATTGAGATTTTAGAAAAAAAGGATTCACCTGCTATCTACTTATCCAGGTTGGAAATCATATATATCTTCCAACAATTCATAGATTAAAACTGAGCCTTTCATGTAAATACAACAACAACCCATTCTCACACCCAAGAGTGATGCTCATGGAAACCCCCTCCCAAAATTGCACACTACTGAAGTCTCATCTGTTCTTGCTATTTATATATTTACTCTGCAAGCAGTGTGGTTTGCACTGCAGTGCCTTCTCAAGCAGGGAATATTAGTAAACTGACCAGAGAATCCTACAGCTCCTCAACTTTAGAAAGTTCAATCTCACAATAGATCTGGCTGCCCCTATTACAAATAGCAGCAACTCAAAACACATTAAAACTGTTTATCTGGATAGAGAGTTTTCCAGATTTTGTCAGACTACAAATCCCATCAGCCCCAGATAGCGCCAGTCAATGGTCAGGTGATGGGAGTTGAAGTCGAGCAACACCTGAAGGGCTACAGGTGTCTATCCTTGAAGCAAATGTATTTCCATTCATGGGCACTAAAATCATGACGCATTCCCCGTTCCAAGAGTTAAGTTCTGGAGAGAGAGTCTGAATCCTAAAGAATTACAGCTCTAGCAATGCACACTTAATATGTTTTTAAAAGTGTAATCACTCCCAAAATCTCTCCAAATAACAAAATGGGGATGATACACAGGGACAGACAACAGACAACAGGGACTGTCCCTGGTAAAGAGAAATAGTTGGAGGTGTATATGAGTTCACTTCAATCTTGCACAAAAATCAAGCAAGCTTGTTTCAGGGGTACGAGATGACGGGACATCGCTAAAACATACATTTATTCCACTGTCTGCTAATATTTGATACTAAGATTGTGATTTCATACTTTCGTAAACTGACACACTCATAGGCAATGCAAATAAAGAGGTCACATCTTATGCAGAACTCAGCATTCACGAAATGAAAATATTGCCAATGCAGGATCCAGTGAAAACCAAAATCTGATTCCTGCGACCTATTCCCGGGTTTTTCTTTTTTCTTTTTTTTTTTTTTGGTGAAGCTCCTGTGCCCTCACCAGCTATGTTGGCAGGCAGAACTTCACAAAATTCAGCTTTTCCTAGAATTGGAAATGGGGGAAATGGTCAAACCTCCCCCCCCCACGTTAACGTATTGACTGTTACAGAACTGTTTAAGTCACAAGAGACCTCTCAGAAATTTTGTGTTCAAATGAAATGTCCTTCTGCAGCTGTACAGAGGAGACCAAACTACGCAGCATGAAAAGTTCATACAGAAAATTCACTTTATCCGCTAAGGTAAGGAGGAAAAGAATGAAGAGGAACAATATCTGAAACAATGGCAAAACCAAGCAATACCCACCCACGTGCCCTAGCTTAAAAGCCTGTTTGATAGCTATATATTATAAAGGCCAAACCATAGATCTGGCAAGAGAACTGGGTACAGAAACCCAGGTCATCTAAAAAGCAGTGAGGAGACGACATAATTTTCAAAGAAGGATTGGCTGCGGTGAATGGTCACTTTCCCAGCCTGCAAAGGCCAACTGGGGGAAGCAAATCTCGAGTGCCAGTAGGTTGAAAAATAGTTGGAGGGGGGACAACTCTGAGTGGGAAAGCAACCAGTGGGGAAAGGATTCAGCGTTCTCCCTACATTCTTCCCTGCCTCTTAAAATCTCCCCAACGTTGCTTTTCAATAAAGCAAAAAAGGAAACAGTTGAGGCTTTGCTTCTGCACGTTACAAGGAGGGCATTTTGCTTCTCTCAATCTTTGAAGCCTTGCTAAAGCTGTGCCCAAAGAACAGGAGCCGGGGAGCAAACTGCCATTTCAGCATTCAGCTTTGGGAGGGGGCCATTAAGAGATGGGGAATGAGATTCACAGAAGGATTTAAAGTCCTGCAAATATGGGGATTGGGGGGGGGGAGTTCTGGGGAGAAGCAGTCCATTTTAAAACAGTATGTTCCAGTGAACAAAGTTAGAACTGCTGTTGCCTGTTTTAAGCCTCCCCACTTTTTTGCAGGGTGGGTGGGCGCGACAACAAAGGAATTTGACCCTATGGCATTCATAGCCACAGGCCTATGTAGTTGCTTATGGTAATAGTCGCTTGGCGTTTAGAACTAGTGAGGTGCTCCTGAGGAAGATTGCCAAGTAGCCTGAAACTCAGTAGAACCCAAGGATTCCTTTCTCTGCCTTCCCTAAATGGAAACCAAGGGAAATTGGGCAAAGTTTAAAAAGTTGGGAGCAACTTTTTGAGGAGCAAACCTCATGTTGAGACTTTCAGAGGGAGAGGGAGTGAGAAATTGCATGCTAGACCAATCATCCCCAGAGCTAAATTAGGGTTGCCGTATTTTGAAGAGCAAAAAAAAAAAAAAAAAAAGAGGACGACTCTCATTTTAAATACCCCCTACTATATGTAGGTTATAGAAACTGTGATATATTGCTAAGGGGGAGAGGAAAAGAGAATAGGAAAGCAAGTCTTCGGCTACCCAGTTATGTCTATGTCTCATCCAGAAAGTATGGCAAATTTTAAAAATCCACTCGGACAGAAATTTTACCCCTGAAAAAGAGGATGTGTCCTGGAAAAAGAGAACACATGGCAACCCTATAAATATCAATGGTGGAATGCAGCTTAAAGAAATCTTCTTGCTTTTGACATTTAAAAACAAAGAATGAAAGAACGTGCTGCCATGCTATTTTTCTGCTTGGCACTAGATTTCAGAGAGAAGAAATCTGGGTGTACAGAGAAAACATTATATCCTTTGAGCTGCGTATCCTTCATCCAAATGGAATCCCCACACAAAAAACACATCTGCTTTTATAGTGTAATACCCCCTTTGCCAGAGAGGAACCTTATCACTGGATAAAGCACCTGGTAGGACCACCACATTTTAGCACTAAGCAAACACCTGCAGCTCAATCCTTATTTGTATTGACTCAGAGGAACACCCTCTGACTTCAAAGGGGCTTTCTTCTAAGTAAACATAGCTAGCATTGACGCCCCCTAAGAAGTAAATATTTATTGAAGATCATACTTGGCAGCTACAAATTCACTTGCCAATTTTTAAAAAATAAATAAATGAATGAATAAATCATGAAATCTGCTTAGGAAGTGGCAGTTATCAAATAAAAATATCTGATACAAAAGCCATCCCTTTACAGGTTACAATCAATATCCCAACCTCTTATTTGCTGGATGAAGAGTTCTTTGGAATTCAAAACACAGAATGTTAACAGAGGTCAGTCTGATGACAGATCGGGCATACCAATTTTATATCTCCTGGCAAAGTGCTTTGAATGCCAAGCAAAATTAACAATTAAACCCGTTTAAATTGTTAACAACTGCCAGATTAACATCTGAGACAAAACAACAAGCAACACTTGCAATGTCACATCCAAAGGAAGAGACACTCCTTACAATCCACAAATGAGTGACCCTAGCAATTGTTATTTTACAAACAACCTGATCCTATTGATGTTCACTTGTAAATCTTCCTTACTCTGAAGCAAGTGTGCACAAGATTGCAACCTCACTTTACTTTGTAAACCAATTTGGCTGAAATTTTGAAGTTTTGACCTATGAAATATGTATTGTACTGGTGTATATTTTATACCTCTCGGTATGTATGTATTCTGAGCATGTATTCTGCGCATGAACTAAAGAGAAACATAACATGTTTCTCTTTAAACAAATGGGAACAGGAGAAAGTATTTCCTCAAATATAGCCAGCGATCAACCTGCGCTGCAACCATCCCACCAGAAGAGTTCAGCTTTATATTGTATCCTTAAGGTACTTTTAAGGTTGTGATTCCAGAAATCCACATCTTAGTGGCCAATAAAAAACAACAACTGGGGTCTAGGAAAGAAAGTAGCACTTCATAAATCTTGCCATTCTAGAGCGTGTATTTTAAGGCGGTTCAGCACTTTTTAAAAAAAATATTTCTCATTGCAAAATTCTAATGGAAGTAGAGAGGAAAGCGAAGTAGAAAAGTCCAAGAAAACAATAGATTTCACCATCATTTGCACATAACAAGTGGCGTCTGGGTAATACTATTATCGCAGAATTCCTTTGTCTTTGTGCGTGCGCTTCATTGTTGGAAGAGCAGGGTTGAGTAAAGAATTGTACAAAAGCTGTGAAACAGGAGAGACTGCATTGTTTGGTCTGCTGTTCTAAGTTCTCATCACGGCAAAGCGGTATTTGAAAAAAAGAAGAAGCAATAATTCCTAAGGGCAGAATCCTTTCCCTGCCCTAGTGTTTATTTCGTTGTCCCACTTTGCACAGAAGCAGGACACCAGGACCCCACAGAGAGTGAGAGGTCAGTGTACCTCCTACATCCCTGGCATCCCTTTTGAAATCCTGTCTCGTGGTTCCCAGGAGCTTCTGTGGATGTGGATGTGTGTGGAGATGAAGAAGAAGAAGAAGAAGAAGAAGAAGAAGAAGAAGAAGAAGAAGAAGAAGAAGAAGAAGAAAGGCGATCAGCTATGAAACTGTGCACTACTTGCACATGAAAATAAAAGGAAAGGAAAGGAAAGGAAACCAGGGTTTTGCTGAAACAGAACTCGTCAGAATTGTATCATCTCTCACCTTCCATTTTGTTCTGCAGCAACTGCTCCAGATGCTTCTCTTCTGGGTCCTGGGATTCCTCTGGACTTTCAGAAAGAAAATAAGATTCCCAACCTGGCAGGCTTCTGCTTCAAAAGGGAGCTGTCTTGCATCGCAGCAATGACACTCAGGGCTTGTCAGGGAAGGACAGGAAATACTTGCATGTTGTGTAGGAACAGAGCGCCCCCAGGTGGTGGGGGGAGGTGGCAGATGTGGTGCAAAAACATAATACAGTAACAAGGCACAATTTTTTTAGTTGCTGTTACTCATTTGTTGGGGGGGCAGGAATCCAGCCGTCCTTCTCCTAGTTAAGGAAGCATCGCTTCTCCAGTACTCAGACCACAGTGTATTGATCTGGGAGGTCTTCTCCCCTAACTGTGCGTCTGTCGGCTGCTTCTCCCTGTTTGATTCAGATTACTTAAAACCATTGTAAACATTAGCAGTGCACTTCTGTGCACATTTATGCAGAAGTAAGCCACACTCTCTTCAATGGGACTTACTCTCAGGTCAGTTTGTATAGGACTGTGGCCTAAAGGTTACAAACACAATTTAGCCTAACCTTCCTCTCAGGGGTTGTTGTGAAGATGAAATGGGGAGGAGGAAGAACATGGTTATGTACACAACCTTGAGATCCTTAGAAGATAAAGTATATTTCTATGGTATATAAATGAAATAAATAAATAAAATGATTAAATAAAGCTAGTGAGACCACTACTGACTGAGGCCTGAATGCTGATGGGCAACTTCAAGGCCCCTCTTGCTCTCCTTTCATAGGGTTCTTTACCTTTTAGGGACAGATTTTTCCAACTACTGTCCTCATCTCTTCAAAGATAATAATAATAATAATTTATTATTTATACCCCAACCATCTGGCTGGGTTTCCCCAGCCATTCTGGGAGGCTCCCAACAGAATATTAAAAACACAATAAAACATCAAACGTTTAAAACTTCCCTAAACAGGGCTGCCTTCAGAGGTCTTCTAAAAGTCAGGTAGTTGTTTATTTCCTTGACATCTGATGGGAGGGTGTTCCACAGGGTGGGCGCCACTACCGAGAAGGCCCTCTGCCTGTAGCCTCACTTCTCACAGTGAGGGAACTGCCAGAAGGCCCTCGGAGCTGGACCTCAGTGTTCGGGCTGAACGATGGGAGTGGAGACGCTCCTTCAGGTATACTGGGCCGAGCCCGTTTAGGGCTTTAAAGGTCAGCACCAACACTTTGAATTGTGCTCGGAAACATACTGAATAATCTCCTCTTTGAAGTAGGGCACAAGACCAACCTATTCCTTTTTTAAATAATAATAATTTATTTAACATAATTATTACAAAATATAAGCAAAATATTGCAAATACATACATAAATACATACATATTTCAGATAAACACACATATATAAAAAAGAACAAAAGAGAAAAGAAGAAGAAAAGAAGAAAGAAAGAAAAATAGAGAGAGAAAACAAGAAGAAAAGTTGGAAGAATTTCTTCCAAATTTATTCTACAAATATCTCAATATGAAAATATTAATAAAATTTCATTGACTTCCATCGCTTACACTGCACTTCTATATACATTTTAAGCAAGATTGTATCTGTTATTCTGTATTATTCCCATACAACCTCACACAAATATTCTAATCAATAAGTTTTCTAAATCTTTCATAAACCTATTCTAAACAAAACCAATACTTTACATTCAATCTTTGTCTACATAAATAATCATTTAAACATTTCCATTGTTTCTGGATTATATTTTTTGGTTTATGTCTTATCAAATCAGTCAACTTTGCTAATTCCAAGTATTCGCATAATTTATTCTGCCATTCTTCTTTAGTTGGAACATAATTTCCTTTCCAAAGACCAACCTATTCCTTAGCCCACTCTGAGTGGGCCAGTGGGACCTCAGTCACTCTCTGGAAAGTGAGCAGGAGACTTGAGAACCCAGCCAATGCCTCCCCTACAACAGCATCTTGCAGGGCAAGATGGGCTGCGGAAGGCCAGGCTGTCTTCCAGAGATGCACATTTGCCATGACGGACTCTCATAAACCTCCAGAGAATCCCGAGGTTCTCCGGAACAACCGAGGCAGAACAGTAGCCATGGTTACTAGAAAGACAAGTTGACAAGTCTGTTGGCTTGACAGTTGGAACGCTGACTGGACGCAGGAGGGTTATCTCCCTTTGTTTCCCCCTTCTCCTCCCCTTATGGACAGAAGGCTGAGAGGGCCAGAGTAGCAGAAAAGGATGGACTCTCCATTGCACCATGCAGGGCGGCAGCGGTTGGTCGCCCCTTCCCCTGTACATCGCCCCCCACCTTCTCCTCACGATGGGGGTCATGCTGAATGCTCTCATGGCCTTGACCCAAGGTAACTGACGTCCATTTTACAATGGATTGGCCAATGGTATGCAGGTCTGGGTGCCGGGATTCCCCAGGGGGCAGGACCAACCGGCCGATGAGTATCGCTTGGGTCCGCCCCTTGGTGGTTCTCAGGCCTAGCCTTCTCGCAGAGGGTACAGAAACTGGGTGGGATGGGGGGAACCATTACATATACAGTGGTACCTCGGGTTACGTACTTAATTCGTTCCGGAGGTCCGTTCTTAACCTGAAACTGTTCTTAACCTGAAGCACCACTTTAGCTAATGGGGCCTCCTGCTGCCGCCACGCCGCCGGAGCACGATTTCTGTTCTCATCCTGAAGCAAAGTTCTTAACCCGAGGTACTATTTCTGGGTTAGCGGAGTCTGTAACCTGAAGCGTATGTAACCCGAGGTACCACTGTAATTAAGTCTGTTGCAAAAAACAACCAAAATGGGTCTTGTTGTGGCACCTTAAAGATGGACACATTTATTTTGGCAGGTTTTGCGGGCAAAAAATTCTCCAAGGTGCTGGCTTCTTCTATGCCCTTCAATCTGACTCATTCGCATTCTGCTGGAGCCAACTTGTGTGCCACATCAAGTATTTTGGGTAGAACGTTAGGGTGGCTTACCACGTAAACACCATCGGATGAAATTCCCTGTTCCTACGCCATTTTGAGAGGTGTAGGAGGCCTGTCCTGTGTTTGCAGCTGGCCACATTCACAGGGCTGGTGCAAGAGGTCCTGCTGCTTGCAGCAAATGCAGAGCCACTGCCCGCCCGCCCCCCGCCCCCACAGCACCACACAAGGACTTCCATCTGCTTCCTGCTCCTATTCCTATAGATTGTGTGGTCCTTCCAGAGTAAGGTAAGGTGGGTCATGTGGCCCCAAAGAGCACCAGTTCCAGACCCTCTTCCGTCAGACAAACCACCTACCAACATCTTCATTTTATTGGGATTGAACCTCACTTCATATTCAGACCCTACTATACCTCCAGTTAGCTCAGGGCAGCTTGCATTGCATTGTAGTGCTTGATATCTTCACAACAACTCTGTGAGGAAGGGTAGGCTGAGCACTGACTGGTCCAAGGTCATGGAGCAAGCTTCGTGTGAGTTGAGATTTAACCCCAGGTCTCTGTGGTTCAATCCCATGTGCCCTAATCATTTTATTTTCCCCACAGTCGAAAATGAAGTGGGCAAAGAACAGTATTCTGTTACGTCAGTTAAAAAGAATTACATTTATGGCAATACCCACCATAAAGGTAACATTTTATTTTTCCATTTCTAAAATTAAGATGGTGCATGGAATACAGTGTGTGTGTGTGTGTGTGTGTGTGTGTGTGTGTGTGTGTGTGTGTGTTGTTGTTGTTGTTTACCAATGAAAGGAGCAGAGATAATTCTTAGAAGTTCAACAGGAGCATCGTATCCTGTTTGTGTCACTTTATTGAAAGAGGTCTAAACCACTGAGCCGCTTGGGCTTCCCAATCGGAAGGTTGGCGGCTTGAATCCCCACGATGGGGTGAGCAGTTTGAAAGCACACCAGTGCAAATAGATAAATAGGTACCGCCTTGGCAGTAAGGTAAACAGTGTTTCTGTGCACTCTGGCTTCTGTCACAGTGTTCCATTGCACCAGAAGTGGTTTAGTCATGCTGGCCACATGACCCAGAAAGCTGTCTGTCGACAAATGCCAGCTCCCTCAACCTGAAAGCAAGATGAGCGCCACAACCCCATAGTCGCCTTTGACTAGACTTAACTGTCCGGGGCAGTGCTGGATTTATGTATAGGCTAAGTAGGCTGAAGCCTAGGGCCTCTAAATCTAGGAGGCCTCGCCACCATGCCCTCTCCCCAGTACCAGAGTCTCCCCTCCCCCAAAATTGCAAACCCAATACTTCACGTGAGGGCAGACAACTTGGGCCTCTAAATCTAGGGGGCCTCGCCAGCCTGCCCGCTCCCTAGTGCTGCAGTCTTCCCTTTCCCAAAATTGTAAACCCAAGACTTCATGCAAGGGCAGGGCAACTCAGGCCCAGCAACTATTAGACTCAGGGCCAGCCAGTGGGGCCCAATTTGAAGCAGTGGGGTGCACTTTTTTATTATTTTTGTAGGGCCCCACTTCACAGCCAAAGTCTGCAAAATCTTATAGATATAAATAAAATCCACCTAGATTGCCCTGGTGCAGGGGCCCCCTTTGGAGCGGCCCACGGTGCCCAATTTGGCCCAATTGCTCCAATTGCCTTAAGATCAGCCCTGATGAAACTGTGCAGGGGTTGGACTGACAAGCCCCGCACCTTCTAGGTCCCTGGTGTCACCATTCAGAGTACAGACTAAAGGAATTGTTATGGAAATAAAGGGGGGGCACTTATTGGAAATCAGTTTTGTAACCTCTTCCCCCCCAAACCCTGAGACAATGAGCCCAGCCACCTTTTATTCACAGTCGCATAAGCACTACACTACAGCATGGCCATAAACTTGTATGTTCAACTGCTGAAATATACACCCAATATGTAGCAATGGAGATTTATGTTACTGCTTTATGAATGAACACTGTGTTTTATAAACAGACTCTGTATTTTTTGAATTAACTAAGAGCCACCAATAGGGAGCTCTAGAATCCGACAGCTAACCAACTGGATACTACCAAACAGCAACCCCTATTGCTGAAAGCAGGTAACCAGTAGGGAATGCTTCAGCTCAGCCTTTGCACTGTTGACTGAACACCCCCTGCTGTGCAGATAATGGAGAAAGCTCGTAAATTGTATCCCTTCTGGCATCCTGGCCAACTCTATTACGCTGGTATAAACCCTGGTGCACCAGAAGTACAGAATAGCAACAAATAAAATCCGTTCATATGTCAGCAACTGATAAGACTTGTCAACCAGTTCTTCCAAAGTCTTCCTAAATTATAAAGCTCCAAAATACAGGCCAAAAGAGAGCAGGACTGGGAAGAGTGAAGCATACAATGGGCACCAGCAGTGAAAAGGCCCTGCTCCATGTAGCTCCTGTCTTGTCATTTGATAGAGTGCCCACTTGCCCTCCTTCTTGACATGGAATGCTCTCTATTGGAGTCTCCAGGTCCACTACAAAGACCATAAGAAGGGAGATCAGGGACCTTGACGTTCCCAAGAGCTGTTAAGCAAGCAAGCAAGCACATAGGTCACCTTTGTTACAGTCAGGACACCTATGTCCTGGCCAAGCATGCACCCAATCTTGTTTTTGTAAAACCTTGTTTGTCCTCAGTAACCAAAATTATATTATCAACATATACAAGCAGAAAAGTTGTTTTCCTTCATTTGGAAGGAATCGTACAAAACAAAGTGGCACTAATAAAGGAAAGTTCCATGTTGGCAGCAGAAAGCAAACTAAAAATGCTTTTGCTGTTCATCAAAACTATCCAGCAATTTCAAGTTATAGGAAAATCGATGCTATGAAGAGTAATCCTTCTAGTTGGTTAATTAGTTCGGCAACTTCCATGCACATGCTAAATATTTCCGCTAAGTGTTAAATGAACTAATCAGAGGCAGCTACAGGAGAGCTATGAGATTCAGGTGAGGGTCAGATGCCTTGTCAATCCCAGCAGGTATATAAGAGGACAACACGGCCTGCCCAGACCGCAAAAGGTTTACAAAGTTCAGTTATTGCAGAAGTTTGTCAGTATTAATTTTATGCATTTTTGTTTATAACACTTTTCCATTTTCTTCTAGCTGTGGGGGTGGGGGTGGGGAAGGGCCTCACAAGTGGAGTAACCTAGGACCTCTCTTCATCTAAATCCGGCCCTGGTACAGGGTCCTTTACCTTTATCTTTACTTATGCTCAGGATATGACCATTTTTCAACATCTTCTTCTTCTGCAGTGAATGTCTATGTCAAAGTACACAGAGACAGCCCCTTTCTAGTGTGCATGGACTTGTCACTTTCACAAAGTGAAGTCATAGACCCCAACTACATATGGATTGGGCCAGATGGACTGAACCTGAGACGTGAGTTACCTTTTTGGCAGAATCAGAAATCATAGAGTTGTAGAGTTGGAAGGGACCATGAGGGTAATTTAGTCCAACCCCCTGCAATAGAAAGGATCAATAGGCTTTCTAGCTCAACTCCCTCCTGAAGACAGGGCTACAAACTCACCCCCTCCACATGGAGAGATGGATTCACCCATACACCATAATGTGCCACAACCAGAGTGCCAGAGTAGCACATAAATTAGGTGCTTGTCTGCTGGGATCCAAATAACTGTGTAACTACTTCCATTTGCCCAAGAGGTTATTGGGCTTGTGTTTCCTGACTTTCAGTTGCCCTGGCGCATGGCAAATCACTTTTGAAATTGACAGCTGGGAAATTATATGGTTTCCTATTATATGGTTAAACAGGGTCATTTATTTGGGTATCTGCGCTAATAGTGACTTCTAATGGTGGCAGCTGCCCCAGCACAGAAAGCAAAATTAGGATGCCATTTGCATGTATTGCAGGACTCCTTCCACCAGATCCTTTGCATGCCTGCAGCTGCCTTAGAGCACAGATTCTCTAGGCTCATGTATGTTGCATGTCTGTTGACCTGGCTTTACCTTTCTTTCTTTCTTTCTTTCTTTCTTTCTTTCTTTCTTTTTTTCTTTCTTTCAGGGAAAAGTTATGTGAATCTCACAGCTACTGGAAAGTTGATGGTGCACGGTTTTACAGAGCACCTGTCTGGATCTTACACTTGCACACTTTCTTACAGAGTTTTACAGCCCGACATGAAAGGAGAACGAGAGATATTCAAGACATATAGGTTTATGGTGTATGGTAAGAGAAGCAAGTCCTGTGTTGCCTGTGCCCTCCTAACTCTTGCTCTAGGCCTTGCCTAGAGCTGAATCAGGCTACTCTGAGCCTCCAAAAAGCCCCAACATACCAGAGAAGTTTGGATACTCAGAAATGCACCGTCCTCTAATTGAGGACTCAACTAGGGTTGCCAGCTTTTCAGTTAGCTCTTACTCCTGTGCCTTTAACAGCAGCTAAATCTGCAGACACCGGTAGGTACTTTATCTCCATTATCTGGAAGGTGTTCCCTGGGCATCTTTTGACAGATCAACCCGCTATAAAAGGTACAAGAGCTGGCCAAGCCAACACCTCTCTCTCTCTCCCTTCCCCTCCCTCCCTCCCTCTCTCTCTCTCTCTCTCTCTCTCTCTCTCTCTCACACACACACACACACACACAAACAGAGAGAGAGAGAGAGAGAGAGACAGGTACAGGTACAGGTTTTCTTCTGCTTCTCTTTCTCTGCAATTAAACGGGGATTCTGTACTAACTGCTTATATGTAAGTGCCCCAGAGCACCCGTTTACTACTAATATGCAGAAACTGAGCTGGTTCACATGTCATACTAATCCACAGTTTTAATTATTTGTTATTATTTATTAAATTTGCATACTGCCCTATACCTGCTTCACAGTTTTAATGCAAGGCGCATGAGTTGGAACAAACCTGAGCAAGCCTTGAGCTTGCATGCTTCTCTAATGTCTCTCCCCATCCAGCTTCCCAGATGATCCAGTCCTGGAGCCATGGTTCTGAGTAACTATAGTGAACTTAAACAAGCCAACCACCCAAGCCACGGTTTGAAGCTGGCTTGTTAATGCTAACCACAGTACGTCAGTCGAGAAAAGGCCATGGTTAACTTAAACCTGAAGCTTTAAACTCCTCCTGGCTGTGCAAGAGAAGAGGAAAGGATTAGCACATGAATGCTCATTCTAGCTCATGCACATTATACTAAACTACAGTTGTGCTAACATGACCGTTGTTCATGGATTTTGTCCCAGGTGCCCTGATTCTTCCCTGGCTTTTAGTGGCCAAGGAAATAAACTTTAAGTGAGAAAGAGAAACAGCAGCAGCACTATTGGTGTGGTTTACCTGGTGTCAGATTGTAGCCAATTCATAGATCACAACCCAAATACATTGACCGAGGCCTGAAAACAATAGATCAATTTACACCATAAGCCTGAGAGAAAAGAGCCTGGGTCTTTTATTTTATGTACAAATCGTAGTTGCGGTAGGTGCTTTATAAATAGATAAATATGGTTAGCAACAACAGCAGATGATAGTGCATACCATTTAGAGTCACACACATTTCTCCTCTCACCCCCATCTTTTAAAGCATATCGGGAACCAGATTACACGTATCGAATGGCTGTTCACTTTACGACCAAAGAGTGCCGTCTAACAACAAATCATCAATTCTTTCAAGAGCTAAATAAGATATTGAACAATCTGATTTCCCACCTGACGTGTCGTATCAGCGAGACGTCCTACAGATGCTTTTCTGTCAAGCGACCAAAACATGGGCTAGAAGATGAGCTGTTCATTGTTTTTCAAGGTAACAGAAGAGGGGTGGTTCTGTTTTGTCACCATGGCCTTTGGCCAACGGAAAACAGTGGTGGGATGATCCACATAGAGCTAGATACTTAGAGAGGATCTCTAAAGATCTGTCAGAGGGATATTCTATCTCCAATCTTAGCACCAAACACCACAGCATTGAAATAGGCTCTCTGCCTGTTCTTTAGGAATAAAAGGGGGGAAATGCTGCCTTTTACTCTTAAACAGCAGGCAGAGGATTTATTTCCAATTTTAGTGTTATGTTGTTTGGTGCTAAGATCAGAGATAAAAGATCCCCCTGACTGGCCTTTAGAGAGGTTCCCTAAAGGGCATTTTATCTCTTATCAGAAGAGAAAGTGCCCTGTCTTTCTGACAGTACACAAGCTTCCTGAATGGTCTCTTGCATACCTCCACTGAACTTCCTTGCAATATGCAGCCACCAGAGAGGGTTGGGTCTTGGTTCACATGGGCTCACACGGGGCAAAGTGAAGGGCCAAACGACATCATGAGAGCTGCCTGCAGCACAGAACATGCCCCATAATTTGCTGCAAGGCCCTGGGGTTTAATGGCAGAGAAATCAATGGCAAAAGTCTTCTCAAAAGATAGAAAGTTTGAAAGCCACTGCCATAGGCCAGGCCTTCTGTCGCTGTCCATGGTACTTGGTTATAGTATAACAGAGCCACATTCCTTCTTCCTCTGTTGCTTGCTTCACCCATCACTTTAAGAGCTTAGGGTTTGGGGTTTATTCCCTCCCCCCGCTTCCTGGCCCAAAGATGGAACTATAAGACAGGTTATGTGTCTCCTGGATTGTCCGTCCTTTTCTAATAACACTCCTGAACAAGGCAGAGCTAGTATAGCTTTAAAGAAGGCAGCCTTTGCAGCTGCAGTCCTAAGCAATCTTTCCTGGAAGCAAATTCCATTCCAATCGCCCAGGTTTAATTGTGAGTAAATAAGGCTTGGGAATGAGTGTAAAAATCCTGTCTTTGGTGATTCTTTAGGCACAATTAACAGAGAAATGGATTTTCATCAGCAGGCAGTTGTATTTCTTTGCCTTTTAGTAAGTCCATTTGCCCCTGGCTGGGAACTTATCTGTCGCAAGATGGCCTCTGACTGTGAAGATGTGACCAACAACCGTGTTCAAAAGGTCAGAGTTCTTTTCAAAAAAAATTCTGAACAGGAATATTGAACAGTTATACATTCCAAAATGCTAACGAGATAAGTGAGTTGGGAGAGAGGGAATAGAGGCTCAGAGCAGCCTACAAAACGTAAAATACCTTTCCCTACTCCTTGGCATATAGCCTCCTGTGTACACTAACAAGTCATAACTGGTCTCTATTGCAGTATCTTGGGTTCGGATTGCTCTCAAAGTTAGGTTTTTGGGGGTGGAGATAGGAAAGTGCCCCCTCTCCGCAACTGGCAGTGCTTGGATCAATAACTGTTCTGCACATCTGCTGCTGCAGTTGTCCTTTTTCTTTTTTGGGGGGGTAACTGCTTTGAACACCCCCCACCTTGTGGTTAGTCCATTAGGGTAAATGGGGCACTACCCTCCTTTCCATGGAGGCGCAAGTTACAGCAACAGCTAAGGCGACATTTTTCCATCTTCGCCGCATCAAGCAGTTGGTCCCTTACCTTTCCCGCCCTGACCTGGCCACAGTGATCCATGCGACGGTCATCTCCAGGCTTGACTACTGTAATTTGCTCTACGCAGGGCTGCCCTTGAAGCTGTCCCAGAAACTCCAGCGGGTACAGAATGCTGCAGCAAGGCTCCTCACGGGGTCTCTGCCATGGGAGCACATTCACCCAGTGCTTTTCAAGCTGCACTGGCTCCCGGTGGAGTACAGGGTCAGATTTAAGGTGCTGCTTTTGACCTTTAAAGCCCTTCACGGTCTAGGACCCTCGTACCTACGGGACTGCCTCTCCTGGTATGCCCCACGGAGAGCCTCAAGGTCCATAAATAACAACACCCTAGTGGTCCCAGGCCCTAAGGAAGTTAGATTGGCTTCAACCAGAACCAGGGCCTTTTCAACACTGGCTCCGGCCTGGTGGAACGCTCTGCCTCATGAGACCAGGGCCCTGCAGGATCTGATTTCTTTCCGCAGGGCCTGTAAGACAGAGTTGTTCCGCCTGGCCTTTGGCTTGGAGCCAATTTGATTCCCTCCCTCCCTCTCTTTTTTCTTTTCCTTCTCCTCCTGCGATGAGGCTACATTTTAATATTTTAACGTTCCATTATTTTAATGTTGTATTTTATTTTTGTTTTTAAGTTGTAATCATTCATCTTGTTTTTATTATTGCTTGTACGCCGCTCTGAGCCCGGCCTTGGCTGGGGAGGGCGGGGTATAAATAAAAATTATTATTATTATTATTATTATTATTATTATTATTATTACCCCTTTAACCTCAATCTGCCCTCTGCCAGCGCCTACCTGTCTGTCTCTTTACATGCATCCAGTTGAGGGGATGGCCCTGGCTGTTGGTTTCAGCACTGCCCTGGCAGAACTCAGCAAGGAGCAGGGTGGGAACCAAACTAGAATTACTTGGCTCTGCCTATCTTTGGCTCTGGTTCCACCTCCTCCTGGTCTCCCTGGCCTGCCCTACCAGTATCAAGGGACACTCTCTACCATTAGCACATGCCCAGTATTACCAAGAAGCATGGCTGCCATGACAGCCTACTGAACAATGAGGCTGGCAGTGCCAAGAGGAAAAGGAGGGGATAAACACTGGCTGGAGAAATTAAAGGGAGCAGCCATAAGCCTAAAGTCAGAGGCCAGGGTCCCTGCACCTTCGGTTTTTATCCTGAAGTGGGAGGGTGATTTCAGCAGATGCCGCTCCTCATGACATGCACTGCAGTGGTGTGAAAACCTTCATATAGCCCATTGCTATCCTTTAAAAGTGCAGGGAGCAAGCAACTTCAAACAGCATAGACGTTTGAACACTAGAGGGGTCTTCCGCAGGCATTTTCAAATGTTAGTGCACAATTTATGGGGTCTAAAAACTTGCTCCTTTATGTAATGAAGTGGGGAGAGAATGGTTGCTATACAATGCACTGGCAAGGGCAAGGAAGTGAGAAGGAATAAGCCCCTCTTGTTATGCGTTGGGAAATATATAACATTGATGCATCCAGTCAACATGCACGTTGTTGTGTTTTTCTGACTTAATTGTATGTTTTAGGCCCAATCGCTCGTGGAAGAGTTCTTCCGTAGGCAGCAGTACATCATGAAACATGAGTTTCAGAATGCCCCTGCAATCCATTACATAGACCACAGTTTACAAGTCACTCGGCTGGACAGCTGCCGGCCAGGATTTGGGAAAAACGACATCGCCCACAGCGACTGTGCAAATTGCTGCGGTATTTGTTTTATTATCTGTCTATTCCCACCACCCTCACCATCCTCCTCCAAAGTGTTTGGGATGGCACACATGGCTCCCCATTTATTATCACAGCTCTGCAAGATAGCTACTGAGGCTGAGAGAGGTCGGGCTCAGATCACCCAGCAATGAATGCCCACTTGATTTCTCCTATTAAATCAAGCGATATATAGGGCTCTTCGAGCACAGCTTTTTGAGGTTGAGAGAACACCTCCACCACAACCTCAAAAGCACAGAGGTGCAATTGCTCTTTTAAGAAACAGGGATGGGTGAATCTGTCTATTTTAGGTCAGTGCCACTTTGGCAAAAAACAACAACAACCCCAATTCGTTTCTGCAGCACATTGCCCAACCAAAAACCTCTCAAAATACTATTGAAATATTTATCCTGAAAGTATTTTTATTCCTTCTGCACACATGTAAATACAAATAGTGTAGCGACATTTGGAGAAGGGTGAAAGCAGAGATGCCAGCTTCTGAAGGGGGGGCACATCATGTGGTGCATGACGTCATGGGTGTGCCATCCTGATGTTGTGCTCGTGACGTCAGGATGTTGAAGGAGCCGGGGGTGGAGCCAAACACAGTGGCTGCATGGCTTCAATGACTGAAGCTCCTCCTCTACCTGCCACTGTGACCGGCTAGGGCAGGCATAGGCAAAGTTGGCCCTCCAGATGTTTGGGGACTACAACTCCCATCATCCCTAGCGAACAGGACCAGTGGTCAGGGATGGTGGGAATTGTAGTCTCAAAACATCTGGAGGGCCGAGTTTGCCTATGCCTGGGCTAGGGGCTGCTTCCTTGCTCCTTCCCCTCTGTGGCAGCAACAGGAGGAGAAGGAAGCAGCTGCTAAAGCCATGCTGCACTTGGCTCCACACCTGACCTCCTCCTCTACTGCTTTTGAACATAGTGGGGGCCTGGCCGCCCCCCCAAAATATTGGGGTGTGTGTCCAAGAGGGCCTGGCCCCCAGGAGATGGCACCCCTGGGTGAAAGCAGCCTTAGCTGTTATGTGTGCCTACCATTGGACTGAGTTCTTAATTGTACAGTGGTACCTTGGTTGTCAAATGACTTGGCTCCTGAACAAATCAGCTCCTGAACGCTGCAAACCCAGAAGTAAGTGTTCTGGTTTGCAAACGTTTTTTGGAAGCCAAACTTCCGACGCGGCTTCCGGTTGAGTGTAGGAAGCTCCTGCAGCCAATTGGAAGCTGCGCTTTGGTTTTCGAACAGTCTTGGAAGTCGAATGGACTCCCAGAACAGATTTTCAACAACCAAGGTATCCCTGCTATTTGTAATTCCCATCCTGTGAAAATTGCTTTGCTTCCCACTGTCACTGTTACGACAAGGATTTGATTTTAAAGATAACAAATGAGCGCTGGAAGTTTGGCAGCAAAATAGTAACAAGAAAAACAAACAAACCTGATGAATTTGTGGAATATATGCAATGTCGCAAGATGCGGGAATGGCCATTTGACAAATAACTTGGAATTGTAAATAAATGTTTCCCTTAATTGCAAAGGTTAGAGAAATGCTTGCAATGCTGTTGCACTTGGTCCTTTGTGTATATGTTTTGTATGTGTGTGCATGGAGAGGTAGATATATAATCTTGATTGTTGCAAGAATATAATGACTGATAACCCATTAGATGGCTTCATTTCCCCAATATGACGTTTGCCCTTTGGTTCGCAGTGGCCTGTGACCCCGGGAGCTACAGCCCAAACAATGCAGTGGTCTGCCAGCCGTGTACAAATATACGGATTAAAAACTATGGAGCAAAATCCTGCTAAATAAAAACAAAATGAGAAAAATGGAGAGTGGATCCTAAGACTTGTTATTTCATCGTTTTCCGCTCCAATCATGGGTTCAAACGAGAGTCAAAGAAAGACATGGAAACGGTAGCACTGTATTTACCTCCACCGCGGAATGTCTAGTAAATATACAATAAAAATAAGCACATAATTCATAATAAGATCTAACAATAAATAGCTAACAATAAATATGTGGAAACATAATACCAATAAAGCAAAATTAAATATTGATCCCAACAAAAACACCTGAATGATACTAGTCTCTAGGCATCCTGAGTGTCTTAATAGTCACAATTTGTGACCCTCGTTTCAAGGGAATTTATTCCTAATTTTGAACTCAGCAGCTGAGAATTTGGCTCCTCCCACTTCCAACAGTGTATTGCCATACAGAAGCTGGACCACTGAGGCCGTATAACACTCTTCTGAAAAGTCTTAGGATAATCATAGTTTAGGGTTATACTCTAGTTGTCGAATAGCTGCAGTTTCCTGTGACACAGGAAGCCTCCACATTTGTATTGTTACATGTGGCCTTTGGACCAAATACCCCTCCTAATAATGATGGTGATGATGGTGATGATGATGATGATGATGATATTTATATGCTGCCCACATGACTGGGTTGCCAAGTGGAAGAACCTTGTCAACAAATATTTCCAAGGTTCCTGCAAGAATCATGCATTTGATGATTTGAGGACCTCATGTGCAATCTTGGTCTGGCATCTGGGCCATGTGGCTGGATTTCAAAGACACATCAGAAGATGGAAAACCATAAAGGCTAGGATGGTAACTGGGATGGCAAACCACTCCCAAGCAGCCTTCTATCTATCATCTAATGCAAACCATTTGCTACTTCTTGTGGTCTTCCAATCTCTCCATTCCACAAGCGGAGAAGCAGGAAGCACCAGCCAATTCGGAACTGGGCGGGCTCAAAAGGGTGGAAGCACTGAGTGCTGTACAGGGCTTTACACATTAAGACCTCAGCCCAGCTGACCCCCCTTGCAACAGGGGGAAAGATTTGCCTTCTTAGGATCTGTTTTACTTCCTGCTTCACCCACTTAGGATCTGCAGGGCATACAAGCTGGAGTACAGAGCAGCCAGTTCTGAACGGGCTTCGTTGCTCCACAGACAGATGGTGGAGTCTTTCCCAGCTTCCAAATCCAGCCCACAAGTTTGCAGCATCTCAATGGCCAGGTGAATTTCTTCGTTCTTCAAGGAATGGTGTGGAATCTCGAAATCGCTGCCTTCGTCGCCAAAAAGAATCCACTCCAAAATGCCATCCATCTTTTGGTGTAAAAAAGAGAGAGAGAATGGGACAAAATGAGCGAAAGGGCCAATTGACACCTGCCCCTTCCTCTGGCATATGAGCAGTAATCACCTTCCTTGGGCGTGCAAGTGCTCACAGATACAGCAGGGTATAATTCCCGGGATGAATTGTGGGAGAGGGCAGTAACTGAAGAAGACGTGAGAAAAGCCCTGCTGGACAAAAATCCTGTCTAGTCCAGCACCCTGTTTTCACAGTGGCCAACCAGATGCCTGTGGAAAGCCCCAAAGCAGAATTTGAGCACAAAAACACACTCCCATTTTGGATTCTTAGTAACTGACATACTGCCTCAGCTACTGAGGTAATATACAGTGGTACCTCAGGTTAAGTACTTAATTCGTTCCAGAGGTCCATTCTTAACCTGAAACTGTTCTTAATCTGAAGCACCACTTTAGCTATTGGGGCCTCCTGCTGCCGCCGCACCACCAGAGCACGATTTCTGTTCTCATCCTGAAGCAAAGTTCTTAACCTGAAGCACTATTTCTGGGTTAGCGGAGTCTGTAACCTGAAGTGTATGTAACCTGAAGCGTATGTAACCTGAGGTACCACTGTAAAGGTAAAAGGTAAAGGACCCCTGGACGGTTAAGTCCAGTCAAAGGCGACTATGGGGTTGTGGCACTCATCTTGCTTTCAGGCTGAGGGAGCCGGCGTTTGTCCACAGACAGCTTTCAGGGTCGTGTGGCCAGCATGACTAAACCGCTTCTGGCACAACGGAACACCATGATGGAAGCCAGAGCACACAGAGACACCGTTTCCCTTCCTGCCGCAAGGGTACCTGTAATATATGAGGTAACATACAACCATAGGGACTAGTAGCCACTGATAGACTTCTCTTTAGTCTGTTCCCAGCCTGCTTTCTTGTTTCTTCACACATACACATACATTCACCTCACCGTAGCTAGGCAGAAGTCACTTCCCCCAAACTCTGATTCAAAATACTCCAGAAAGATCTTTTACGTTCTTCCTAACTGTCCCTTCCCCAATGAGGAAAGATCAACCATCTTGGGCAGAGTGGATGACCAAGAAAGAGACAGCCAGTGGCCATAACAAAATGTTAAAACGCTTAAGGGAAAATCGTCCTGATGTAAAGGGTGAGGGAAGAGCAAATGAATACCTCCCAGGCAGGAATGTTGATCTTTTCCTTAAAATAGAATAATAATAATAATAATAATAATAATAATAATAATAATAATAATAATATTTTTTTTAAAACTACATTGAAGGAGTTAAGCTGGAAGGGCCTCACCATCTCCAGCTGCTGGGCCATTTTCTTCTTCTCCAGGATGGTATCCAGCAGAGGTAGCATCTCATAGTCCAAGTCTGTGAACACAAATCCCAAGACATGATAAATGGAGCAATACTGTCACATCTGGATGGTAGCATCTTTTACACAGACATGCGCAAAGTTATCCAGAACAGACAGGTCTGGATGGATGGCTTAGAGCAGGCATAGGCAAACTCGGCCCTGCCGATGTTTTGGGACTACAGTTCCCATCATTCCTGACCACTGGTCCTGTTAGCTAGGGATCATGGGAGTTGTAGTCCCAAAACAGCTGGAGGGCTGAGTTTGCTTATGTATGCCTGGCTTAAAGGCTTGCAATGAAGGTGCAAAAACTATCCACCAACCCCTCTCGCCCTGGGGAAGCCAAGCAGACACACCCAACCAATAAGTGTTTTCCATACCATCTAGAGAAGAACAAAGGAAGTTGACTGGTCCCCAGAGATCTTGGTTTTTCGCACTCTCCGTGTCTTGAGAAATCCCTAAATAGGAAAGCAGCTTTTCCACAGAAGGTCGGTGTTCCTCATTCAGGGACTCCAGCATGGAGTGATCGACACTGTTTCCTGCCATAGAAAGCTCCAGCTGATGGGAAATTATAGCAATTGGTCAGTCAATAGGGGTGAAAATGGACAGCTGCCGCATATAGCAGAGCCCTTAGCTACCAATGCCTTTCTTTTCTTTTCCCCCCACAGCTGAGATGCATATTTGCTGCTAAGTTCCAATTAAGGACTTCTGGGAAGATAAGCAATGTGATTAGGTGCAGAGACTGAGTGGATAAGTTTGGGTAAATCCAGGATCTTGGAACAGACAGGCTGGAAGCTCGAGGAAGAAGATACTTTGGTAGCAGCTTCCCGGAACAACCGCTGAGACTGAAATAGACACGGGAAGGGTACATACCTGCTGTGAAGAAGAACCTGCAGGTTTTGCTTGACTCCAGCTCCCATCTGCCCCAGCTAGCATGGCTAATAGTTAGGAATGATAGGAGTTGTAGTCCAACAACATCTAGAGGCAGAGCTGGCCCAGCCAGCAGGCAGGGTGAGTGAGGCTGCTGCTTCAGGTGGCAGATGCCCCCAGGTGGCATGCCAACGAGTGTCCCACCTGCCCTGCCAACACCAGTGGTGGAGAAGCACTGCCACCAGCAGCACCGATTTTGGGCAAGATTGCATCCATCTGGGGCAAAATCCTTACCCGAAATCTGCAAACCCTTCCCCCAAATTTGCACAGATGGTGCTGCTTCTAAGCCAGCAGTGGCATGAGCAGGTCAGTGGTGGCAGCAGGGCAAAGCGGCAGTTCCCATTTTGTCTACATCCCCCCCCAGCCCCCGTCTGGTGGGTCACAGGTTCTCCATCCCTGGCATTTACAGATTTAGTCTGTGTCCATACTAGGGTTTCCCAAGCTTGAGCCTCCAGCCGTTTGTGGACTACAACTCCCATCATCCTTAGCTAGAAGGACCAGCAGTCAGGGACAATGGGAACTGTAGTCCACAAACAGCTGGAGACCCAAGTTTGGGAAACCCTGGTCTACACCTACATGCAGCAGAATAGCACAGTATATGAGCTATCGGGCAGGTGAGAAAAGTGACGAACCATTGACTGGACAGTGGAAGCGACTTCTCCGTCCTGCAGCAAAACTTCAAAGGATTCCAGAAGCTGCTTCTTCAAAGGCTGGCTCAAGAGTGCCAGCGGCTCATATGCCTCTTTGACGGCGTCTTTCACTTGCTGGACAGCTAAAGGTTGCAGTCAAGATGGTTAGCATAATTTGGACTACGGCGCTTCTGATAACACACAGGTTCAACAGCTCCGCCACCCCTGATCTAAGAGAGGAGGTGGCTTTGCCTTTGAGGACTGAGGCTGGTTTATGATGGGCTGCTTACCATAACCAGCCTCTCTGTTAAAAGCGCTTGTTAGGGCACATTGCTTAGATATTCCAGCGATACATAAATAGCTTAAATGAATAGTATGGCGCTGAGTTTCAGAGGCAGCGGGAGCTAATTTCAGCTGGGTTCAGCTTTGAGAGGAGCAAGAGGAACATAGACCACACCTGGAGAACTGTGTCCAGTTCTGGGCACCGCAATTAAAGAAGGATATTGATGTGCTGGAACGTGTGCATTTGAGGGTGACCAAGATGACCAAGGGTCTGGCAACCAAGCCTTAGGAGGAATGGTTGAGGGAGGTGGGTATGTTTAGCACAGAGAAGAGGAGACTGAGAGGAGATGTAATAGACACCTTCAAATATCTAAGGAGCTGTCACTTGGAGGATGGAGCAAAGCTTGTTTTCTCCTGCTCCAGATGTTAGGACCTGAACTTCAAGATACGGGAAAGGAGATTCTGAATAAGCATCAGGAAGAACTTTCTGACATTAAGAGCTGTTTGACAGTGGAGCATCCTCCCATGAGCAGTGGTGGACTCTACTCCCTCGGAGGATTTTAAACAGCAGTTGGATGGCCACTTGTCATGTATGATCTAGTTGAGATCCTTGCATTTCAGGGGGCTGGACTAGATGACCCCCGGGATCCCTTCCAACCCTACGATTCTGTGATTCTACAATTTTTATTATACTGAGCCAGACCTACTGCCTCCTACTGACTGGCAGTAGATCACTTATTTCCCATTCCTACCAGGAGATGCTAGGGACTGAACGTGGAACCTCCCGCATGGAAAACAGATGTTCTGCCATGGAGCTATGGAAGGAATTTGCTGGTCTCTGCTGGGAAAGATCTGCAGGATGGGGACAGGCAGAATCCAGGCGCGAAATCAGAAAGCAACAGAAGGCCACTTGCCTGTTAGTGAGGAGCCCAGCTCATCCTGGAATGCTAAAGGGAGAAGGAGAGAGAAATTAAAAAATACTGGCTTGAAAATACCCACTTGGAATTCATGTTAGCTAAAGCTGTGTTCACTGTGCACTCACTGCGTTTCCAAGTGCTGGGTTCACGCATCATCCAAAACTCATTATGCACCCTGGACCTTTTCAATAGAACACTACGGGTTGAGTCCCTGTTTCTCAAACCAGCTTCACACCAACTAGAGTCCGTAAGCTGTTCCTAATTCATTTCTAGCCAAGGTGTGAACACCTGGCACAGGGCAAAGACATCCCCGCCCTGTTAAACGCCCCCCCCCTTCATAAGTGCATGAGCAGAAATGAATCTGACACTAACGAAGCCATGTTGATGTGAAGAGCTGGAGCAGAAAACACTGTGAAACCCATCAGGTGGGGGAAATTTAATAGTGCTGTGTGGTGCTAATTTAGCCACTCTGGTAATCTTTGCACATCTTTTCCTCTGTTCCCTCACCTCCTTCTTATTCTGCCTACTTTGGACATTCATACTGGAACATTATCAAGACAGAGTCCTCTCTGTCTCTTTTTGTTTCGCTTACATAATTCCTCAAAGTGCCATACATTTTGAGTGCATTATTATGTGTAAATATAAGTAACAACAGTCTCACACATACCATCATACGTGAGCGAGGAAACCAACTTTGTTTGAAGCCGCTGGCAGAGCAAAACTGGAAAGAAAACGAAGCAATGATCAGGAGAGGATACAGAATTGAGTTCTTCATGTCTTCCATGGTCTCAGAGTGACCCTGGGGCAACCTGCGGTGCTGAACTGTTTAACTACAGGTAGAGGCCTCACACACCAGCTGTTATCACACCACCCAGAAGCTCTCCAATTCCTGTGGTTCTGCACACCAAGAACATCATTGTCAGGGACTGGTCCGAAGAGGAGGGATGGTGAAGTCTGCCCCGCCCCCCGCCCCCACTTCCCAGAGAAGAGGGAGACAGTATAGATTTAGAACAGTGATTTGCACAAGGTCAGAGTTCAGAGGCTGCAGAGTGGAGAAGCTGGGAAATATTAGGAGGGGAGCAGGAAGAAGAAGCAGCACCAGAGAGAGACAGCTGACAGACTCAGTGTCTCTAGAAAGCATTCCAGACCCCCCCCCCCAGGACCTGGCGTTCCTTGAGAGTAGTAGAACAGAAAGCTCAAAGTTAGAAAGCACAGATCAGTAGGCGCAGGAGTGATGTAGAATAGGAGGGACTGAGGGGGTGGGACTTTACTTGGAGCAACGCCATCATCTAAGAGAGACTGCATTCCTTTCTCTCTCTCTATGAAAACTGAATAAATTACTTGGTAAGAACGCTTCTTGTTTATCTGCTTCTTGGCATCCCACTGACAATCATTTTCTCACTCCGTTGCAGGGTGAATTGACTCATGGGCAACCTGCTGGAAGCTTCATGCTACTAGTGGAAGGGGCGCTGATAGTCCTGACCGTTTAAAAATGAGAGAGCTGCTCTCTAGATCATCAAGAGGGCAGAGACTGTGAAACCTCCAGGTGCTGGACTATAAGTCCCATCATGCTGTCTGGGGCTGAAAGGAGTTGGAATCCAACAACTGGAGGGCCGTAGGTTCGCCATCCTGGCTCAAGATGCTTTCACATTCTGTGTGGAAGCTACCCCTGTCTCAATCTGTACAGACAACTCTTTTTACTCACCCAGTTCTTCGTCGTAGGTTTGGAGCTTCTCAACCACGTAGGCCAGCACTGTTCCCCGGGGGATCAGCATTGCATTCTTCTTCACTGTTGTGCTCAGGCCCTGTGCGCAGACAGTTATTGTTCTTGTGGTTATTATTATTATTATTATTATTATTATTATTATTATTTCAATTTGTATACTGCCCTTCATCTGAAGATCAAAGGGCAATAAAAATACGAAATGAGAACACAAAAGACATAGCAACAACCCCCCTCTCACAAGCACTTATAAAAGGCCATAGTTTGATTGTTTAATCAGCCAATTACCTGGTAACAACAACATTTTGTTTGTTTGTTTGTTTCCCACCCATCTGACTGGGTTACCCCAGTCTCTCTGGGCAGCTTCCAACTAAAAATAAAGGGACACAACAACACATCAAACATTAAAAGTTTCCCCAAACAGGTCTGCCTTCAGATGTCTACGAAAAGGCATCTGAGAGGAGGGCATTTGACAGAACAGGTGCAACTACCTAGAGACACTTTGTTGCCTGGCACCTAAAGACCTGTAATGAAGGCACCAGGCAAGCCTCCCTGGGGAGAGCATTCCACAAATGGGGAGTTGTGGGAGACAGAGAGAGAGAGAAGAGGGAGAAACCACAAAGCTAAAGGCGACAAACCTGTATCGTCAATATTTCCGCTGCTGTCACCGTTCCCTTGCCGCCTGCTTGGACAGTCTCCTCAATCAGAAGCGGCTCCATTATCTCGAAAGCCTCCGTCACAACATAGAAATGCAGCTTGGGGTAGAGTTGCTGGAGAAGACTGAGGGATGGCACCATTTTCCTGAAAGCAACAGGGAGGTACATTGCAATGGCTCCTAAGCATTCAGGGTTCTTGCTGAGTGAGGAAAGAACCGGGGGGCTTCTGCGCCCCTCATGAGGGCCACTCTGGGAAGGGCTACAGAGCAAAAGTTTCCCAGCGATGTGGCACTTTCCCAGACCCCACACCCGGATCCTGCCCAAGACAATTTGCTTGCTGAGGCAAAGGACAACATGGTGTGTCTCCCTGTCCGCTTTCCATGTGACCTTCCTGGCAGTTTTACTTCAAGGCTAAAAGCGTCATCTTAATGTGCATGCCTCCCCCACAACTGCACAGTATTTGTTCCACCCCAGGCACCGGCAACCCCCGCTACACCACTGCTACCCGGATGCTCAGAAAGTTGAGGTCATTGCAATCTGTTTTAGTATTTTAATTTTTGCATGCTTTAAAGGAGGGTTGTAATTTTTTCCCTTGGTTTTATTGTTTTCCCTTTTTGTATACTGTTTTGATGGTTGGTTGGTGTGTGTGTGTGTGTGTGTGTGTGTGTGTGTGTGTGTGTGTGTTTTACAATCAAGCAATGTATACATTTTATGAAATGAATAAACCCTTGAAAGTGAGGAGAGTGAGCATTCCAGAGGCAAGGCAAGGATTGTAGCAGATTCTGCAAGGAGTGCATAACTCAAGTCCCAACTCAATGAACCTAACTCAAGGCTGCTTTCTTTCTTCTATCCTTGACTGTCCTCTAGTGGACACTGTTGGGGCTGCAGTTAAGTCTTAAGCCCTCTTAGCAAAAACAGATTCTATTTGGACTGAGCTGCTGTTGCAGTTTTTGCTTGTTCCCTTCCACGTGGGAACTTCCATCTTTTTTGCTTTCACCTTGCTTTGTCATTTAATGTTGGGTATGCCAGGTTGCAGGGACGCGGGTGGCGCTGTGGATTAAACTACAGAGCCTAGGGCTTGCCAATCAGAAGGTCAGCGGTTCGAATCCCTGAGATGGGGTGAGCTCCCGTTGTCAATCCCTGCTCCTGCCAACCTAGCAGTTCAAAAGCACGCCAAAAAGTGCAAGTAGATAAATAGGTACCGCTCGGGCGGGAAGGTAAACGGCGTCTGTGTGCTGCTCTGGTTTGCCGGAAGTGGCTTAGTCATGGTGGCCACATGACCCAGAAGCTGTACGCCGGCTCTCTCGGCCAACAAAGCGAGATGAGCGCCGCAACCCCAGAGTCGGCTAAGACTGGACCTAATGGTCAGGGGTCCCTTTACCTTTACCTTTATGCCAGGTTGCAGTGAGAAATGGGGCTTCAGATGAGCTCCATAGTGCTAGCTGCCCTCATAAGGACTGCCAGGCTATTCCTATTCTGTGATCCTTCCTGTTCAGAGGGAGCCTGGCACAGTCATGGTGTGAAAAGTTTCACTGAAAGACAGTTTAGAAGACAGGGTGCCCAACACCCACTGCCTATTTGGTGTGCAGTTAAAGCACATGGCAATCCCCCAAACAAATCCTGGGAATTGTAGTTTGCTAAGGGTGCTGGGAACTGTAGCTCTATGAACTACAGTTCTCAGGGTTCTTTGCAGGGGTGATGTGCAGTGTGGATGTGAGAATGGATGTGGGCCTGATCCATTTCTCTGTCCTACTCTGCAGCTCTTGGTGACACCCAAAGTCAGCTTCCTGGAGCAGCTCCAGTCTCCTTTTGCGGTGCAAGAGAAGGCTCTCCATTTGAATAAACCAAAAAAGGCAATGGCCAACAAGCCTGGTCAACTTCTCCCCTTCCCAAGCACCCTGCAAAGCCATGCTCACCACAGCTCCCTGGTGTCCACATAGGTTTTCCTCACAGCTACCAGAGAGGAAGACAAGCAGGCCGAGCCCAAGCCGCCGATATCCACTGCGGCAGTCTGTATCTTGAGGTTCAGTTTTGCTCCAGATTTGTGGCAGATGTTTGCAGAAAACAGAAGTGGTTCGGAGTGTTTCAGTTCTGGGGAAAGCACAACAAAACCCCACATTCAAAACACTTCGGTCAGATTTATTTCTTTAACCACCACATTCCACATTCCTGATGATTCTCAAAGAGGTTCACAATAATCAAATCATATGTACAGGCAGATGCTATCACCCTCCTTCTAATTACAGAGCCAGAACAGCAGGTTCTCTCGACGGCATTAAACTGTTATACTATGTGGCTCCTACCTCTGCTTCCTTGAAAGGGATCTGTATGTAACGACCGAACCCATTGGGTTTATGCAATCCATCCTCCCATTCTCTCCCCTCCTAGTCCACTTTGTTTCCTTCCTTACTGGAAGAAGTTGCTTGGCAGAAGGGTGGAGCAGCTAGAAGTGCTACCTTCTTAGAAGGTGGGTCTTTGTTGCTTACCGGAATAGATATGGGGAGGAGTGATCTGCCGGGGGCAAGGTTAACATAGATCCTTTCTGCTCCCTGATGCCAAATACCTATGGTTTGCCATTATGTCTGAATTGGACAAACTATCCGTTGTGCATTCAGTGGTCTGTGTTTGCCTGAGCCTGGACTAAGGATTCTGAGCCCCTGTGTTCTGATTCGATACGTGATATCCAATCCCAGAACATTTCAGGTTTTGGGCCTCTGCCATCGGCCCTTAAACTCTGAGTTATGATTCGCAGCTTGGAGGTTTAGACAGCCAATCGCGTTGGGAATGGGAGTGGCCCAGGCCTTCAGAAATGTATATAAGCAGTTGTTTTGCCCCTGTTGTCTAGTTCTGTTAATTCAGTAAATGTTCTTCCTGTTATCACTTGTGTCTTGCCTCATGGGAACCCACCTATACTTCACTATCATTACTACAAACCACTTTCCAAGCAAACCAGAACCGGGATCCATAGTTCATATTGGGTATGCGAGTTTGAAGCATGGCCCACTGAATAGCTAAACCACAAATCCAAACACCTTAAATCTCTTTTGTCGCCTCCCAGACACCCCAGACATGAAATTCCAATGTCCATGGAGGGCTACTTCAAATGTGTGTGCATGGAAGTGTGAACACCTTCAGACGAGGCATGCACAACTTTCTGGTCTAAACCCCAAACGGAGTCTACATAAGCTATGCATAAGCAAATAGCAAATCTTCATTGTCTGTCTGGGACAAGAGCCTCTCCAGCTCTATGAGCCAGTGTGGTGTAGTGGTTAAGAGCGGTAGTCTTGTAATCTGGGGAACCGGGTTCGCATCTCCGCTCCTCCACATGCAGCTGCTGGGTGACCTTGGGCCAGTCACACTTCTTTGAAGTCTCTCAGCCTCACTCACCTCACAGAGTGTTTGTTGTGGGGGAGGAAGGGAAAAGAGAATGTTAGCCGCTTTGAGACTCCTTCGGGTAGTGATAAAGCGGGATATCAAATCCAAACTCCTCCTCCTCCTCCTCCTCTTCTTCTTCTTCTTCTTCTTCTTCTTCTTCTTCTTCTTCTTCTATAATGCTCTGTTTTGGCTTGAATTCTAGATCCCATTCCTGGGTTGCTTGTCGCAGTTGTTAAACAGGAAAAAAGTCTCCCCTAAGCTTTGTTATGCACCCTGGTCTGGACATGGTTTCTAGTAAGCCACTGTATTGCTCCTGGCCCCACGGACCCTAACAGATGCCTACTAAATTATACGAAAAACAACATACCTATTTCCACCTCTGCTCCTTTCTCAAGCACATCCGCCAGCTTGAAAGGGCTTGGAGAATACTTCCGCGTATTCCAAGGAAACCTGGATTGCTCTTTAGTCACCAGAGAGAGAGGCTGGAAGCTATCGGTGAGTACCTGGCTAGTCACAGGTATCAGCCTCCTATCTGAGCCCAGCTCTTTTATAAGCTGCTTGGTCAACCGCTTAAACATTTTTTATCCCCACAGATTGGAGGACGCTGAGACACAACCGCAGGAAGACAGGAAGGCAGCTCACAACCTGTAAGGAAGGAACCGAATTATTTTATTTTTATTAAAACAGGATAGCCAGTGTGGTAAAGTAGTCCGAGTGTTGTATTACGACCTGGGAGGCTAAGGTGCAAGTCGGTGACTATGGCCCAATCAGTGCCTCTCCCTTCAGCCTTACCTCACAGGATAGTTGTGAGGGTTAGAATTGTGAGGGTAATATCTGCAGCATACATTTTAAACCCATGGCTCCCCCCCCCTCAAAGAATCCCAGGAACTGTAGTTTACCCCTCACAGAGCTACAATTCCCAGTCCCCTTAGCAAACTATAGTTCCCAGGATTCTTTGAGGAAAACCAAATGCGCAGTGTGAATATGACTGCCGTCCCATCCCCACAGTTGAAGTAAGCGTCAACTGCCATGGGGGGGGGCACCATTTCGGTTTTTTGCTTCACGCAGCAAAATATTTTAGGCTGGCCCTGGTGCTGTAATACCTGCAACTTTTCAATTCTCAGGGCACATCTGGTTCTTGGGCGCTCCTCAAATTGCAGCCCCAAACTAGTATTTGAAGTTGACTGTGGAACTGGGCAGTGTGTTAGGCCTTAGGCTTTCAGAAAAAGAGTGAGAGAACGCTCTCCCAAACAACATTTACAAACCATTTTGAAGGCTGTATTCTGAGGCCCAGGTTGCATGCAAAGTGGTTTTCCTCCCAGTATTGTTTTTTTCCTGCTAACTTTGAAGGAGTTTTAGGTGAAGAAAACCACTTCCCTAACGTGTGGTGATCACCTCACTTGCACATGCCGCCAGTGGTGAAATCTAAGGCTGGCAAAGTACTGAAGTGTTGCTGTTGTTTTATAGGCTGCCGTCCTGCTTGTAATTAAGTGATCGCTCAACTGGTCTTTATTTATTTACAATATGTATATACTGCCTTTCATTATCAAACTCCAGGGCAGGTTACAGAACACATTAAAGCAGCAATAAATTTAAACGGTAAATACAGCAAGCCACAACAGAAAAAAATAGAAAGCATAGTGCTAACAGCTGAGTATGAAGATCAGCAAATGCTAAATAACTAAGGGCTTATCCATACTTACTGTGCTTTAACATTCTGTGTGCAAACAGTTGCCCCTCCCCAAAAAAGCTTTCCTTGCAAAAACCTGCTCTTTAAAGCTGAATTGGAGCAAACATCAATTTGGGTTTTGTGCGGACTGACATTTGTTCCAATTGAGCTTTAAAGGGTGGGTTTTCAGGGGAGAAAGCTCTGGAGCAAAAAGAAAAGGGGGCGGCTTAACAACCCAGTAAAAATTACTTTACACAGTGAGAGGAGGTGGAGGAAACACAGAATGGAGGTCAAAAGAAGAAGAATGAAGAACAAGAAGGAGGAGGAGGAGGATGAAAAGAAGGAGAAGAAAAAGAAGAGAGGAGGAGAGGGAGGAGGAAAAGGAGGCAATTAAAAAATGAAAGGGAGTTCTATATTCCTCATTGTGATTGAAAGCAGATTTTGTGTCTGTAAACGTTGAAGGTGGAAGAGAGAAGGAAATCCCTAAAAGGACAGTCAGCAGAAAAAAAGTGAAAAGAGCCAGCCCTACTATTAGGTAGAGGGAAGCAGTGGTGCCTCACACCCTGTCCTATTCCCCACTGAGCTCTCCTGCTGCCTTGAGGTGCAGTGAAGGATGCTGCCCCATCATCCCCAGTGTTGAATTACACTTCACCTTCTGTCAGGTTGGCTACACTACATGGAAAGGAGCAAGCGCCATCTTGGCCTGTGCTTCAGGCAGCCAAATATGGGGCCAGCCCTGACCACCAGGTCACTGACAGCGCAGAGAAGCATTTCTCAATTAAGAAAGGGTGTGGTTTTTCTTTCAAGCTGTCCATGTGCTACAAAATGCGTACAGGCAACAGGGTTACAAAAATCTGCCTGGGCTGGTCCTGTTTATAGGCTGATGTAAACACTAATACAGGGACGCAGGTGGCGCTGTGGGTTAACCACAGAGTCTAGGACTTGCCGATCAGAAGGTTGGCGGTTTGAATCCCTGTGATGGGGTGAGCTCCCGTTGCTCGGTCCCTGCTCCTGCCAACCTACCAGTTCAAAAGCACATCAAAGTGCAAGTAGATAAATAGGTATCGCTCTGGCAGGAAGGTAAACGGCATTTCCGTGCGCTGCTCTGGTTTGCCAGAAGCAGCTTAGTCATGCTGGCCACATGACCCGGAAGCTGTACGCCGGCTCCCTCGGCCAATAAAGCGAGATGAGCACCGCAACCCCAGAGTCTGCCACGACTGGACCTAATGGTCAGGGGTCCCTATACGTTTACCTTTAAACACTAATACAGTGGTACCTTGGGTTACAGATGCTTCAGGTTACAGACTCCACTAACCCAGATATAGTACCTCGGGTTAAGAACTTTACCTCAGGATGAGAACAGCGGTGCGGCAGCAGCAGGAGGCCTCATTAGCTAAAGTGGTACCTCAGGTTAAGAACAGTTTCAGGTTAAGAACAGACCTCCAGAACGAATTAAGTTCTTAATCCGAGATACCACTGTAAGATAAAGGCTGATTTGGAAGAAAGAACATGAAATTCACAAGGAAGGTAGTCAGCTTGCCCACCCTGCCCGATGGGCTCACTTGCCTTTAACAGTCCCATCAGTCAGAGAAATTCAACAGGTGTAGCTTTCCTTGTTAAATTTCTGCCCGTCAGGTAACTCCGGCAGATGCACGAGCGCCGTCAATGAGAGAAAAGAGGAGTCTTGGCCCCAAGAGACACCATGAATTTGTTCAGTCCAGCTGCCTTTTGAGTTTTTTTCTTTCTTACTTACTTTTTTAATGCTTTAAAAATGACAGGCTAAAATGGCATGCCTGCCAGCTTCACATTAAAAGCGAAAATGTGTGACTTGGCATGGGGGAATAAGGTTGGAAGTTAAAGAAGAGAGAGGGACCAGAATGAAAATACACAATTACTGACATTTTTAAAAGTTCTTTCAAACCGAGAGCGGTGAGGTAAGCTGGGAACGAGGATTGGATTGTTCTTGTTAAAAGTTTCATTTATTCAATGCACAGAGAAGCAAAAGGAAAAGGGGGAGGGAAACACCGAGTTATTTGCTAAAGATTTCCTGAGTTGCTGGATTATATCACATCAATAACTTTGTAATTAGTAATGATTTGTCTTCAACATTTTTAGAGGTGCAAAGAACCTATCTTAGTTTCGCTCCTAGCTACCTGTGCTCCTTCCGGGTGTAAAAGTGAGGTGGGAGATTCTGGGATGTCATGAAGACATTGAAACAGGATTTCTTGGTTTATTTCAGAAAATAGTTTTTGACTTACCTGAATCCTGAAGCCTTCAGGTTTCTTCTTTAAAAAAAGGGGGGGGGGGCTTCCTTGGTTGACAAGAATAACTCCGGATTCAGCAAGGTCAACTGCAAGCTTCCTGCTCATGAGCTTGCCAACAACACTCTTAAAGGAATTGTGAAGTGAACTGCTGGACGCTTCATTTTCTGCTAATAAAGGGAAGTTGGACATCTTTTTTTTAACCTTCCTTATGAGTCACACAAACCGCTAGGTATTGGCATGTTCAACTGGCTAGAGAGCAGATGAGTGATCAGTTGAGGTGAGAGGGTTCACATGTGCCACGACCTGCCTTGAAGTCGTGCCCTTTTACCTGTAGACAGAAATCCCAAACAAGTGAGACAGAACTTATGGGTCTTCTGTAGTGACAGGAAAAACACTCTGCACATACTTGGTAAAACTTAATTTCTTTATCATTGATTCGGTTGCCCTAGGGCTTAGCGCAGGCAATAAGCAGAGTGGGTTCGAATTAAAATATCAAGAACCAGCGTGGGGAAATGGGTAACAGAAAGAACCCTACACAATTATTCACGATTATTATAACCACTACTGGTTGTGGCAGAGGGGATATGCTCTGTTCCAGACCCTCCAAGTGTCCCTATTTTCCAGGGACTGTCCCGGATTTACAGAAGCTGTCCCCATTTCTGATTTGATCCCGGAAACTTCCACTTTTTCTTAGAGTATGGAGTTATGTAACCCCCCCAAACAAGGAGATAACTATACCACCTTTAGAAGACAACTGAAGGCAGCCCTGTACAGGGAAGTTGTTTAATCTTTAATTCTTTATTATGTTATTAAATATGTTGGAAGCCACCCAGAGTGGCTGGGGCAACCCAGGAGGGCAGGGTATTATTATTATTATTATTTATTAAATAGGGCATCCCTATTTTCAGGAGAGAAATGTTGGAGGGTATGCTATTTCGTTCCACTGTGATTCCTCCCAGTGGTCAGTCAGCATTGTGAACCATAAAATTTTATTTTATTTTTGTATATTTTTTTATTAAAATTTTGTTTTACATTTAGAATATCCATTTAAACAACCTTAAAATATCAGTGACTTCCCTTCTTCTCTTTCCGTGGTTCCTTTTGCAAAACATAAACGCCTGCATATTTTATAGAAACTAAACCGTTCAGTAAGGAATGCTGTGATCACCAATAGTCAGCATGGATTTCTGAAAAATAAGTCATGTCAGACTAACCTGATCTCGTTTTTTGACAGAATTACAAGCCTGGTAGATGAAGGGAACGCAGTGGATGTAGCCTACCTTGATTTCAGCAAGGCATTTGACAAGGTGCCCCATGATATTCTTGTAAAGAAGCTGGTAAAATGCGGTCTTGACTATGCTACCACTCAGTGGATTTGTAACTGGCTGACTGACCGAACCCAAAGGGTGCTCATCAATGGTTCCTCTTCATCCTGGAGAAGAGTGACTAGTGGGGTGCCACAGGGTTCTGTCTTGGGCCCGGTCTTATTCAACATCTTTATCAACGACTTGGATGATGGTCTCAAGGGCATCCTGATCAAATTTGCAGATGACACCAAACTGGGAGGGGTGGCTAACACCCCAGAGGACAGGATCACACTTCAAAACGACCTTGACAGATTAGAGAACTGGGCAAAAATAAACAAGATGAATTTTAACAGGGAGAAATGTAAAGTATTGCACTTGGGCAAAAAAAATGAGAGGCACAAATACAAGATGGGTGACACCTGGCTTGAGAGCAGTACATGTGAAAAGGATCTAGGAGTCTTGGTTGACCACAAACTTGACATGAGCCAACAGTGTGACGCGGCAGCTAAAAAAGCCAATGCAATTCTGGGCTGCATCAATAGGAGTATAGCATCTAGATCAAGGGAAGTAATAGTGCCACTGTATTCTGCTCTGGTCAGACCACACCTGGAGTACTGTGTCCAGTTCTGGGCACCACAATTCAAGAAGGACACGGACAAACTGGAACGTGTCCAGAGGAGGGCAACCAAAATGGTCAAAGGCCTGGAAACGATGCCTTATGAGGAACGGCTAAGGGAGCTGGGCATGTTTAGCCTGGAGAAGAGGAGGTTAAGGGGTGATATGATAGCCATGTTCAAATATATAAAAGGATGTCACATAGAGGAGGGAGAAAGGTTGTTTTCTGCTGCTCCGGAGAAGCGGACACGGAGCAATGGATCCAAACTACAAGAAAGAAGATTCCACCTAAACATTAGGAAGAACTTCCTGACAGTAAGAGCTGTTCGACAGTGGAATTTGCTGCCAAGGAGTGTGGTGGAGTCTCCTACTTTGGAGGTCTTTAAGCAGAGGCTTGACAACCATATGTCAGGAGTGCTCTGATGGTGTTTCCTGCTTGGCAGGGGGTTGGACTCGATGGCCCTTGTGGTCTCTTCCAACTCTATGATTCTATGATTCTATGATTCTATGATTCTATGATTCAGTATTCCATTATTACATCCATCAAAACTTATTTACACTGTTGAATTTATCTTAATGCTGCCCACATTTTCAAATGTACACAGTTTCCCCCCATATATTCAATAAACATTTTCCAATCTTCTTTAAACGTTATGTTCTTCTCGTTCTCTTATTCTGTATGTTAGGTCCACAAGCTGTGCATATTCCATCAGTTTAAGTTGCCATTCTTCTTTGGTTGGGACTGAACCATAGAGTTTTAGAGCTGGAAGGGACCACAGGGGTCAGCTAGCCCAACCTCCTGCAATGCAGAATTCTTTTTGCCCAACATGGGACTTGAACCCACAACCTCTCTTTAGGTTTTTTGTAATTTATTGCAATTTAAAGAAAGTTGGCATTTGAAATTTAACAAAAATGTCCAAACTCCTTTTTAAAAAAAAAACAAAACACAATCCCACACAGGATAAATCGGTGGACATTGTCTCCCATCTTTGGTTTAAGGAAAGTTGACAATACCAGGCCAAGGATCAGAATAGACTATACCAATCTCATTCACATCTCTGGTCCGCCATGCACCAACTGTCTTTGTTGTCATACTTGTTCATGCGTCATCCATTAAGGGATGCAGGTGGCGCTGTGGTCTAAACCACTGAGCCTCTTGGGTTTGCCGATCAGAAGGTCTGCGGTTCGAATCCCTGCTTTGGGGTGAGCTCCCGTTGCTCTGTCCCAGCTCCTGCCAACCTAGCAGTTCAAACGCACGCCAGTGCAAGTAGATAAATAGGTACTGCTGCAGTGGGAAGGGAAATGGCGTTTCTGTGCACTCTGGTTTCCGTCATGGTCCTCCATGCACCAGAAGCAGTTTAGTCTTGCTAGCCACATGACTCGGAAAGCTGTCTGTTGACAAACACTGGCTCCCTCGGCCTGAAAGCAAGATGAGCGCCACAACCCCATAGTCGCTTTTCACTGGACGTAACTGTCCAAGGGTCCTTTACCTTTTACCTTTACCATCCATTATAAGATTATGCAGGAACGCAATTCTTTCAGTTTGCACCGAGTGGGGTGAGAGAGTTGGGAATGCTGCCCAAAGTTTTTGCACTAATCCAGAAGCTATGGGCAACAGCTGGCAAAGATGCACATACACTGAACATCCTAAATCACTCCCCTGGAGCAGATGGAGCACAACAGAAATGACCTGCCGCTCTTCACATGCTTCAAGCGTGCCATTTCCCCCTGGGAAGACACAGTATCAATCCTGTCTTCACAAAATGAGCGACTGTGTTGATAGTAGATCTTGATTAGCAGGCCGTGCCCTGCATGAGGTTTCCAGCCTGAACGTCTCCTGCCACTGGCAGCAGGTGAACTGGGGGCTGAGGCAGAGCCAGCCCACCCATCTGGCAAGATGAGGCAGTCGCATCGGGCGGAAAATCTAGCCTCTTCCACGCTCACCAACTTCCACCATGGCCGCCTCTGTCATGAGGGGCAGCGTCGGAAGGGTTGTGGAAGAGAAGAAGGCATATGGCAGCCCATGTTGGAAGTATAGATTTTGGCGAATTTCCTCTAAAATATCTCTAAAATATCTTCTCTCTCTCTCTCGATTTTGCAAAAAACAAAACAAAACCTCAACCTTTGTGTCCAGATTTTCACTTCCTAAAATATGGCAACCCTAGTCTTGCCTGAAGTGGCCAAATGTCCTGGGCCAGCCTTGGGTTGAGGGGAAGATTTAATGTTGATTTTTTAAAAGCAAAGCTTTTCTTCCGATCCATCTGCAAGAGAGTCTCTAATCAGATGCAAACTGTACAGTACATACTAAAACATGGGACCAGGGGTGAACGAAGGCATTGCGACACCTGGGGCAGGGCGTCGCTACCCTTTTATCTAATTTGATTCTGTCAACTTAAGCTGCCACTCTTCTTTGGTTGGGACCTCGCTCGTTTTCCATTTTGGGGCTAACAAAACGTGGGCCACAGTAGTGGCATACATAAATAACCTTTTTTTGACACCTGGGAATTTCAGTCTGAATTATCTCCAGCAGAAAGGACTCTGGGTTTTTTTGGGAAAGTACTTTTAAACATTTTTTTTTTCAATTCATTATGGAAGATTTCCCAATACTCTTTGACCCTTTTACAGACTTAACATATAGAATAAGAGAACAAGAAGAACATACATTTAGAGAAGATTGGAAAACGTTTATTGAATATATGGGAAATAACAGTGTACAGCTGAAAACGCTGGTAGCATTAAGATAAAATCGACAGTGCAAGTAAGTTATGATGGATGTAATAATGGAATACTGAATGGTATATGCAGGGATTTGTGATATGCAATATGAACCATGGAAAGAGAAGAAAGGAAGTCACTGATATCTTAAGGATGTAAAATGAGTATTTTAAATTGTAAAACAGAAATTTAATAAAAACATATATACAAAACAAAACAAAAAACTCGACTGCCCTCAATTCCACACCTGCAGGTCTTGAACAAAATGGTTTCCAAAGCCCTGGAAGCTACTGGCAAATCCCCACACTCAGCCTCGTTTGCCCTTTACACGTTGTAACCATTCCCACACGACCTCAAAACATAGTCAAACAGCCGGTGTAGATGGGGCCCCTGAACACAATGGCAGAGGAAAGGCGTGCAGTGGGTGCGGTCCACCCCAGGTGTCATCCCTGAGGGGGGCAGACACCCCTGAGGGGGGGACTCAAGGGGGCTAGCCCCGCCCCCGGGTGCAGAACATGTGCGCCGTTCCGGGTGCCAGAGCAGCTAGCTCCGCCTCTGCCTGAACTCGAGATCTTGAAAGTCTTGAATCCCCTTTAAGTACATGGGGGTAAGCAAGGGAGGGTGCAGTGGGGGCAGCTGCCCCAGATCAAGTAAAACAATAGAAATACTTAACTAACTGACCAATGACGTCGGTTCTGCCCTCCCCCCTAACAAAAATCCTGGCTATGCCCATGTTTAAGAAACAGAATATAGCCATATGGATTATATAGGCACAGGTTTTGCTTAAGACAGGATGGCAAATCCTAAATCACAGGCTAGAGGGGAACAGACTCAAAAGGGCACTTCAGGCAAGGATTTTGAGTTCACTTTGGGTGGAATTTCCTCAGCACTTTACATGTGTGTTTTTTTAAATGCCCTGGAACTTGTATAACTCAGTCATGTTTACGCAAACTCCTGAGTGTAACCAGGAGCAGCACTATGTTCGGCTCTCCTATTTCCTAGAAACAAAAGTCTTTCCCTTTCCATCGCTCCCTCTCCATGATGCCTGCCAACATATGGCGGGGCAGGGTGTGTGTGGATAACTTTTCTTGTTCCTGTGGATATTTCTATGCTTATTGATTCTTCACGGGTGCCTTTTTTACATACCTTAAAGGAGAATTGATTCTATCCTTTTGTTTTTAAGAACATGCTGCTGCTATTGGTTCTCTGGCTCCATTCCTGGTTTTTGCACAAGTTTTCTTTTAGACCTCACGGACCTGAAAGATTTATGTTCTTTGAACATTGCCACTGCCTCCTGCGAGGGGCAGGAGTGGAGAAAAGCTGGTTGTTGCCTTACCCCTAGTAATGCGTGCATCAGCTTAGGCAGCAGTCCTGTATCTAGTTGGCCATTATGCCCGCGTGTCCAAAGGACCATAAAGAGGATTGTTGATCTGCTTTTCCACTCCCTTTCCATACACAACAGCTCCCTGCCTGCTATTGCTGCTGTCTTCCAAAGAAAAGTTTTGTTTTCACTGGAACTGTCTGTGCACTGGAAAATGTCCTCCGCTTTGACTGTTTTAAACAACTTCTGAATCTGGCAACAGGTGGTTTTAAACAGAAACTGCTGTTATTTCCAAAGTCACATTTCAGGTTATATTACAAGTAGATTCAGCGCTATTTTTCTAGAAAAAGAGGTGCCAGAACTCACCATGAACACCTTCCTTGTTCTTATACAGTGATACCTGCTGTTAAGTACTTAATTCGTTCCGGAGGTCCGTTCTTAACCTGAAAATGTTCTTAACCTGAAGCACCACTTTAGCTAATGGGGCCTCCTGCTGCCGCCGGGCAGCTGGAGCACAATTTCTGTTCTCATCCTGAAGCAAAGTTCTTAACCCGAGATAATATTTCTGGGTTAGCGGAGTCTATAACCTGAAGCGTATGTAACCCAAGGTACCACTGTATTTCATCTCTGTATTCATTTTTGCACAGTCATAGTTTTGCAGTCTGAAATCTGTGTATGAGCTTTACTAAACCTTTCTGGATAGAACAGACTCTCTTTAAGTATTGCATTCAGGGAAGTTTTCCATGTGTGACATTCTAATGTATTTTTAATCTTTGTTGAAAGCCGCCCAGAGTGGCTGGGAAAGCCCAGCCAGATGGGCGGGGTACAAATAATAAATTATTCTTATTCTTATGCACAAACCTGTGTTCTCTTACTTTCCCCTAGCGCAACTGAACAGAATGCCAGGAGATAAGATATGACGATGCAGAACGAAACACTAGGAGATCAGCCAAGCATCGTAAGTACATTATATCCTGGGTCAGGAACATAACAAAAATATCAACATAGAGAATTGAAAGCAGACATGGGCAAGACCGCTAATAACACAGAGCAATGAGTCAGAAGACAATGAAGACAGTGAAATACAATTAGGTGTATGCACATATTATTAGAATGAAAGGATTAGAGTGGGCCAAAGGATCTCTGAGTAGCTTAAGAATGACAACAGCACGTTGGAATGGCTTAGCGGTTCATTATACAAAACATCAACAACAAACAACCTGCTCAGGATGGTAGAAGGATAGTCAAATTTGTAACTGAAGCCATGAAAAGGTTGAGGGGAGGGTTGCTGACTCAACAGGGCTACCGCAAAGGAAGGAATTGTGCAATAAAATGGAGAACAGTCATTCTTTTTCCATGATGCAAAGGCTCTCGCAATTTTCTCAGCATTGCAAGTTGGCACCCTGAATAACCCTCAAAACTCAAGAACCCGGAAACACCCTGAAAATGTGATGAACCTTGGGGCAGTGATAAAGTTAGAGAATGGTCAGGAACAGGGAACACAACCCTCTGAACCCCCAGCTCACCCCCAAACCCACTTGTCAGATACAATTTCTAGTTTGGGGAGGGGGAAATCATTTTAACCTGATTTTGGTGCTATGCATCCTGAAAGACGTATGGTAATTCTTGGCTACTTTCCAACACAATTGTAGTTCTACTTCATTGAACAGAAAGCTTATATTATGAAAAAAGTCGCCCTCTACCGGATCATGTGAATGAACTAATATTAACCGAAGCCCTCAAATTACCAGATGCATGAGAAGCAGTTGGGAATGACTTTCACTATACTGGTTTTTGATGGTCAAGGTTAAGCCAGCATGGGAGGAGTCGCCATCGCAGGATCTCCAGGGATAGGACTGAAGTTTCTGCTTCAGGTGGCAGAATCATGGAGGCAGGTATGATTTATGATCAGGGGTTTCAGCCTCCATCTGCAAGGATCCCGCCACATTAGAGTTTTCACCTAAATAGGCATCTGGGGTTGTACCTTTTGAGTAGCTTCTGCCCAGATTGGGTTTGTTTTGAACCCCATGCCTGGGACAAATGATAAATTTAGCCAACAGAAACTAAGGCTGTCGTTCCAACTCCAGTACTCTCATTTTAAGGTTTATACATGTCAAAATAATTCATACTTTTGTTATTGTTTACATGTGTAGCACCCAACCAGTAGCCCAGAACTCGAGGCAATTCTGTGGTTTTATTTCTTATTCGTAATATACATTTTCCCCCGCCTTTTATTTTTAAACTCTCCAAGCTTTCCCTGTTAAGTCTAAGAATATGAGCCGAACTAATCATCCCCTTTATATCCTTCATTTTTAAGAGATAATGATAACCACTATTTCTGTTCCGGGCACAGTAAGGATATTTGTGATAAATTCTGCATCTAAGATTTCTTCTGCTCCCCACTACCTCTAGTATTTTCCAAAATGGCTTAATTCTAGGGCAACAGGATTCCCAGGACCACACATGGCCCTGAATAACTTTTAAGCGGTTTTGTCCAGTATACTTGAGCTTTACCAAATTAGAGGTGCTGGCTGTATTATATGCTCATATTGCAACACCCCTTTTCTTCTCGTGCTACCTCAGCACACTCCTTCCTCCTCCCCCCACATTACTCATTGCTGAAGATCCTTCCCCTTCTGCAGGGTTCTGCATTTGTTTACTCTTCCACAGGGACAGGTGGGTTTGTCAAATTCCATTTCACTCTGTTTTCTAATCACGACTAAACAACTAAACAACAACAACAAATTTCCATTCGTCACATGCCCACATCGATTTGCAAATTCTTCATTTAAAGCATTGCCATGAAAATTCATCAGCATTTTAGTGTGAAATTCTCCTAAAATACAATTTTTGTATGTAATTTTGCCTAATGTACACTTTAACTAGCAAATTTCCCTGATATAATGTATTTTTGTCTGTGGTTCTCACTAATATATGTGCTCTCATTTATTGATTATTATCTCATCTTTTTTTCATTATCCCTATCACTTTCCTATTCACAAAAAAATCCATTTTGCTTTCTTATGGAGGATTCGGCATGCCAGGGTACCAAAAGGCTTTAATCAGCTTTAATTGTGCAAAGAAAAATTTATGATTTGTGACTGAATCCATTCTGCAAAATATTGACATTCTGGAGGTTATTAGAGATCAGCTTCTTGAGATCCAGGAAAGCGACTGAAGACTGATACACATGAGTCCCCACTGAAAGGACTGTCAAAAGGCATTTCAGAAGTTGAAATAGGGTCAATGACTTACCACGCAGGTCTTGTAATCCAAACACAATGCATTCTCAGGAAATCATTTGTTAGGCAAACGTTCACATAACAAGTTGATGATTTCAATTGATTCCTATGGGGAAATTTCCACATCGTTCCTGACCACAGAATTTTGGCCCCAAAGTGATGAAAAACCCCAGACATAGGGTCTGAAACCTTGCAAAACCCTCTGAAACCTTGCCAAAAGCAAACAAGGAAGGAAAAAAATGCTCTCTTATTTGTTGAATCTCTCACCCTTCCTGCCCCCCCCCATGGTTTCTGGTGAAACAGCTGACCAGCAAACCAGCAAAACACACAAAGTAAGACTTGTTTAAGGTTGCTTATTTGTTTACAGTAATACGCTGAGATCTGTCTGCTTGGATATCTGCGGTGTGTATAGTGAAGTTTGGGTACTGATTTGTCGTGTTTGGATAAGTGAATTTTTGTATAATGAGCATTTGGGTAGTGGGAGCTGCGTGCATTTGAAAACTGGCAGTGCTGCTGGTCATTAGGGTCAGTTTGGGGCATGTGCATCTATGGATAATACAAACTGCTCCCACACCACAGCTGCAACCTCCTTGATTGAAAAGAAAACCCTCAGGTATTCCAGCCGTGTCTAGTCCACCACATTTACTTGATTTCAAGAGGGTAACATGATATATAGGTGACTCTGAACATGACCTCGTTCACAAAAGACCAACAAGCTTGTTGTTGTTTTATTCATTCGGGGATACGGTTGGATTACACGCTGGCACCCGAAAGTGGGATTATGGCGTCTCATTTCTAAAAACCTCTGTCCTCCAAACTCAGCAGAAGTGGGATGCAAGGAATGGCTGTAGCTAAACAGAAGCTTTCAAAATGGTGTGGTTTCCAGGACCCACCAGGCCCCAATGAGAGCTCCTCTGAAGAGGAGGAGAAGCTCGGTCCTTCCTGTGGTGTCCTCTAGAAAAAAAGGTGGCCCTGGGGACTCCATAGCCCTGGAGGCACAACAGTTCAGTGGTACCTTGGGTTACAGATGCTTCAGGTTACAGACTCCGCCAACCCAGAAATAGTACCTCAGGTTAAGAACTTTGCTTCAGGGTGAGAACAGAAATCGCGCAACGGCGGTAGGCCCCATTAGCTAAAGTGGTACCTCCGGTTAAGAACAGTTTCAGGTTAAGAATGGACCTCCAGAACGAATTAAGTTCTTAACCCGAGGTACCACTGTATACTGGATACTGGAACTGCAATGCTGAGAACACCTTTGCCTTCTGCTGGGGCCTTCATCCCAGCTCTGAAAACACACACACACACACACACACACACACACACACACACACCTATCACTTCTGCTCTGTGTCCCCTAAGTTAGCCTGCTGCCCTCAAGTGTAGTAGCCAGTCAGGCTAGCTTCTGCACTTAGAACGGGAAGGGGGAACACCATTTTGGCAGCAAACAGGCCAGCCATGCATGCACATCAGACATGACATGAGAACTCTAAATGGCCTGAAGAATGCCACCATGGGAGTTTCCAGACATCCTGTTTATGGAGCATCCCCATTTGCTGGCAAGAAGGTTAGATGACGTTGGCTATTAAGCATTCCTTCCAATTTCTCTGTGAGGCAGGTTAGATTTACGTTACGTCAAAGCAAGTGTGATCCCACTTTCTCCTGTACATTTTCCTCTCGCTATCCTTAGGTGAAGGTAAAGGTAAAGAGACCCCTGACCATTAGGGCCAGTCGCGGACGACTCTGGGGTTGCGGCGCTCATCTCGCTTTATTGGCCGAGGGAGCCAGCGTAAAGCTTCCGGGTCATGTGGCCAGCATGACTAAGCCGCTTCTGGCGAACCAGAGCAGCGCATGGAAACGCTGTTTACCTTCCCACCAGAGCGGTACCTATTTATCTACTTGCACTTTGACGTGCTTTTGAACTGCTAGGTTGGCAGGAGCTGGGACTGAGCAACGGGACCATAGGGGTCACCTAGTCCAAGCTCCTGCAACGCAGGCTCAAATCCCCAACTCTTGAGATGGGAGAGTCTCTACCGACTGAGCTATCTCCCGCTTGAAATCTATTACATTAGCATGAAATATCCACAAATAGACACGAGATTGCCAGCGCAATCTTCTGACCTGAAGTGTGCTTGTGGTGTGCTTGTGAATCACTGTGTGAGGAAGTGAGGTAGGCTGAGAGTTGCACTGAACCTCTGCAGAGATGACTGGAGATTTCTGTCAGGAGCAACCCAAGCCGCTCTTCTTCTGAAATATCACCTCCATCAGATGACTCCTGTCCCCGAGGTGCTTCCATTCCGGCTGGTCAGGAGAAGGACTAACATTTAACTTTTAAGAATTGGTTCCCAAGTTTGCTTTCTTCCACTTCCCAACCTCTTCCTTTTCCCTTGTGTGTCACATATCTTTTTGAACTGTCAGCTTGCAGGCAAGGACTGTCCTGTTTTAAATTGATTGTATATTAAGTCGCACAGGGAGCCTTTTCTGCTGAAGGGAGAGGTGTGCGAAGGCTCTAAATCAGGCCTGGAGTTGAAATGCATTAAAAAAGCAGTGCTCCTCAAACTATCTGATGTGGCGGACCAGCAGTTATTTCCCCCAATGTGCCAGGGACTGGAACCATATTTGGTTCCTGACACGTTCCCCCCAACCTGGGCTGCGGTGGAGTTGCTGTGTACCAGCAGCCATTGGTACTACCCTTCCCCTAACACCCCATTGCAGAAAACTCCCATAATAAAATGACAATCTGGAAGGACCCTAGGTAAAACCTTCAGCCTATCCAGCTCAGCATTTATCCCAGGATGGCTTACTTGTGACCCTCCAAATGTTGGAGGACTCCAACTCCCAACAGCCCCAGCCAGCATGCCCAATGGTCAGGGAGAACAGGAGGTGGGCTTCAGCACCATCTGAGAGCCAGTGTGGTGTAGTGGTTAAGAGCAGTAGACTCGTAATCTGATGAACCAGGTTCGCTTCCCCGCTCCTCCACATGCAGCTGCTGGGTGACCTTGGGCTAGTCACACTTCTCTGAAGTCTCTCAGCCTCACTCACCTCACAGAGTGTTTGTTGTGGGGGAGGAAGGAAAAGGAGATCGTTAGCCACTTCGAGACTCCTTGGGGTAGTGATAAAGCGGGATATCAAATCCAAACTCCTCCTCCTCCTCCTCCTCTTCTTCTTCTTCTCTGGAAGGAGACAAGTTCCCTTTCCCTGAGCTACACACTGACAGAGGCAGCTCTTCAGGGTTTCGGGCATTGTTATGGTCTGCCTGGATGCAGTAGAGAGGCACCAGCTGAGGAACTCCCTAGAGAACCCCCAGGGGAAGAAGGCGGAGAGCTGGGGGATTGGTGGTGGGATGACGATGAGTGGTCAAAGGGAAAAGACTGGGGGGAGGTGGTTTTGGAAGCTAGAAGGGCAACAGGGTTTAGTGAGCAGGAACAGTTTGTGGCAGAAAGCAGTTCAGACTTTGAGACTGAAGTGGAGGCTGGAGAGAAGAGTGGGGTCAAGAGGTGGATAAAGAACCCAGGAAGTCTCCTGCTGCTGCTGCAACCTCCGCCCTTCCCCACTAGTCTGAGAACGTGCAGAGAAATGAAAAGGGCAGAACAGAGATTAGTTGTGCAGTTTGAGACTGTATGGGGGAAACCCGGGAGAGTAGTAGCCTTAGAGAGGGGTGGAGAGGACCTTCAGTCTTTGCAACCGTGTCATTGGGGCAATACCTGCTGGGAAGGGTTGCTGAGACCACTAGGCCTGAGCTGTATTTTGGTTTACTTGAATATAGTTAACATCACCAGCATCAGTGACTTTTTACTTTAGTGCTGACCTAGTGCTGACCTGGATCTCACTTGAGCTTTGCCAGCCCTACCTGGATTGAACCCGTGGTCTCCTGCAAGCGAAACCCATGATCTGCCCAAATGCCTTGAACCACCCCTGCACAGATCCCCTGTGCAACCCCTGCATGGAAAAGCACATTTTCGAAGACACACACGCGCACACATAAAGCAGCCAAGCATCTTCCAATGTAGCCTGTTGAATTTTTGTTTATTTGCCTTTTTTCATGGGGGAAAACTGAAATAAATAACATTTGGGGGTGGGCGAAACAAAAAACAAAACAACAAAACAACCAGGAAAGGTTTTACTTATTACCAAAGTATTTCTTCCTTCCTTTTCTCCCCCTCTTCTTTGTGCGCATGTGTATAAGCTTTTTCCACGGCTGCTTTGGTTTTCCCAACGGCAGCTCCGGCCGGCTGCCAACGCTGCGATGGAGGGGGGTTCTACTGCATACTGGGAATGTAGAGAAGAGGTACTGAGTTTGAAGAGGTCAAGGTATAAGGCTGCTGATCAACAGAGAAAGAGAGAGAGCGCGCATTAGAGTCTTCCTCCTCACCTCTTGGGCTCCCTCAATGCACGGTCACAGTGGAAGGTCAGTTGGCTTCTGGGTCCTCCGCCGAGAAACATTCGGTGACCAGCTGCCCCTTTTAAGTCTGATGGTAGGCTATTGCAGTGCGTTCTCTCTCTTGATAAAAGAAGGCGTTTCGGCTTTTATTGGTAAAGGAAACGGAAGGAGGGACCTCTTGAAGAACAAGGGGAGCATTTTGCTACAAAGTAGGTGGGACTTGCAAAAAAATAATAATGTCCCCCCCACACACAGAAAGGCCTGCCCTGGAACACCAGGCTGAAAAGCTCTGGAGGAGGATGTCTCTCAATAAAGGGCACTTGAGAGAATGGCAGGTGGATGTGATCTCTATCTCTTGCCCGCGCTTGGGCCAGAGCAGAGTTATCGTATGGTCTAGAAACCTGGCAGGGCGTCATTCCCCCCCAAGCAGGAACCAGGTAGGCACATGAGGAATACAGGTGGATATCCAGGTCACATCTGCAGTCTGGAGTGGTGCGCCGCAGATATGCCCCCTTGCCCACAGCTCTTTCAACACCCTCGAGGTTTGGAGCGAGTAGAAATAACTCTCCCAAGCCCAGCATACCTCCCTAAGGTCCTCCTTAATTTACTTCTTCCAGCGTTTGGAAAAGTCCAGACAAAACAACCCTTTGATGTGGCACATTGGTGTTGTATAAAAGGTGATGCAGTATTGGCTAGCAGGAGACATCAGATCAAATGATGCTTTCCACTGGCCCTGCGCAATCGACGGGGGCCAGTGCAGGCAATCCCCTTTTGATGCTCTCTTCACTCACAGGAGCGGTCCTCCCCATATGGGAACTGGCAGATCTCTGCTCCTTGTAAAGGTATTATTTCAGACCTCCACAGACCATGGAGGATGTCACAGCTGAGATCTGAGGTCTTGATGAAAACAAGGAGTTAAGGAGCTGGCAGGTTTAGCGTACCAGCAAAATGATGAACAAAGCCACATTTCAATGACACTTGCTATAGAATCCCGGGCATAATTTTGTATGATGGTTTAATTCATTGGCTGTTAGTTGCCCTGAGCTTCCAGACTGGAGGAAGGGCAGGTTATAAGGATCTTGGACAAAATAAATAAAACTATTGAGTTCCACGAGTGGAGTTGGGGAAAAAGCATGTGCTCCGTTTTTATCACTGTTGTTCACAACAAGCAGGCAACTTCTGTGAGTGAAGAAATAACAAAAGGGCGACATGTGAACTGTTCCCCGCCCTGCCCCCTTTTGTTTTCCCGGGTTCATAGTTCTGGTTCTGAGAAATGGAAAGGTAACAGTACAATAAACCTTTGGAGCCCAGGTCAATTCTTGTCAAATTTGAGCCTAAAACTATTTTCGTTTTTTGAAAGGAAAAAAAAAGTCTCAAAGAACATGACCCCGTGATTCTAGTCTATAGATGTGTCTTCTATTATCTCGTGCCTTACTACTGATCCAAGTATTTATGCTATTGATCCATAAGTCCATATGCATTTTCATTCTGATAACTGCCATGGCTCAACGTGAAGCATTCCAGCAAAATGGATATCCAGCTATTGCTACAGCACATATAAAAAAGTTGATCCGTTTGGAAAACCAGCGACGATATGCGTTCGGGTTTTTAAGATTATTATTCTTAAGTACATAAAACTTAGCAAAACGAAAATTGCAATGTTCCCTGTTTTTTTGGGTGGGGGGCTGCTGATAAGACAGTATACATTTCTTGGTAATGTGGCATTTTGCCTATAGGTGCCAAAATAAATATTCTTAGCTACTTGTTGATGATTCCCAGTTAGGAATTATTCTGTTTGGTGTGCGTTTTTTAAAATTATTTTATCAAAATGGCAGAACCTCTTGTGAATCATGGGAATTTTTTGGAGTCCCTAGATGACTATAGTGATGATGCAGCCACTAGTTATAAGAGAAAACGGGTAAACACAACTACCCCTCAATCCAGGGGATGCGAACCACAGTAGAAATAGGTTTCCCTGGATGTGAATCTATCACATGGCAGGTGCGGAAAAGGCTGCTGCGGAGTCGACAGGAGGGGGGTGGACAGGTGGACGACAGGCATCACTCGGCAAGGTGCCGATCCGTGCAGGTGAGCCATATGCTACTCCTCAGAGGCCCCTGCAAAAAAATCAGCTTAGCTTGGAGAGCTAAACAGTGTCTTTGCCGTCACAGCCTTCTGCTGGTCCTGCCATCTCCTGGATCGAGGGCGTTAATTGTGCATGTTTTCTTTGTGTTCCTTGAGAGTCGGTGTGGGTACGATTCCTGCCCCCACCCCCGAATTGCATGACTCGAGCTAGTTAAGATTTTTCCATCTCCCGGCAGGCCAGAGAAATAATCTTAACAGCAGCAAGAACTGTGAGAGAATGGCTTAAAAGTTCAAAACATTGATTCTTCCCCCCGCCCCCACTCCATGCTGAATGTTTTAATGGATTCCTGCAAAGAAGAAAATGATTAAAGGGGGTGGGGGGAATCCCAGTAAGAAGCATCTGACAGAGGAACTGGTGGTGCTATTAATGTGCATTCAAAGAGAACATTCAGCATTAAGGGGATGCTGCAATTTGTTTCTTCCTCTCTAATCTTGCACATTAATAACAGGCTCAAAACGCCTCCCAGCACTTGGTAATTACTGTATATTGTTCAGAGCTTTGGGGGGGGGGCTTTCATACTTCAGGCCTTGAAATACCCTCTAAAGTCGGGCGCACACTTACTGAGGAGTAAACAGCACTGAGCCCAGTGGCACTTACTTCTGGGCAAACGTGCGCAGGATCTTAACAGCACACCTACAGCACTGAGCTTCGCCTAAGTCTCACTCCCAATCCTTCTGGAGCATTGCATGATGGGAATATATCCCAGGATGCAGTTCTCCAGGTTTTTGGTACTCAATATCATGAGAGAAAGAGGTGGGTGGTTTTTTTTGCAAAGTGTGTATATGATGGAGTCTCTACGGCAGGGCTGAGAAGTAGTTGATTCAACCTGGCACTAACCCCTGCCTTGAAGTGTGCCGAGTAATTCAACCTTGACATGATTTTTGTTGCTCATTGCTCGAAAAGAAACTCTAAGGGAGGCCTTCTGTATAAGCAAGGCCCTGCCTCCCCAAGTCGTTTTGTTTGCTTAGTAACAGTCTCTTCAGCCATTGTGCATTCCAGCATCTAGTGGACATGATCCACATGAAGGAGATGTAGAATCTCTTTTATCTGCTTACGATTTTCTTGAGGATGCGGGGCAGAGGGAGGGTTTCGTTTTTGGTCACACCACAGTGCTAATCGTAGACGACTCTTCCGACTTCTTCTGCTTGCTGGGCAAGGACTTAAGATATTCTAGGTGCCGGCGGGCGTCTTCTTGGTTCTGCCGGACGTAGTAGATCAAGTACGAGATCACCATGGCGAACCAGCCGAACATGGTGACCAGCATGGCGATGTCTGTGGTCTTCTTGTAGATGTTGCAAAAGTCTATGTCCCCCACCAGTTGCAGAAAGGGCTTGCCGATGTGCTCCTTCCGGGCTGAGGCATCGCAGATGATCCCGTCGGAGGTGCCGGCCACCAGCTCCACCCTCTCGACAAGCTGCTGGAGGGTGCAGTCGCAAAGCCAAGGGTTGCTGGAGAGGTTGGCTTTGGCTTTCAGCGCACTGAAGACATCCTTGTTGACAGACACCAGCTTGTTTGAGGACAGGTCCAGAGCGTGCAGGCTTTCTGACAATCCCCGGAAGGCCCCGACCTCCACGCGGCTGATGGCGTTGTGCGACAAGTCGAGTTCCACCAGAAGGGGCAGGTTCTGAAAGGCGTCGTTAGGCAGGAAAGAAATGTGGTTGTAATCCAGGTACAATTTGTTGGTGTCGTTGGGGATATCCCTCGGGATAACGGTGAGCTGGGCCTTGCTGCAGCGGAAGGTTTTGAAGCCGTCCTCGGTGGAAGGGTAGCAGCCCTTGGGGAAGGTGGTGGCAGAGTGGAAGCAAAAGGCTATCAGGACAAAACTCTGGAGGAGCAGCCACATGGCAACCGAGTGGTAGAGGAGCCAGTCCAAAAAAGGCATGGCGGGGCATCTGGGGAGCCACGGTGAAGCCGCTCGGTCATCAGTCGCTTGGTGGGCGTCCTTTGCCTCTGGGGGAGCCTCCGAGGCTGCGGCTCGGGGATCACTAACTGAAAAGACAGAGCAAGGGCAACACTGGAGCTGAGGCAACGTTTCGTCATCACAATGAAACACCACCACCACCAACACAAAGTACAGTCGTACCTTGGAAGTCGAACGGAATCCGTTCTGGAAGTCCGTTCGACTTCCAAAACATTTGGAAACCCAAACACAGCTTCTGATTGGCTGCAGGAAGATACTGCAGCCAATCAGAAGCCACGGAAGCCTCGTTGGACGTTAGGGTTCCAAAGAACATTCGCAAACCGGAACACTTACTTCTGGGTTTGCGGCATTCAGGAGCCAAAACGTCCGAGTACCAAGGCGTTTGGGATCCAAGGTACAACTACATGTAGTCCTGGGTTTTTTGACATGGGTGCCCAAAACAGCAGAGTTTGCCCCAAATGAGCAAGCTGTGGCCCTCCAGATATTCACAGAATTGTAGAGTTGGAAGAGACCCCAGGGGTCATCTAGTCCAAACCCCTGCTGGACTCCAACTCCCATCAGCCCCAGCCAGCATGGCCCATGGTCGGAAATGATGGGAGCTGTAGTCTAACGGTATTTGGAATTCGTTTTTATCAACACTGTATAAAGGTTAAGATTGGGTGAACTGCAATAATAATCATGCAATGTTTATAAGGTTTTTTGTTTTGGTTTTTTACATGGGTGTTATTTTATTTTTCTTCTTCTCAAGTCTTATTTTACCCAGTGATCTTATAATTATATACCGTATTTTTCTGTGTATAAGACGCCCCCATATATAAGTCCTCTTTTGGGGGACTCCAAATTAAGAAAACACCCCTCAGCACTACCCGTGTATCAGACGAGCCCCAATTTTAAACCTTATTTTTTGATTTAAAAAAACCCGTCTTATACACAGAAAAATACAATTTTTCAATATTTTTGAAATATTCAATATTCTTATTTTTCAATAAAGTGTTTACACACACACACACACACGGGTGTATCTCCACTGAAGACAAGATATCATAGTCAATACCAGTCCTGAAGGAAACCTGAGAGCTACAATTCTGGAAGCAAGGCTAAAGATCTGAAGCTACCAGAGCACCTTCACTGAACTGCAGTTCTCATAGGACATGGCAAGAGACTGCTGGGCCAGAACAATGATCCGCCTAGTGCTGCATCTTGTTCTCTCGGTGACCAACCAAATGCCTGTGGGAAGCCCACCAACAGGAACCTGAGTGCAAGAACACTCTCCTGTCCTGTGGTTTCCAGCAACACACTGCCTCCAGCCAAGGAGGAAGAGCATGGCTATTGTGTCTAGCAGCCATTGGAGAGCCTTGTCCTCCATCACACTTGACCACCACTGCCTTCGGTGGGAGCAAATTCCACAGCTTAACTACACATGGTGTGAAGTACTTTTTTGCCCCCAACGTGCATCATTTTACCTCAGAAGGGTAAATAGAGGACTCTCCTCTGACCGCCCCTTCAAACAGAGTATTGTCTTCTGAGAGGTAGGACACATGGCCACCTTCAAAGGTGAAATTAGAGGACAGCTTCTGCTGAAGATCTCAAGGCACGGGCAGGCTGGGAGGGGAGGTGTTCCCGCAGGGTCCCACACCATTTAGGGCTTTAAAGGCCAGAACTGAATAGGAAGTCCGCCATATTGAGGCCAGAGATCTTTAGAGCACTCCCTGCTCCGGCGCATCAATTGTAGGCTTGTGTCACTTTCTCATTTCCTCACCTAGTCATCTGAGCCACTGTTTCTGGATCATCAACAGAGAGGGCACTGCTTGTCATCTGCTAAGTGGTGGAATCTGACACTCTGGTGTGGAATTTAGCCTCCCTGATCTTGCAAGAGACTTGCATTCAAATACACTTGTGTTCAATAAACATCTTTTCCTTTTTTTTAAAAAAAGCACACATAGGCACAATTCATTGCTACTTGAACTTCCTTTTGTGATTAAGATCCTCGCGTTTCTTTAAAAAAAAATGTTGGGGGTGTGCCAAGTTCTCAGGTCCAATTTCAATGTGGCACTGTTCATGCTGGGGTTTTAAAAAAACAAAACTTGTCTGAAGTCTCATGTGTCTAGGTGTTACATTTAAACTGGGTCACACCTGAACTTATAAGGAGCATAAGCACAACAGTGGCGTGGACCATGAGGTTGTGTTGTAAATAATGGGCTTAAAGGGTGGTACTTTATACAATGTGCCCCATGAGCAGCAATTGTGTTATTAAAAAAAAAAAAATCCAGTACAGAGCTGCCCACGATAACTAGAAAATGACCAGAAGCAGTCCTGGAAGGAGAAAGCTGTTTTGGAGAAGAGAGGATATCTTCCCACTCCCTCAGCTGGGCAAGAGATCATCAAGGTGTCTGTGTCAGAAATAATAATAATAATGATAACAACAACAACAACAACAACAATTTATTTATACCCCACCCATCTGGCTGGGTTTCCCCAGCCACTCTGGGCGGCTCCCAACAGAATATTAAAAACACAATAAAACATCAAACATTAAAAACTTCCCTAAACTGGCCTGCCTTCAGACATCTTCTAAAAGTCCAATAGTTGTTTATTTCATCGACGTCTGATGGGAGGGCGTTCCACAGGGCGGGCACCACTACCAAGAAGGCCCTCTGCCTGGTTCCCTAGTAGCCTCACTTCTCGCAGTGAGGGAACTACCAGAAGGCCCTCGGAGCTGGACCTCACTGTCTGTGCAGAACGATGGAGATGGAGATGCTCCTTCAGGTATACAGAACCGAGGCCGTTTAGGGCTTTAAAGATCAGCACCAACACTTTGAATTGTGCTCGGAAATGTACAGGAAGCCAATGTAGATCTTTGAGGACCGGTGTTATGTGGTCTTGGCGGCCGTTGCCAGTCACCAGTCTAGCTGCCGCATTCTGTTTTTCAGAGAATGGTAGACAGACAGGGGCTACGTACACACAACGTACATTGAAAGTTGAGTTGAGGAAGAACAAGAGGAGGAAAGCAAGGAACAGTAGTTTCTATTTAATCTAGTTAAATTAGCTAGAATAGTTTAATAGATGGCTTTAAAAATAATAAGCTGGAATGTGAATGGTTTGAACAATAAAAATAAGAGGAATCAGATTGCGCATGTATTGCTGAAAAAGAATTGGGATCTAATTTGTCTTCAAGAAACGCATGTAATAAGAAAACACAAGAGGGTATTAAGTAATAAGAGATTGGGATTGGAATTTGTGACCTCCGACAAGGTTAAGAAAAGAGGGGTAGTAATTTATATAAAGGAAAAATATGACCCGCAATTACTGTACAAAGATGAACATGGGAGAGTAGTGGTGGTGCAGATGGTCCTTCATGGAGAAAAAATAGTTGTGGTTGGAATATATGCCCCGAATGAGAAAAAATCAGCTTTCTTTTTGGAATTAGATAATATATTAACGGAATGGATGGATCAGAAAATGATATTGATGGGAGATCTTAATGGGGTGGTGATGCCGAACATGGATAGATTAACAAAAAGACAAGATGGGAAAGAAGGTAAATTACCACGATCTTTCTTTGACATGGTAAATAATTTGGGATTGACGGATGCTTGGAGATTTAAAAATCCTACTGTAAAACAATTCACCTTTTTTTCAAATCCGAATCAGAGCTGGGGGAGGATAGACAGTATTTGGGTCTCGAGGGAATTGGTACAGAACTTAATTAAGTCCGAAATTTGGCCTCGAACTCTATCTGATCATAGTGCGGTTTCCATGGAGTTAAAAGGTAGAGAGGTTAAAACAGCCAGATGGAGAATGAATGAATATTTATTTAATGATCAAAAGATAGTAAATAAGGCTATAGAAACAATTGAAGAATACTTTAGGTGGAACTTAAATGGAGAAACTTCCATAGAGACGGTGTGGGACGCAGGAAAAGCGGTCATGAGGGGTTTCTTGATTCAGAAAAATAGCCAACTAAGAAAAGAAAAGGAAAAAAAGAAAGAGCAGATTTTAACACAGATTATGGAAAATGAAAGAAAATTAACTGCTAACCCTAGTGAAGAGAGTTTAAAACAGAACTTAAGAATATTACAAGCTAAATTTGCCACAATAATTAACCAAGAGATAGAGTGGAAAATTAAGAGGATGAATCAAAAGAACTTTGAGTCCGCAAATAAGATAGGGAAATATCTAGCGTGGCAGCTGAGAGAAAGGAAGAAGCTGAGTATGATCAGCAAAATAAAAGAAGGAGATATGATTATGGAAGAACCAAAAGAAATAAAAAGAATATTCCAAAGATATTATAAGGATTTATATAAAAGAGGAGAGGAAACAGAACAAGAAATAGATCAATTTTTGCAAAAACACCATCTGGAACAAATTGTAGAAGATGAAAGAGCAGCACTAGATGAGATAATAACACAGGAAGAGATAAAAAAGGCTATCAAAAAGATGAAAGCTGAGAAGGCGCCGGGACCGGACGGTCTTCCAGCCAAATATTATAAAATATTAATTAACCAAATATCACCAGTGCTGGGAGAGGTTATGAACAATATATTGAGAGAAGGAAAGATACCTGATACCTGGAAGGAAGCCTATGTTACCTTGATTCCTAAAAAAGAGGTGGACACTATGGAAGTAAAGAACTATAGGCCAATCTCATTATTAAATAATGATTATAAGCTATTTGCAGATATAATGGCGGAAAGATTAAAGAAGGTCTTGATTAATAAAATCCATGGTGACCAAACAGGATTTCTCCCAGGGAGACAATTACGGGATAATGTAAGGAATTTGATTGACATTATTGAATATTTGGACATGAAAATAGACAGAAAAGCTGCACTGGTTTTCATAGACGCCGAAAAGGCATTTGACAATGTTTCCTGGAACTTCCTAAAGAAGGTTTTGGAGAGGATGGGAATTGGTGAAAAATTTAGAAGAGGCATAGAAGCAATATACAAAGAACAGAAAGCAAAGCCGGTGATAAATAATAATACAACAGAATATTTTAACATTTATAAAGGGACCAGACAAGGTTGCCCCCTGTCCCCCTTATTATTTATTATAATTTTGGAAGTACTTAATAAGAGACTGAGGGAGGCAACAGAAGTGAAAGGAATTAGAGTAGGAAAGAAGGAATTTAAAATTAAAGCCTTCGCCGACGATATTGTTCTGACTTTGGAAGATCCACAAGATAGTGTAAAAGAAGCATTACAAAAAATTGAGGAATTTGGAGAGGTGGCAGGTTTTAAGGTAAATAAGAATAAAACTAAAATGCTGGTTAAAAATCTAACTAAGGAAGAAACGAAAGATCTAGAACAAAAAGTGGAAATCATGGTGGTGAAAAAAGTGAAATATTTGGGAGTGTGGATCACGGCAAAAAACATAAACCTATATAAAGATAATTATGAAGTTACATGGAAAAAAATAAAGAAAGATCTGGAAATATGGGAGAGGATGAAATTTTCCTTTTTAGGAAGGATAGCAGTGGTTAAAATGAATGTTTTGCCGAGAATGTTGTTCCTATTTCAAACTCTTCCAGTTATTAAAGGTTTAAAACAATGTAAAGAATGGCAGAGAACCCTGATGAAATTCATCTGGCAGGGGAAAAGACCAAGGATTAAAGTGAAAATATTAACTGATAAAAAGGAAAGAGGAGGTTTTGCTCTCCCAGATTTGAGTTTATATTATGAAGCAGCGTGCCTACTTTGGCTAAAAGATTGGATAAAACTGGAGAACAGAGACCTGTTGGATTTAGAAGGTTTCAATAATTGGTACGGGTGGCACGCATATCTCTGGTATGAGAAGGTGAAAGTCCACAGGGCTTTCTTAAATCATATTTTCAGGGGACCAATATATCAGGTCTGGGAAAGAAATAAGAACCTTCTTGAAAGAAAAACACCATGGTGGATCTCACCGGTAGAGGTCTTAACAAAAAAAAAAACCAACATGGAAGAGAAGACAGCCACTTACGAAGATTTGGTAAGAAAATCAGAACAAGGGCTTAAACTTAAACCTTATGAGGAAATAAAGGATCAATTCACCGGTTGGTTACAGTATCATCAGGTGAATGATATGTTAAAGCAAGATAAAAGAAAAATGGGCTTTGAGGACAAGAAATCAAAATTCAATATAGAAATAATAGAAGGTAAAAACAAAACATTGTCTAAATTATACAACATATTACTGGAATGGCATACAAAAGACGAGGAAGTCAAAGAGGCAATGATTAAATGGGCAATTGACTTCGGCTATAACATCGAGTTTGAAAAGTGGTTGAAATTGTGGAATAGAGATATTAAATTTACGGCCTGTACGAGTTTGAGAGAAAATGTCTGGAAAATGCTCTATAGATGGTATCTCACGCCGGCAAAATTAGCTAAAATCTATAGATCAGAAAATAAGACATGCTGGAAATGTGGTGAAGTGGAGGGAGACCTCTACCATATGTGGTGGCAATGCAACAAGGTGAAGGTTTTTTGGGAAGCAATTTATAATGAACTTAAAAAAGTTTTTAAATATACTTTTCCCAAAAGACCTGAGGCCTTTTTGCTGGGAATTATGGGTAAGGAAATAAAAAATGAAGATAAAAAAATTTTTCTCTATGCCACCACAGCCGCAAGAATTATGCTGGCACAAAACTGGAAAACAGAAAATATACCTAACGTAAGTGACTGGCAGGTCAAAATGATTAACTATGCCGAGCTAGATAGATTAACAGGCAGAATACGAGACCAAGACGACCAGAAATTTCAAAAAAATTGGAGTAAATTTTGGAAATATATTGGAACGGATATATAGGAGGAACTGGTGGTATTAGAAAAACTTTATCAGCTAATAAGTATAAACTTTAATAAACTAATTACGCAATCCGGGATTTATTTGATACTTACCAAAAGGGTGGAGGGAAGTCAAAGGCTAAGTAGAGCCTAATGCTTATATTATTTTTTTTGTATGATTGTATGCTTACTTTTTGTATAGCATGAAAATAGGATGAATAATTTATGTTAAAATGTCTATTTTTGTATTTGTTTGTCCTTTTTTTTTTCTTTTACAAATTCTGAATAAAAATTTACTTGCAAAAAAAAAAAAGAAAGTTGAGTTGCCTCAGAAAGCATGTTGGGTTACAGGCTGTTCCCCTGGTGGCCCTGAGGTGAGCGCAGTGGACTTTGGAGAATTAAAGCTATACCTCTACCCATGTCTGACCTGTCTATTTGTAAGGAAAAGCAAATACTACAAATACCATAAACTCCCTGTAACCTTTTGCTGGAGGTAACTGGTGAACCCAGGTGATTGCTTTGTCCCCAAAACTTCTCACCAGCCAGCTAAGGCGAGCACGACAACATTGCTGTGAGACTGGGGGTCTCGGCAGGGCCAGGAGGACTGCCTAAAGCTAGTCAGATCTGCTGGCCAGGCTCCAGACAGACAGACGTCTCCTTCTATTCTATTAAGGGAAGCTGAATTTTAATTTTAACTGCTTCCTGATATAGTGCCACTCTGGATGGTTCTGTATATGAAAAACCAATTAGAGAATGGGTCAGACTTCCCCTTCCCAAATAGGATTAAAATGTAATCCAGGAGTGTAAAGAAAGACTGCCGTCTGAGTGAGACTAAAGAGGGGAAAGAAATATAGAGCTGAGTTTGGGCTCTGTGAGCAGAGGCAGATTTGGGGCACTGCAACCAGTTCCTCCGCACAGGGTGCCTCCTTCCCAAAACCTGGCCATATCAAATTTTGACCTTGCACAAGGCCTTATCAAGATCTTCCCCTGCTGTTAAAAGGTAAAGGTACCCCTGACCGTTAGGTCCAGTCGCGGACAACTCTGGGGTTGCCCGCTCATCTCGCTCTATAGGCCGAGGGAGCCAGTGTTTGTCCGCAGACAGCTTCTGCGGACAGACAGCATGACTAAGCCGCTTCTGGCAAACCAGAGCAGCACACGGAAACTCCGTTTTACCTTCCCGCCGAAGTGGTACCTATTTATCTACTTGCACTTGACGTGCTTTTGAACTGCTAGGTTGGCAGGAGCTGGGACCAAACAACAGGAGCTCACCCCATCGCAGGGATTAGAACTGCCGACCTTCCGATCGGCAAGCCCCAGGCTCTGTAGTTTAGACCACAGAACCACCTGCGTTCCTTTGTCCCCTGCTGTTAGCTAACAGCATTTGGGGATAGTGGCTGCATCTCTGTGGAAACCTGCTGTGGGAGCCACATACTTTGACCGTGTTTGGCATGGCCTCCACCTACATCTGCAGGCATGAATATAAAATGAAATACAGTCGTACCTTGAATCCCAAATGCCTTGCGAGTCGAACCTTTTGGCTCCCAAACACCATAAACCTGGAAGTGAGTGTTCTGGTTTGCGGACGTTCTTTGGAACCTGAACGTCCAGCGCGGGTTCCAATTGGCTTCCTGCAGAACCTTCCTGCAGCCAATCGGAACCCGCGCCTTGGTTTCTGAACATTTTGGAAGTCAAATGGACTTCCGGAATGGATTCCATTCAACTACCAAGGTACGACTGCATTACAAAGCCCCAATAAGCCTACAGTGACTGCCTCCTAAAGGGAACCAAACCTGGTCAGCACTGCTGGACATTCCCACTGCTAGGAGAAATGGGAATGTCCACAATAATATCTACAAGGAACCCCTTCTAATCCCAGCAGATGACCTGAGATTGCCCGCTCAATGGAAGAGCTGCCTGCTCCTTTCGGCTATGAGAAATTGGGGGCAAATCATTTCTAGCCACCTCTCAGATAGAAGGCCATAGGCAGGACTGGCACTGAGGCAGACTATATTGGGAACAAGGGTGGGAGGAGACCAGGAGACCTCTTTTTGTCAAGAGGCTGCTGTAGAGGCAGCATCGGGAGAGCTACTGAGGAGGTGCGTACCCTTCAACATTTCTCTGATGCAAATAGGGACATCCTATTCCATACCCTCCACCATTTCTCCAGTTAAAATATGGGCATCCAGGTGGCAGGTCTGGCTTCCAAGGAGTGTGCCACAGCTATTGCTATTGCTGTTACCGTGGCGGTGGCGGCAGCAGCAGCAGGCAATGTGTTCCTCAGAGGCCAGATCTGCTGCCCCTGTGGATCCTCCTGCCTGAGGCAGCTGCCTCACCTTGCCTCATGTGTGGGCTGGCACTGACCCCGTAGGTCACAGGCAAACAGCACCCTGAACTCAATGTCCTTTGGTGCCAGCCAAGTCACTACAAAAGCATGCCAGTGTCAGCCGCCAGCAGTGTGCCCACGTGGTGTCAGCAAGCTGAGGTCACCCACGTGAAGTTCTGCAATAATGTTCTCCACCCAGTGTTGTCATTTAAAAATAGACTGCAACTGGGAAGGGAAAGACGTCGGGGAGGAGGGGACTAGCCGAGAAAGGAAACCTACTAGGAGAAGGCTTCAGACATGCTGGCATCAGATAAGCCCTTTTGTGCCCACATGTCAACATCAGCTTTCACCCTGCAATGATTATGCAATGGCTTGGCACCATGCTCAGGGTGGAAACGTCGCAAGGGATATCTGATGTGGAGCTGCTTCCATACTCATCTCACATAACTACCGGGACCCAAATGGAAGTGCTTCAGAATGGGTACAGCAGCCAAGTTGCAGTTGGACAACAAGCTTGCGCCCTCCCTTAATGTATACAATGCTCCACATCAAGGGAGTTGTTCCTGTCTGCCTCAAGGGGGCAGTAGTGAGCCCAGTCGTAGAGAAGTCAAATTTGACCAAGAAGCCATTTGACCATGGACAACTATGGTCTGGTCTCTAAGAAGCCTCTCAACTTTCAAGGAGTTTGGGATGATACTGATGGCTTGGGTCCTTTCCAGTCTGTGTTCTGTCCCTTGACTACCCTGGTGGATGGCATATGCCGGAGAATGTATCAAGGCAGTTAGACCTCTCGGATTTCTCTGTAGCTCTCAGTACCATTGACCATAGTATCTCTAAGGTTACCAGATGTCCCCGTTTCCTGGGGACAGTCCCCAGATTTACAAATCAGTCCCCATACAAAATCCATTGAAGTTGAAAAGTGTCCCCGGATTCATTGAAAAAAATCTGGTAACCTTATTCTAGGTCGGGATTAGGGTTAAAAGGTACTTTATTATAGTAATTCAGGTTCTTCATGGGTGGCCACTCCCAGAAGACGGTGTTGGTGAATGTTTGTTCCACGCTACGGCCATTGGCCTGTGGGCTTCCAGAGCGGCTTGATGTTCTACAGCTACATGAGATGGCCAGGAGAAGTCACCTGCAGGTTTGGACTGCAGTGTCAACAGCATGGCTAAGGTGGCCTCAAGGTGGAATGGTATCGCACTGCAAATCTGCCTAGCACCTCCTGCACTCCACTTTAAGATTGTTACAAGCTACAGATTTTGGGCTTCCAACACCATGCCTACATTTTACTTTCTCTCCATGTATCCACCCCACCCCACCCCATGCACTGTTTTGCTTAATAAGCAACCTGAAGAAAAGTTCTGGAGAACTTGCTCTGTGATGGCTAGTAGCCATTGGCAGCCGTCTCCTCCATGAATTTATCTGATCTTTTAAAGCCATCTAAACTGGTGGCTGTTACTACCTTTTGTGGGAGGGAATGCCATAGTTTGCACTGTGTGAAAAAGAAGTATTTTCTTTTGTCTTCCAGCATTCAGCTTCATTGGGTGGCCCTAAGTTCTAGCACTATGAGGGAGAAAAACTTGTCTCTGTCCATTTTCTCCACATAATTTTACTCTTATCATATCGCCTCTTATCTCCCTTTTCTCTAAAAGCATTGTTTCCCAAACTTGGGTCTCCAGCTGTTTTCGGACTACAATTCCCATCACCCCTGACCACTGGTCTTGCTAGCTAGGGGTGATGGGAGTTGTAGTCCAAAAACCAGCTGGAGACCCAAGTTTGGGAAACATTGCTCTAAATTAAAGAACCCCTAGATGTTGTAACCTTTCCAAGGCTTTGACAGGCATTGTCTCAGATATTTATGTGCTGTATTTTGCATTCATGGAGGTTAAAAGTATGTGGGGTTGCTCTTTTTTAAAAAAAAAAAAAAGAGGGAAAGGAAGAAAATTATTATACTTAGGAAACAATTTCTCTCTCTCCCAATAGAACATGGCGTTCTTGCTGTGATCAAAACTCTGCTATCAGTGGAAGGATCGTCTTTCCAAATCTAGGATCAATAGGGCTTCTGCCTATTTCAAAAAGCCAATTATGCCTGGTGGGTTTTCTGAAAACGGTCCTCCAGCTCTGAGGAGCTATAAAAGGTCTTGAGCCTGTGTGTTTTATGAAGGTAATTTGGTCCGGATTTCCATGAAACGAGCCAAGCAAAGATGTTTGGGTCTTTCCCTCCCTTTCAAGCAAATGGGTCTTTTGCCAGGAAGGCAATCCCATTAAATGGTGAAAGGGATTCACTGAGTGTTTCCAGGCTCTGCAAATGACGAGTTGCTTTCCCCAAGAGAGAGAAGAGGGTTGGGAAAGCCCTGCTGGCAACAGATCGGCCAATTAAAGATTCAAAAGTACTGAGTTGCACTGCTTTGGAACAGAACGAGGAATGAAGTCACAAGGATGCAGCCTCAGCCATTAAGGTGGGTTTCTGTCTAGGAAATGCTACCAGTCTCCAGATATACAGCCTTGCCTATACCTGCAGGCAAGACTTGTAGGCAAGGTTTCAGATCAACATCCCACTGATCAAAATCAGGACGCTCCCCCCCCCCCCGTCCTGAGCTCTCTTGAGCAATTGTTTGTTCATTTTTTCGGTACAGTGCTTTAGTGCGAGCCAGCCGACTTGCACCAGAGAGCCGAACCAAAAAAAAACCCTGGACATTCTGGGATCCAGTACAGAAGCCAAGGTGGTCTTCTGTAACTCCGGGGTGTCCTGCTTAAATTGGGACTGTAGAGTGGCATGGGATCAGCCCATTCTCACAATAGCAAGCGAAGGCTTGAAGGAACCTACTCATCCAATGGCTTGTGATGAGTCAGAGGTCACATTGTACTTCAGTGCTAGCAGAACAGAGTCATCCATTGCCCCTGAGGGCAGTAGGCTAGCTAATGGAACTGGGATATGGCCATGTAGCACGCATAGGCCTGAGCCCACAAAGCCTTGCTACTGTTCCCTGCCCCCCAGGTTCTGCTGCCTTCCTCTGCCTAGCGATAGGGCCGGCCCTGAACTAGAAGGCCTTCTCCACTGGGGCAACTGCACACATGGAATCTCTCTGCCAGGCAGGCTTACCTGGTGCCAAATTTGATATCCTTTTGACAACAGGTAAATAATTGTGCATTCAGCCAGACTTCCTAGCACAACTCCCAAGATTATTTCAATCTTGATGGTTTCTAGCAGTGCATCTGTTGTTCTAAAATAATCACTTTACTCGGGTTTTACTATTCTGCATGATCTCAGTCTTTGCTCCAGACTGTTGCGAGTTGTCACTCTTGAGAGTTGTCGCCTTAAATTAATGGAAAAATATATGTTTAGAATGAACAAATAATTAACTGTACTGAAAAGTTCAGAACTTCCATCTTGGAAGTTAATTACAGCATGACCTTATGTATGTGTACTTAGGAGTTAAGTCCCATTGAATTAAATGGGGCTTACTCCCAGGTAAAGCTGTTGTAGGATGGCAGCTTTGACTACTGAATGAGCACCGGGTAACTTAGGTTATATCTACACCGTGTGTTTAAAGCACACGGCTGCCTCACACATAATCCTGGGAACTGTAGCCTTTCAAGGGTGTTGGGAATCGTAGCTCTGTGAGGGGTCAACTACAGTTCCCGGGATTCTTTGTGGAAGACCCTCTGCTATACGGTGTAGATGTAGCCTTAAATAATAGGATGCCTAAGGTCACCATGGAGTGTCCTTTGTATATGGTGTAAACACACACAAATAAACACATTGTACCTGCAAGGTTGGCCCTGCCATTAGGCAGAGTGAGGTAGCTGCCTCAGGCGGCAGCTGCTGGTGGGCAGCAGTATCAGGCCCCACCCCTCCCCACTGTTCCTCCTCTGCACGCTGGAGCCCTCTTCTTCTTGGGAGCCCTGCTGAATCAGACCAAAGGCCCATCTAGTTCAGCCCTCTCTTCTCACAGTGGCCAAACAGATGCCTATGGAAAGCCCGCAAGCAAGACTTGAACGCAACAGAACTCTCCTGCGCTGTGGGAAGAAGCACTTTAATTCTGCCTAGCCCTGCTTCATTTGGGTTCTGTGTGTGCTGCCAACCAGGCCAGTCATGAACCCCCGACTACCCCATGGCCAGTGCTGAAGCAAGATTCAACAACCAGCCGAACCATTTTCTGAACTTGGAGTGGGAGGAAGCCATCTTGTCCTTTGCCTCAGGCAGCAAAATAACTTGAGCCACCTCTAAGAGCATCATGCAGGAATTGTGACATGCATGTTATTTTCCCAGCGAAGGTATGCAGTCCCAAAAGCCCGTCTAAGGAATGCCTTTATTCCCTCAGGGCACACCAGTATTTACAGGCATCTTACCACTGCAGATTGCACGCCTCTGCCATTTTTTAAAATTAAAGGAAAACCCTAACTTCAGACGACACCTTAACTGTACATTTTGGTTCTTCAGAACGGAACAGTCTTGCCACACACCCCTTTTTTCTGTTTGCTGCTGTGGCTGCTGCTGCCACCACACACTCTCTTAAAGACAGGCATAATCAGCAGCCGTAAAGTCCTATTCATTTTCCAGAAAAGGGAGAAAGAGGTCTGTTTGCATGTGTGCTTTCAAAGCAAACCTAGAATAATACTATCTTCTATGGCTATATGCAACCTGTGAAGGCCCATCCTTGCAAAGTAGCACATTAACAGCGAAGAGGTAATTTTTTATTTTATTTTTTTGGCAGATGAGCGTGGCCAAAATTTGAATCAGAGTTGCACCATGTGATTGTACAAAATATATCATACTAAGCTGCAATCAAGCTCTGGAGGCAGATAAAAACCACATTTTTTCCCAGGAGGAATTTAGCAATAATTTCGGGGTTGTTCATTTCCTGCTGTTTCCTTGATTTTTAAAGAAAGTGTGTGTGAGAGAGGGGGGGGGGGATCTTGATGCAGAGCCAGAGGAAATATCTACTACTGTAAGATCTGAAGTAAGATACACGTACTAAGAAACCAGCTAGGAAACTAATTCGTTCTTCGTTTGTTAAGTGGAACTGAAACTTACAGAAGCATGAAAAATGCCATTTCCAAAATTATTCTTGAAAAAGATGCAGAGAGGTTTCAAGTACTAAAAATCCACCATGAAAAATGGCATTGTCTAGATCCAGTTGCTGCATAGATTTACATTCAAGATGATCCCAGTGGTTTTTACACGCAGGCTAAGTTTCTCCCCCAGGACCAACGTCCTTATTTCCTCACCTTTTAAAACTTGTGCTTAAGGAATTGCAACCTCTTGCTTTTTTAATATATATTTTCCATGGTTTTAGATACAGATATACACGATATAATGGTATGAAACGGAGAGCCACGAGAGGGCACCAAATCAGCGGCTTCATACCTAAAGCAAAGGGTCTTTCATTTCTCCCTCTCTCTCTTACACACTCACGCGCATATACACGTACACACATATGCACAACCCACCCAGGCAGAATGGGAGAACCAAGCTTCAGCCGAGTACAGGATTCTGCGTCGTGCCTGGGAGCCAAAATAAAGTGAGCTGTCGGATGCATGTCTAACCATGCACCTTGGGCAATGCAACCGACCGCCTTACCTGGGAGCCGGGGGGTGGCAGAGCCACCACACACACCCCTTCCCCGCCCCTTCTGAAAACCCAGCTATTATTTTTATTATCACCCCCCAGGCTTTCGGTTTGGAAAAGACCTTTGCAACCGAATTTGCAAGCCCGTTTTAAATTTGCAATCCCCGTGCCTCTCTCCCGCACGAACGCTGAAGCGGAAGAGGTGTAACCAGGCTTCTGCAAGGCTGCAATCTTAACCGCACACACTTTTGCCTGGGAGTAAGCCCCGCTGCACACAACGGGGTTTACTTCTGAGTAAGCATGCATATGGTGCACGTTTGCCTTCTCTCTTAAAAAAAAATATATTGTATATAAAGATTTTGCATGGGAAGGGAAGGGGGGGAATGAAACCAGAGACAACTTTCCACGATGCAGGCAAAGTTGCAGCACACCATCTCTCCCTGCAACTCCGCTCCTCCTCCTCCTCCGCGCGGGTCTCCAGATCTCGCTCCCGCTTCGCCCTTCTCGCCGGAGGAGCCATGGCTGAGCTCTCCCGCCCCGCTTCCCGCGCTCGTCTTCCTCCCGCTTCTAACCCGGGGGGGGGGTGGAGGGCTGGGATCCGGCTCACCTTCCACCGCTCGCCTCCCGCCGCTGGCCGTAGCTGCCCTCCGGAGCCCCGCAGCCCGAGGGGGGAAGCGGGAAAGGCGAGCCGCGGGGGGAGCCGACCGAATCCGCCACGATCCCCTTCCAAGCAACAGGCATTGCGGCTTTCCCCGCTCGGCTCCTCTCCCTTCTCCTCTTGCTCGCTCTCTTTTATCCCGCTAATCCGCAGCAGGCTCCGGAGCTTGCCTCTGAATCCGAAGCAGGAGACGACCCCGACCTCTCTCTCGCCCAAGAGCTCCCATCACGCCGGGGCAGGACGCGTGAAGTTTGCCAGCTTCTTGCCGCCACGCGTGCGAGCCAGGAACGGGCGTGTGAGTGGGTTGGGTGCGCGCGCGGGCGGGCGGGCGCGGGTGCACCTTGGGCACCTAGAGCAGCCTCTGGCTAGCTGGAAAGAAATCGCAGGCAAAAATGAATTAAGGGGGGTGGGAGGGAGGGAAGTCACCGATCAGGGGCTCGATGCCCTCCCTGGCTTTGTAATGTACGAGTGCGTGCGCCTGCCTGCTCGTTTCCCTGCGCGCCACTGTGCGTTTGAGCCGGCGAGGGTGGGTTTCCCCCCTTCGTCGCTGAGAATGATAGCTCTCCTTTGGGGATTGAAAACCCCGCCTGGAAAGAGGAGTGTGCATACACACACATACACGCACAGCGCTCTGTGCAACCTGGAATGTTTGTTGTTTCAAGTTGGGAGGCAAGCAGAGACGCTCCCTGCTAGTTATGCGCTATTTCTTCCCCATCTTCCCGTTTCTACTGCTATCCCAAGCGGAGACACAAACCCTACTAAGTTAACAAGCAAAGCGGACCGCTTGGGAAACTCCGTACTGAAAAGGGATCCTGAGACGACTTGGCTTGCGTCTGATTTGCATGCAGAATTCCCCTGGTTCAATGAGCAGCATCTGGCGGTAGGGCTAGGAAAGACCCCCTTCCTGTAACACACACACACACCCGCGCACAGCTGCTGCCTGCCAGTGTAGACAACACTGAGATAGATGGGCCAGTGGGATAAGGCAGCTCCTGATGTTCCTAAAGCATGCCTTTATTGGGATTGCCCACCATAAATGACCAAACGAATCACAAGTCACCCTTTAGTGATGCAAAGATGCGTTTGAAAGCGTGAAAAGAAAAACCAGCCAAAATACCAGAAAAGCAGGTGGGGAGGCTGACATTTGGACGTGGGGCCTGAATAGTTGGTCTCTAGGAAGCTCCCCAACTGAGAGTCTTGTGGACTCTGGTCAACAGGCGATCACACCCAATTCACCCACAAACCTTCAGTTTTAGGGCCTAACTACGGTTAACCTCCCCCTCCCCAAATTGCCTTGTGGGAGTGGGATCCAGCAGACAGATCCCAAACCAAAATGAGCACTCGGATCCCCGCAGCATTTAAAAATAGCCGCTTTCTGCAGCTTGCCATTTTGACAGGTCCTGGACTCAGATGGCATATCTTGTTTCCTTGAAGCTACCTTGAAACTAAGTACACCTCTGGGAACCATCTTGGGCTCATCTTCCAGTCTAGCTGGCGGAGGAAGGGGGCCCATCTGAAGCAAGTTGTTTTGGCAGCGGCCGCAGAAACTAATAGGCATCGATCATGGGAGACAAGGTTACAGGACTTGGAGCACAGGGGATGGGGAAAGTCATTTCCCAAACATTACTTTGCTGCAGCAAGTCGTCCCCGTCCCCCAGCATCTTTGCAATATTAGGAATGTGCTCAAGCTAAAAAATAAAATAATCATTTAAACTAACCCCCACTGAGAACATGGCCCAGCTTTTGATGTCTGATGCATCTTGTGTTCTTTTATATTCTGTTGGAAGCCGCCAGAGTGACAGGAGCAATTCAGTCAGATGGGTGGGGGTACAAGTAATTAATAATTTTATTATTTTTATTATTATTACTACTGTCATGTTGTTGTGCTCTGGTGTCAACCAGTATTATAACAGTATTCTGGTGCCTGTACTGGATTCCTGTTCCAGGATCAAGCGAAACAATTGCTTTCAAGCCCATAGGGAAGGGATAACCCTCTTCTTTGTATGGCCACTTAGGACACCGCTTTGCATCAAACTCACATATACTAATTTATGTTAACAGGGTGGATGCAGATTTAGAAATAATGACTGTGGTATGAACAGTGAAGGCGCTGTTCCCCAAGCCTACGTCTGCCCTCAGCCAGCCCCCACTTGCCTGCCTTCTTACTCGCATCCAGCCTAGGGGGATGGGGTCTGCCAGCTTCTTCCACCTGAGTCCCAGTGTTGCCCCTGTAGAGACTCAGCAAGGAGGAGGATGGGGGGCAGAGCTAGAATTACCTCCACCTCTCATTGGCTCTGGGCTCTGGTTCCACTGAGCATTCTGCTCTGACCATTCTCAGTGGGCAGCGGCCACCGCAAAACGTGAATAGAAATAATAGAATCATAGAACTGTAGAGTTGGAAGGGACCTTGAGGGCCATTCTAGCCCAGGGGTCAGCAAACTTTTCCAGCAGGGGGCCAGTCCACTGTCTGTCAGACCTTGGGGGGCGGACTATATTTGGGGGGGAATGAATGAATTCCTATGCCCCACAAATAACCCAGAGATGCATTTTAAATAAAAGCACAGTTCTGCTCATGTGAAACACCAGGCAGAGGTGCATTTTAAATAAAAGGACACATTCTACTCATGTAAAAACCCACTGATTCCTGGACCATCTGTGGGCCGGATTGAGAAGGCAATTGGCCCAGATCTGGCCCCCAGGCCTTAGTTTGCCTACCCATGTTCTAGCCCAACCTCCTGCAACGCAGGAATATATGCAGTTGTTCGAACCTGCAACCTTGGCATTATCAGCACCACGCTCTAACCAACTGAGCTGTCTGCGAAGCATCTCAACATAGCTGGAGAAGACTGTGACCAGACTGTGACCTGCTGTTCCTTCTTTGGTTGTCCAGGTTGGGAGCAGTTGATGGGGACCCTCCAAGGTCTCTCCTGTCGAGGTTCTGGACTGGATAGCCTTTGAAACAGAGGATGCCTTCAAAGAGAGGCCCACCCTCTAACTGCCTTTCAAATGCAGGATTGTCCTCTAAAGTAGAACATGCCACCATGCTACTGCTTCTATGTACCTGACAAGGAACTTGGGGGAGCATGTGATCATGGAATTGTCGACTTGGAAGAGACCCCAAGGGTCCTCTATTCCAGCTCCCTGCAATGCAGGATCCTGCCCACAGCCAGCCCTGGGGGAGCTCAAACCACCAAGACCCACGGACTCACTGTGCCACTAAAGCAATGTGGAAGCCTGTATGTTTCAAGCCCTAAAAACAGCTTGAGATTGGGCAATCTCCAGGACAGTCTCCTCTTGCATTCGCCAGGAAACTTTATTCCACCCAGTGAGATGCAGAGGATGAGGATTCGAGACAGAGCCTTTTGTTTTATTTTTAGGAATGCCTGGTCTTTGGAACTCACTGCCAAGGGAGCTTCGAGCAACTGAAAAATTGGTGTCTTACACCAGACAACGTGATATAAAAGATGGAAGAGTCAGCCATGCTCATTTAAAAGAGAAGGATCCAGATGTCTTGTTGTTGTTGTTGTTGTTGTTATTGTTGTTGTTGTTAAGAGACTTAGGTGGGAGGAGAGATGCATTTCTGATATTTCTATTTCCCGCCTTGAGAATCCCAGTAGAGGGAAAGGAGAGCAAATATAGCACTCCTGGTTTGACTCCAGTGTTAGCTTTTGCTGAACAGATAGATCAGCTTCTGTGGCAACTACTTGTGGGCCACCTTTAAGCTCAGTTGTGCTCATGGGCATTAGCAACAGGACCTTCTCAGTGGTGGCTCCAACCTTATAGCACTGCCTTCCAAGAAAGATATGCATGGCTCCTTCATTTTCATTTTCAAAGAAGCCTTACAATACAGTGGTACCTCAGGTTAAGTACTTAATTCGTTCAGGAAGTCCGTACTTAACCTGAAACTGTTCTTAACCTGAAGCACCAATTTAGCTAATGAGGCCTCCTGCTGCTGCTGCTGCCGCGCCACCAGAGCCCGGTTTCTGTTCTCAACCTGAAGCAAAGTTCTTAACCTGAAGCACTATTTCTGGGTTAGCAGAGTCTGTAACCTGAAGTGTATGTAACCTGAAGCATCTGTAACCCGAGGTACCACTGTACCATCAGTTTTGCTCAGCGGGAGCATGGATAGGGAACATCTCCAATGGGCTGGACTACAACTCCCATCATCCATGATCCCTTGGCCATGCCAGCTGTGGCTGATAGTAAGTCCAGCAATAACCTGCGGGAGTTGCTATATATTGAATTTTATTGACCTGGAAACTAGTTGATTTTTGAAGTTTGTTTGTAAACCATAACGTGCATCAGTTACTATAATAATAATAATAATAATAATAATAATTTATTATTTATACCCCGCCCATCTGGCTGGGCCTCCCCAGCCACTCTGGGCGGCTTCCATAAAAACCAAAAATACAATAAAATATCACACGTTAAAAACTTCCCTGAACAGGGCTGCCTTAAGATGTCTCCTGAATGTCAGGTAGTTGTTTATCGCCTTGACATCTGCTGGAAGGGTGTTCCACAGGGCGGGCGCCACTACCGAGAAGGCCCTCTGCCTGGTTCCCTGTAGCTTTGCTTCTCGCAGTGAGGGAACCGCCAGAAGGCCCTCGGCGCTGGACCTCAGCGTCCGGGCAGACTGATGGGGGTGGAGACGCTCCTTCAGGTATACTGGACCGAGGCCGTTTAGGGCTTTAAAGGTCAGCACCAACACTTTGAATTGTGCTCGGAAACGTACTGGGAGCCAATGCAGGTCTTTCAAGACCGGTGTTATATGGTCTCGGCGGCCGCCCCCAGTCACCAGTCTAGCTGCCGCATTCTGGATTAGTTGTAGTTTCCGAGTCACCTTCAAAGGTAGCCCCACGTAGAGTGCATTGCAGTAGTCCAAGCGGGAGATAACCAGAGCATGCACCACTCTGGTGAGACAGTCCGCAGGCAGATAGGGTCTCAGCCTACGTACCAGATGGAGCTGGTAAACAGCTGCCCTGGACACAGATTTGACCTGTGCCTCCATGGACAGCTGTGAGTCCAAAATGACTCCCAGGCTGCGCACCTGGTCCTTCAGGGGCACAGTTACCCCATTCAGGACCAGGGAATCCTCCACACCTGCCCGCCTCCTGTCCCCCAAAAACAGTACTTCTGTCTTGTCAGGATTCAACCTCAATCTGTTAGCCGCCATCCATCCTCCAACCGCCTCCAGACACTCACACAGGACCTTCACCGCCTTCACTGGTTCTGATTTAAAAGAGAGGTAGAGCTGGGTATCATCCGCATACTGATGAACACCCAGCCCAAACCTCCTGATGATCTCTCCCAGCGGCCGCATGTAGATGTTGAAAAGCATGGGGGAGAGGACAGAACCCTGAGGCACCCCACAAGTGAGAGCCCAGGGGTCTGAACACTCATCCCCCACCACCACTTTCTGAACACGGCCTAGGAGGAAGGAGCGGAACCACTGTATTACTAAATGCAAGCCTCCTTGGGAAGCCTATAGCCTTGAAAGACGGGGTTAAGAAAAAGCTCTAAATCAGGGAAGGCACAAAAGAGAAGCAGCCGCGCAGAATTCAGCACCGTTTCTAGATTGATAGCAAAAGTAACCAAAATGGAAAAGTGGCCGCAAGAGGCTTGGCTATCCAGGTCGGAGACATTTTTATTTGTCTGCAACTTTTTGAGAAGGAGAAAGAGCAACTCCTTCCTCCATACTCCAGGGAGCCATTAATCACTTTTGCACATTCTCAAACAGTAATGGCATATTTAACTTTTAGGGTGGCTGGTGCTGCTTGCGCTACTTCCTTTGGGTTGGTGCCCCCCCCCCACGCTGCTCTGGGAACATGTGGGCAGGTATGTGTTTCAGCCACATTTTATTTATTCTTCAATATTTATATACCCACACAAGAACAAAGGTTTCTGTGGGTGGTTTAGAAGTAAAAAAATAAAATTTAAAATGAAACAGTAAATTACAATATCAAAAGTAAATCTAATACAAAATAAAACCTGCCACTGAATAAGACCAGAATTTAAAAAGCAGCAGCAGGGCAGGACATCAATATAAAAGCGCTAAAAAGTACCAGATAGATAGAGAGATAGAGAGATAGATTTGTGGGATTAAGCCTGTGGCAAGTAATGTGGCATGGCCCACATGGCCCACACTACTGTTGTAGCACATGAGGCAAAAAGGTTTACATGTTACCAGAGCATTTCGGGAGATGGCGCAAGCCACAGTGAAGCAATATGGCAGGCAACCCCAGCCACACAACTGAGGCAATGTGTAGATCGGCCCCTCGAAGCAAACCAACTGAAAGCTGAAGGGTGAATAGGACAATGCGAGCCTGTGCAGGTCTACTCGGAGGTAAGTCCCGTTTAAATCAGTGGGGCTTACTCCCAGATAAGTGAGTGCAGGATTGCAACCTGAGGTTTTATAAATCTGTGAGTCATGTGTGGAGAAAATGAGGAGCAAACACACCACTCACCTCAGAAAACCTGCGGACAGCTGTAAAAATTCATAGGCAGTAGAGTTTTTAAGAACACAAGAAACACATAATTGGTTTATAGAACCCATAAATGGCTTTTTAAAAGGATTAAACAGATAGATGATGAGCTTACGGGCAGCTACTAGCCACAAGAGCCAAATTCTCGAGCTCCATTTTCAGAACTGGCAGGCAGTTCGAGATGCCAGAGACAAGCAACAGGGAATGGCTATTGATTAACACCAGTGTGTGTGTGTGAGAGAGAGAGAGAGCACGCACTTCTGTTGAAAGCCTTCCCTTCAATCTGTCTGAGTGGGAGTCTAGCCAAGAGAGCTCTTCCTGAACCCCAATAACCTACTGAGGGGCTTCTCTCTGGAAACTGTTCATACACAGAGTAATGCGTTCAAAAGTCTCCGTGTTCAGCAAGGTGCCTCAGACAGCAAAAAGGCATCTAGGCCTGCCCTGGACATAGCCAGCATGAAAGCAGGCCTGAAGGACTGCCTCTCCCCATATAAACCATCCAGGACTGTGTGTTCATTATCTAAGACCCCTTTTTCATGTGCCTCCTCCATGTGAGGTCTGGAGGGTGGCAACATGAGAACAGACCTTTTCTGCAGTGGCCCCCCGTTTCTGGAACGCTCTCCCCAGGGAGGTTCGCCTGGTGCCTTCATTATATACTTTTAGGAGCCAGGCAAAAATGCTCCTCTTCAACCAGGCCTCTGGCAGATAAATATTCTTTTAAATGTGTCTGTGGTAAGGGTGGTTGTTGTTTTGCCATTTTGTTTTACTTACTTGTTTTTAATCCTGTGTTTTATTCTGTCAGCTGCCCTGAGATCTTTTGATGAAGGGCAGTTTATAAATCTAACAAATAAAATAAAATAAATGATGTGCCTGGGCGGCTGGTGTAGCCTAGGGAGAGTCCTGAGGACCAGCCACAGAAGCCTGGAAGGGTACATTCTGTTTCCCTGCCCCAGGACCTGAGGTTCTCTACCTGGGCTTCTCTGTGATAAAGGCCATTTGGAGGACTCTAGGGACCAATGCCATCTTTTCTGGCTGATGCCTTTCACAGTTGCATAACAGACTGGGATTCAATCAATGGGGCTTTCCCCATCGCTCTCCCAAAATACCGACTACGCCTGTTGGATTTCTGCCTGTTGTGCATACAGGAGACAACCCTGTTTTATGCATCTGGTGTAGACACCAGTCCACAAAAAATCAATGCCAGAATAAAATCTGATAGTGGCACAAGACATTTCATTACTCTTTGCGTAACAAGCTGGGCATGAACCCAAGGCCTGGCTCTGCCATTAGTACAATGCGAAAAAGCTTACTCTTCTTAGCGTCAGTACCTGTTCTGCTCCAATTGGCGATCTGGCCCCCGGAGATTAAGTGGGTTAGTTTTGCATTCACCTGCTGAGAGCATCTGTGCTTTAATTAAGCCTCATGTAGATGCATTGCAGAGACGGATGAGGGCTCTCACCACAAGCAGCCTCTGTTATGGCGCAAGGCATTCCTTCTTAAATTACACTGCCACATTTGTGTAGACAGCAGAATCAAGGCTCTCTCTTCAACTGGCCTCATTACCATACACATTATATATGGGCCCAGCACTTGTGCAGGGAACACCTGATGCTGTAACATTGTCAACAGTACGACCGGATGGGATGGGAGACCACTGGAGCTCCACATAAACCCTTCTGAGTGTTCCCAAACAAAGGTGGGATACAATAATAATAATAAACTGTACATATATACATAAGGTCATGCTTCACTAATGGGGAGTCTTTTCCCCTATCCTGCTTCTAGGTACACATCCCTAAGTATTCATAGGTCTTCTGTTAGCAGAATCAAGGCTCTTGGTTAGCTTGATTCGCTTGGCTCCAGCGTGGGAGTCATTTCGGCAGTGTCAGTGGCTTGCCTGCCCCAATCACCAGCAACCCATGCTACACCACTGGCTGTCTTGCATGTTGTGTGTATGGTGATGCAAGATCTGTGCTGTTTCTGTATTCAGAAGTCTGTTGGCTGTTTCTTTCTCTCTCCCTCTCTCTCTCAGTGTGCCATGTGGGTGCCTTTGTGTCAGCACATAGCGGTGGACTGTGGCAGTATTTTAAGGGGTGTGTGTCTCTGGTTCGCCTGCTGCTTTGGGGTTTTGTGGCAGTGTTTCCCCCTCTTCCTTTCTTGGCTGGCCATGTGCTGGAGACAGTGGCCAAATCTGCAGGGGTCTGCAACCTGTGGCTCCGGAGCCGCATGTGGCTCTTTTACACCTTTGCCGCGGCTCCGGGACGGATACTAGTGAGGGAAGGAGGCGCATTGTGCGCCCCGACACTCCCCACTGTGGCGGGCGCTGTACTGGCTGTGACGTCGCATGGGGCAGTGCATGCGTTAGTCACGCACCGTCCCGACGTCACCTTCCCGCCTGCCCGCTACATTGTAAGGGGCGTGTACGCTGGTCACTACATTGAAAGAGGGCATGTACGCTGGTCACTGTTTTGAAGGGGAGTGAAGAACACACACACAAAAAGGTAACTTGTTAATTTAACGTTTATTTCTATGAGGAGGAGTAATTCTGAGGGGTCAAACAAAGAAATAATAATAAAAAGTGACAAAAAAGTTGTTTTTATAATGACGAGTTTTGCGGCTCCCAGTTGTTTTTTTCTTCGGAAACGGGCCCAAGTGGCTCTTTTTGTCTTAAAGGTTGCAGACCCCTGCTCTGGACGTACCTGGCAAATGTGGCAGAGGAGAGCCGTTTGAAACTGCCCATATTTCTACAGAGTGATGGGGCAAGAGGCCAGGGCTGGCCCAAGACATTTCAGCTCCTGAGGCAAACCCCAGTAGGCGGAGCCGTGCTTCCCACCAAAGAAGGAGGAATGAGTGAAGACTGACATCGGGAGCAAGCAGTGACAGAGTGGGAGTGGGGAGAGAAAGATGAAACAAGGATCTGCTGCCCCGGGGACCCTGCCGCCTGAGGCCATCACCTCACCCAGGGACGCGGACTTATAAAAAATATTGGGGGGGCCCGGGAAAGCTCATGAATAATAAATAAGCTCATGAATATGCAAATAAAGTGGCGCCGCCTCCTCGTGAGCAAATAGGGGAGAGCGTGCTGCGCCTATTAATCAGCTCCGGAACAGCTGATATGCGGGAAACGTGGGGCTAGCCGGAGAAGAGAGGGCAAGCCCCCTCCGCTCCGGCCCTAAACCGCTGAAACCGCCAGGAGGAAGGAAATTCCCCCCCGGCAGTGCCTTGGCAGTGGCGGTGGTGCTGCGAAGCAGCGAGGCAGGAGCCCCCGCCCCCGGGGATTCCCTAATCTCGCGGGGGACGGCCCTCTCCAACTAGGGCGCGCGGCTGGCTGGCTGGCTGGCGAGGGAGCAGGTGGGGAGGAGGCGGGGGACGGCGGCGGCGCTCTGCTGGAAGGGCGCCCGAGATTATGGGGGGGCTGAGCCCCCCAAAAAAAATTTTTGAGGGGGCTCGAGCCCCCTCAGGCCCCATGGAGTCGGCGCCTATGACCTCACCTGGCCTCATGGGTGGGCAGGAGACATTCCATGGACATTCTGCTGGCTTCTGAGGATGTTTTACACAGGCATTCTCTTGATCTTTTGACCAGAATCTCCTCTTTTTTAATTACTGTAATGTGTGTGTGCGTGCACACACATTTTAATTATGGATTAAACTATGGCTTTTAATGGGATTACTTTATTGTGTATTTTAATTATGGATGCTCGTATTTAAATGTCTATGGAATGGGTTTTTGAACTTCGCAAACTATCTTGATCTTATATAAACAAACAAACAATAACAATAAAAATAACCCAGGCATTCTGCGGAATTGTGGGGCTTTAAAAAGGTGATGACTGGTGACGTGCAAATATAGAAGGGGCTTTCTATAAAGCACTGAGCCTTAAATCTGGAGCTGGTCCTGAACTGAACCTCATCCTGTGGTACCCCTCTGCAAAGATGGAAGGAGTTCATACAAACATCCAGCTCAGAATTCTATCCAAATCAGAGGCTCGCACACTTCCGCCAACCTATAAAGCTTTCCCAATATCAAAGTATCACTTTAGTTATTCCGGATTTCTCATTCTTTGCTGTACAAAGAATGCGGTACAATAAACCTTGACAGGTGCTGTAGAGTCAGCATTGTTAGAATCAGTACTACAGGCAGGTGTTTGGAGCGGGGGACAACTTAAAGGTTGTTATGACAGGTGGCAAGACAAGGGAAATGTCCTTGTTGTTCGTCCCGACTGCTTTTGGATAAAAAGGGCCAATGCAATTCACAACAAACAATGCAATTCGGCAATTGCTCCATTGAACAAAGCAGCCAAGTTCTTTGTAGGGTTCAATGGAATAAAGCCTAGCAGCTGTTGCATTTAGGGATCAGATGTGTATTTCCACTCCTTTGTGTATCCTGAATCCAAAGTTCACAAGGAAGGGAAGCGAGTCACCTCTACCTGCAATCCATCGCCCAGTTATTTGCTGAAGCTGCCGTCCTTCAAGGAGAAGGGAGTGTAGGGTCTGCAAAATCCTCCAGGGGTCAGCATGCTTCAAGCCGCAGCTGCCTGCTGTCCCAAAAGAGCCATTCTCCTGTGTCACCCTGCCTTGGGTAGCCAAGAGTAACCTTCTCCCTTCCTCCATGCATGGCAGGCTGCGAGACCAAAGAAGACTCAAGTAGGATGGGGCCCATCAAACTGACCAATGAACCAAGAGGAAAATCCAAGATGGCAGAGAGAACTGGGCAGGAGTGGTGGTGGAATGAGAAGTGACTGAAGAGGCCTTTGGGCACCTGCTCCCCTTCCGAGTCCAGAAACTGTCCAGAACCAGCAGTTGAATCTTACTTCAATGTTGGCAATAGACCAGCGTCCTCAACTGCACCCAAGGGCAGCAGGCTTGCTTTGTGGGTTCAAGCTTTGTGAGTCCTGCCTTACAGAGGACTGTTTGAAGGAGCTCCCCATTGGAAGGGCTATCCGGTTGGAGGCTGGTTTAAAGAACCCTAAGAAGGAAGAGCACATCGGAGGCGCTAAAGCAAACTCACCAGGTCACCTGTTTGCAGCTAATGCTGGAGATGATCTGCGATGCCGCTTTATATTGTAATAGGTTTTTTTTATAAGATATTTATTAAGATTTTTTTAAGATATTACAATACAAAATGAAAAAGAAAAAAAATACAAAAGAAAAATGATTAAAAACCACTCCATTTTTCTTTCTTTTTTTAAATAATTTTTATTACATTTTTTCCAATTACAGATAGAACAGAAAAAAGAAAGAACATAGAAGATAAAGAAAAAGAAAAAGAAGAAAATCAAACCATTTCAGCAACTTATTTCAAATTTCTATCGAACTTCCCCACATCTCCCGTATAGTGCATTCTTAACAATAAAATTATCAGCAAATTATACCCTTGTTTCGTTTGTTTCTTTATACTTTAAATTACAGTTTAAGTTTAAATCCCTTATTTTCCATTTACTCTAAAAATATAGCATATTGTCATTTTTACCCATTTAAACTTTGATTCTTTCAAAAATATTATCCAATTTCATATATAATCCACTCTCGTTGCTGGGGCTAACCTTCCAAGTCATGCGGCATCTTAAAGTTCATATAACTTATAATACTTTTGCAAATAGTCCTTAAATTTTTTCCAGTCCTCCTCCATTGCTTCTTCTCCCATATCTCGGATCCTGGCAGTCATCTCGGCTAGTTCCATGTAGTTCATCAATTGCGTCTGCCAATCTTCCAGTGTGGGCAAATCTTGAGTCTTCCAATGCTTAGCGATGAGAATTCTTGCTGCTGTGGTAGCATACATGAAAAAGGTTCTATCCTTCTTTAACACCTTCTGGCCGACAATGCCCAGAAGGAAGGCCTCCGGTTTCTTAGGGAAGGTGTACTTAAACACCTTTTTTAACTCGTTATAAATCATTTCCCAGAAGGCCTTCACTCTTGGACAAGTCCACCAAAGGTGAAAGAATGTCCCCTCAGCCTCCTTACATTTCCAACATTTATTATCGGACAAATGGTATATCTTAGCCAGCTTGACCGGGGTCATGTACCACCTGTATACCATTTTCATAATGTTTTCTTTCAGAGCATTACATGCGGTGAACTTCATACCGGTGGTCCATAACCTCTCCCAGTCTTCAGACATGATATTATAACCAATGTCCTGAGCCCATTTTATCATGGCTGATTTAACTGTCTCATCCTGAGTATTCCATTTAAGCAGCAAGTTATACATTCTTGATAATAACTTGGTCTTTGGTTCTAACAACTCTGTCTCAAGTTTCGATTTTTCCACCTGGAATCCTATTTTTTTGTCTAGCTTAAAGACCTCATTAATTTGGGCATAATGTAGCCAATTTTGCACCTTACCCTTTAGTTTTTCAAAGCTCTGCAAAAAACCACTCCATTTTTCTATTACTTATTTTCCTTAGCTTGTTTCCCGGACCTCCTCATACCTCCCTTTTTTGTATTCCAGTTCAATTTGTTGGCTCAGCAAATCCTTACCCTCTTTGTTTATCCTAATCTTTGGTCTTAAAATAGTAACATTAGATTTTTCCCTATTAACAACCTATTTTTCATATTCCCTTAAAGCATTACAGCTGGAAACCACTTACTTTCTATCCAACATCATTCTAACATTCATTAATTTTACAATATTTCTGTAGATAGTCTTTAAATTTCTTCCAATCTTCTTCCACCGACTCTTCTCCCTGGTCTCGTATTCTGCCAGTCATTTCTGCCAGTTCCATATAGTCCATCAGCTTCATCTGCCATTCTTCCAGAGTGGGTAAATCTTGTGTCTTCCAATACTTTGCAATGAGTATTCTTGCTGCTGTTGTAGCATACATAAAAAAAGTTCTATCCTTCTTTGGCACCGATTGGCCGACTATGCCCAGGAGAAAGGCCTCCGCTTTCTTCAAGAAGGTATATTTAAATACCTTTTTCAGTTCATTATATATCATTTCCCAGAAAGCCTTGTAATTGTTATGTCTATGTTTGCATTTTCTTTTCTCTATAATGGTTATTAAATTTTCTGTTTTACATTTTAGAATATTCACTTAAACAACATTAAAATATCAATGACCCCTTCTTCTCTTCCCATGGTTCATTTTGCATAACATAAATCCCTGCATATTTTATGTAAACTAAACCATTCAATGTTCCATTACGTATTACATCCATCAAAACTTACGGTATTTACACTGTTGAATTTATCTTAATGCTGCCCACGTTTTCAAATGTACACAATTTCCCCCATATATTCAATAAAAATCTTCCAATCTTCTTTAAATCTATGTTCTTCTTGTTCTCATGTTCTATATGTTAGGTCTGCAAGCTGCACATATTCCATCACTTTAAGTTGTCATTCTTCTTTAGTTGGGACTTTGCCCATTTTCCATTTTGGGGCTAACAAAATACGGGCCACAGTAGTGTCATACATAAATAACCTTTATGGACACCTGCGAATTTCCTTCTGAAATTCAGAGTCCTCAACAAAAAGGAATCTGGGGGTTTTTTTAAGTACTTTTAAACGTTTTTTCAATTCATTATGAATTATTTCTCAATACTCTTTTACCCTTTTACAGGTCCACCACATGTGATAGAACGTACCCTCTGTCTCATTGCATCTCTACATTTCCATTTACACCTCTCATCTGCACAGCTGCCTCAAGCGAAAACACATTTAAGATGGAAAGGGTTTGAGTCAAGGATCACTAGGAGGTAAACCTATTGTTATGATCCCAGAGGCCAGGCCTGGGACACGTGGACTGATCACAAAGACAGGTGGCCTCTGCCTCACCCACGTGGGGTCACAGCCACCCCCTTCCAAAGAAATGTCTCAGATGAAACGGAAACAAGGAGGCTTTCATCTAAGAGGAGATGTTTTTCAGAAAGGCTTGTATTCCTAATGCTTCTCCTATGAGAAATTAACTGCAGCAATTTCAGCTCTGCCTGTATTGTGTTACCCAACTCCTTACCTGCCCCCTTGATTCTACTCCAGGAGAGCTCCTGCTGCTGTAATTGACCTAGGTAAGGTTTCAAGAGTTTGATCTGGAGCTCCAGGTCTGCAAGGGAAGGAATTTAATTCTCAGAGGGAGAAGCTGGCAGAATACTTTCGATTCAGAGTTTTCCCTGATTAATTTAGAGTGGCCACTTACACGCATTGCCCGCCCCCCACAAAAAAAGATAAAAGAGGACACAGGTTTGCATATGTGCATTTATATGCATTGATGTGAAATTAAAAATAATTCCTGCAATTTCAATTCTTGCAGGAACAAGTCCTGTTGGGAGGTGGTGGTGAAGTTTAAAAGCGCAACCTCATTTTTCACAGCTATAGAATTGTAGAGTTGATAGGGAGGGACCACGAGGATCATCTAGCCCAACCCTCTGCAATTCAGGAATCTTTCACCCAGCATGGAGTTCAAATCCACAACCCTGAGATAGAGTCTTATGGTCTACAGGCTGAGATATCCCTCAGGATAATGTGTGCTATATATAAGTCATGATGCTATCCACACAAGAAGAGCAGTGAGATTCTTCTTGCCTATACCACTTCAGACTGCAGGTGGGGACTTCTGTGTCCTGACGCTCCTACATGTGTACATATCCTTGCAGTTAACAAAATCAATATACTGTTACAGATCTAGAGCTGGTGAATGTTAGAAATTAGTAAAATGGTAGAATTCAGCTGATACTTTGGGTACTGAAGGGAAAATACAGGCTGCAGCAGTTCTCCTGAACTGTGCAAAAAACACAGAAATTCCTGGGTATAGCCTATGCAAACTAACCTGGCCCGGCTAGTCGAGTGGTCAGTCTTGAACACATCAAAGACAGATCCTTAGGTCTGTGCAAAACAAGTGGTTGCCAAGGTGACTGGGGAGGGCATGATGTCACACAAGAAAAATGTGTCCCTTTTAAAACAGAGAAGGGGAGGGGCCCCTTAGCAAAGGTTATTGGGAAGGGTGGGAAAGGAGGTGCCAGAACTGGAGGCAAGAGGCTGTGTTGGGCAGAACCGTAGTATTGGCAGGCTGAGGCAGAGGTGTGCAGAATGCCTTGGGCACAGCGTTGCTGTGCGAAAAGAGCTCCCTCTTGAGATATAACGCTGCAGACTCTCTTTCTCCACCTTGGCCCAGGTGTCTAGAGGTGCAAAATAAGCCCAGTCTCTGATAGCTTCCTTCCTGTCTTCTTTCTTGCACTCTGACTAGGGGCATGTCACTGCCTATCAGCTTCTGCCTCCTTAGTCTCAGTGTCGCTCTTGTAGAATTCAGTTGGGAGGAGGATGGAGACAAAACCAGGATTAGTTGGCTCTGCCTGTCATTGGCTCTGGCGCCACCTACTGTTCGCCTCCCTGTCTTCGGCCCTACCAGTGCCAACCCATCACTACTAAACTCTGGAAACAGGGTGATCTCAGCAAGACTGTACCACTTGCCTAATCTGACCACATAAATCAGCTTAGTCCTATCATAGTTAAAGAGTGCTCCCTCATTTCAGAGCCTTGCACTGAGGGATAATGCTGTACAGCCACAGAGAGATGGAACATGGTAATTGAATTTATTTTATGCGTTTCTAAAAAAGCACGCTGCAAGCCTGTCATATTTCCATGCCCTTTGGCTGCACTAAGACACTAACCTATTTACTGGGCAGCTGCCCGAGATCTCGCCTCAATTAAGAAGAACAAAACTTGACACTTTTGAACAAAAGACTAAAGAGCAGGTCGGTTCTGCAAAAGGAGGGGCCTGTTTGTTGATGTCTTTGCCTGCAACGGCCTCCGGTCTCTTGTCAGCTGTGTTCACTTTTCTTGCTTATTTTCAAGGTCTACAAGAGCTTACGCTCCGGAAGAAAAGGGGTGTGCATGCATGTTGTATCACCGCTGAGAAAAATGGCTCCACATTTACAAAATGTTTTGAAATGGGAGGAAGACAAGGGAGCGGAAGAGAAGGGGGAAATGGGATACCACACCTGTTTTTGGCTCTGGGCCTACCCATCAGCAGCCGCCAATACCCCCTAAATACCACCAAGGCAGCTACCTTTGACAGAAAAAAAGAGTTTCCCCCCTGTCTGTTATATATAGTTAAGTCACTAGGTGGCACTGGACTTAGTATTGAGGCGTGCTCAAGGATTTCCTGTCTCTGAGTTTCCTGTGTCTATCTGTTCTGGATGAAGAGTCAAAATCTGGGGGTTTTCCCAGGCATACCATTTGTAGCGCTATAGTTGCTGAGTTTGCGGTTTTCTTCCAGATTTTTGTGTATGCTTCCACATGACATTTTTTTCATTCCATCACTATACCAGAATATTGCCTTCATCATCAAACTGCTTTTTCCTCTTTCGTAAAAAAAATCCCAAACCTTTTTGTGGTTCTCTTCTCACAGTGTGTGGAATACGTTTTGCGCAATTTCCCATTTTTATGTGAGGTGGGGAGGCTTGCGGTTTGAGCAACTTACGTTTCACACAATTTCCTCAACTTTATTGTTTTCAAATGCGGCCTGTTACTGCATTCTCCAAAATGGTGGATAGCTCCAACTCACCCAGTGAACTCAAGGGGTTCCTGCCAGCTATTTTTTCCTAATCTTCGACTGGAACAGAATTCTGGAATTCTCCCTGCTCAAAAAAGAGTGAAAAGGGCTATCAGTAACCTGTGCACATGCACATAATTTGGACGTTTGCTAGTTGCTGGAACAAAGGGGCAGAAGGAATGTAACACACCCTGTCATTGGTGTGTATGGAAGAAAGCTTAACCACCCTTCGAAAAACAGCAACAAGCAGCTGGTGCAGTGTTCCACTACTATTTTGCTCCAAAAAACCCCATCAGAACAGACAACAACTCCTCTCTTTCCCGACTGGGCTTCAAAGTCTTGTAGAGGTTTTTCAGCACATACTGAAAACAGAAAAGCTTATCTATAAATTACTCTAAGACCAAGATTGTGATTTTTGGCAGATAAACGGCGTTTCCATGCGCTGCTCTGGTTTGCCAGAAGCGGCTTAGTCATGCTGGCCACAAGACCCGGAAGCTGTACGCCGGCTCCCTCAGCCAATAAAGCAAGATGAGCGCCGCAACCCCAGAGTCGGTCACGACTGGACCTAATGGTCAGGGGTCCCTTTACCTTTTATAGATGGTGCTTGGATCATCCGGCTATAGAACAAACTGAGTCATTTAGATACGTGGGTATACTCTTCAATGAAACCCCGTTGGACACTTGGCAGTATGGAGGCAGTGAAAGTCAAAGCGCATAAAACCATAGGGGCATTGATGAGGGAGGGCAGCTGATTGAACCTGCCCTGAAAATATTTGGTAGCAAAGTGCATACTCAGATGCTCTATGGTATTGAAATACAGGGCTCTGATCTCCATTACAGTTTTGGAAACTGCAGGTTTTTTCTCTCTCCAGAAGCTATAGCCTCTGCAGTCAGGCATATCAGCAGCTCTTCTTCATACAGAATCTGGGTGGACAACAATTAAAACAAGAGCAGACTGCACTCAGTTAAAGAATATTTTTTAAATTGCTACTATGCCTAATGAGCGCGTTCCTGCTCTGCTATATGGAACTGGGTGGAAAGCGGCTTGTCAAGATGTTTTAGACTATTATCATTTTCCAGAACTCAGCTCTGCTTTGACCTTGAAGAAGTGTCAACTAAGGGATTGTCTCTTCTGGATAGAATCCAGAAGGGACCTGCAACTAATTAGAAACACAATCCACCCCCATCTGTATCCAGGCTTGAGAAAGAGCATTTTAGAGCTTGTCATGTGACCAAACTCTTACCAGCTTCATTAAGAAATGCCTTTAAAAAAAGGTAAAGGACCCCTGACAGTTAAGTCCAGTCGCAGATGACTCTGAGGTTGTGGCGCTCATCTCGCTTTACAGGCTGAAGGAGCCGGTGTTTGTCCGCAGACAGTTCTTCCAGGTCATGTGGCCAACATGCGCTTCTGGCGCAATGGAACACTGAAACCAGTTCACACAAGCAAGCAGGTACCCTCCAACAGAAAAGTTTCATTTGAGTGGCAATAATAGCTTCTTAACACAGAGAATGGTGGCCTGGACAGGCCAGGTCGTCCTCTTATATACCTGCTGGGATTGACAAGGCATCTTACCCTCACCTGAATCTCACAACTCTTCTGTAGCTGCCTCTGATTAGTTATCATTTAACTCTTGGGGGAAATAATTAGCATCGCACATCATGTGCAAGGAAGTTGCCAAAGCAATTAACCAACTAGAAGGATTACTGTTAATAGCACCAGTTTTCCTATAACTTGATATTGCTGGATAGTTTTGATGAACTGCAAAAGCATTTTTAGTTTGCTTTCTGCTGCCAACATGGAACTTTTCTTTATTAGTGCCACTTTGTTTTGTACGATTCCTTCCAAATGAAGGAAAACAACTTTTCTGCTTGTATATGTTGATAATATAATTTTGGTTACTGAGGACAAACAAGGTTTTACAAAAACAAGATTGAGTGCAGGCCTGGCCAGGACATAGGCGTCCTGACTGTGACAAAGGTGACCTGTGTGCTTGCTTGCTTGCTTAACAGCTATTGGGAACTTCAGGGTCCCTGCTCTCCCTTCTTATGTTCTTTGTACTGGACCTGGAGACTCCAATAGAGAGCATTCAATGTCAAGAAGGAGGGCAAGTGGGCACTCTATCAAATGACAAGGCAGGAGCTACACGGAGCAGGGCCTTTTCACTGGTGGTGCCCATTGTATGCCTCACTCTTCCCAGACCTGCTCTCTTTTGGCCTGTATTTTGGAGCTTTATAATTTAGGAAGACCATGGAAGAACTGGTTGACAAGTCTTATCAGTTGCTGACATATGAGCGGATTTTATTTGCTGCTATTCTGTGCTTCTGGTGCACCAGTGTAATAGAGTTGGCCAGGATGCCAGAAGGGATACAATTTATGTGCTTTCTCCATGATCTGCACAGCAGAGGGTGTTCAGTCAACAGTGCAAAGGCTGAGCTGAAGCGTTCCCTGCTGGTTACCTGCTTTCAGCAATAGGGGTCGCTATTTGGTAGTACCCAAATTCTAGAGCTCCCTATTGGTGGCTCTTAGGTAATTTAAAAAATACAGAGTCCATTCATAAAACACAGTGTTCATTCATAAAGCAGTAACATAAATCTCCATTGCTACATATTGGTTGTATATTCAGCGGTTGAACATACAAGTTAATGGCCATGCTGTAGTGTAGTGCTTATGCGACTGTGAATAAAAGGTGGCTGGGCTCATTGTCTCAGGGTTTGGGGGGGAAGAGGTTACAAAACTGATTTCCAATAAGTGCCCCCCCTTTATTTCCATAACAATTCCTTTAGTCTGTACCCTGAATGGTGACACCAGGGACCTAGAAGGTGCAGGGCTTGTCAGTCCAACCCCTGCACAGTCTCATCAGGGCTGACCTTAAGGCAATTGGGCCAAATTGGGCCCCGCGGGCCGTTCCTAAGGGGGCCCCTGCACCAGGGGAATCTAGGTGGATTTTATTTATATCTATAAGATTTTGCAGACTTTGGCTGTGAAGTGGGGCCCTACAAAAAAAAATGCAAGTTGCGCCCCACTGCTTCAAATTGGGCCCCACTGGCTAATAGTTGCTGGGCCTGAGTTTTGCATGAAGTATTGGGTTTGCAATTTTGGGAGAGGGGAGACTGCAGCACTGGGGAGCGGGTAGGCTGGCGAGGCGCCCTAGATTTAGAGGCCCTAAGCTTCAGCCTACTTAGCCTATACATAAATCCGGCACTGCCCCAACAGTATGGTGTCTGCAAAAAATCTCAGTAAATATTCCCTCAAAAATCCATGGTGCACTGGCTTGACCTCTTCCACATTGAGCATACCTTCTTAAACATGCCCAGATGTCACTGGGTGCCAGATTGGACTCCCTTCCTCTTTGAAGAGGGGAGGTGCAAAGAGCTTCTTTCTGTGTGTGTGGTAGTAGTGCTGATGTAGGTGCCATTTTCCCATTGAAGGGGAGGGTCCATTTTGTGGTCCTGTCTCCTTTTCTGTTCGTCTTGGTGTGGCGGCCATTTTGTGTTATAGCCCACACACTGCCCGGTGCTGTTTCCTGACTGGCACTCACACACTGCCCAGTAACCATTTTCTGGCTGGCACTCACGGCACCTTCCCAAAATTCAAAATGCGCCATTGCCCTAAAACAGTTTGCAACCCCTGTCTTAAAAGATGTTAGGTGATTGTTTCTGGGGGGCAGCATATTCCACAATCAGAGGAGGCCCTTTCTTCCCACCTAACCTCTGAAGATGGAGACACTTAAGAAGACCTTAAGGCGGGGTGGGGGTGGGGAACCCAGTCAGGTTCATATGTGAGCAGGAGACCCTTCAGAAACAGGGCTTCACAAACCAAATAATGAAAAAAAGCTTATCTAGAATGGCAGCAAATTATTCTGCACGCAGCGATATGCGTGTTTCCCTATCAACAAGGGATGCAGATCGTACACTGCAGATTTATTTTTAGCTGCAACTACAGCAGAGCAATGGCAGCCCCAGGTGTTTCCTTTTCAGAGCCTTGTTAGGATTTCCCTCCATTCAGGCACTCGCACTTTCCCACCAGGAGCTATTTTTAGAATGTGCTGCCCTTTCTGGTGGTGCTGGTACTGTGTGTGTGTGTGTGTGTGTGTGTGTGTGTGTGTGTGTGGAGGGGAGTGCTTAACGTTGTGGAGGGAGAGTAAGAAGCAAACTCATTGGGGAGAAACATGAAAAGCTTGCTTGATCTCCTCTTGGAAGAAAATCCCTCGTTTCCAGGCAACAGGGAAACACTGGGGTCGGGGAGCAGGGAGGGGGATATTGTTCTGAGATGCTTAAACATTTCTGCAGAGTCTGAGCTTGAGAAGGCGAATCCCGTTTTGCAGGGAGGGAGGAGTTGCTTGCAAAGATAAGCTTTTCAATTGGAAAGCTTAAGGGTTGTCGTTTTTAAACATATGCACAGATACACACACTGCGGCGCCAGGGTTACACACACACCCCCACCAAATAATTCCATGCCTGAGAATGGAAAGTCTAAATAGCATCATCCCCAAAACACAGCAGCTAATCCCGCAGGAAGGTCTGCTGCACAACGCTTGCTTGAAGGAACAGAAGCTGCAGAAGAATACTACCACACCCCATGGGTCACGGTGTCTCCCACTCAGTGCATGAGTGTACACTCCCTTAGGTGACTGCCCCCCATTACCTAATACTAAGGCAGGCTTTGTTGAATTAAGAGGCCTGTCAGGGACTGTCTGGATGAAGAGGAGCGGTGGGAGGCACCAGCCAGGGGAACCCCCAAGGAAACCCCCAGGGGACAAAGGCTCAGAGCCAGGGGATTGGTGGTGGGACTCCGAGGAGAGGTCAGAGGGAAGAGAGTGGGGAAGGAGGTGCTGGATGCTGAAGAGGCAGCAGGGTTTAGTGAGCAGGAAGAGACAGTGACAGGGAGCGGTTCAGACTCTGAGGCTGAAGCTGAAGCAGAGGAAGGGGGTCAAGAGGCTGCAGAATAATCCGGAGAGTCTTCCCTTCCTGCTGTGACAAGCTCCTCTCTCCCCTGGTCTCCAAGATCATGCAGGATAATGAGGAGGGCAGAAAAACTTGAATGACGTTTGCTCCAATTCAGCAGTAAAGAGTGTGGTTTCCCAGGGAACAAGTGGAAGTGTGGAGGAGCCTAGAGACAGCCTGAGATATGGTACCGTGATGGGATATATTGCCAGGTCAAAAATTATGAAATGGATATCACAATATGGGCGTCAAACTGGTTTTGGGCTATATATCAATATATCACCCAGCCCTACGCTGGACCATAGGAACATCGATAATAGGGAAATATAGGTTTTCATATACAGTGGTACCTCGGGTTAAGTACTTAATTCGTCCTGGAGGTCCGTACTTAACCTGAAACTGTTCTTAACCTGAAGCACCACTTTAGCTAATGGGGGCCTCCTGCTGCTGCCACGCCGCCGGAGCCCGATTTCTGTTCTTATCCTGAAGCAAAGTTCTTAACCTGAAGCACTATTTCTGGGTTAGCGGAGTCTGTAACCTGAAGCATATGTAACCCAAGGTACCACTGTAGATCTTTAACATTCAATAAATATACTCAAGCATAATTTACAATTCAGCCTCAGTTCTCCTCACAGTAAGAGAGCTGCAGCCTGTGCTTCCCCGCCCCCAGTTGCCCCAAATCTCTGGGTCCCAGTAAAGGCCCCCACCATGACACCTGAGTCCTGATAGGAAGTTTATTCCTGAGCCCAGACCACCACGTTTGGCTGGTGAACTCTGTTTGGGTTAGTGAGTCACAAATTGTGCAGGGCTGGTCAGAAAGCTCCCCTTTCTCACGAAGATGAGGGGGGAAAGTTCTTTCCCATGGTGCTTGCTCTGAATGTCATCAATGGCTTTCCTTAGTGAGGAGTCCCTGTTCTTATGAAATAGTTCTCCAAGGAGGGATTAGAACGTGCCTTCCTTCCGTGAGAAGACTGGGGTCTTTCCACTGTTTTGAGGGAAGGGGAGAAAAAGGGTAAACTGCCTCCAGAAGTCACAAGGAAAGATCTTTCCTAAACACCAAAGTTATCCCAAAGCAGAATGCCAGGAAAAGAGGGGGAGAAAATGCCATTGTGCCCTTGTTCTGGCATGGGCTCAAATCTCCTCTTACAATAGAGATTACGCGAGTCAAAAACAGTAGCTTTATGCAACTCCCAGGCTGCAGAATGGGTAACGTAGCCTGGTTATCCAAACACAAGGCGACACAGGAAACCATGTCAAAAGGCTGTAGTCACCAAATTTCCCTTTGAAGTAATGATGCCAGTGCCATTTTCCCAAGATACCTAAAATGGCAGCCAAAGGTTTTGGAGGTTAATATTAGGAAAAATCAAAGGTATAACAAAGGCACACTGTTAGATCCTTTTATCGTTTTGTTAGGGGTTTTTAAAGAAGAAATGGGACCGGAAACAAAAAAAGGGAATTAATTTATTCTCTGTTAATGGCAGCCAACGTTTTAGCTGCTCAGATTTGGAAAAAGGACAAAGAACTGGGAAATCTTATGTTGCATGTTAACCTGGCCAAGTTAAATTACTAGAGAAAAAGTGAAGAAAATCAAAGAGAAATATTCAAGATGGGCTATTTTGATAATTTTAAAAAAAATTAAGAACAGTATAGATTTTAAACTGGATTGATTTAACAGAGTGTTAAGAATGAGGGGCTTGGTTTTTTATATATATGGAACAAGGAATTTTATGGATTTAAGTGGATTTTTGTGTTCGATGTGAATTTATAGATTTTGACAGCAAGCTGAATTATCTCTTGTCTCTGAATATTCTGGATGTTGTATCTATTGTGTTTATATGGTTTGTTAAAATTGAATTTAAAATAAAATAGTAAATACAATAAAATAGCCACTATGGTTATGTCCAAAAACAAAATGCAGAGCTGAAGTCACACCAGGTCATGAGCAGCATTGAAAAATGCCCAGCATCTTAGGAATGAGCAGGTGGAAAGCCTGCTCTAAGATGGGCCACTCAGAATAGTCTGAGGCTCAAGCCTTGAATTCAGAAGCCAGGGCTCACCAAGCAAGAGGACTTAGGAGACTCAGCAAGCAGAAGAGGTGATTTGAGGGCCAAGCCAGAAGGTGAGGTGCTAAACAACCATCAAGCACAACTTAACCAGTGAGCAGCAAACTACTGTTGACCTGACAAGATTCTCAGCAGTCTTTGGACCTCTTAAATTGTTTCCTACCTCAGTGAGCAAGACCCAACAAAGGAAACCTGTACCCGCTGAACATCTCCAACACGTTGGCCTTACCTATGACTATGCCTGATTCTCCAGGCTGATTTAAACACGCCCTCCCATCAGATGTCAAAGAAATAAACAACTATCTGACATTTAGAAGGCAGCCCTGTTTAGGGAGGTTTTTTATGTCTGATGCTTTAATATATTTTTAATTTTTTGTTGGAAGCCGCCCAGAGTGACTGGGGAAACCCAGCCAGATGGGCGGGGTATACATAATAAATTATTATATTATTATTATTAGAAACAAACAGACACCGAATACACCCACCCACCCCAGAGTCATATACAGAAGAAAAGCATTTCCCAGTCCCAATAGATCACAAGCAAAATATGAGAATACAAATCAAGAGGCAGTTTCACAGGTAGTGACACTTTAAAATGGGTGGGTGGGGGTTAAGAGTGAGTGTGTGTGTGTGTGTGTGTGTGTTTACATTTCCCATCGTGTCTGGAACTCAGACCTACATTGGCTCCCAGTACGTTTCCAAGCACAATTCAAAGTGTTGGTGCTGACCTTTAAAGCCCTAAATGACCTCAGTCCAGTATACCTGAAGGAGCGTCTCCACCTCCATCGTTCTGCCCGGACACTGAGGTCCAATGCTGAGGGCCTTCTGGCAGTTCCCTTGCTGCGAGAAGCCAAGTTACAGGGAACCAGGCAGACGGCCTTCTCGGTAGTGGCACCCGCCCTGTGGAATGCCCTCCCACCAGATGTCAAAGAGAAAAATAACTACCAAACTTTTAGAAGACATCTGAAGGCAGCCTTGTTTAGGGAAGCTTTTAATGTTTAATAGGTTATTGTAGTTTAGTGTTTTGTTAGAAGCCGCCCAGAGTGGCTAGGGAAACCCAGCCAGATGGGCGGGGTATAAATAAGTTGTTATTGTTATTATTATTAATTATCATCATCATCATCATCCAAAAATGACATTGGAGCAGACACGCACACAGATGAAAGATGGAAACGTTTACACTGAATGGTACACTCAGTTAGATACAAGTGTAAAAGTCTGCATCTCTCTTCCACATCTGTGTACAGATTGTGTAAGGACAGGTGAATGGTTGGAAGCTTCCAAAGTGTTTGCGATCCTTCTCAACGGAATGACAAGAGGAGGCAACTTCCCAGTTCCCCCAGCCTTTTCTCACAGGCACTGGTTCCTAATCCAGTACAGCCAAGACCTCTTGGAGATCAAGCGAACTTATATTATCTAATGCAACTGAAGGGACCAAACTAAGACATGTGTTCCAGATGAGAACTTGGGAGATCAGGGTTCAAATCCCCTTCTTGGCCATGATGAAACTCACTGGGTGACCTTGGGCCGGCCACTGCTTCTCAGCCGAACCTGTTGCCGGGATTAAATGAGGAGGAACAGCCATCTGCATCACCTTGAGCTCCTGGGGCGGGGGGATAGGTGGGCTAGGAATGCAATAAATGAGACATTTCACTGGAACCATCTGTGTCTGCTAATGCCTGATATCTCTGGCCCTTTCCTCCAGCTGTGCATGGCATCCCAAACCCCCAAGTATTTAATCTTGCATTTCTCTCTCTCTCAAACAGCTCTGCTTAAAGAGGTCTCTCGGCTGCACAGGCACGCATCCGTCAGCCTCTTCGATTTCCCATCCACTTTCTTCTGACAGGCTTGGGTTTCCCTCCCTGCAAAGGCAATCCTCTCTCTCTCTCTCCTGGTCCGCCTTCCTCAGACAGACCCTGAGCTTTGCATCGCTTTCCCGTTTAATTACAGTTAGCTTCAAACAAAAACAAAAAGCAGTTCGTTTTCCTCGATGACCGCCTTCATTACCAAGCCTGGGAAGCCCTCTGGCAGCTGCCCACAGATAAATCAGCCTCCCCGCCCGCCACTCCACATCCCCACAACCCACCCCTTTCCCCTCTCCCCCCCCCCCGCCCCTGCCAAGCGAGGCTGCAGTGCGGTAGGATTTGTGCCGCACACCTTCTCCTCCCCCCCCGCCGCCCAGGAGTGGAGCCCCCCCCCCTCACACCCTCATTCTGCATTCAGGCCGGGTGGGAGCGCGTGGGAGGCGGGCAGGGAGGTTTATAAATAGTCAATGTCGCCGAAGCAGTTCTTGCTAAATATAGAAACGCCTATTGACCCAGACAACAAAGCAGCTGCTGCTGGAGCAGCGTTGACCTCCCGGGGTAGGGGGCTGGTTTGGGGGGGGGCGCTGGGAGAGGGGAGCAGAGGGGAGCACAACAAGGCCTTGGCTGTAAGGCGAGAGGTGCCACTCAGCCTGGGAGAAATCTGCAATGTCACTGCAAAGACTGCAGGGAGCCTTTATAGCCCTTAAGGACTACTAGCAAAAGCGCGTTGCTTTGTTAGGGTAAGCCAAAGTCTGGCATGGCGCAGGGCAGCTGGAGAGATCCGGGAGTGGGGGAGGCTCTCTTCTCCACGACCATTTCTGCCACAGATCCCTCCCCACACTCCCACACCCCATCGAGCGGCCTTGGGGAAGTTTATGCAACCTCTATTTCCTCCCAGATCCCTTCACTGGGTGCTCTGCAAAACAAGGCCCTCGGAGGAACCTACAGGCGGCTTTGCTTACCGTTGTGTGTGTGTATTTTCCCCCCTAGGTGGCTTTGCCCAAACTCTGCCTCTTTGCACTCTTGCGCGCGCCCCACCCCCGAAATGCTTGTTAAACTGAGACTGACCCAGAAACTCCAGCGGGTGCAGAATGCCGCGGCGAGACTCCTTACGGGGTCTTCGCTGCGAGATCATATCCATCCGGTGCTGTACCAGCTGCACTGGCTCCCGGTGGAGTACAGGATCAGGTTTAAGGTGCTGGTCTTAACCTTTAAAGCCCTATACGGCCTAGGACCCTCGTACCTACGGGACCGCCTCTCCTGGTATGTCCCACAGAGAAATTTACGGTCTGCAAATAAAAACACCCTAAAGATCCCAGGCCTCAGAGAGGTTAGGCTGGCCTCAACTAGAGCCAGGGCCTTCTCGGCTGTGGCTCCAATCTGGTGGAACGCTCTGTCACAAGAGACTAGGGCCCTGCAGGACCTGACATCCTTCCGCAGGGCCTGCAAGACAGAGCTGTTCCACCAGGCCTTTTGTCAGGGCGCAGCCTGACCCCCTCCTCTGGCAATCTGCACAAAATTTTGCTTGATGGTTGCCAATAATTTGATTTTAATTTGATTTAATTAATTTTATAATGAATGTTTTAGAATGTTGAACTATTTTGATTGTTGTTAGCCGCCCTGAGCCCAGCTTCGGCTGGGGAGGGCGGGATATAAATAAAATTTATTATTATTATTATTATTATAAACATTTTGGAGGATGCACCCCAGAGATAGGGAGCCGCTGGAGCCATGGTACGAGTGCTAATGAAGACTTTAAATATGCATCGACGTATCTACCTATGAGTTGAGAAAGAGCAGTTCTGAAGGCCTGCTTTCTCTGGTTTCAGGTGATCCTGCGCACCAAGTACCCCCAAAAGCAGGCATAGGCAAACTCGGCCCTCCAGATCATCATCCCTGACCACTGGTCCTGTTAGCCAGGGATGATGGGAGTTGTAGTCCCAAAACATCTGGTGGGCCAAGTTTGCCTATACCTGCCCAAAAGGAACACGTGTCCCCCACCAGAGGTACCCTCCCCTAACACCCCATACACCAGGTGAGGGGATACAGAATTGTAATCTAAGCCTCTCTGAACTCAACAGATACACACATGCTTGATCCTGTGATACAATAAGGTCTAGCATCCAAACACAGCTATACTTGGAGCAGCAGCAGGCCTGCGGATTTCAGTGGGTCTGCTGAACGCACGCCTAACATTAGGCAGCTCCTGTTCCCGAGGTGTTTAACCGCCTGAAAGACCACAGAGAGGCATCAGCTGAACGAGGGGAGGAAACGGAGGAAAGCGTCTGTAGCTTCATCACCGCGTCTCCTCCCTCCTTCCTCGAAGGAGCAGCTGGAGATGTCACAGCGAGGAGCATAGCTCAGCAGACTTCTTTGGAGAGCAAGTGGGAGCAGAAATCCCGGCATCCCCCTCCAGTTTCCTCCTCCACCGCCGCCTGGTTTCCTCCACGGAGGGGGTGGGTAGGAGAAAAGCCTGGCTGCCTGAAGGAGATGAATATTTATGGAGGTTGAAAATAGCTCCGGCATTCGGTTTCCCCCTCACGTGCTGAGCCAGCAGGGATACTGCTAAATTGGATGTCAGCGCAGAGAAGGGATTCTGCTCATTCAGGCAGGAGAGCGGATACAAAATAGATGCGTGTGTGTGTGTTGTGGAGATATATCTCCTGAGTGAAAAAATCCTTGAGAAGCCCTCCCTCCCGCAAACCGCCTGGCAGCATCCGGACACACACACACACACACCCCTGGATCTCCATGCCATGATAGACGGCTGCAAAGCTCTGCTCCATCTCCCCCCTCCCCCGCACGCCCACCACCAACCTTCCTCCTGCGACATTCCCCCAGCCCTCCACCAACCCCTAACTCGTCTCCTTGGCCCCACTGCAGGGGTCCCAAGACGCAGGTGGGTCTGGGGACTGGCAGGTGGAGCCGGAGCGACGGGACTCCGGATTTGGATCGCCCCAGCTCCCGCCCTGCCGAGCTCTGCAAGGGGCAACACGGAGACGGGGGGAGGGGGGGAGCTCACAGCCAGTGTTCTTCCTCCGCGCCCCCCCCCCCGCTGGGCTGGTTGCAAGGAAGAAGGTAGGCAGACAGACAGACAGAAAGGGGCTGGCGTGGGGAAGGTCGAGCCTGGTTGGGCGAGTGCCCCCATTTGCCCTCTTGGACCAGTCTCCCAAAATAAACCAAAGGAAGAGATTAGTCAGCAAGATGGGATGGATGCAATATGGTCCCTTGCAGTACTGGGGAAGGGGGCATCCCTGCCCGCTCCCCCCCACCCCGATTTATCAATACCAGATATTTGATTGCCAGCATGTTGGCTCCCCGGTCCCTTTTTTTTTTTTCTGAAAACGAGAACAAGCTAGATCATCCCTCCCACCCCCTTTTCTAACTCACATTTCTCAGTTGGCGTGCAAAAAAAGCATTGGGGGGGGACGATCTCCCCACCCCTTACATTAAGTTCCTGAGTTACCTGGGGCCAAGGGGAGGTCTCTCTTACCTGTTATATCCCTCTCCTCAGCTACTATATTTAAAGGTGGGGAAGGAAGGAGGGCGAGTCAAGGGAGAGGTCTTTCGAATTTTATTAAGGGGGATTTCAACCTTCCCCCGCGTCCCCACAAAAAAATTATATATATTTCGGAGCGTGGCATCGCTGCATCTCGGCCAGGTAAGATACCTCCCCCCACCCCCACTCCGCTGCCCGAGATCTCAGAGGACTGGGTTGGAGATCTGCAGCCAAACCCGGGAGGTCAAGAGCATGCGGGGAGGAATACATCAAGGGCGCTTTGAAAAGGCGATCAGAGCAATTAAATGGCGCGGCCGGTTTGGCTCCCGGTTGCGTGGCACGTCCTCGGCTGGAGCTCCTCGGGATCTCAAGGCAGACGCACATCTAACAATCTGGCAGCTCGCGGGCTCCAGCATTGCCAACTGCAGCTGCGAGGAAATCTCTGCGAGAGAGGGACCCTCTCTGCACTGGGAGGAGATGACGTCAGCCCAGGGCTCGAGAACCAGGCCGGCGGTATAAGCAGCATCCCCTTGGCGCCAGCATCCAGCAGAAAATTGGTAGGGGGCAACGCCACCTATCGACTAAAACCGGTATCGCCCGGCGAATTACTTTGGAAAGGGAAGCTTTAATTCACACGCGACACACAGTCGTCTGAAGACACGGCATTTGCTGCCGCATTTGCAACAGTATTCTCAAGCGGAAGGAGGAGGAGGAAGAAGAAGAGACAGATGCCATCAAACACACGCAACAGACTTGGCCTAATCCCAGGGGGTCTGCTTCCCTTTCACACTTTCCTTGGGGCCCAATACAGAAACATGCAGCAAACAAGCGTGTCCATATGAAAGGTCAGCCATCCAACCCTTGATTTAGGCTGGAGGTGCAAACGGCTTGCAAGATACAAAGGGACAACACTGCTCACAACTTTCCTGGGAGTTGTTTTAGATAGGAGTCTAACACCAATGTTCACTTCTTGTTGTTCAGTCGTGTCCGACTCTTCGTGACCCCATGGACCACAGCACACCAGGCACTCCTGTCTTCCACTGCCTCCTGCAGTTTGGTCAAACTCATGTTCGTAGCTTCAAGAACACTGTCCAACCATCTTGTCCTCTGTCGTCCCCTTCTCCTTGTGCCCTCAATCTTTCCCAACATCAGGGTCTTTTCCAGGGAGTCTTCTTTTCTCATGAGGTGGCCAAAGTATTGGAGCCTCAGCTTCACAATCTGTCCTTCCAGTGAGCACTCAGGGCTGATTTCCTTAAGAATGGATACGTTTGATCTTCTTGCAGTCCATGGGACTCTCAAGAGTCTCCTCCAGCACCATAATTCAAAAGCATCAATTCTTCGGCAATCAGCCTTCTTTATGGTCCAGCTCTCACTTCCATACATCACTACTGGGAAAACCATAGCTTTAACTATACAGACCTTTGTTGGCAAGGTGATGTTTCTGCTTTTTAAGATGCTGTCTAGGTCAGTGTTTCCCAACCTTTTTTGGGCAAAGGCACACTTGTTTGATGAAAAAAATCTTGAGGCACACCACCATTACAGCCCCGTGACGTCAGCGCGCAGCGTCACGCCGGGAGGGACGCACGAAAGTGTAAGTTTCAATTTTTTCCCCTCCCCCTTGCCGGGGAACCTCCAAGCTTTGGGGGTGGGGGGGGAGGAGGCAGCAAAGCGAGGGACTGAGGGACTCCTCCAACGACAAGGGTTGGGGAAGAAGAGAAAGGGCTATTCCGCTCCAGTCACGGGAGAGGAATATGTACTGGCCCAACTGGTGTGCGGTCTTCGGAAAGCGGGATGCGGGAAGGAAGCCTAGGTTCGGGGTCCACCGACCTCGGCGGAGAAAGGCAACAACCGGAGCCGATGACGAGCCGGCGCGTGCGTGCAGCGGCTGGCCTCGAGCTCGGGAAGCTGCGCGCGTCGATGTTGACGCGGGGCGCGCGAGAGCTTGGGGGCGGGGGGGCGGGAGAGAGAGAGGAAGAGTTGGCAGCACCAGGCGCTGTTACTTATTGCGCTGCGGACGCTGCCAGCAACTGCGGTGGTTGTGCGGCAGCCGCCGCCGCAGAACGTCCTCGTCAGTCAGCTGAGCTGTCTGGATGCGTAGGGAGCCGAGGGGCAGGGCTTCCTTTCTGAAGGAGCTGAGGGTGGGGGTCCTCCGGCGCCTTTGGCGAAACGGCGCTGGCCCAGAGCGCTTCTAGGAGGCTGCCTTTGTGCCTTTGTAAAGCCCTCTTTCCCTCCCTCCAGCCCTGTGTCACCTGTGGAAAAGGGGGCTGGATCCAGTGACGCAACTCGGAAAACTGTTAGGGAAGCCAGAGCAGGAGGCGCCATCGCCGCTTTAACCCACGTTTCCTTTTTGAAAGAGAAACTTAAGTCAGTGTTTCCCAACCTTTTTTGGACTCGCCCGCCTCCCTCCAGGCAACATCTCGCGGCACACCAGGCAACATCTCGCGGCACACTATTGTGCCGCGGAACACCGATTGGGAAACACTGGTCTAGGTTTGTCACTGCTTTTCTCCCAAGAAGCAGGCATCTTATAATTTCGTGGCTGCTGTCACCATCTGCAGTGATCATGGAGCCCAAGAGAGTAAAATCTCTCACTGCCTCCATTTCTTCCCCTTCTATTTGCCAGGAGGTGATGGGCCCAGTGGCCATGATCTTCGTTTTTTTGATGTTGAGCTTCAGACCATATTTTGCACTCTCCTCTTTCACCCTCATTAAAAGGTTCTTTAATTCCTCCTCACTTTCTGCCATCAAGGTTGTGTCATCTGCATATCTGAGGTTGTTGATATTTCTTCTGGCAATCTTAATTCCAGTTTGGGATTCATCCAGCCCAGCCTTTCGCATGATGATAAAACAGCCATCAAATAGCAAGCTCTGGACTGGATACACAGTGAAGTAATCACACCAAGACTTTTATTGTGAGACAAAGAGATCTCTTATAAACCCGAGATAAGATTAATGCAGGTAATCATAGTGATACTTGCTTGGGAGAAAGTCCCATAAAACTCAGTGAAACTCCGGCTGTATACACAACGTATATTCAAAGCAAATGTCTTCCCTGCAAAAGAATCCTGAGAATGGTAGTTTGTTAAGGGTACTGGGAAGTGTAGTTCCATGAGGGCTATGCTATAACTCCCAGGATTCTTTGAGGGAAGCCATGTGCTTAAAATGTATGGGGTGTGTTTGCGTGTGTTACATTAATAGAATTTTTAGGGGGGGGGGAATAAAATCTGCGATGATGTTTGACGAGACTCCAGGAATGATTCATGTTCAAATGTTTGTACTTCCCCCCCTTTTTTTTGCACCCTTAAAAATATCTGGGATGAATGTACTCAAAAAAACAGCGCCAGGGGGATAGTCATTTCCTGTTGTCTTACAAACTATATTAACCATATTCAAAGCGCTCTCTCTCTCTCTCTCTCTCTCTCTCTCACACACACACACACACACACCCCAGTGGTGGAGCCGGCAGGTGGGGTGGAGGGGGCGTGGCTGGCACGCATCCTGGGAGTGTCCCCGCACCCCTGTTCCTCCACCAGTGCTCGCCCCACCAAAAAAAAAGGAGCAATACAACATTAGAAGCAAACCCTTCTAGCATCATTCCTAGCCTAAAGTAGATAATGAGGTTAACTACATGAATGGAATTAACTGTGCATATCTTTTGTCATGTAATTAGTGGCAGAGGGGAAGCCTGAACAGTAGGGAGTTTAACTCCTCCTCTCCCTGTCCTAATCCTTACTTACAACAACAACAACAATTGCCTATCTGAGGTTGCTATTTGCATCCAGGGAAGGCTGCAGTGGCATTTAATGCTTGTGGTGAACAATTAAAAAAACAAAACAACAACTACAGTATTCAACATGAGTAGGGGCAGGAGTGGGGGAAATCTTCCTAGTTTCTCCCGAAGTTAGGAACACATGGAAGTGGGGACAAGGCTATGACACAGTGGCAGGCAGTAAGTGGAACCCTTTTGTGTTGGTCACAGGGCAGTGCAAGCCCACATAGGAGTGCTTAGGAGTCAGGACATGCTCTGACCTGTTGCCATGAGTCCTTTGTGGATCTTGGCTGTCCTGCCTTGAAATTGCTGCAGCTGCCGAGTTCCTACAAAAGCTTCTGACGACAAGCAGAGTGGTTGCTGCTTCCAGAAGCTGGGCCATAGGTTAAAGAAATTACACGAGCATTTTACTACTCTTTCATAAATCCACACACTTCCCATTCACAACTGGCTATTTTTCACGCCAAAGCACTTGGTGAGTGTTCAACTCAGCAACTGGAACTCAGCAACTGGAAGGCCTGGAAGTCCACAAGCAGCCTAAAAAAAACAAGGTGAACTGTAATTAAATGTACCTGAAGGAGGAAATCAGACCCAAGTACCTATTTCCTATAAACAGACATGCCATTAAGTTATTAGAAGCACTTACAGACTCTTTCAACAAACCTCCATGAACATGTAGCCTAAATTAACCACATTAGTTAATTAAAACAAGCAAACAAGCAAGCAAACAAACAAACCTAAATCACATTTCCTTTTTCTCAAATCATCATGGCTGTACCTTATCCTGTGCATGTCCCATCCTAGGTCTCACTACAATGAAGCAAGTGGTGAGATTTCATGACACCTTACATTTACCCGCCCCCCCCCCAAAAAAATCATGGAAACTATAGTTTGCTAGGGGGTTCTGGGAACTGTAGCTGTAAGGGGCAAACTACGGTTCCCGTGATTATTGGGGAGGGATGTGTGGGATGTGTTCAGAATATATAGTGAGAGCCAGTGGGGCATAATGGTTAGTGTGTTGAACCTGGGAGACGGGGGTTCGAATCCCCACTCAGCCATGAAGCTCACTGGGTGATCTTGGGCCAGTCACCATCTCTTAGCCTAACCTACCTCACAGGGTTGTTGTGAGCATGAAATGGGGAGGAGGAGAACCACATACACTGCCTTGAGCTCCCATGAGGTTAAAGATGGTATATAAATGTAGTATAGTAGTAGTAGTAGTAATAATAATAATAATAATAATAATAATGTGGTATCTCGGGTTAAGAACTTAATTCATTCTGGAGATCCGTTCTTAACCTGAAACTGTTCTTAACCTGAGGTACCACTTTAGCTAATGGGGCCTCCTACTGCCGCTGCACCGCAGCTGCATGATTTCTGTTCTGATCCTGAACCAAAGTTCTTAACCCAAGGTACTATTTCTGGGTTAGCGGAGTCTGTAACCTGAAGCGTCTGTAACCTGAGGTGCCTTTGTAATAATAATAATAATAATAATAATAATAATAATAATAATAATAATAATGTGTATGTAGCCCAGGTCAGTGAAGGAAAGGGCCTATTGAACCCTTGCCCCATACTTTAACTCTCTCCCCTTGTTTTTTTCTTTTTCTTGGCTGGACTTTTTTAAGGTTACTGGAGAAAAAAGGGAGCTGGCGAGAGGTTAAGGACTGAGGAGGATTCCACCCCATCTCCTTTCCTAATCCCTCTCAGTATGAAATTCCCACCCATACCAGCTTAATGCCTTTCTGGCAAGATCCACCAGCCCAGTAACCACCCCATCTCATTCGTTAGCCCCACAGAGAAGACTGCAGATTCCCGTAAAGAGAGAACAATGGTCTCTGCATGCCCTCAGCAAATCGCTTCAACAGGCTCCTGCGTTTCAGTCAAAACCAGTCTGAGCCATGGAGCCAGTGGCGGCCTTGGCGGCACTGTTTGGAAGGACATTTTTCCCCCTGTAGGGAAAGGGGAATGAAATGTCAGAGAGCAGCTGGAATAGTAGCAGGTGGGGGTGGGGCTCTTCTCATTTCTAGGAAGGCCCCAGGATTCCTCAGCTGCTTCTCTCCAAAACATAGCAGGGTTTGGTATTCTCCCTGCATGAATTCCAGCAAATGAAAGGCAGAGTTTTCTGAGGCACGACACTGTGAGGTGCGGACAGGGAAGAAACCGCAAATAAATTACCAGCAGGTATTGGAAGCCATTCAAGACCAAGGTGGTGAAAGATTGGCTAAATGAGGCAAGAGAGGACTAAGAAGAACGCCACAACCGAGAAACCTGCCTTGTGTTGAGCCAGGCCAATGGTCTTTGAAATCCTTTCTCTCAGTGCCCACCATCTTCACAGGCACATTTGGTGAGGCCACGACAGAGGGCCTTCTTAGTGGTTGCCCCCAAATTGTGGAACTCCCTTTCATGGGAGGCTAGGCTGAACCCTTTTCTGCTCTCCCTTCCTTGGCAGGCAAATACTGTGGTACCTCGGGTTACAGACGCTTCAGGTTACAGACGCTTCAGGTTACAGACTCCACTAACCCAGAAATGCTACCTCCAGTTAAGAACTTTGCTTCAGGATGAGAACAGAAATCATGCAGCGGCAGTACGGTGGCAGCGGGAGGCCCCATTAGCTAAAGTGGTACCTCAGGTTAAGAACAGTTTCAGGTTAAGAACGGACCTCCGGAACGAATTAAGTTCTTAACCCGAGGTACCACTGCACTCTTTTTGTTCAAGCAGGCCTTTGGCCGCTAACTCAGCTGTTGTGGCAGGGTCTTCTGAGGGTGGGTACTGCTTCGAAATGGTTTCCAATGCTGCTTTGAACAGGGTTCTTTATTCAATTGCTTATTCAATCTACCTGGGGATGATGATGATGATATTTGTATCCCGCCCATCTGACTGGATTTCCCCAATCACTCTGGGATGCTCAAGAGAAATCAACAGGTGCAGCTTTTCATCACACAGGCCAGAGGTTGCCAACACCAGAAGAGTCTTCCCTGGCACCCAAAGGATTCCCCATGCCCCACCAAACCAAGGCTTGAAAGATTCATTTAGCTGGGAGTCAAGAGAACAGAGGGGGGTGCTAGGTTAGGATGCATGGGCAGTGTCTACAAAACGTTGCAAGTGTGCCACAGGTTCAGAAAAGGCTGGCAACTCCCAGCATAGGCAGAAATGGGCATGATCACCTCCTGACACCTGCAAGTTTAACAGCTGCTGAAATTTGTTGTTGTTGTTGTTTAGTCGTTTAGTCGTGTCCGACTCTTCGTGACCCCATGGACCACAGCACACCAGGCACTCCTGTCTTCCACTGCCTCCCGCAGTTCGGTCAAACTCATGTTCGTAGCTTCGAGAACACTGTCCAACCATCTCGTCCTCTGTCGTCCCCTTCTCCTTGTGCCCTCCACCTTTCCCAACATCAGGGCCTTTTCCAGGGAGTCGTCTCTTCTCATGAGCGGGCCAAAGTATTGGAGCCTCAGTTTCAGGATCTGTCCTTCCAGCGAGCACTCAGGGCTGATTTCCTTCAGAATGGATAGGTTTGATCTTCTTGCAGTCCATGGGACTCTCAAGAGTCTCCTCCAGCATCATAATTCAAAAGCATCAATTCTTCAGCGATCAGCCTTCTTTATGGTCCAGCTTTCACTTCCAAACATCACTACTGGGAAAATCATGGCTTTAACTATACAGACCTTTGTTGGCAAGGTGATGTTTCTGCTTTTTAAGATGCTGTCTAGTTTGTCATTGCTTTTCTCCCAAGAAGCTGCTGAAATAGGGCCAGGTTAAAAGAAAAGAAAAGAAAGGTTGGCAGTCCTGTTTGCTTGTTTGTTAGTTTCATGCTGCCTTTCCAGACCAAAGTTCTCCCAAGGCAGATTATGTACAAATTTAGAACATGAACTACAGATAAAGATCAATTAATTAAGATGATAAAACTAAAGCAATAGTCTAAAGCTCTCTCTACAGTCCAGCATGTCAAGTCCAGTAAAACAATTCAAAACCATTTAAAGCCGAGACTGCAACAATTTAAGCAACATAGTTTTTGGCACATCTCCTTTCATAGAAAGCAAGAGTGAAACTAAAGGGGTTTCAAGGCCTGTTTGAAGGCTGATAAGGATGGGAGCCACACAAATGTCCCCTGGGAGGGAGTTTTGCATGTATGGGGCCACTCCAAGAAGGCTCTGTGGCCACTCCAGACTGGTGTGGGGGGGTTTGGTGGTTATATACTGAAACATGTCACTGATGCAAGAACAGAGCATTCATGGTGGATTTATAGTGCAATGTTTCCCAACCGTGCAATGTTGCCTGGTGTGCCGTGGGAGGGAGGCGGGCGAGTCGGGCGGCGAGAGGCGGGGCGGCGGCGGCGAGGAGAGGCCGCCCAGCGCGGGGCTCTCGCCGTCTGCCTGCCTGGCTGCCTGCGTGGCGCTGACGTCACGGGGCTGTAACGTGCCCCACATAGGCACACGCGGGGCGGCGAGCGAGCTCCCTCCCACATCCCATCGCCGCTCGCTTCGGCCGGCCTACTGGGCTGTCGCAGGCGGAAGGCCTGCGCATGCGCGAGGTTTTCGCGCCTTCGGGATTCCCTTCACGCCTTCCTCCTCCCGGGTCCTTGAGAGCGCGGGAAGCCGCAGCGTGAGACCGGCGTTGAGCCTGGTAGGTATTGCGCTTGCCAAGGCAGTCATTTGGGAAATGAAAACTTGCAAAGCAAGCAACCAGTTCAATCTGAAGTACGTGTATGCTTAATATCCTGTATCTGAAACCTGTTCTGCCCCCTCCCCCACACTTGGTGCCATTTTCATCTACACATGCAGCAGAGTAAGTTGACCCAGAATAGTACCAATTCAGATGGCAGATGGGAGAATGACAGTGCTGAATGCTTTCCCATGTAGAACAGTCCCTGCAAATAAAAACCTAGCATATTTGGAAGAGGGATGCTAGCCTAACCATTACCTTCTATGCTGTTACTATTTTTTTAATTTTTTTTACATAAGTAAAAAGTGACCTTTCCCCATCTGGCATGGTGGTGTGCCTCGAGATTTTTTTCATGAAACAAGTGTGCCTTTGCCCAAAAAAGGTTGGGAAACACTGTTATAGTGGACCATCCACATGAATCATTCTGCTTTATTGGTTGCTTTGCAATGATTCCCCAATGGTACCACCTTATTGCCATCTAGAGGGCGACTCCTGCACTAAAGCTGAAGGAAAAGCCCCACAGAATATCTGCAAGTACAAAAAGTTACAGAATTTCAGCAGGAAGCTATGGGGCATGTACCCATTGGAAACAAAGCACTATGTCTGTCCTGGAACTTTTGCAAGTGGAAATAGTATTGACAATCGGATTGTGTACGGCCACACATCACGGATGTGTATAACCTCACGAGAATAAATCATCAGAAATGTACAATAAAAAGGACATCTGTGCTGGAAGTGTTGGGATGCAACTCAGCTTGATGTGTCTGCACTGGGAAGAGCACAGCAGAGCCTCCAAATTTCCTAGGCTGCAATCGTCTCTACTCAGAATTAAGTTCCACTAAATTAAATTGGAGCTTACTTTCAGGCAAGTGGAGTTGAGATTGTAGCTTTAGGCACCTCCTCAGTGCCTATCCTGTCGCCCCTCGCCTTGCCACCGGGGCTGGGAATCCCGCACTTTCCTCGTGGCATGTAGTTCCATTCAAACAGTGCATCTTACCTCTTTATAAAAACAATTTGAGCGGCTCGATTCCATCAGCCGGTGACGGCGAGGTGCCTGGTTCTCAATGAGATGTTAAACCTGCTGCGCCTGCCCGCGTTGGGCTGTAACATTACAATAAATAAATAAATAAATAAATATAATCGCTGTGCGTTAAAGAAAAACCAGCATGCCAGGGGTAAAAGACTAAAATACAACCCTAAAATCGACGGGAGGTAATATCATCATCATCATTTTGTACAGGGATCACAGACAGTGCAATCTAATAATTGCACCGCCTGCACAGAAGTAATCCCCAGAAGTTAGTTGAACAGGGAAAGGCGGCGCAGGATTGCAGCCAGAAAACCCTGCGAGCCTCCTCCGTGCTCCGTAGTTTATTGGAATAAATTTGGGACTAGCGGCTCCCTGAAGAACTACATTTCCCAGCATGCTCCACCGTCCGCTGGTGATGATGTGTCCGGAGAGGCGGTGCTTGCGAGAGCTCCTTGCTGTGTTGTCAGCTCTTGGGTAGAGAAGTGTGAGCTGCGGGGAGCGGGGCTTTCGAGGGAGAGGAAGACCCCCACTTCGTGAACCCCCTCCGCCCCCCACCGCCGTTGCCTTTCCAGGCAGCCCAGATCTGGGGGCCACGAAGGAAGGAAGCCGTCCCTGCTGGTAAATGAAATGCATGGGGGGGTGGGGTGGCGGTGGGGCAGAGAAAGGGATCCGTCTGCTCCAGCCAAAATCACAGCTTGGGGGGCGGAGGGTGCTTGTAAACATGCCGAGGAAGGAGTGGGCGGCCAAGCGAAGGAAGTTTTTAAAAATCTGGGCCTGGAGGGGGGAAGCACCTTGGAGAGGAAGGGATGCAAATATATGGTAAATGGGAGAGGGTTGTGCACAGTTGCTTCGGGGAAACGGTGTGTGAGTTAAGAACAGCTGCTGTGGGTGTTGATAGGGGAGACGGTGTACTTGTGAACGCTTTGGAGCGCTGCTCTCGTTCAGAGAAGCTGGTGGGTTGCTTTTAAAACGTAGCCTGGGGAGACGAACTACAGAGTCTCTGAAGTTGGGAGTGACATGCTTTTCTCCCCCTTTGGACATGCTGGGCCTAATTTAAGAGTGAGTAGAAAAGTCTAACCCAGCAGAAGCGGGTGCTGAATGTTGTGGGTTCGAGATATGCACACACCTTTCTGGGTATCTGAGCCCACGATTTAGTTCAGAGCCTGGGAATTGCCAGTGTCGGCCTTGTTTAAAACTCCTGCACCGAGCTTTGCTGCTGCGTTTTAGCGTGGGCACCTGTTTGACTTGAGCCAAGAAGAGTGAAGGTTGTCGGGAAAGCATGAGGGGTTAGGTCAGGAAGGAGAGGGGGGATGGAAATCTCCCCAAGTGTCTGCAAAAAACAAGCAAGCAAGAGCAAGTTTCACTGAGGTCACATCCAGACCAAACATTTAAAGCACTCTCAAACTGCTTTAACAGTTGCACCTCCCCCACAAATAATCCTGGAAATTGTAGTTTTTAAAGGGTCTGAAAGTTGCTAGGAGACCCCCTTACAGAGCTACAGTTCCCAGCACCCTTAACAAAGTACAGTCCCCCAGGATTCTTCATGAGAAACTATGGCTGCTAATTTATGGCATGGATGTGACCTAGATGACTATGTTGTATTCTAGAGTTTTGGGAAGTTTGTATAGAAAATGTGTACATCTCTCTGTAATGTTGTTGGAGGTGGGGGAGCATATGTGTGACTTCCTTGGAACACCCAGCTTCTATATAGGACAGGAAGCAGGTTTGGGCACAACACCCCTGTCCTTTGACCTCTTTTTCACCATCTCTAATATGTCTGCTGAAGCAGCCAGCTCCATCAGCTCATCTGCCTCAAGGCAGAACTCCTTTTCACCCCGAGATTCATATGCTGATGTGATCAAAACCCCCTTGGTGCTATGGATAAAATTAAATATTGCCTTTGCTCAATGTGCCTCCCTTTCCCATATGTTCTGCAGCAGAACATAGTGCAACATCTTTTGTGGTTTTTACTGGGTTCCTCCAAGAGCAAGTGTAGACCGTATTGAGTTTGTGCCATGAAAGAGTGAGGTCCAAACCATACACTTTAAAAGTGCTCATATGTCACTTGAACAGTCATGGCTTCCCCTGAAGAATTATGGGGAATATAGCTTATTCCACTGAGGAATTCTGGGAACTATAGCTTATTGAGAGTGCAGAGATGGGAGACCCACCACAGAGCTACAATTCCCAGCACTACAGTTTCCCAGGATTCTTTAGGGAAAGCCATGACTGTTGAAGTGGCGTAGGAGCGCTTTTAAGTACATGGTGTGAAGGGCGACTTCACTCTTTGATGGCACATCAATATATGTAGGGTTGTAGATGTGCCCAGCAATATAGGGCAGTAGAAACTAATAGGCCAGCGTTGTGGCACCTTAAGATGATTTGCATTGCAAAGAAGCTAACCAAAGCAAATTGGAATCCATTTGCAACCCAGCAATGGGTTGGAGAATCTGGAGGCAAACACTGCAATTTATATGCAATATCTTTACCTGAAAGCCCTAGAGCAGGAAAGGATCGAGAAAGTGGAACCATTAGTGGAACCTCCCTACAAATCTGACCTCTTATCCATATTCTCAGTTCCAAGAGAAGCAGGACAAATGCTGACTATATATGGCAGAAATGTTATTTTTGGGAACTATTTGCAGGAGTGCCGCCAACAAGAGACCAGTCACAATCGCTTTCACCCAGCTCTCCTTGGATCTTGCCTCAGTTGGAACGTTGCACATCGTTTTCAAACCATTGTGTTTATGTGGAGGGGGGGTTTGAACAAAAGACTGGATCCAAAAAAAGCAAGGGGGGGGGAAGCAGAGATGGTTATTTCAGCTGTCACTTAGTTTGGATATAGTCTTGCAGTGGAATAAGGTGGCAGAGGGTATACTATAGCAGACTTCAGGAAAGCAGATCGCTCCCCAGTGGGAAAAAAGCAAAAGGCCTATTGTCACTCTACGCATGCAGACTTTCCCCGGGTTCAAGCCCTGGGTATCTCCAGATAGTGCTGGGAATGTCCCCACATCTAAAACCTTGGAGAGCTGCTGCCAGTCAGTCTGGACAGGTGGTCTGACTCGTATAAGGTTCTTAAAAATGAAAGGCTTCCATGCAAACAGCATATTAGCACATCGGAGACTGGGCTGGACTAGAAACTACTGTAGTTGTTTACTTGCAAGGAGGTACGGCTCTATGAAAAATGGCACCACCCGCCCACTCGCAGCTCCAAAAGGAAAAAGGCTGCTGTAATAACTGTGTAATGACAGACAAACTGCCCTGTGAGCAGTGGCGTAGCGTGGGTTGTCAGCACCCGGGGCAAGGCAAGTAATTTGCGCCCCCTAACCCTAACCCCCAGATGTTGCGCCCGGTGCGGCCGGCCCCCCCTGCACCCCCCACGCTACGCCACTGCCTGTGAGGAATATGTACTAGAAGGCAACTTTATATATCTGGTAAACAAATACTGACTTGGAATTCTACTCTGCCTCATTCTTTCGCTTGGGCAGACCAGGTTATAGATTTGGGTCTAAGACGTGGGAATAGGGTAATACTGGAGAGATTTACTAAGCTTGGGAAAGATAGGTTTGGTTTATTTTTTGTGGGTACCTTTATCCAACATGTGGTAGATGATGTGTCTATTGTTTGCTTTGGATCCTTTCAAACAACCTAATTCCTCTTGATTGACTGCAAAAGACAATGCCTATTGAGAATAAACTTGCTTGTCCGAAACCAGTCCCACTTCACCCCCAGTGTTTGGCCATTCCTTTTACCCCCAATAAACCTTCATAGTGTTTTTTTATTTTATAGCTGTTGAAATCCATTTACAATCGCATACCGTTTGGGGGGAAAAGGTTTGGAAATTGAGAATACGATGGGCTAAAAGGAGGCTGCTATTTCTGGAGTTTGAAACACGATCCTAACTTCCTTTATGGAAGAAATCCTATCTGTGAATGCACTGTGTGCTGCCTTCGCTTCCTCCATGCCCACAGTATAGCTTTAGTGGGTTGTATACAGTCTTAGTCCCACGCAAGAGTAGACCTACTGGAACAAATGGGCATGGCCAACGCTGGTCCATTATTTTCAACAAGTCTTGAGCAGAACGCTGTTGGGTGTGACCCAACATAATTCTGTTTATCCAGATGTTTTGGGTTCTCTCCAGTTGAGTGGGATGGCTAGAGTCATGCTGCAAAAAGGTCACTTAGAAAGAGCCAAGTCAATAGTCCAAAGAGCACCAGCTTGAGGCGCAAGTGATGCTGCAATTAAAGAATCACCAGCCACCGGAATAGGAAGAGTCCTTAATTATCCTCTCCTATGGTGCACTTTGCAAGGATGAGACGAGCAAATAAATGTGACTACTGCACCATCCATGGGCAGAGGCGGTGGCAGGACAAAGGGATGGAGGAGACCTAGGGACACATGACACAGCCGCAAATTGACTCAGACCATTGGTCCACCCAGCATTGCGGTCTGACACTGCAGGATCTCGCCCTGCCCTGCCACCAGAAGGGTTTAAAATTGATGGTTGAGAATGCCATTCTCTGCAAGAAAAACCTGCGTTCTGCCATCGAGCTAAGTTAAAGAATCCTCAGTCCAAGCTCCTCCAGCACAGCCAAACTCTGGTTCAAGAGAGCTTTAAACTGCATTTAACTCTGGGGGGGGGGTGTTACCCAGCTCTTTGATCGGTTTGGTTGCCTTTTTCAGCACCTTTTTCCAGCGCTACGGTATCCTTTTTGAGGCGACACCAGAACTGTGCAAGGTATGTGCAAGATAAGGCATTATTGACATTGGAAGATTCGTTTTTGATCCCTTAGAATGAAACCGGCCTGGTTCATCGCAATGATCGGCCATAGTTTATTAAACTGAGGTTTATTAACTCGTAGCTTGTTTGACCCTGCTCAGCAGCTTAACAGTGGTTTGTTTGCCGCCAACAAACCAGAATCCAAGTGCATAACAAACAGTTTCGATTACAAGCATTTTATTTGTTTTAAATAGGGTTTGGTGTTACGTGCAAACCTGGCACCCTTCCTTAACCCATGGTTTGTTTAGCCAGGCCACCCCAATCCACCCTGGATGCTCACAAAGCTGCAAAGACATGAAAACAAAGTAATGTTTGGAGGAACGAGCTGTGGTTAATAATTGTCTGTGGGACAACTTGCGGTTAATCATGGTTTAATGTCATCATATTGTTGCAATAATATGGTCAGATGTTTATTTCCTTAAAAAAGAAACCACCTTTAAAAAGTTACACAACCCATGTTGTTTGATTAAATTGGCATCCTTGCTCAGATTAGCTTGCTCAAGCCTAGTTAAATTTGCATAGAACAGTTACATTATGTCAATACAAAACGATCCTCAACTGAGACTGTTGAATTAAACTCCCTCAAATAAAAACCAGGACTTAAGAAATCAAAGGCAGTTGCTTAAACAAACAGCTTAGCAAATAAAGACATCGAAATGTTAGATCTGGAGGTTTCAGTTTCTGGCTGAAGTAAGCTGCCCAATATAGTCTAGTCTCGATACTCTTGTATTTTGTTCTGGTTGGCCGAAACACAAGTTGCACAAGTTTAGCTCGGTGGGCGCAGAGGCTGAGCAAAACCAAAATACCTTCAATAGGAGTATATACAAAGACCACTTAAAACAGATTTGTGATCCATGGTGCTGTTTAGGGAGCCTGGGGCATACATGTCTCTTTCCAACGCCACTCTGGAAACTACAACAAAATGTTGCAGTGCGGAGTGTTCCCTGTTGAGAATTCCAGCCATTCTATTCCCCCTCATTCCCCAAATTGTTGGTATTCCACGCTCACTAAGCATTCCTAGTTCTTATTGGAGCTGTTTCTGGGGTTCCCACCACCCCAGGCTTTCCTTTCCTGAAGTTTGTATCATAAAAGGTTTTGGGGTTTTTAAAGTTCTGCAAATTTTGGAGTTCTCCCAAGCCTGCTAATACTTTCTTCCTGTTAGCTTCAGAGCAACAACACTCACGTCTGAAATGTTGGAAATACAGTGGTACCTCGGGTTAAGAACTTAATTCGTTCTGGAGGTCTGTTCTTAACCTGAAACTGTTCTTAACCTGAGGTACCACTTTAGCTAATGGGGCCTCCCACTCCTGCCACCGTGTGATTTCTGTTCTCATCCTGAGGTAAAGTTCTTAACCCGAGGTACTATTTCTGGGTTAGCGGAGTCTGTTACCTTGAAGTGTCTGTAACCTGAGGTACCACTGTTGAGGGAAACAATCAAAGCCTTGCAACAAAATGTTACAGGTTATCCCTGGTAACCTGAACCTGCAGCTGAGGGGGTTGAAAAATAAAAGTTACCATCAAATACATATGCGAGTTCCTGTTCTAATTTGGTCTTTTACTTCACGTGCAATGGAGAAAAATGTGGGTGTTTTTACATTTAAAAATGGAACCAGTTTGCTTGCAAGTTAATAGAACATGAGGTTTCTGCAGGCAGCTGGGTGCTTGGCCTGCTGTTGGAGGTCAAATAGTCCCATCTGTGGCCTGAAATACAGCAATGGGTCTACTTTACAGGGCTGCCGAAAGCTGTTCTTCTCCAGCACAGCCCTCCAAGCTGCAATAGGAATGTAGCAGTGAACTACACCTCAGGGTTTTTGTTGCCCAACTTGCAATGTGGGGATTAAAGTAGCAGACAGCAATGCAGATTTGTTGGAAACCAATCAAGCGCCGGGCCTGCAGTATTTGATGTGACTGTCCATAGGACTGTCCATAGTCACTCTCTCTCAGATGCAGCCAATTTCTGCCTGGAAGTATAAGGACAGTAGTCTGGCATTTGCTCTGAAATTTGCATTAGCGGTGTAGGAAACTATTCCATTCATTGCTGCCTTTTATTTGGTGTGTGAGGAAAGTGGACAGACACACTGATGCCTAGCCCTAGCTGAGTTACAACCTTGGATTTCTCTACTATGGGCAGTTCTCAGTTCTGTCTCTGGGGACATTCGAAAATAGCTGCTCAGCGTAAACCAGGAAGTGACCTAGCTAGACTTGTTCCTTCTGCCCTTTATATCAGGGGTGTGGAACGTTTTTGGCTCCACAGACCATAGTGTTATCAAGAGCGTCCTCGCAGGCCAAATTTGACAGGTGGGCAAACTATATGAGTGAGAATTTTGAGAATATGCCTGCGAGTTTTGAGATTGCTCTGTGGGCCTGAAGTTCCCCATCTTTCCTTTATCTGTCCCTGCAGTCATCTTCCAGCCCATTCATTCTATCTCCCCACCACTGACTGCCACACCCCTGACCTCTCAATATTCCATGGCATTTGGTTATGATGGGCCCGTCTAACGTCTGTGTGTACGCATGCTTAGGATGGCACTGCAAACGCCATCTGTGCTAGTTTTGCATGCCAAAGGAACAAGTCCTGTTGGTGCTCCTTTAAAAGAAGGGACTCATCGCGAACATTGTTATTACGAGGCATTAAAAAATAGGCACTTAAAAAAACACCACACCTTTGCTATTTTAGAGTTTCACGCAAAATGATCTCTCTGTCTCTCACTCACTTCTCCCCTCCCCCCGTCCCCAAATACGCAACACATGATGAATAAGTATAAATGTGTATCTACTGAGATATTGCTTGGATCCAGGGTCTCCTGTCCTCATTTCATGCTTCAACGCAAAGTTAATAAATTCAGTGTCTCATCTGTCCTTGTAGTTCTCTGGTTAATGTAACTTAAGACAGGAGCGCATTCATCAGGCATGCTTGCTCTGGTGCCAGCTGTTTCCAGCTGTTTCTTTCCTACCCACCAGCACCACTTGTGCTCACCCTATATGCAGCCAGATTTACCATTCTGATGGTTCCTAAGACTTTTAATGAACACTCTTCCTTAAACAGAGTTCACTTCATATGTAGCCTTGTTGCCGTTGAAAGCTTTTAGCATGATCACTTATTTATCCTTTGCAATCAGAGGCTTTAAAAACTAACCACAACAAACGCTGTCAAAATAGGCCGGGGTTTTGTTTTGTTTTTGTTTGCAGTCCGAATCTGAACATGAACAAAAGTGGGCTGTTAAAATCTTATCAAAGAACCTGCTTCTCCCAACCCCTCTCCAAAAACGTATTCTGAAATGGAGCTGGTTTAGAATGGTGGGAGGGGCATTTTAAAAGTGAAGAGCAGGTCTTTTGGAGAGAAAAAGTGAAATTAGTGTGATATAGAGACATTGCTTTCCCATGCTGTCATCTCTGGTTGGACCAAGTTTTGAAGCGTTCTTTCTCCCCACCCTGCCCCAAAACACAATGATAGCAGGATGAGTACCCCACTGTCAACAAAACCTCCATCACACCACATTTTAGCTTGCTTTCAAACCGCACACTGTGAATGCTTGCGAGTTGAGCTGGGTACTACCAGAAAAGACCCCACTAGACCATAGCTGTCAACTTTTCCCTTTTCTTGTGAGGAATCCTATTCGGAATAAGGGAATTTCCCTTGAAAAGGGGGAAAAGTTGACAGCTGTGCACTACACCCCGCGGAAACAAACAAAACTATAAGCTTCAGTGTCTTCAGCCGATATGGGAGAGTTCCCTTTTGGATCCCAAATATGGTTCCACGTGAGTGGAACAAACCATGTATGCCTCCGCAAAAATAAAGGGCCCTTAGAGCCAGCTACTACTTGCCATCTCTGAATGTCTTCTTGATGGCTGTGGCAGTCCTAGAAGAGGGATGGAGGACTATCTATGGCTTTTCAGATGTTCCTGGATTCCATTTCCCATCTTCCATGTTTCTGTTAACTAGAACAACATCCTTAATGACCATTTGTACCACTTTCAGGCTTCGGGTTAGCTGCAGCCATTTATTTCCATCTTGGCCATTGGCCTTGTGGTTGCGGGTGGGGTGGGGAGTGGGTTTCGGAAGTCGCAGTAGCATCTGAAAGGCCTAAGGGGTCCCTATCCTTGAGGAAAACAAGAAAGCCAATATAGCTTCCCAGAAAAGGTGCTCTGTCTGGCTCTCCAGGTACAGATTGAGCTTTTTCCTGTGGCTCATTTCATTTGCTAAACAGGCAACATCAGTAGGAGTACTGGGCGTTAAGGATGCAACTTCAGTGCCCTAAATCTCAGTTCAGCCCAGAGGATCTAGCTGTTGCATTTACTTAAACTGCACTGACATGAGCAGATCCATGAATGACTTTGCACAACCAACTGATCCTGATTTGTAATGGGCTTGCTCCAGATGCAAAGAGGCCTGTGATAAATCAACTTGTTTCAATCTGAAAAGGTACTATTTAGGTCTTATTTTTGATGTGCTGGACCAGAACAACAACCCTGCCAAAATGTTAATGGAGTTATAGCTATCTATAGCCCTCCCATCAGATGTCAATGAAATAAACAACTATCTTTTAGAAGACATCTGAAGGCAGCCTTGTTTAGGGAAGTTTTTAATGTTTAATATTTTATTGTGTTTTCAATATTCTCTTGGGAGCCCCCAGAGTGGCTGGGGAAACCCAGCCAGATGGGTGGGGTATAAATAATAAATTGTTATTGTTATCTATCTATTGCCAGCTTTTATGGTCTACCCATCACCAGTTGGTCCCCAGGCAGGTTACGCAGGTGGCGCTGTGGTCTAAACCACTGAGCCTCTTGGGCTTGCTGATCAAAAGGTTGGTGGTTCGAATCCGCACAACAGTTTGAGCTCCCATTGCTCTGTCCCAGCTCCTGCCAACCTAGCAGTTCGAACGCACGCCAGTGCAAGTAGATAAATAGGTACCACAGCAGCGGGAAGGTAAACGGCATTTCCATGCACTCTGGCTTCCGTCACGGTGTTCCATTGCTCCAGAAGTGGTTTAGTCATGCTGGCTGCATGACCCGGAAAGCTGTCTGTGGACAAACGCCGGCTCCCTCGGCCTGAAAGCGAGATGAGCTCTGCCACCCCATAGTCGCCTTTGACTGGACTTAACCGTCCAGGGGTCAATTACCTTTTACCTTTAGCTTACATACATTTTTTTAAAAAATACAATGCAATCAGTCTTCAAGGGCAGCCCCAAGTACAGTGGTCCAGTTAGACCCTTTTCTGCAGAGGAAGGACCATAGCTGCTAAACCAGCTGTCGCTGGCAGTAAGCGCTTCTTGTCACCAAAGCTACTTGATGGTTCACAAGAGTTTTCAAGGATCTCTGGTATCAGTGCTTGTTTAAGCAGCATATTTTGGGGTGGATGGGAATGTAACTCTTTACATTTATTTATTTTATGCTTATTTATCGCTGCGCTCACTTCATAGGAATTTGCAATGGTCAATGTTTGCGGCGTCAACTCGCACGTTTGAACAACTCGCGACCCTGCCAAGCTAAACGTCGCCTGGCAACCTTGGCAAGAGTATTTCCCACCCTGGCAAGGCCACAGGTTCTTGGCTTGCCTGTCCTTCATCCCAGGATAAGCAACCGCATAAATAAAAGCAGCATTGCTTTTCCTGGTGGGCAGAGCAGAGAGTCCATCTTATCTCAAGTGATCATCTTAAGGGTTTACTTGCATTGTTTGCAAGGGGCAGGTACTTACGGTGTGGCTGGTCCCCACTGGGAATTCATGCACGTTTGGGTTTGAGGTGTGGCTTTGCTGGCAGAAGAAGCCGGACTGCCATGTTTTGAATGATGGGAAGAAACAGCGGGCTTCAAGCCCAAACTAGAGAAACTCCCACTCAAAGCAGATCCATTGAAATTAATGGACCTAGGTTAGTCGTGGCCATTAACTTCAATGGGCCTGTTTTGAGCGGAAAACTAGCACTGGATGCAACCCAGTGGGGTTAAATACCAAAGCAGATGCAGTACAGGCGGTTTAAGGGAATGGCTGTGGCTCAACCGGAACGACTGTAGCTCATTGGTAGAACATCTGCTTTGCACTCAGAAGGTGCCTGTTTCGACTTGTGGCATTTCCAGGTAGGGGTGTGAGAGATCCATGTTTGAAACCCTGGAGATCTGTATACACCATACCGTTTCCTGCATTGCAGGGGGCTGGACTAGATGACACTCAGGATCCCTTCCAACTCGACAATTCTGTGATTCTATGACCTTGCTGGACCAGAGGTCTAACTCTGAATAAGGCAGCTTCCTTTGTGTTTCAAATAAAGAGAGAGAATTCAACAGTCCTTTGTTTCAGTTTTGGTTGTTCATTAGTATTGCTAATATTGTTTTGTGGATTAGGAGTGCTGTACCTTGGTAGTCGAATGGCTTAGTTGTCAAACAAATCGGCTCCTGAACGGCGCAAACCCGGAAGCGAGTGTTCTGGTTTGTGAACGTTCTTTGAAAACCGAACATCCGGCGTCGCTTCCAACAGGCTGCAGGAAGCTCCTGCAGCCAATCAGAAGCCACGCCTTGGTTTTCGAACCGTTCTGGGAGTCAAAGGACTCCCGGAACGGATAAAATTTGAGAACCAAGGTACCACTGTAATGCTTTGTGAATTTTATCATACGACTTTCCTTGCGTTTGTGCTGTTTCACCTTTTTGTTGTTGTTATTGCTTTGTTAATAGTGTTTCATAGAAGGCAGTTGTGTTTTACTGATGGTTTGCAATCGTTTTGCTGATGATTTCGATAATTATTTTATACCATTACGCTGCGGTTGTGATGTTCTGCTATGTTATCACTTATCGTATATAAGCCGTTTGGGACTCACGTGAGAGAAAGGCGGAATAGAAATGTAAGAAACGAAACAAGTTGTTCAATAAACACAGCAAAAGGGGAGGACCTTCTCATTTTAACAGCAATACGGGTGCGTGGGTAAGGGGTGCTAAATCCCACCCACCTACAATTTACCACCCTACAGCACCTCTTCCCAAGCACCATTTGTCAATCAGTCCATAACTAATGGATGAGCCCAGAGATTTGGGACTGGGGAGTGGGGTTCTGCGTGCTGCACACCATTTTTCCTTTTTTTGTTGTTGTGCTTCTAACAATATATTTCCCTTTCTCTCTCCTCCACACCCCCCCCCCACACCCCTTTCTATTTAAGCAGAACGGGAGCTGTCTCTAGTTCCACTCTGATACGTCAATTCTGCCCTGCTGGAGAGGTAAGCAAGGATTAAAGTTTGACAGTTTATCAAACGCTCTCCCATATTTGCGCAAGTCCTTGGTTGACTGCGGTGGTATGAAACCTCGGTCAGGAAACCGCTCAGTTGTGTCTGTCTTTTACGAGCAGAAAAAAGAAAAAGAAAAATTGCTTCAGCAATCTGAACTTTGCTCTCCAATGCAAGGAGATGTTTTCCTGTGCAATCCCAGTTTTGAAGCCTCGGTGGACAATTGAAGCCCCCTCCCCACCTAACCATAACCACAGAGCTAATAAAGGCTAGGCCTCAGGGCTGTCAGGCCCTTACCTCTTCTAACACACATTTGCCTGCTTGGGGACACAACTTTGCGCCGTGCTGTAGTCATCAGTAAAACAAAACTCCACTTGCAAATTTTTAAAAAGCCTCATAAAATGCTTTGCCGAAACAGGTTGTTAATTTTTATAGCTCGGTATTTTCTCTCTCTTTTTTAATTGGTCTTTTAAACTAACGCCCAATTGCTGCCAGAGTTCCGGGATAATAGCTGGAGCCTCTGCAAGGCAAATGTTCATGAATAGAGAGGGGCGATGGTTGTGTGTGTGTGTGTGTGTGTGTGTGTGTGTGTGTAGAGAAAGAGAGAGAAGCTCTTGGACAGAAGTAGTGTCTGATAATTCCTTTTATTGGCCTGCTTCATGTGCCAAACTCGGATCAGAAGGGTCCATAAAGAAATGTTGTTGCTGGTCACATACCTGTAGAACTCCCTTTGGGAAGGAAAACTTATGCACCAGGTATCATGTTCTTACTTGTACAAGAATGTGAACAGCAAGTAATACAGGCAGCAGACTGAGTCAGGCAATTGGTCCAACTATCTCAGTATTGTCTGCACTGACCGCTAGCTGCTCCTCCAAGGTTTCGGACAGGGAAATTCCCAGTCCTACCTGGAAATGCCGGGAATTGAAGACACGACATTTCATACACAAAGCAGGTGCTCTTCCACTGAGCTGTGGTCCTCCCTCCGTGTACAAATTACTAGATCAATGGGGAATCCACACTGCAGTGAACAAAATCCATGGAAATGCTGTCCAGCTATTGATTTTTCAGGTGTACAGTGGCACCTCGGGTTACATACCCTTCAGGTTACATACGCTTCAGGTTACAGACTCTGCTAACCCAGAAATAGTACCTCAGGTTAAGAACTTTGCTTCAGGATGAGAACAGAAATCATGCTACGGCAGCAGAAGGAGGCCCCATTAGCTAAAGTGGTGCTTCAGGTTAAGAACAGTTTCAGGTTAAGAACGGACCTCCGGAACAAATTAAGTACTGAACCTGAGGTACCACTGTATAAGAATGGGGAAAACCCAAGACACCAGCCAGAAAAGTGGAACGTATGAATATGTATGTTAGAAGCAGAGAACGGTGTCAGTCCAAGATTATTCTTTTTAAAAAACAATATTTTGGTGTCTGGATAACACCACTAGAAAAAATGCTCTGTGCTTAAAAATGGGTGAGTGGGTTGTGTCCTACTGTCAAGCAGGCTGATGTGCAGGTGAAGGACCTTGTTGGGTAAATTCAGCCTAGAATGGGAGGTTCTATAAATAGCTACAGAAAATGTGTCTGACTTACATCCCAGCTGCGTAGATAGCAGCCCACAGACAGGCCAGATGTTTGGGATCTGACTGAGATTACATGAAGCTTGAAGGACAGAACAGCTACAGAAGCAAGTGCTCTCGCTCTCTCCCTCTCCCTCCCACCACAAAAAAAAAAAAAAATTAAAGTGGCCAGGACAATGCAGAAGGCAGAACTAAAGACTCTAAAACAGCTCAGGCCCAAGTCTAGATGCATTTGTGAACATCTGGTGTCCACGCTGCCTAATGATGCAAGAGGCCGGACTGCAGCTGCCTTGATAATTAGGGCACATTCGCTGTAGAGAACAGATAATTAAGACATTTTGGAAATGGGTGCCATGGGAAACTCCTAGGATAGAGTAGGAGGAAGTTAAGTGCAATGTACATATTCTGACAGCTGCGATTGCATTGCATGCAAATTGGATGCTCATTTATGGGACTGTTTTGTAAGGATTGCTGAGAAGAAATTAAGCAAAGCGGAGAGTGGCTGTATGTAGCTCATTGTAGGAATACCTGCTTTGCAAACGGAAGGTCCCAGATTGAATCCTCAGCATTTCCAGGTAGGGATGGGGAAGACCTCTGTAGGAAATCCAGGAGAGCCATTGCTAGCCTTTGCTAACCTGGTGTCTTCCGAGTGTTTGAGACTATAACTCTTTGGCCCCAGGCAGCACATCTGGAGGGTGCCAGGTTTGTGAAGGCTAATGTAGACTCTACTGAGCTAGGAGGGGCAGTGGTGTAACTCTGGAGTAAGCCAGCATCCCATGCCCATTCAAAAGTGTTGCATGGATGCTGAATGGCATTACTAAAGAAGAGGCAGGAACCAAGGCAGTTTTCAAACTTCTTACACCTTCTCAAACCTGTGGCTGGTCCCTATTTCCTGTATAACTGTGCCCCTAGTCATGCTCATTGGAGAGGCGGTGGAGATGTCTTTTTAAAAATATTATGATGCTTTGTGTGTGTGTGTGGCAGCGGAGTCTGTGCGCTGGTCCTCGCCCACCCACCCCCCAAAGTTAAATATTGAGCGGGAGATGGATGTGCCTTGACCTTAGCGCATAGAACATGTAAGTGCCGGTTGCCAGAGCACCATCCCTTCCTTGCCATCCCTTTCGCCAGCCCTCTTATCTAAATAGGAAACGTTGCCTAATGTGTGTGTTGTTCTGCCTTTGAGTTGCAGCTGTTCTGTCGTCAGGACAAGTGGATTCACTGTGAGAGCAAACATTGCTCCATCTGCTATATGCATGTATTCATTTACTCTGCAATCGGAGGTTCTGCCTTGCGCTGGCAAGTTGTGGCTAGGGCCCAAACTGGATGGGGCTATCCAGCCCTCGTGCGGCTGATTCTTCACCCCATCCCACCTAAAAATAAGCAGCTCCTGCAGGGGTTGAACCGGATTGCAGCTGTGGTGCTTTAAACCCTTTGCACTTTGCTACAGTCAAAATTTGAATTGGGCTGAGTGTGTGCATGCACTCGTTCCTTCTCTTTGCAGCAGGAGGGAGGTTTCACGTGGTGCAAGCAACAGGGATGGGCACCCTCTTGATTTGGAGCATAACCACAGTGGGGTGCACACAGGGTTGGAGATGATCTTCCCCATGCCAAGGTATTGCTCCAGCCCCCCCCCCTTGGCTATTTGTCGTGGGAGAGGGAATCTGGCACAACTTCGTAAGCCAGAGCACGGCAGGGCATGCCGTTCCAAGGTAAAGACACGCCGTGTGCCGCAGATAAAATCAATACGTAATGGCAGTGTGCTTATGTGATTGTGGTGACCGTCGGTGTGAGGGTTGTGGCTGTTGCGTGTATTTAAGGATGCCTTGATGTGTTTTTGATCGGCTGGAGAGTTCTAATCCGAGCTCTGTTAATGATAGGACCCTCTGCACCGTCCCTGCGGTGGTATCTGTTACGTATTAAAGTCACAACTCAATAGTATCCATAGGAAGGGAATTACAAGATGGCCTCCCAGGTCTACAGGAAGCCAATTGAGCAGGGATGTGGCTGCCCAGATGATCTTGGTCTGCAACTCCCGTCTCCCCTGATCATTCACCCTGCTGGCTGGACTTCTTGGGTGGCTGAAGTCCAGCAACATCTGGCACATCTGCTACTGAGCATCTATAAGGGCCGTCACCTAGCCGCATTCTGAATCAGCCTTGCCCCTTGGTGGGATAATTAGGCTTAACAATATCAGGGTTGGTTTATGGAAAAATACAAAAACTGACCCAGGCCAAAAACAGATGGAGCCACCTGTTCCAGGGTTGGAGAACCCACAACTCTCCGGACCTTGTTGGACTACAGCCCCCATCTGCCCTAGCTGTGGCATGGATGATGGGAACTGTAGTCCAGCAACGTTCCAAACGGCCGCAGATTCCCGCAGCCCTGGTCTCTTTTTTTCCTATTTGGGAGCGTTCCCTCATCCTGCTAACCCATCTGTGTCCCTCTGTGTTCTCTTGCAGGGCCGCTGAGCTGGAGAGATGAACGTGGGCACAGCTCACAGTGAAGTGAACCCAAACACCCGGGTCATGAACAGCCGGGGCATCTGGCTCTCGTACGTCTTGGGCATCGGCCTTCTGCACGTGATCCTCCTCAGCATCCCCTTCTTCAGCGTCTCTGTGGTTTGGACTCTGACCAACATCATCCACAACATGGTACGGGGAGCCCCTTTGGGAGCAGCTTTGAGTTCCGGCATTGGGCATTGTAGGCAGAGGCTGCTTCTGCAGGCAGCGCAGGGAGGGGGAAGCCAACACAATTCCCACCCCCTGTACTCCCTAGAACACAGGGGTGGGGAATCTTAGGCCCAGGGCCAAGTACAGCCCTCCAGAGCTCCCTAACTGGCCCTTTTCTTCAGCCCTCCAAGAAATGGCCACCTAGGCTATATGAATGTCTGGTGTCTAGACCAGGCAGCCGGCAAGTATCCATCTAGATGCAAGTCTGACGCTATCAGCTGGATTGTCCAGAGAGATCCATCAAGTTGTCAGTGCCAAGGATAGGATTGTTGCTATGAGCATGCAAGCTGAGCAGAGAGCCACTATTTTTAAAATGTGTTTGTGGATTCATCCTAAGCATTGTTGTGCCTACCTGCCAGGTATAACAGACATTTTTTATTAGGATCTTGGTGGTGGTGGTGCTGGTTTTTAATAACAGAGACCTCTTTTCCAACTTCATTTATCTTGTTCTTGCAGTCAGTGTCCATTTTACAATATCTTAAAGATACAGTACTGCAAATGTGCCCACACACACACATATATACAGGCACACAGCTGGCTCAGATTTGACAACCTCAGCATAGGAAACTATGTGATGTATTATGCCAAGAGCCAGTGTGGCGCTTGCATGCTCCCTGGGCCACCCCCATGCACCGGCTTTTAGCATTTCTATCACAATTACTTTAAACCACTTCAATGCCTGATCTGGGAAACCATGGATTAATCTTGGTTCACTCACTGAGTGTGGTTATACCACAGTTTCCCAGTTCAGGTGTAATGGGAAACTATGGTTTAAATTAACTCTGGACCACTAAAGCTTGCTGCAGGAAGGGAGTGGAGGGTGGAGCACAGGGTTTATTAAGGATTAGTAAGCCGTCTGAGAAACCTCATACATGCTTCTACCCCACCTCCTGCTTTTGTTTTGTGCAAAACTGAGACTGTTAAGGGGAGAAAATCCTCCCTAAACCCATTCAGAAAACAAAAAGAACATCCCAGTTTGAATATCACACCAGTTTGAAAGGTCATGGCTTCCCCCTAAGGAATTCTTGGAAGTGTAGTTTGTTAAGGATGCTGATAGTTAACAGGAGACCCTCAACAGAGCTAGGCTTTCCAGAGTTCCCTGGGAAAGAGGGATTGATCATAGGGGGTTTCAGCAACCTGAAAACAAACTGCAGTGCTATAGTACAGTTTTAAAGGTACAGTGGTACCTTGGGTTACAGACACTTCAGGTTACAGACTCCGCTAACCCAGGAATAGTACCTCCGGTTAAGAACTTTGCTTCAGGATGAGAACAGAAAATGCATGGCAGCGGCATGGTGGCAGCAGGAGGCCCCATTAGCTAAAGTGGTACCTCCGGTTAAGAACAGTTTCAAGTTAAGAACGGACCTGCAGAACGAATTAAGTTCTTAACCTGAGGTACCACTGTATACTGTAGATGGGGAACTAAAGCTCACAGAACAGGCTGCACAAGGAGCAGGTGTGAAACTACAATTTGAAATAATCATAATATAATTTTAAGGATGATGACTATGGTGTGCCTTAGCAGGGGCTCATTCTCCCTCGTCCTTAACATTGGTCCATATTTCTGGGCATCTCCTCCCCCACCCCAAACCCTCAGTTAACCTTAATCTGCTTAGCCTAATATCCAGGCGCTATCTCAGCGCAGACATGGCAGCCTGCTGGCTTATGCCCTGTGCTCAGAGTGGTGCATCATTTTGCATCTAGCCAGGGGCGGTGGGGGTGGGGAGCAGCTCTCCCGGCGGCTTACCCCATCTGCTCCGCATGCAATTATTTCTTCACTTTAGCAGTAAAAACAACTGAGAGTGACAGCTATGTGCTGTTTGGCTTCCTTCCCCTCTGATATATTTAATGTGTCGCTGGCCCTGTAGGGTGTCTAGCTCAGGATTGTTAGGAGGGTTTTTTATAACGGCGCCAGCGTAGAGAGATGCGCTTGCTGTGTTTGGTTTCCACACAGTGGTTGTATTCCAAAGCATATGCATTCATCTAAATCCAGGGAGTGAGGAAACTCAGGCCGGGGGGGGGGGCTGGATTTGGCCCTCAAGACATCTCTGCCTGGCCCTCACGTCACACCCCCTTCCCAGGCCACACCCCTCACTCGGCTGACTCTGCGCCCTTGTCTCGTGGTCTTTACTGGACCGAAATATGTCTGCTTGCATGCCTGAATGTAGGCAAGAGTTTGGCCTCAAACCCCCCCCCCCCCCGGTATGTGGCCCTTCAGTATGTGGCCCATGACAGAATGCGGCCCTTCATTGCCCCTGATGTAAGGGGCATCTAAGAAAAAATGTGGCAAAAAGAGAGAGAAAGATGCGATAGTGTTGGAGGAGGCAACAAGACAGGATAATCTTGACTGGATTTGTAGGCTGATGCACACACACACGGGGTCTCTCTTTCTCTCCCGGCCACCTACTGTGGAACAGCGAGAGAGACCCTAGCTGACATTCAGCCGGACCCCAGAATGAGTGAATTGACCTCAGTACCCACTGACATCAATTGAGCAACTTCGTTGTGACTCAAGTCACCCATTGGTTTCAATGGGACTTAAGTGCCACCACCTTATAATTTGGATCCACCCAACGATTTCGTGTGGGAAGAACTGAAATCAGAGGATAAGAGCTGGAAAGAATTAACACAAAGGAGTCCGGGCACCCTGGCACCGGTTATCGCCATGCTTTGTTATCATTGCTTCATGATAGGATGAGCCTAAGATGATTTGCAACTGGGAATCGCCCGCTCACAGATTTTATCTGGTGCTTTTGTTCTCTTTCAAGGCTTCCCCACCCCCGCTATGTAGGAAGCGAACACTGGACGGCCGCCAGATTAAAATTCCAAAGTGCAAGGGTTTCTAGAGTGCTTCTGTATCCTGTTCCGTGAAACTCGAAGCCTGGTGAAATTGGGGTGTCTACAGCTAAAGGATTGTTATTTGGGCAGTTCATCCTCCTATTGTTTAATACGGACATATGGATTTCTCACACCCAGTGCTTATTATCACATCCATTTACTCCATCCAACTTAATTGCAAAAAGCTACAGCCACCCCTAATTTGCTTAATACCACTTTAACAAAAGCTTCCCAGCACCTACTGCATTAATTGGAAATGTGGGGCGAGCCACACTTTTTGTGCAGGGCGGATAATAATAATAATAATTTATTATTTATACCCCACCCATTTAAAAATACATTAAAACCTCAGTCATTAAAAACTTCCCTGAACAGGGAAGATGTCTTCTAAACATCAGATGTCTTCTAAACATCAGATAGTTGTTTATTTCTTTGACATCTGGTGGGAGGGCGTTCCACAGGGCGCCACTTCCGAGAAGGCCATCTACCTGGTTCCCTGTAACTTTACTTCTTGCAGTGAGGGAACCGCCAGAAGGCCCTCGGCGCTGGACCTCAGTGTCCGGGCAGAACGATGGGGGTGGAGACGCTCCTTCAGGTATACTGGACCGAGGCCGTTTAGGGCTTTAAAGGTCAGTGCCAACACTTTGAATGGTGCTTGGAAACGTTTGCAAAGGTGTTCAGGGTAATGGAGGCACACTGAATAACGATGCACCCTTGTGCATTTTTCCATAGCATGCAATGAAGGTAGGGTTGTCTAGCTTACAAGCGCAAGAGCCCCGCTGGGTCAGGCCAAAGGCCCACCTAGTCCACCATCCTGTTCTCATGGTGGCCAACCAGATGTCTATGGGCAGCCCACAAGCAAGGCATGAGCCCTCTGCCCATTCGTGAGTCCCCCCGCGGGTGGTCTGCAGAGGCAGGCCACTTCTGACATTGGCGGTAGAACGTAGTAGCTGCTGATGGCCTTTGTGTAATCCTCTTTTAAACCCATGCGAGTTGGTGTTCACCACTACAACATGTGGGAGTGAGTTCTGTAGTCCACCTATGCTCCGTGTGAAGAAATGGCATTCTTTTGTTGTTGGCGCAACCACATCTGGCGCAAGTGGGGTGGAGTTGCCAAACCCCTGGCAGGCCACGATCCATGACTGGTGGGATTGCAGTAATCTAACCTTGAAGCAACCAGTGCATGAATTACTGTGGCCAGGCTCTCCCGGTCCAGGAGCAGCTCCCCTTTGTGTATTACAAATGGCAAGCTACCTCCTACACACCTGTGACAAGCACATGTGCGTCTCAGTTGCCGCTGGCCGCTGCAATAACCTAGGACAGATTAGGAATTTGCACACAGGGCTGGCTCAAGGCATTTTGTGGGTGCGGTGTGAAATCTGAATTGGCACCCTCTCTCTGCCCTGGGTACCACTGGCCACGCAGACGCCAATAACCGGTGTGGCACAATTCGTGACTTAGAAGTAGATCTGTGTAGGAAATCTGTCTTGCGTAGAGCGCCGGCCCTTTGAAAAATTATGTATGTGACACTTTGCCTCCAAAAAAGAGCAGGGAGGGGGCTGCCTCTTGAGGCCCCAGTTATATTTTTATGTGCATTACAGCATCTGAATTTTTTAGCACTGCTTTGTAGGCAGCAGAAGTGGCAACAGCTCCCCCTGCAGCACAAATGTATAAATGACGTGTTCCATGCTAGTTCACTGCTCAATGCTTCCTCCTGCTTTTTTCTCCTTTCTTCCTTGGATCAGGTTAGCCGAAGCATTTTAAGGCTCCAAATACTGCAGCTTCTTTCCTCTGCCACGTTTTTAAAGGTCGGTCAATAGTCCTCTTTGCAGCACTGCTTCTAGTGGACTTCAGCCAAGCACCTTAGATCGAGGGTTTGTAGTAAAATAATAATTATCCTAAATTAGCACTGTATCTGCACGTTTGCCCTCTTTCCTGCTAGGCTACCCTTGCTTCTCATTGAAAAGTGGTTATTCATTGGCTGTGCAGGAACCTTTCCTTCAACACAGCACATCTTTCGCAAGGACGTTGCTGCCTTTTCAACCGGTTAAATCGGCACCCGAAACAAGAGAGAGGAAGAGATGAGCGAAGTAGCTCAGAATAGGGACGGAATATTATTCCCCACCGCCATGTAGCCCTTAAAAACACACGTGTGTGTTTGTGTTTTCTTACAGAGCATGTACATTTTCTTACACACTGTGAAAGGAACGCCTTTCGAGACGCCTGACCAGGGCAAAGCCCGGCTGCTGACTCACTGGGAGCAGATGGATTACGGGGTGCAGTTCACCGCTTCCCGCAAGTTCCTGACCATCACACCAATTATACTGTGAGTGTAAAAGAGGGCTTGGGGACTGTACTTATAAGGCTAGGTGCAAATCGCTTCTGGATCAGGCCAGAGGCCTGCCAAGCCCATCATCCCATTCCCACAACGGCTAGTCTGATGCCTGCGGGAAGCCCGCAAACAAGAAATGTTGCTGTTCTCCATCAATGAGTATTTGGAGTCATGATGCCTGAGGTTGGCATGAAACCACATTGACTAGTAGCCATAGGTACTTACCCTCCATGTACGTGCCTCACCCTCTTTTTAAGGCTGTCTAAGCCCTAAGCCCTGGAAAAGACCCTGATGTTGGGAAAGATGGAGGGCACAAGGAGAAGGGGACGACAGAGGACGAGATGGTTGGATAGTGTCTTCAAAGCTACAAACATGAGTCTGACCAAACTGCGGGAGGCAGTGGAAGACAGGAGTGCCTGGCGTGCTCTGGTCCATGGGGTCACGAAGAGTCGGACACGACTAAACGACTAAACAACAACAAGCCCTAATGGCCACCCCCACAACTCATAATTAACTCCACACTGTGCGAAGAAATGCTTTTCAGACCCACAGAACTCCTTCCTATCCTTGTGCCCTTAGAGCTGTGTTTCCCAAATTTGGGTCTCCAGCTGGTTTTCCCCAACTACAATTCCCATCATCCTTGACCCCGCTGGCCTTGCTAGCTTAGGAATGATGGGAGTTGTAGTCCAAAAACGACAGTACCTTAACATTCTCTGGGTAGTGAGCAATACAATTTACAACGTTAAAGAAAAAGAAAAATCCCTGGAAAAATGAAAAGCTCTTCACCTGGCACCCAAAGAATATATATAAGATGTATAAGACTGAATCAGGTGAGTGTTGGAGATGTAATGAGACTGAGGATACTTTCTGTCATGTATGGTGGACTTGTAAAAAGAGTACAGTGGTGCCTCGCAAGACGAAAAGAATCCGTTCTGTGATTCTCTTCGTCTAGCGTTTTTTTTTTTGTCTTGCGAAGCAAGCCCATTGACGGATTAGAGGATTAGTGCTATTAGCGGCTTTTAGCGGCTTATCAGTTTATCGGATCAGCTGATAAGCGGCTTAGCAGCTTAGAAAAGGGGGGGGGGAACCCGCAGGAACTTGCAAGCCCATAGGAGATTCGTTTTGCGAAGCACCTCCAAAACGGAAAACTCTTTCGTCTAGCGAGTTTTCCGTCTTGCGAGGCATTCGTCTTGCGGGGCACCACTGTATTGGGAAATAATTCATAATGAACTAAAAAAATGTTTAAAAGCACTTTTCAAAAAAAAACAGAGTCCTTTTTGTTTGGGATAACTCAGACAGAAATTCCCAGGTGTTGCAAAAGGGTTATTTATATATGTCACTACTGCGGCTCATGTTTCGTTAGCCCAAAAATGGAAAACGAGCGAAGTCCTGACTGGCAACTTAAACTGATGGAATATGTGCAGCTTGTGGACCTAACGTATAGAATAAGAGAACAAGAAGAACATAATGTTTAAAGAAGACTGGAAAATGTTTATTGAATATATGGGGGGGAATTGTGTACATATGAAAACGTGGGCAGCATAATTAAGATAAATTCAACAGTGCAAATAAGTTTTGATGGATGTAATAATGGAATACAGAATGGTTTAGTTTATATAAAATGTGCAAGTGTTTATGCTGTGCAAAATGAACCATGGAAAGAGAGGAAGGGAAGTCATTGATATTTTAAGGTTGTTTAAGTGAATATTCTAAAAGGTAAACAGAATTTTAATAAAAATTATATATCCATAGAGAGAGAGATTATATGCATGATATAAAAATGTTGTGTGTGTGTGTGTATGCATGATACGGGCATCCAGCAAGCCTCCCTAGGGAGGGCATTCCATGTTTCAACTTTCAGTGTGGGCTAGTTGAGGGAATGGGGGCATACGTGATTCAATTCTCTCCTCCTTTTCTTTCCTCCGCAGTTATTTCCTTACTAGCTTCTACACTAAATACGACCGGATACACTTCATCATCAACACCATCTCCTTGATGAGCGTCTTGATCCCCAAACTACCCCAACTGCATGGCGTACGCATCTTTGGGATTAACAAGTACTGAGCCCGGGTGTCTTTTATATTCCCTTCTGGTGAGCTGTGAGAGGCCAGCAACGTGAGAACCCTGTTTCCTTCGTTCCGGCTGCGTCTTCAGGATACACTTCCACACAATGGCTCCTTTTTAAAAATTTAATTTCTTTTTAAAATGAGCACATGTTGAGCAGGATTCCAAGATCCGACAGAGAACGCAGACGGCTCAAACGAAGCTTGAATCCTGGGTAGAGTTTAGCTTGGAAGAGAGACAAGGGTTGGGGGGAGCTTAAAACGTATTTATTATTATTATTATTATTTTATTTTTCAAGAATCTGAAAATAGATGCAGACAACACTGAGATTTGAAAGGTACTCATAACTTGCTCTCTGGGTAATGGAAGACATCCAGCCCAGAAGGCTTGGACAGGTATAGAAAGGTAGGAGCCTATTGCAAGGCGATGTTTAGGATGATAGCAAATGCACTTTAATATAAAGTTGTCCCCTTTGGGGCGGGATTTGTGACTTGCTCATCGAAAGGGCTATATCAGAAATTTTGAGATGCACACTAGGTATAGATTTCTTTGTGAGTTTGGAAACCTTAGCTGATCATTTATAAATACATTTTAATTATTTGGTAGGCAGTTGGGACAGATTCTCATTCTTTCTTGCAGGGGCATGAACCAGGTTTTCCCCCCCAGTTACAAAAGCAATGCTCTTCAGAGTCTTCTTTGAAAAGCCTTTGCCTATATATATATATATGTCAAAGCTTTTCCCTCTCTGAGGTTGAGGGAGTGGGGGACTCCACATGGCAGGTTGAAAACACAATCCAGGGACAAGAAGGAAGAGGGAAGAAATGTTTTGACACTTGCCTTCAAGTGGTTGCCACATTTCAACAGTCGCAGCTGCCTCATTGTGGCGTTTCTTCTGGATGGGAGAGCCAATGGCTGAAAGACCGGTCTCTTGAGGCATGGATGGCTTTTGACATTGTACAGTGATGGCGGTGGAGAAGACACAAGATGAGGCCAAAGGACCCAGGCCCCATTTCCAGCATAAGTTGATTAGGGTTGGTTAGGTACCACTCTTCGTTGATTCATTCGCTGATTCATGCCAGCACTGGGGTTCAGAGAGAGCTATCTTGTTGCTGCCCTCTGTGATGTCTAACTGAGATGTTGCTTGTTTCCTGGGCAGCCTCCACCCATGTGGTTTAATGGGCTTTTGCTTTAGTCCCCCACTGTGTCAGAATAAAAAACCCTGTATTGCTCTCTGTCACCTAGAATGCAGATATTTTGGTATACGTCTGACTGCTGGTTGGTCTGCTTCCTAAACACCAGTACAGCAAGGAGGAGGGTTTTTCTTCTGCTAATGGATTAGTAAGTGGGTTTATTTCTTTCTGATGCTTCTGTTGGATTGGGGTGGGGGAGAGAAACAGACTCTGAGAGCTATAATACATTATGTCATGTAATCGCCAACAGCCTTTTAAGGTGCTGGCTGCAATTCAATCATGCGGACATCAAGAAAAACGTGGGTTAAGTTTTGATCATCAAGATCATAGGTATGTGAGTTTGGTTCTTCTTGTCAATGTTGTGTCCTGTAAAAAAATAAATAAATACAATTTCCCTCCCCTTATCCACCCCACCCCAGGAAATGCACACATTGCTAGCTAGGATATGAGTTTTATGATGGGATTTAAACAGCCTGAGTATTTCCTGGAATCTGTTTCTCAGGCTTGTTAGCTTGGCAATTGAAATGTTTCCTTACCCCACTAAACTGGGGAGGCATCTAAACATTTGAGGCCGGTGCCAATAATTCGTAAGCTGTTTTCCCAGCTTTAGAACTGTTTGGGACACTTCCCTGAAAGGAGGAGGAGGGCATTTTAAACACCACCTCTGCTTTTGGCAGTATCTAGAAGTGATGGCAGGGAAAGCCCACCTGGTTTCTCAATGGCCACATTAGCAGTGGTGATGCTGTTGGGCTTTGCAGCAAGCAAAGGTTCTGGGTTGGGCAAAGAGGTTTAAAAGCCTTCCACCAAGCCCAGTATCATTAAAGGGATGGGAGTTGCCCCCTTCTTTCTCTTCAGATGTCCTTCCCATTATCTGATTTGGTACAATCTACGTAATAAAACAGATGATTTTAGCTCAGGTTCCTGCATTGCAAGGGCTTGGACTAATTGACTCTTGGCCCCTTCCAACTCTACAATTCTATGATTCTATCCCTATCCTTGACCAGTGGCGCAAGGCAGCTCAACAGACAAAAATAAAAGCCGCTTTACACCTGCAGCAAAAAATGTAAAGGACAGTTAAGTGGCTATCCGGGGAGGCAATGTGTACTAAAGTCCACAAAGCTTCAGAGACAATGATGCAAGAAACAAAGGAGATTGAAAATGTGGAGGCAGAGGTGGTGAACTTGCAGGACCTCCAGGTGTCGGGGGACTACAACTCCCATAATCCATGAACGTTGGCCACGCCGGCTGCGGTTGATGGGAGCTGGAGTCGAATGGCACCTGGAGCATGTTTCCCACTCCCTCTATTGAAAGAGATACAGTGGAGCTGTGTTTGGCATAGCTGCAGCCAAATGTTGCTTTTGGGCTTGTCACCTGTATGTTTTAGCAGCCTTTGTGCCGCAGTTGGGACTAGTAATCTTGGACTCGAAGGTCAGGTTCTGGTGTACTTGGAGCTCTCCTTCCAGACACAGCAGGGAAGAGTATCAGCCCTTGCAATTTCCTGTCAGTCAGAGACCTTCTCAGTTGGCCAGGTAGAAGGACTAGGTCCTGATGTCTACCTTTGATTGTCTGACAGAGCAGGACCTTATTCCTGGTTACTCCTCAACCTGATGGAAGTCATCTAGCCCTTGCCCTAGCCCAACAACTTGTCATGTTGTTGCCGTTTTGATTGGCACTGACAGTTATAATTAAGTGTAGGTACGTGAGTTTGTGAATTAGGAAGGCGATAGCAGCTTCGAAATTACAGACAGGCAATATATACCACTGCTGATGATGCCTGGTGTGGACCAGAGCTTGTCATCTAGGCACAGAGAGGGAGGCAGGGTCTTCCCGGTGTAATTCTTCTCTGAGAGAAGCAAGTGGCCTTCCCTGCTCAAGACACCTGCCAGCAAAGTGGGCTAAGAGGATTAACATTGTAAGCTTTTCACCCAAATCCCAGCGCTAAGATGCTGGGCTGCTATTGACCTCCGTTAGAGCCTGTATTTTTTAACTTCCTGTCTAAGGCAACTTGAAAGCAAGGTCCTTTTTAAAATATTCATGAAAAAGGAAGAAAACCAAATTTAACGAAATGTGAAAAATATACCGAGGTCGGGGAACAGACTCGGCATTGGGTTCTCAGAAAAGTGGGGGCGGGGGGGATAGGCATTCTAATTTGTCTTCTTCTTGTGTTCAGTTCAATTATTAGCTTTTTCTAGCACTAGATCTCCCCGTTCTACCTCCCATTCTTTATTCTGCAGAAGCAAAACAGCTACTAATATGTCAAAATAATAGTGGAATGCTGAACAACCACTTACCAGTTTTCAGCAATTCAGTGGAACCAGATGAGCCCAGGTTAAAAGTTGAAATTCAGCAGCGATTTTAAGAAATTTTAATCAAACGCACAATTTTAACCCCAGGTCTTGCTTTGATGAGGAAGCAAAAATACCGGGGGAGGGAAACAATCTGCTTCAACGTAGATTTCTGCAATAGAAGTTGTGCTCATTACTTGATGATACGTGTAACTCAATATATGGATAACTTAAAGGGCTTGTGTATTTTTTAGCACTATTCCAATATATAGGTGGTTAAGGCCTTAAACACACATCTAAGTTGCACTCTTCCGAAAAACAGAATGTTCTTTTGCAAGGGTATAAATCAGTACCCTACTAAAAAGGAAAAAATACAGAAAGAGCTCATTAGCACTATGTCTACACACCAGCCAATTTTCATGTCATTCATTGCTCTGCAAACTTCTGCTCCTACCACTTCGGTTTCATTATTCTGAGTACTGAGGGGATTGTTCAGAATAGCCCGTTCACCAGCCACAGTGCTCTCAAGGTATTCTAGGCCTGCCTTAGCAACCTGAAATCCTCCAGATGTTTAGGATGTCAATCAGCTTCAGCCAACAAGGCCCAGAGCTCTAGGATGAAGGGAGTTGTAGAGCAACAACATCTGGAGAGTACAAAGTTGGGGAACCAGCTGTTCCAGGCCGTGTCTCCCGTTGTCAGTAAGAGTTCCTGTTACAGTTAAGCAAAGGGGGTGGGTTTAGCTTTATGAAAATCTAAACAAAACCCTTTTCAGTGCGAGCTGCCAGCTCACTCTTCTGTCAATAGTTATTGCTACTAGAAAAGTGAGCTCTAAGAAAGCTTACGTTGTCCAGGCCAAGACCATATGAGAGAATCAGCTGGCAGATTGTTCCTTTACATTAAAAATATTAAATACTGTGGAAACTTTCAAAACCCAGTGGAGATGAAGAGCGCCTGGGCTGTGGTCAATCCTATATGCTAATTTGCTGAGGACTTGCTCAGTCCTGGCTTTGTCAAGCAGAGCAAGTCCAGTTAATATGGCGTGAAACCCATTTGTTTTCCATATTCCCCAATGAAGCTGCTTCTTGGTGCTGCCATGAAAGTTCATGCAGTTTTCCTTGTTGACCACTTTTTGTAACTCCATACTGTAGAAAGAGCTGCTTTGCTAAGTCTGGGCACTCTCCATAAAGAAGGTTTCTGTATACTATAAAATTTAGTAGTTGTGGTTTGGGATGGAATTCCTCGGTGTTCTGTGGGCAGTAGAACTTATTAGAGAAGATGCACCATGCTATCATTTTTAATAATTTGGAATCCCTCCTGTTATTAGTAAATTGTTCCCCTGTGTGTGCCCCTAATGGAATCTCCCTGGTAGAGGGTAGTGGACATGCATAACTAAGGATGGCAGGGGCTGGGGAGGTATAATTGTCTTGGCTGAGTTGTGTTTTAACCAACCCTGTTAGGTCCACTGTGCCTTTTACAAAGAGCCCCAAATCCGTCCTCAGTTTGCCTTGGGAGCAAACAGAGATTGAGCCCTTCCTGCTCTTCTAAAGGAGGTGCTGGGCGGGCGGGCGATAGCATGCTCCCTTTAATTCACTGTCCCAAAGACCAATCTCTTCCACCAGCACCCTAGTAATAATTTTGAAGGGGACTCAGAATGCAGTGCACCATTTGCAATATTGTCTCTGGGCCACAAATCTCTCCCCACCCTACATAGCTTTACGGATAAATAAATGATCTCCATCATTGAAGTGGTGAGTGGAAAGGATGGGATTTCCCACACAAATGTTGCATGTGAACACATTTCTCCTGGAATAATTGTAGGTACCAAGGCTGCTTTGCCCAGGCTGGTATAATTAAGGTATAAAATGCATCTCAGAGACTGAGCAGAAAGGCCATGCACTGTCTAGGGTTTCTGTTGTCAGGTTCTGTGATAAGTGCAGGAACAATCTGAAACATGGGCCTGTGGTGGTCAAAGCTTCAAGTTATACTAAAATCACGCTTGGCATTTCCCATGTGTATGCAATAAAAAAACTGAGGTTTACCCCCTCTCCCTTATGCTACTATCCTGCTGAAAACTACCATTCTGTGAAGTTGTCCCCCCCCCCCCCCAAGCTGCCATTATCTGCAAACAGCAGCTTCAGGCAAGAAGTGGGTTTTCAGTGATTATTGAAATTTGGTGATTTCATCATGGTCCCGATCTGGAATCGCTCCCTCTCGCACACAAAATAAATAGATTGTAAATAAAAAGACACGGGAAATCTCAACATGGGATTCAAGGACTTAATGTAGCATGTTGATAGAAAGGAAATATGGAGCCTATCTGAAACAAATCAAGGTTTTCTTGTGGCTTTTGATGGGGACTCTATGGGGTCTGTGCACGACCAGAACAATGCACAGAGCAGCCTAGAGAAGAACAACCCCTCTCCCAGCAAGCAGCTTGCATAGCATGCAGGTTCCACAGAGCAGAGTGAGTAGCTGTGTGCTTTGTGCCAAGTCTGGAGCCAAAGTGCTGGCAGATACCTAGAACAGGTGGACCTCCTGGTCCTGGTGGGCACCAACTCCCATCACCCTTGACCAATGGTCAGGGTGATAATGGGGGTTGTAGTTCAGCAGTACCTGGAGGCCTGCAGGTTCCCCCTCCCTGGGCTAGAGCAGATGATCAGGGCAGAAGTAGTTTCTCAGTGTAGCAGGTGTGAAAGATTTGCAGCAGAACTGGATTTGTTATTTGATGATCATCTAATGGTCAACAGAGTTGCTAGTGTCCCTATTCAAATTGCCTGCGGTTCCTTCCTCCAACTGGCACCTAGGGTGGCTTGGTGAGTAGGGAATCTGTGCCTGAACAGCTGTGCTCCTGATTTGATCCCTACAACAACAACAACAATACTGTTCCTGACCATGAGAGCCTCTGTAGCAGCAGAAGTAATGATGGAACACACAATCGCACAATGGTCCACTCAAAGATCAGTGGAAAGGAAGCAACGTCTTTCCAAGTTGCCACAAGAAAGTTTTGCTCGAAATAATTAGAACTGGGTTGTGGGGCTGCAAATGGCCTGCTCCCACCCAGATTTTTGCACCAGGTAAAGCATAGTATCATATGGGCAGGTCATGTATATGTGACCATGCAAGGAACAGTGTAACAATGATTAAAGGGTCCCTGCCAAAGGGGCATATGTAGCATTTCTGGAACTCCAGAAATGGAAGGAAAAGGGAAAAGACCAATGAGCTCTTTTCACGACTTAACAGCAAGGTGCTGTGTTTACTACAGGAGCTAATACTTGTGGGTTTAATTGCTAATTTGGCATCAATTGGTTGGTGAGGTCTAGGTTTTTCTCTTAGCTTTATAGGCTGTTTACTTCATAAGGGTTTAATTTTTTAAAAACAACAATAATTAACTATTTTAAAGGGATGGTAGTAAGCTCTTTAGGAGGGCATGGTAGCTGAGTTGTTGCCACAAACTGCATTTTATGATATGTCTGTGGATTGTTCTTTAATTGTAGTGAATTAACCTATTGTATTGATTTACCATTATCTGTGAAATATAATTTTTAGAATGTGAGTGTGAATGTTCTTTTCAGTGAGCGTTAAATGTTTTACACCTTTGTGTCGAACATAGAATTACGGTTGTGTTGGGTTTTTTTTTAAAAAATCTTCTTTTGTTTCTGGATTTGCTCTCGTTTTGTTGTGTACACGTGAGAAAAGAAAACTTTCATCTGGAGAACTTTCTAAGACAAAGTGTGAATATTATTTTTATGAGTCCTTTCTACAGTATTCAAAGACAAACCAATTAAAAAAAATCAGTATTCATGTAATATATCTTGTATGTATTCCTCGAATCTGTACAAATATAAGGAAAGCTCTAATGTGTCAATGAGCACTGTCCTGCTCTTCCCCTGAGTAGGGGAGGATGCCTGAAAAAGACAATGGTGTTTTGACATTGTGTTGAGGGTTCTTGGCTGCTTCCAGATCAGGGCCTTTTTGAGTCGTTTTTCATCCTAATGAAAGCGACGTGGGAAGCTGCCTTATACCGAGTCAGATCATTGGCCCACCCAGCTCAGTATTGTTTATACCAGTGTATCCCAAACTTGAGTCTCCAGCTGGTTTTGAACTACAACTCCCATCATCCCTAGCTAGTAGGACTAATGGTCAGAGATGATGGGAACTGTAGTCCAAAAACAGCCGGAGACCCCAAGTTTAGGAAACACTGGTTTATACTGACAGGCAGAAGCTTTCCAGGATTTCAGGGAGGGGTCTTTTTCTAGCCTGACCTGGAATTGCCATAGGAGCTTCTCAATGCAAAGCAGATGCACTACCTCTGAGGTAAAAACAGATGGGCCCAACGACTCTTCCCCCTCACACATTTTTTGGCAACTTCCTTGCTCTGTCTCTCTACAAGTCATCACCATTTAACACACACACAAAAATCAAGGCACAAAGCACTTGCACATTAGTACCCAATTTTTCAAAATGTGGAAAAGCAACCCATCCAACACAAGTGGTAGATGAACCTGTGAGGAAGGAAGGAATGGCAGACTTTCTGCAGCCTTACTGAATGAGGAGATTTGTTGCTGGCACAGAACATCTGAGGGAATCAAGAAGAGCATTGATAAAGACCACCGAAATTTCTCAGGGGAAAGGAACGCCTTTCGAGTTTTCGCTGGGTTTTCCTGAAGAGCCAAATTTTGTGGTGCGCTTAAAGGTTCCGCTGAGGAAAATTGCCTTTCAGTCAGGCAGCCAATATATTTTTATTCTGCCAGGCTTTTAAGATTTTTTAAAAACTGCATTTAAATTATCCTCCTTTTAATGCTGCCTTTCAGCAATCCTTTTAAGATATTCTTCTCAGTTGTTATTGTATATATTTGTTGTAACCCACCTTGGGTCACTCTGAGGGCCAATAGGCAGCATATAAATGTTATCTTACAAGAGCCCAAGTAATTATTTTTTGGGGGGGGGGCGACAATAAAAATAGGCTTTACTTATATTTTAAGTTTTAAATTGATAATAAAAAGTATGAAATGCCACAAAGAATGCACAATATTATATTCTTGCTCTTGATCTTTCAGGTTTAAAAGGAAGAGGCAGTTTAGAAACTGTTATTTGGTATAGACACACCTCTCCAAGAGAAATTAATAATTGGAGCTGCTGTTGTAGTTAATAGGCAATTACATATTCCACACTAAAGAGTCATTTTGTCAACATTATTCTATGCACGGAAAATAAAAACAAATACGTTACAGTTGCTATCAAAAGGAGGCACCCTTCTCCTAGCTTTCAGTATAATGAGCTTCTCAGCATGACTATATTCAACCAAAACTCTTAGGAATCAACTGTCACAATGTGAGTGAAAACTTTATAAAGGCAATGATGCTAATAAGAAATGAGACAACATACTATTTCAATGCCTGCAATCTCCCCATCAATTGCAGGAGTTGCAGATATTAAGAGTAAATTCATTAGCTTAAAGCCACCATTCTTTAGTCTGTCAGCATAACTATCTCAAATGAATTATGAAATTTGAGTGAACAGAGTTAGGTTTAGGATGATTCAAGTTCCAGGACAAAATTCTACTCCAGCTCAAGATACTGTATACCTACGCAAATTTCCTCACCATCGTGCACCTAAATGATCACGACAACGTTCAAATGCCTCCTGTGAAATATGCTACGGTTTGAATTCTTCAGAACTTATCAGCTTTAAGGGAGAAAATCATAAAACCTCGGGGACAATATGCTGATATTTATAAATAAAGCAAATCTTTCTTTTTTAAAAATAATAATGTTACTAACCCCCACCATTAATAATAATAATTATTTATTCCCAGGGGTTGACAGCCTTGAGCATGCTTAGTTCCAACTTTTCTGTGGAAACTTTTGGGCCACCAGGTGGCAGCCACATTAGCATATCTTACAGCCACCAGTAAGAAGAGTTTGGATTTTATATCCCGCTTTATCATTACCCTAAGGAGTCTCGAAGCAGCTAACAATCTCCTTTTCCTTCCTCCCCCACAACAAACACTCTGTGAGGTGAGAGGGGCTGAGAGACTTCAGGGAAGTGTGACTGGCCCAAGGTCACCCAGCAGCTGCGTGTGGAGGAGCAGAGACGCGAACCCAGTTCACCAAATTACGAGTCCACCGCTCTTAATCCCTACAAGTAAGGCAGATCCTCCTCGCCTGTCACTTCCAGTCCATCTCACTCACCTTCCAAGTGGGTCACCAACTTCTAAGAATGAAGAAGCAGTTGCTGTGTCCGCTCTTTTTCTTCACACACACACACAGCTATGGCGCTCTGCCTCTGCAGAGTTACTGCTGTGGACCATATGTGCAAAGCTCTCAGACCTCACATGAGAAACCCCAGATGACAGATCCCATTATAGTTGGCCACTGGCCATGCCCATTGGGGCTGATGAGACTCGCAACCCAGGGACTTCTGGCAGGCCATGGGCTAGCCTCCGCTGTTCTATACCAAATGGAGGGTCCCTTATCCTGTACCCTATTCCCACTTCCCAGGTTCTTCCCCTGGTGCTGCAAAGAAAGAAGGATGGAAACTTGACCCAGAACTCTCCTTTTAGGAAAGAGGATGCCCTGCAACATTTTGCTGCCCAGCCCGCTACCTCCATGTCCATGTCATTTTCAGTAGGCCTGGTCAGTTCTGCACAGAGCATTCTTGCACCAGACATAAATTTTCAGTTGTGCTGGTCTTTCCCTTCTTGTTTCCTGGCGGTGTCTCGTTTTGCTGCATAAGCAAAAGACAAAATCAATCTTCCATCTTCCAACACAGTACGAGTTCGATTTTTCATCATCCCTTCCACAGCAAGGCAATGAAATAAAAAATATACATGAAATGTCCTATCTATAGTTTGTTTGTTTGATACATTTTTATCCCACCTTTCATCCAGGGTGGTGTACATAGTTCCCCATCCCCCATTTTATACTCACCACAACAGGTTAGGTTAGGCTGAGAGAGGCAGTGATTGGCCCAAGGTTCATGGCCGAGTGGCGATTTGAACCCAGGTCCATCCAGCACTCTAACCACTGCCTCAGCCTGTACTTCTGTAATTGAGGAGATAATTTTGCTTGGTCCACAGACCAGAATTGTGAAATCGGGTGTTGCAGTATCAAGGCAAACCACCTTATTTCCCTATAAAAATTACAGTATGGGAGAATGTGAGCGAATGTTTCAACTGAGCCACTTTTGAAAGGACAAAGTGTCAGATGCCAAGGTGGCTCAGTAAATTGACCTCCAATAATAATAATAATAATAATAATAATAATAATAATAATAATAATAATAATTTATTATTTATACCCCGCCCATCTGGCTGGGCCTCCCCAGCCACTCTGGGCGGCTTCCATAAAAACCAAAAATACAATAAAATATCACACGTTAAAAACTTCCCTGAACAGGGCTGCCTTAAGATGTCTCCTGAATGTCAGGTAGTTGTTTATCGCTTTGACATCTGCTGGAAGGGTGTTCCACAGGGCGGGCGCCACTACCGAGAAGGCCCTCTGCCTGGTTCCCTGTAGCTTTGCTTCTCGCAGTGAGGGAACCGCCAGAAGGCCCTCGGCGCTGGACCTCAGCGTCCGGGCAGAATGATGGGGGTGGAGACGCTCCTTCAGGTATAATTGCTGATGGTGAGACATCACCTTGCCAAGAAAGGTCCGTATAGTTAAAGCTATGGTTTTCCCGGTAGTGATGTATGGAAGTGAGAGCTGGACCATAAAGAAGGGTGATCGCCGAAGAATTGATGCTTTTGAATTATGGTGCTGGAGGAGACTCTTGAGAGTCCCATGGACTGCAAGAAGATCAAACCTCTCCATTCTTAAGGAAATCAGCCCTGAATGCTCAATGGAAGGACAGATCCTGAAGCTGAGACTCCAATACTTTGGCCACCTCATGAGAAGAGAAGACTCCCTGGAAAAGGCCCTGATGTTAGGAAAGATGGAGGGCACAAGGAGAAGGGGTCGACAGAGGATGAGATGGTTGGACAGTGTTCTTGAAGCTACGAACATGAGTTTGACCAAACTGCGGGAGGCAGTGGAAGACAGGAATGCCTGGCATGCTCTGGTCCATGGGGTCACGAAGAGTCGGACACGACTAAACGACTAAACAACAACAATTGCTGATGGCAAAGCATTGGGGAAGTGCTATATGAAAACAAGCAGTACAACAGAATTTCCTTCCTATTTTATAACATTAAGAGAGTTGCTGGGGAAATAATGCAGTTGCAAAATAATGCTATTTTACAGCAGTGATTCATGTCTTCTGTATCACTTCTCCCTCACAATTTTGCCAGCTGACTCGTTTCCTTCTTCCTCTGTACTAGTCAAGAGTCTATTTTACACCATTTATAAAAATGTCATGACTTAGCATGGGTGGGGGGGGAGAGTTGATTCAGCTCACATTTAAATCCGAATGCTGTATATCAAATCTGCACTTTCCAAAATAACATGATAGCTTAAATTTCCACTAAATGGATTTTTTGTTTGTTTAAGTGCCATCACACAAGTATTTTTAAATGATTTTGAAAGGCGTATGTAATAAAACACTTTGCCACAAATGAACAGACTGGTTAAAAATCACCTAAATTTGCCATACATGCTGCTAAAAAGGTGTTGGCTAGAAAGGTAATAGCGGACCGCAGGGTTCAGCCAACCCAACGTGTCACTGAACACATCAAAACACTCTTTTCGGACAGAGGAGTAGCACTGAGGCAGCCAATGTCTGCAGAGTTTGCACTGCTTTTCCATTCTGTGACTCCCAAAAATGAGATATTGTGACTTGCAAAACAAAAGAAAATAAAAAGCAGCAGAGGAAAACAAAAGAGAAAAAATGATTTTATGACCATACAATGTGGATCAACAAAGAGTAGCCTTTCTAAGGTAAATGCCTAGTGTGGAAGCCTCCTTTATTAGATAAAGAACAGCTAGGTTGAAAACAATGGTTATTGAGAGAATTGGCAGGGACCTGATTGATTCGTTGCTGAATGATGTACGCATGCATTCCCCCCCCCCCATTCTGCTGTTGCCTTTGGCCAAACAGGCATTGGAAGTTGGTGTGGGACTAGAGAACCTCTCTGACTGGAGACTGGAGGCAAGGCTGAGATGAACCAAATTTGTTGGTACAATGATAGCCCTGCTATATTACTTTCCACTCTGTTAGGGTGGGGGAAAACCCCTATCATCATTAGCTAACTCTAGTAACCTTGCACAGCAATTCTTTCCCTGAAGTGAAGCAAGATTTTTATTGTAACTGCTATAATCCTTTTTCTTACCAGAGCCAGAAAGAGGGATTGTGAAATCACTGCTACGGTTGATGGTAGCTCAAAAGCCCAAGGTTTCATCAGTGTGGGAAGAGGAGAAGTGGAACTAAAATGCACAGCATTGAGATAAAGGTTAACACCAGCTTGGTCTTACTTCACTGCTACTTGCTGTGATTGATGGAAGTATATAATTCCTAGATTTCATAAGCATGGAAAGAGTGAAACCACATTTCACAGTTGAAATAATGAGGGCGGTGAGGGGAGGTGTTTCGAAAGCCTGGTATCAGCACACTGTGCTATAAATGCAAGCCAGAACTGGAAGGGCAAAGCAGAGAGGCCAAGACAATGGTACCAGTTTTTAAAAGTGATCTATTAATTCCATCTACTCCAGAGCTCTCGGTCATACAGAACATTCAGTTGCCGAAGACAGTTATTGCATCAGCCTAGTAGCACAGAGGGATAGCAGAGAGCAGCAATGGTGGACTCCTTCTTTTGGCTTGCTGCAGACATTTTGCCCCCAAATATCTCTTTCCTTAAAGTTTTTACAGTTTTCCTGCCTCTAGTCCTCCAGTCCTCTCTCTCCATTTACTCTGCCCAAAGTTGAGTGGCAGGCAAGCTGTTTGGCCTGATTACAAGGCTTTCCAGCCTTCTTGGAATGCCGTTGCCCTTTCTGGAAATTCCACGATGCAATTTGAGCCTGTTCATGCTTTGCTTATTTATCACAAGCTTCCAAGTAGATAGCTCACCTCTTGGCTTCCCAAAAGCAAAATCTTGTTTACCAGAGATAAGCTGCTAAAAGCTATCGATGGCTAAGAAGAGCTTCACTCATTTGTTCGGCTTGTGATTACATTAAAAATAGTAATGTTGTATGGATAATAAAAGTATAAGGGTAATGAATACATGAGTATCAGACATATTGTACAAAATAATATCTGGCTGATTATGGTCTCTGCCTCTTATTTTGGGCAGGGGCCTGCCTGCTTCTCTGTGATGCTTGCTTTGGAGAGTGCTAGGTCCTCCTCGGAAGAGGATTTCTCTAGGAGGGACACTTCAGTTACGGAGTGTCCAAATCTGTACAGATTTGAAAGGTTCAGAATGCCATCTTGTTTCAAAGTGCTACACCATCCTAGGAACACGTAGACCAAAACTTGTCCCTTAATCTCAGAAACAAGTCCATGCCAAATTTGGTTACGATATCCTAAGAGGTGTTCCAAATGCATAGACAACAGACAGACAGATTGATTGATTGATTGATTGATTGATTGATTTATAAAACCTTTCCAAAATATAGAGATAATATAGAAAGATTAACATTTTAGTCCCTTAGAGTTAGGAATAACACTTTCCGTTCCAACATTTCTCAGTAACTTCAAGGGATGCAGAGCCACAGAGAGAATCAAGCTCCACCCTCTACGCCTCCAGCCATTTTTAAAATCTGGGTTTTCGGCTTTATCCAATTGATTTAACACCAATGAGATAAGTGAACAAGCACCCTCCTACATCTGCAGATATTCTTGAACTACAACTTCCATCCTCCCTTAGACCATGTTGGCCTGGGGCTGATGGGTGCTGAGAGTCTAACCACAACTGGAGGGTCAAGGGATCCCTCTAAAGATCTCTGTATCTCAACACCTTTTGAAATTGAGCTAACCTGTTACAAACAATGGTAAAACCTTAAATCCTTATCACCTTACTTGCTCCTTCATTTATTCATCTGTCAGCATGATTGAATAGTGAGGGACAAGTCTGTCAGTTTTCATTTCTCACTGCTTCTGATTTTTCTCCACATTAGTTTGTGGTTTAAAACAACAACACTCTAATGAAAATTTATCAGCATTCTAGTGTAAATTTCTCCTAATGCTGATATTTTGTATGCATTTTTTTCTAATGTACATACTATTGCAAAGTAACTTCTCCGTGTGTGTTCAGCTTGAGCATTTTTTAAAGAAATTGCAAATTAGGGAAATTTGCTTTAAAGGTGAACTGATTTAAAAGCAAAATTAGGTAAATTTGCTTTCAAATGTGAATATATGTTGTCCTCCTCTCTAGGAAGTTTGACAGTATTAGCCAAGAAGACTGTCACAGGCAGATAATTTAAAGTAACATTAAACCAAAGACATTCAAAATCTGCTGCAAAAGGAAGTTGAATTCCCCCTGCTTATTTGCAACAGAAGTGTCGAAAACAGAAGACATGATACGCAGAAGTAGTTGCGATTGCTTAAAAGCAAGGAACCATCCTTTTCTGAAAATTCGCTGTCCAAGTACAGGAGAGGTAAGAAATATTCAGAGTTTGCAGTAAGAGATTTGGGTGGGGGTGGGGGGCTGGCCTTGAAAATGTATTAGCTGTTTCTTTGTTCAACCTGCTGTTGAAGAAGAGATCCTTGTGATTCTTGGTGGCAGGTTCTCTGTGGGTTTCCCCCCAGTGACCAGTAAATGAAGCAGCAGCAAACAAGGGGAATCACTTTTTCTTAAATGTTGCAGTTGATAAGGTTTGGGTTCTCTCATCACTCGGCAATCTCAGTCTGTGAAAGAGACTACTCAAACAGATTGCTGAAGAGGACGCAAAAATTAGCCATCTGGACGGCTTCCAACATATTTAAAAACATAATAAAATGCATAGTTTAGAGATTCCGGACCAAAATTTTTGAAACTATCTCCACCATCACCTTACCCAGATCCAGCCTTAGCGCTCCTATCCTTGGAGCCTGGTACCAACTTCATCCACCATGCATAAATCTCTTGTGTTTATGCTACTTGCCACAGCCAGGAAGACAGTGGTTTCCCAATGGAAATCTGACTCACCTCCTTCCTGAGAGGAGTGGCTAGTGAAAGTATGGAGCAATTGCACTGTCAGAACACCTGGCACACAAACGAGAGTCCTTAATGGTTCATCAAGAATAGACCACTTTCATTCGACTTGGTATAACACTTTCTATGTTAACTCACTCACACAGCCCACTAAAGCCCCTGCTCCACAGGTTATGTGGAGAGGCTTTATTGAGAACTAATTTGACTCACCTTTCTCTTATATGTGATAAATCCTGATTTCCCCCTCCCCTCTGTATTCTCATTTCATTTTTCTATTTTTACATTCATTATTCTTACTGCATTTTGTATGTGCTTATGTCAATAAGCATTCTGTATGAAAAATGACAACGACAACAACAACAAACAAACAAACAACGTTTCTTATTGGGGTTTAAAAAAATAATAATAATGAAATATTAAACAATAAAAGACTTCCCTATGGAGAACTGCCTTCTGGTGACTTGGCGGGGGGGGGGTCATATAACGCCATACCCTCCATCATTTCTCTGAATAAAATAGGGACGTCTTAAGGAAAAGCGGGACACTCTGGAATCAAATCAGAAACCGGGACAGCTTCGGAAAATCCGGGGCTGTCCCTGGAAAATAGAGACACTTGTGGAGTCTGTTACTTTAATATTTTAGAGTTGGGCACAACAGTTTATATTCCAGCATTTTTCAGTAACTGCAAGGGTTGAAGATGCATTGAGAGAACCAAGCTCCAAACTCTGTTAGCTCAGTCTGCTTTTCTAATCTGATCCCCTGCTTGCTAAAAACTGGCTTTAGCATGGATAACAAGCACTCGCGGATTTTTTGGACTACAGTTCCCATCATGCTCATTCATGCTGGCTGGGGTTGATGGGAGTTGGAGTCCCAGAACTTTTTTGTACTGACTGACTCGCTCAAGATTCTGTTATGCAGCGCCTTTTGAAAGTGAGCTCTTCTGTCCTAAACAATCTTAAATTCTCATTATCACCCCATTGGCTCACCTCCCCTGTCCCCATGACGGATTTGTGAAAGCATTCCTAGGAAACTTGGCAGCATTAACGAAAAAAGGAGTGAAATAAAGTAGTGGGAGTATCTAACTCCCTGAAACAGAAACCGAAACCGGAAAATCATAATCTGTTTTGCTCCCACTACAGTTTTTGCAGCTGAAGCGTGAAAATCAACTGGAAATATACAATTTCTGAAAGCCAAGAAACCAGCCTTTTGCCTTTTCTCAAAAATTGCTGTTTAAGTACAGGGGAGGTAAGAAGCGCTGAATGTTTCTATGAAGAGGTTCATTCAACAATAGATCGGTGGGCAGCTATTTTTCTGTTGCTTTTTTGTTCGGCTGAAGAAGGGATATCTCTTGTTTTTAGGGACGGGATCTCATTGTTTTTCAGTGATCAAAAGGAAATCAGGGGTGGCTGCTGATATGTTTGTGGTTATCTGATCTCTAAATAGTCTCAGACTGTGAAAGGATTTATTCAGATGGCTTGTTGAAGAAGCAGCAAAGAAAGAAAGAATAAATTAGAAACCAGTGTTTAAGATGCCTCATGGGTAGCCTGAAGCATTTCCTTTTAAATTTCTCTTTCAGAAATAAAAAAATTCCTTCCAGTAGCACCTTAAAGACCAACTAAGTTAGTTCTTGGTATGAGCTTAAGGAATTTTTTTATTTTGACTATGGCAGACCAACACGGCTACCTATCTTTCAGAAATGTTCTCGTTCCTCCGATTTGTCACAGGGTGGAGTCAGACAGTGCTGCTGTAGTTCTTTTCCCAATGTTAAATTCAGTTTTCCATGTTTCTGCATAAGTTTGTCACTTTTTTAAAAAAAAAGAAGCCTAATAAAAAATCATTGGCATTTTTAAGGCAAACGTCTTTTAATTTACACATTTTGTATATATTTTTACCCAATCTACCCATTTTTGCAAACACTTCCCCCTAATATGATGCATTTTGTATATAGTTTTAGTTGTGTTTTGGTTTGCTTATTATCACTGCTTTTTCCTGGGGGGGCACGCAGGGGTACGCATACCCATAATATAAACATTTTGTGAATCTTTGTACTTTTGTCCATTTACTGTATTTATTTTTCCCAATTTGAACTATAAAATGGAGATTTTCTTGAGTCAAAATGAGAGTACACCTAAACATATTTTTGGAGGGCGGGAAAGCACTGCTTCTGTAAAATCTGAACTGAACCAACTCTTTTCTCCATCCAAACCCCAGTGGCTAACAGCAGATTGCAATTTAAATGTCCTACAGACCAATCCCATGCATATCCAGTGATTCCCCCCCCCCCCGGGAGTACTCAAGGGTATGCAATACCTGCACCTCTTATTGTTGTTGTTAAAAAGTGTTTCACTTACTGTAACAACTTCATGGTGAGTACCGGCACCTGTTTTTCAAGAAAAAAAGCACTGTGCATATCTACTCAGAAGTAAGCTCCATTGAATCCCACTGAATTGCAGCCTTAGTAGATTAATCTGTGTTTTTCTTTTGCTGTTATTTATGCAGCTTTGGGGGTTTTTGTTTTGTTTTATGTTTTATTTTTAGTCATTTATTCTAAGCCGTTCAGAGAATGTCATTTTAGCAAGCAGCATTGAAATGGCGTAAGTACATGATGAAATAAATAAATGCAATACAGTACAAGCCCCTGGTCCACCAGGCTGGAGGGGGTTTTGAGAGGTGGAAGTGTCCCTCTGTGCAGCCCCTGCCAACCTCGGCCAACACAGAACCGGCCTCAATGTACTCACCCAAATAGCAGGTGAGCAAACCTCCTGTTGCTGGTATCCCTGTTGGCAAGGAGGTGGCAGAACTGGGCTAGCAAAGGATCCTGAGCTGGCCATGCTGCCACCATATGATGGCAACAACATGTAAGACTTGGCACATCCACACACACATATATATAAATAATAAATCATTTTCAGATTATAGGGGGGAAATCAAGGGCTTTCAAGATTATGAAGATATAGAACTGGGATGTTGTTGTTGTTGTTGTTTAGTCGTGTCCGACTCTTCGTGAGCCCATGGACCAGAGCACGCCAGGCACTCCTGTCTTCCACTGCCTCCCGCAGTTTGGTCAGACTCATGTTTGTAACTTCGAAGACACTATCCAACCATCTTGTCCTCTGTCGTCCCCTTCTCCTTGTGCCCTCCATCTTTCCCAACATCAGGGTCTTTTCCAGGGAGTCTTCTCTTCTCATGAGGGGGCCAAAGTATTGGAGCCTCAGCTTCACGATCTGTCCTTCCAGTGAGCACTCAGGGCTGATGTCCTTCAGAATGGAAAGGTTTGATCTTCTTGCAGTCCATGGGACTCTCAAGAGTCTCCTCCAGCACCATAATTCAAAAGCATCAATTCTTCAGCAATCATCCTTCTTTGTGGTCCAGCTCTCACTTCCGTACATCACTAATTCCGTACATCACTATCCTATATGTAGCGTAACAGGTAGGAAATTCCAACAGGCTGAAGAAGTAAAGCAAGGTACTTGACCAAGATGCCTTGAAGGATGTGTGGTGCATCCATTCTGGGCGGGGGGAACCCCTCTCAGGACCCCAAGATCCTTGACAATTGCCTTCTATTCACTAATACTATTTTAGGGGCACGATGTTGGAGAGGGTAGCGGAAGCTGAGCTGCAGGCACTTCAGGAGGAAACCCATTACAGTTGTACCTCAGAAGTTGAACAAAATCCATTCTGGAAGTCCGTTTGACTTCCAAAATGTTTGGAAACCAAGGCGCGGCTTCCGATTGGCTGCAGGAAGCCTGCAGCCAATTGGAACCCGCGTCCGACATTCCAGCTCCAAAGAACGTTCACAGACCGGAACACTCACTTTCGGGTTTGCGGCGTTCAGGAGCCAAAATGTTTGACTTGCAAGGCATCTGACTTCCAAGGTATGACTATCTGGAACAATTCCAATATAGGTTTTGGCTTGGTTTTGGCATGAAATTGGTCCTGTTCAGCCTGAAATGTGCATTTTTCTTGGGGAATGGCTTTTAATTCCATTGACCGAGGTATCCTCCTGGAATCATCTCTGTGAATTGGGGGATTGGAAGCACCATTCCACAGTGGTTCCATGTCTCCCTACATGACTGGCCTCAGGGAATAGCATTGGAGCAGAGACTATACATCTACACCTATTTAAAAAGTGCTTTGAAGGCTGGAAGGAATTACTGTTTGGAAAAGGGGAAGGCATTCTGCAGCAGATTGCACAACACACCCTACACAGTTTACGTGTTTGTTCCTCTTCTCGTTGTTTCTCCGTCAAGGTCAAACAGCAAGTCTTGCATACATCTCAGAAATGTTGTTTCATAAGGCAACCAAATCTTTGTCCAAGGAACTGGACCCAACAGGAGATTTGATCCCAGTACGAAGTGTTATAGACCAACAGCACTTTAGGCCTCTCTGCCTGGTTCAAAGAAAGAGAAAGCAGTCGTGGTGGCAGACCAGTCGTTTTCAGAGAACTGAATACAAGCTAAGTGATGTGCTGTTATCGGGAGACCATGCTGCAAAACTAGGTAATTTCCAATATTTACAAAGTTATACGTACACATTCAGAAGGAAGCCATATTGAGTTTAATGGGACTTACTCCCAGGTAAGTGTGTAGAACAGAGGTGGAAGAACCTCTGGCCTTCCATTTGTTGCTGGCTTCCAACTCCCTGAATTTCTAGCCATGGACCATGGTGGTTGGGGCTCATGGACGTTAAAGAGTCCAACAACCTCTGCTGGCCTACAGGTTCCTCACTCTGGTTTAGATGATTTCAGGCTCATTCTCCTTCACACATTCTTTACAGGGCTGTGTGCATTCCATGATTTGGCAAGAAAAACGCAGGGTGCGTAATTCAATTTCATGAGCATTTTAGCATTCTTTTAGAGCAGTGTTTCCCAAACTTTTTTAGGCAACGGCACACCTGTTTACTGAAAAAAATCTCGCGGCACACCACCATTACAGCCCCGTGACGTCAGCGCGCAGCGTCACGCCGGGAGGGACGCACGAAAGTGAAAGTTTTTTCCCTCCCCCTTGCCGGGGAACCTCCAAGCTTTGGGGGTGGGAGAAGGCAGCAGAGCGAGGGACTGAGGGGCGGCGGCGGCTGTTGTGGTGGTGGCGGCGATAGCGGGCGGAGGAGGGGGCGGCGGCGGGGCTTGAGGAGCCGTCGCCGGGAGTTGCTGCTGCTGTTGTTGCTGCTGCTGCCCGGACATGCCGGCCTCCTCCTCCTCCGCTGTCTCGCGCTCCTCCCTTTTGCATGCGCTGCCCCGCCGCTCGGCACCACCACCGCGGAGCCGCCCCCGGCTCGACGCGGATCCTCGCCGCCGCCGCCTCTCACCGCCCGACTCGCCCGCCTCCCTCCCACGGCACACCAGCCAACGTCTCATGGCACAGTAGTGTGCCGCGGAACACCGGTTGGGAAACACTGTTTTAGAGCGTATTTCTCGTCCCACTTTTCTCCGTGGTTTGTGGTAGTGCCATAGTGTTTTGAAACCTTTACTCACAGTTATGCTGTTTTATCATTAGTTTTGACTTGGATAGAACCATAGAGTTGGAAAGGAGGGAGCCAACGGTCATCTAGTCCAACCCTCTTAAGGGAGTTCATAGATGGCAAATTTCCAACCCCCTCCTTCCCACTCTGCCCCACAAAATCTCTCGTAGAATCTTATTTATAATTCATGTTATTCTGCTTTCCATAATTATATTCAGGGGTGTTTTTTTCAGCTGGAACTCAGTTCTGGCACCCCTCATACGAGAACAATGAGGCATTCATGATGAGTTCTGGCAACTCTTTTTCTAGAAAAATAGCACTGATTAGATTGTTTTTAAAAACCACTTATTGGAATCCTCAAGCCTTAACACCATGGCAAAAGCATACTTTGCATTAAGGAAGTCCTGGGTTGCCCTCCAGTATCTCCAGGGCTGGGAAACTCAGAGAACCACAGCTAGACAGGGTAGAGAAGACAATGAGCCAGATGGACTAAAGTTACGTTTGTTGTTCTAGTGTCCCTTTCATTGTCATTGATTTTTCTCAATTTTTTTAATCTCCAGAAGTCCAAGATTCAGGTTCAGTCACTGTTGTGGACCACGTCGATGGAAAAGTGGAGGGAAATATTGGTGGGCGGATTGAAGAGACAAGAGTAGAAGTGGTGGCGGCTGTTAGTATGTCTCATTCGAGGTCTGTGAACGTGAGAAAGATATATGTCCACCCCCAGCTCCTTGATTCTGCAACAAGAGATGGGTAAGGCTGGAAGAAAACAGTTTTGGATATTGACCTCATATACCCAATGGAACTCAACACCACCCATTACACTTTCTAAGAGACCACCTCCTTCCCTACAGACCCTCTCATATGTTAAGATCAGTAGAGGGGGCCCTTTTGGTTGTTTCACTTGCTTCAGAAGTGTGGGGGGGGAGGCAAAGGACATTATTTGTGGCAGCCTCTAAGCTATGGAATTCCCTCCCCACAGAGGTGTGTCCAGTGCTAGATTTATGTATAAGCTAAACAAGCTATAGCTTAGGGCCCCACTCTCTTGGGGGCCCCAAAATTTTTAACAAAAAAACCTGGATGTACAATTCCAAAATATAAGATAAAAAAACAAATAAAATAAAACCTACATACAGCAACAGTGTTTGTGTTGTGTAGGCTCCTATGATGTAAGTAATGGGCCCCGCCTGCTAGCCTGCTCCCTGCAATATCACTGGTTTGCTCATTTCTATATACAGTCATACCTCGGGTTACAGATGCTTCAGGTTGCGTTTTTTCGGGTTACGGACCGCCGAAACCCGGAAGTACCGAGGTACCACTCACATAAAATACCAAGCTACTGAGATGCCGGGTAAAAGTGACATGGTCACACTCCTGTGTCACATTTCAGCAGGGCAATAAAGGCTGATTCAGTCCTAAAACCATGCTTGGACTCAGAGGAAATGGGTCCAGAGTGAAAAAAATCCTGTACAGTATTTAGAACGACGATATAGATTGCAGAAGATGCACTGCATGAAGTTTGTATATGTGTTGCTATTTTATGCACTTTGCTCTGTTGGATAACGGATGCATATTTTCTTCTTCTTCAGGAAAATCAACTTGCAACATGAGTTCATTAAACAATCAAAGATGATTCAAAGGGACCTGTTTGTCATCAATGAGGCAGTGGAGACCGTGGAAGAGACAGAGTTCAGGGAATCCAGCAATGCTGAAGGCAACATCTTTTACGACACCTGCATCAATCTGAAACTGAAGGTCAGGTTCGAGTTGCGGCCTTTCATTAAATAAGGGGTGGGGGACGGACACACACATCCTTGCAGTCAAATTTTGTTCCATGTGGTTGATCCAAATTCTTCTTTCATGTTCTAGGGTGGCAGAGGCAGTAAGAAAGCAATCATCGTTCCCAAATCCTGCATTCTGGCATTCAGAGCCAAGCAACTGTTATTTGGAGAGAGAGATGCATGTAAGATACTTTTTGTTTGAGACCTAGACCACTGTGACTTAGCTGCCTTGCTGAGGTGGAACTCGTGGCGAAGAAGGGTTCCTCAAGCAAAGCCTCTCCCACCTTCTCCCTTGCCCAGCGGTGACACAGCAGCCCTGCAGTGCTGCCTGTGGGTCTTATTCTCCAGTAGTTGCTGCCACCATCCTCCCACTTACTCCTGCAGCCCAAAATGGGAGAGGACCTGGGATGCACCAAAGCAATTGCTTTTAAAAAGGCTCTGAGTCAGGGCACCCAGCACTCCTCGGTTCAATCCACACAGATGAATCTTGATATTCAACACAGCGTCCAGTTCTATCTCAATATTGGCATAAATCAGAAGTGATTTCAGTGAGACTTATAAATGGGCCCTGAAATGAAGGACATGAGACAGGAGTTGATCATGCAGGTGAGCTATGCATAAGCAAGCTGCCTGCTAGCTCTGCAGAGGCTCTTTTTATTAGCACAATATGCAAAACCAGTCAGATACATTTAGGACTATGCCCTTTGCACATCTTCCAATCATGCGATCGTGGGGTGGTACAAAGTTATTTTGGCACCTGTTTCCACTGCGTTACTTTCCCCTTGAACAGTGTTTAAACGACAGAGACAAAGGCCACAGACAGGGCACGGCAGACTACTAAGACAGCAAAAGGTTAGAGGGCATGGCATTCAGACAGCTGTGGCTTGTATGTGGGCGGAAGTGTTCTTCACACCCACATTCCTTTAGGGCCCAAAATGGCTTGGCTCCTCAGAAAAGTTAACTTGTGGAACGAAGGTTTCTCATCTCCCCCATAGCCCATCTCACATTATTTCAGAGAGCCTGTTTGTGGGGCACGGAGGTCGTGGGAATGGGAAACTTTCCTTCTGTGAACTTCCTTAATTTAGCCATCTTAGGACCCACTGTCTACTTTCCTTCCCAAATTTATATATCACTGGTAAGAAATAAATGCTCACACATTTGAATATTAAAACAAAATGCCATTATTCATACACTTTATGTAAACTAGTACCTTTTTGCTCTTTCTCCCAGATATTTCACACTATCCATCCAAGGGAAGAGGAAGTTTTGGTAAGCACATTTTAGGAGTTCCATTTTTATTTTTTTACAGACGTTTGACAGAGTGATAGAGATGGCTTGAGAGTGTCATTGCTGTATTCACAGCACATACATTTTTCTCTGGCCTAATGTGATGTCTGAGAAAGGGGGGGGGGAAATCCTGTGTTTTCATTTGATTCAACTTGAAGCAGGGAATAGTTGGCTGTTGTAGCAGGAGGTCTTGTGAAGCAATGACAACAACACCATGGGTAACAGGAGCTGAATCATGCCAACTTTGGCTCTTTGAAAACTGTCTCTATCCTAAATTAAAATATGTTCTTAACAGATATACTCGATGGCAGAGAAATCCAGCATGTAATAGAGATGTGGGGTGATGGCAGTTATGTACATTGGTATGAAATCTTTATTTTCCTGAAATGTAAAGGAACTGAGAGGGAAGGATCAACAATCTCTATATGTACTTTCTCATTTCTCCGGATAGAATAAAATGTGTTCTTGTCCCATGCGAACTGCAGTGCGGTCCTAAGCATATTTATTTAGATGGGCCACTGATTTAAATGGAGGACAGTCTTTCTGGATTTCATTCTGTGGAAAATTGGTTTGAAGTATTTTTATACCACTTCTAAAAGTTGGAAAGCTTCTCAAAGTGGCCCATAAAATAAAAGCATGAAAAAGTAACACAAGTACATGCACATTAACTAACTATGGTAGACTCTGTACTAGATGTGTTAGACTACACACCTAACTGAAAGTAAGCCTCATTGAACTTCAATAGGATTTTGTTTTCAGTAAGTGAATATAGCATATGATTGCACTGTAAACTTGCTTATCATAACACTGATTTGTGAATTACCACTGTACTTATTTTACATATAATTTTTAAAAAGTATTTTACATTTAAGGTTTAATATAAGTAAACAGTTATTAAAAATTTGTATATATCTGAAGATCACAGGGTGGTTCAAAAAATAAGGAACACAAATTACAAAGAAAGACAAAAAGCAAACCAATAAACCCCCTCCCACAGTTAAAAGGGCAAAGAATGTTTATAATCAGCCAAAGGCCTGGTTACAGAGCAGTGTTTTATCCCTGGGGAGAGCATTCCACAAATGGGAGTTGTCAGAGTCGTTGTTGTTGTTGTTTTGCATTTCTTTCCCCATTGACCCTACATTTCTCCCCCACCTGCCTACATCCATCTGCCCTCTTATGAAATTGCTGGATTACAACTCACACCATCTCTGACTATTGGAATCCAACAACATTTGGAGAGTCACAGGTGAACACTCCTTGTTTAAGGTGCCTGGAGACTCTGTTGCGTTACCTAATGCAACTTTTAAAAACTTCCAAAATAGACCATGAAAAGTAGTTGGGAGCTTCCAATTGTTCACCATGCAGCAGTTAGATTATTGATGGGAAACTCAGAGGTGTGCTCATACTGTGTCAATACATTAAAATTGCACTGATTCCCTCTTTGTTTCCAGATAAAACTGTTCAACTATGCGCAAGTAGACAATGTGATTCAATTGAGAGAAAATGTAAGTAGATTTCAGAATGGTAGGTTGGAATTAAATGTGGGTTTTGAGGTGGGAAATCTGAAAACTACTGTTTCGGCTAACTTTATAATTGATTACCTTTTTACATTGCAATGCCTCAGTAAAGATGTTTTTGATGATTCTGAAGGAAGACAATAGATCTTGTGCCGTGTGGGATTTAAAAAACCAATGCCACTAATATTTAGGCAAAATAAAACATTTATTGTTTTTATCAAACTTATTTTATCAAACTGAAATATTATCCTGACCTTCAGATATAGAAAATGTTATACGTTCCTGGACACCAAAATCAAATACTTGGCAGATGGCATCAAGCATATTTATCTCTTGCCCTGGGCAAAAATGTGGAGGGGGAATGTTAACATTTCCAGAGTACCAGCATCAAAGCTGCATGTACCATGAGAGGCAGGCACTCCAAGGCTTCTCTAGATGACCTGTGAGGTTTATGAGTTTGATGCAGCCTTCATCCTAGCACCCTCTAGCTATTCTTGACTACAACTCCCATCAGTCCCAGCCAGCAAAACTGATGGGGGGTTGCAGTCCAGAATAAATGTTAAACGGCTTAATTGAACAATAATTTGCTTTAATTGAAGTTTTTTGGTGGGCCCCAAACTTTTTCGTAGGCTGTTGGGAGTTTTGTGGGTCCTAGGCACTGTTGGAGATTCATTTCCATGTCTGCAGTCATGGGATTGTTGTCTATCACATGACGGTGTATGTTTTCATTCCACAGTGTGGGAAGTGACAGAGACAGGATGTTTTGTGTTACTTTGTTCCGTGAAGTGGGACTATTGTCCTTTGTTGTTTCTCCTTGCTGGCTGATGAGAAAGAGGCAGGAGCTAAGTCAGGATGCTCCGAGTGTATTATATGTAAATAAATGTGGATTAGCCAAATGCTGAGCTACTGAGTTCTGTTACGCAAACTGTGAATACTCTGCGGATCCCTGAGTGTGCTAATGAATTAGTCGCTGTGATGTTCGGGCAGATGAACGCTTTTGAAGCTCCCAAATGATCGACCAGGAGGGAAAGAACATGCCAATCGGGCATGTGTCTCTGCCAGGATTCTACACAAGAGTAGGATGCTCCTAACAGGCACTGCATAGATACAGATAATCCAGCCCTTCAAGGGGCTAGTTCTAGTTTTGATCGGAGCAGTAACACTGAGGAATTAGAGTTTCTTATTTCTAATGAGAGCCAGTGTGGTGTAGTGGTTAAGAGCGGTAGTCTCGTAATCTGGGGAACCGGGTTCGCGTCTCCGCTCCTCCACATGCATCTGCTGGGTGACCTTGGGCCAGTCACACTTCTTTGAAGTCTCTCAGCCCCACTCACCTCACAGAGTGTTTGTTGTGGGGGAGGAAGGGAGAGGAGAATGTTAGCCGCTTTGAGACTCCTTAAAGGGAGTGAAAGGCGGGATATCAAATCCAAACTCTTCTTCTCTTCTTCTTCTAACCCTACCACAACCTCCAGCATTGCTAGTAGTCCTACAGGGAGAAAAGGTACCTTACAGGTATTCTGAGGTTCTTTTCAGTAACATGGAGTAGTATCAAATTTGTGAACCCTATGTTTTGTCTCTTCCCCTAATCTCTAGTTGTGTCCATACTGCCAGTGATCTCAGGAATCATCAGAGAACACAAGAGTAAAGACATACAGCAGGAAGTTAAGACAGAATTTGTAATATTCTCTTCTTTATCTGCGATGCTGCGTGGCAAATTTCAAACTGGCTTTCTGGTGATAATGAGAGAGAATGACTTGTTGCAGGAACTGGAGCTCCAGGTAAAGTTTTTTTTTTAAAAAAAAAATTATTTTACTTTAGGATTTCATTTATATATCACTCTTAAATTAACATATTGCAGAGTGGTTTAGAAATAATAATGTAATACAGTGGTACCTCGGGTTACATACGCTTCAGGTTACATACGCTTCAGGTTACAGACTCCGCTAACCCAGAAATAGTACCTCGGGTTAAGAACTTTGCTTCAGGATGAGAACAGAAATTGTGTGGCGGTGGCGCAGCGGCAGCAGAAGGCCCCATTAACTAAAGTGGTGCTTCAAGTTAAGAACAGTTTCAGGTTAAGAACGGACCTCTGGAACGAATTAAGTACTTAACCTGAGGTACCACTGTACACACAAAGAAATACTAGTACAAACAAAATCACTACTTTTTAAATCTTCAGAATTGTTCTGTAAACAAAACAAAACAAAGCAAAAGCAGTGAAGTGAGGTGTTAAATAAAATGTTCAACAGATTAAATGTTCCAGACCTGAATAAGAGACTCAAAGGCACAGGTTTGGGGGGGTGGAAGTGTAGCAACAGACAGACACGGCCTCTCAACAATTAGGGGTTTGTATGGCCAGTTATAAATGGGAAACACATCTGAACCACTTAGGGAGAAGTAGGACAAAAAAATAAAACCAGTGGCTGTGTTGAACATTAGGAAAAGGTTTTTCAGGGTGTGGGCGAGGGGTTTGCAACTGAAAAGATGATTTATCATACAGTTTCCAGTTGCTGGTTGAGTCCTTCCTTAGGATCTGGCAGTTCTCATATCTCTTGCTTTCAATGGGGGTGTGTGAACTTGACTACCCTCCTTTAACCTTGCCCTATTGACACGGTGGGCCCCTCTCATTACAATCTTCTACACACACACACACACACAAAATATGATATATATAATAAATTGGAGGTACAAAAATTATCTACTGCAGTTACCCGATGTCAGAACTTTACTTATTCGTAACAGTCCAGTCTATCATTAGGCCCTCAGCTCCCCCACTGCAATACTCCCTGCCCAAAAGAGTAATGCTTTTTCCTAATGTTTCTAGGCTTTGTGGATTGTGCCACATCTAAATAAAAATGACCAAATGGTCCAGAGTCTTGATGTTCACAGCCATTTACAAATAAAGTGATACCTATCACCTACCAAGCCCTACTTTCACATATGTGCTACGCATAGCCAAATCTCAGGTCATATGTTAATATACCCACCATTTGGCATTAACATCTTTTGCTGTAACCTAAACTCTCAGCTAGAAGAGGCTCTTGAAGGCACCGGTCAATTCAAGCTGAAGGCTGGCAAGCCAGAGCTGAGAGACTTGGTGGAGAATTTACAAGATTCCAGTGGGGCCGTTTTCACTGACCTTGTTGAGGCAGTCCTCTACTTCCTTTATGCTCTAGATGGTAAGCATTATCCCTCTCAAAATATCAGAATCAAGTATTTGACTTGAATGGAGAACATTTCAGCCCAGGAGCAGCTGAAAGTAAGGATGGAAGGACAGATCATCCTTAAGACAGATGCCAGAACTAAAGCTGGTTGAAAGTTCACACCTGCCCCCCAAAATTTGAGATGTGGTGGTATTTGCTTATCATTTTCTAGTTGGGATGCTCAAGGAATTCAGCCTTTGCAAGCTCCAACCTGATGAATGTGCAGCCTGGACCTTAGCTATCCATAAGCTTTTACACTTTTTCTTACAGTTCTGATTATGACCAAAAATTGGTTCAATGATTTGCAAATATTCTTTTCCATATCTTGTCACAACTACATAAGACAACTAAATGGGTTACTTTTATAAATTCAGAGTGTTTGGGCTAGGGAGAGGCATCCTACAGGTAGGATTAAGGATTATCAGTGGGCAAGGCTCAAACTGTAGGACTCCCACTCATCTCAAACAGCCCTGCAATCTTCAGGACAGATGCTGGAGGTGCCAGACTGTGACAACAGTTATCTTCCATGTATATATTGATCTTGCACAGCTCCTTTGCCAGATGTGGACATAATCCTCCCCCCCCCCAATGAGCTCTTAGATTCTCTGATCCCTAAACAGAGCACTTTGAGAATATTTAAGGGAGATAGCCGTAGAGGAAGACAAGTAATTATTTTGAGAACAGTGAGGCAACTTACAGCTGCTAACTGAAAATCCTTGAAATCTTTGCCAGGTCTCTGCTTTGGCCTTGCATTTCACAGAATGGAACCCATTCCCGAAACTGACAATATTCCTCACTTTTCCAGAATTGACAGAGGAGCAGCTGATACTCCTGGTAGAATCTGTGGAGAAGAAGATTGTGAACAGTCAGCTTGCACTGGTAAGAGAGAATTCCAGTTAGTGCTTAAGGCAGAGAGAGAGACCACTAGAAGATACTTTTCCTGGAAATGGGCGAGGTTATGCAGAATGTCACTACTGCACATTCACAAGTATAAGGTTTGTGCACATCCTTGGCTGATCCATTAGATCAGCACACATAACTCTTCCATATGGCTGTGAGTAAGTATTGTGGCAACAAGTCAAGCTTAGGAATTATTTTTTTAAAGGCAGCAACCCTTTGTGTGCTTACTAAGGAATAAGTCTCACTGAATTTGGAGGTGTGTGCTTTCTAATAAAAATGAACAACATAATGCTTACTGTACAGTATAAACTCAAAATAGGAATTCTACAGTGATGCATGCTGCACCTTTCGTTAATGTAATGAATTGAATGGGCATAGCAAAAAAAGAATTCAGTGTTAAACAAGTGTAAAGTGATTAACATTGGTGCCCAGAAACTAACCTCACATAAACGCTAATAAGGTCTAAATTCGCCAGGAAATCAACCTTCAGGTTGTAGTGGATAGATCAATGAAAATGTTAACTCATGGTGCAGCAGCTGTCAAAAAGGTGAATTCTGTGTTAATGAGCAATAGGAAAGGGATCAAAAAATAAAACTGCCTGTATCATAATGCCATTACACAAATCTATGGTGCAACTACACATGGGAATATTATGTACAATTCTGGTCACTGTAGAAGCTGAAAAGGTTTCAGAAAAGGGCATCAAACTGATCAAGGGGCTGGAGCAATTCCACAGGGAGAAAAAGGTTACAACATATGGGGGGTTTTTAGTTTATAAAAAATGCAAGCAAGAGGGGAACATGATAGAAGTGTATAAACGTATGCCTGGCTTGGGGAGAAAGTGGATGAAGACATACATACACACACACCTCTCATAATACTAGACCCTGGGAGTCATCTGATGAAGCTAAATATTGGGAAATTTAAGACAGACAAAAGAACTATACTACAGAATTTGCCATCCACAGGTATAGCAATGGCCATGAACTTATATAGCTTTAAAATGGAATTAGGCAAATTCATGAAGGGTAAGACTATCAAGGCTACTAGCCATGATGGCTATGTACTAGCCTCCAATGTCAGAGGCAATATGCCTCTCATTATCAGCTCCTGGGGATTACAAGTAGGCTGCTTGTTATCTGTAGGCTTCCTTATAAGCATCCGGTTCACAACTGTGAGGACAGAATGCTGGACTTTGGCCTGATTCAGCAAGACTCTTATATCCTCATTATGTCTATTGCTTTTCAACACTGATACCATTCATCAAGTAATGGTATTACACGCCAGGAAGTTCTGATTTTGCCTTTTTCTTGTTTGCAAAGGTCGGAAGCATCCTAGATGACTTCAGCAGAAGAGAAAAAGTGTTTACCATAGAAGCCAAGTTCTTAAGCGAAGAGGAACTGAATATAACTGGAGCAATCATCGAAATGAGTGGAGTCACGGTGCAAAAAAATGGATCCAGTTTTGCTGGGACTGGAAGTCCTGCTGATTTCTCAGCTCTCTGTGCACTATATGTAGCTCTGTATGCACTCAATATCCTGTCTACCTAGGTATCTATGTGTTCAGAAGTCAGTCTCACTAAAGTCAATGGAGCTTACTCCCAGGAAAGTGAGTACAGGGTTGCCGTGTTAGTCTTTTATCCTCTTTGCATTCTGACCCTCTAAAATCCCACAGTATCCACTTTGTTTACGTCTTTAAGTCTAATGCTTGTTCATGGATAGAGGCCATTGCTTTAATTCAGTGCCTCTGCTGACTCCCTACTATCTAACATGTATAACTACGGATCAGTTCAGATTTAATGAGGAGCCATGGTTTCCTTCCGTAAGAATGAGCTGAAGATTGCCCCTTCCACCTTCATTTGTGCCTGCAAGAAGACTGAAGATTTCTGATATTCTAACCATCTTCACTCAGAGCCATAGAACAGCCTATTGGAATGTGAGTAGTATTTCTACATGTGCCTTGATTATCTTCAAAAAATCTATGTATGAGAGTTTGGTGGAGTTTTGTTAACACTATCCAGAAAGAGAGAAAATGAACAGATGACCTAACTCTTGCAGAAGTTGTATGTAGTGGCTGCTGGATCCAGATTTTAAGTCAAAACACATACTGTATTAAAGATCTCTTTTCTTCTAATGTTGGTGTTTTATTAATCAGCAACAGTTAAGTGGGAGAATCAGGTCTCATCCAAAGCTATTTACAAATCTTACTTGCTACTTTTTCCTCCTTAAGTAATTGCTACATTATAGTCACAAAAGTGAAGGAGCCATAACATCATTTTGTTACAAACTTACAAAATAAAACATGGTCTTTTGATATAGTGTCTCAGATTATTACATTACGTGTTTTTGTTTTGCTGTAAATCACCCTGAGATTCTCAGGTGAAGGGCAGTATAATAAACAAAGTTAATTTTCAAAGCAGTATACACATAAAATCCGATCTTTTTTTGCAAATGGCACAGGTACGCCATATTTCACTTTCATCCAGAATTTTCAGTGCAACCTTAACTCTGGCATAGCAAAAATTATGCTACAGATTCTCGGCAGCAAGATCAATCCTGTTTAGCACCTGCAGGTATTTTTATCTTTATCCATACAGAATCAGAAGTGTGGCCTGAAGCTGGAACTTTCTCAACAGATGGCTATCCAGTCTCTGCCTGAAGACCAGACAGCCAACCACCCCTCTAGGTCCAATTGCCAAACTACTTCAAACATCAATACGTTTACTCAATTTTTAATCCACACTTCAGTACTGTGGGTGGAACATGATATCCGTGATAGGGAGCTACCACCACAAAAAATGGCAGCCCTGATCTGACTCAGCTCATTGTAATGCTACTGATCTTCTATCCACCTATTTCCCTAGCTTTGCCAATCTTAGTCAATGAGGTGAAGCACAGACAGGAACGAACCTGGGATTGGCTTAAGCAACCTTGCCCTTCATCAGTGGCAGATGCCCAGCAGACATCTGAAGAGTGGTACTTAAAAGGTGTCATCCATCTGGTGGCTGTTTGTGGTACAGCTCTAGTGAACATAGGTCCTTTCTTTTGGGTTTATGTGAGAAGTGTAGCAGCAAATACAGAAGGGTAAAGGAATAAATAACATGTCAAGGTGGTGAGAATGCCCTTTAAAGACTAAAAGAATATGCTTAGGAGAAATTACAATCTAAAACTCAAAAAATAGGAATGGGTGGAAGAGGTTTAGATGGGTTCTTCTAATAATTTTCAAATTAATAACTGGAAATGGAAGTTAAGGAACCTGAAAATGTTGAAAATCTGGCATGAGAATTACATTAGTGAAAGGATCCTGACATTTAAGTTAAAAATCAGAATCTTAAATTTGTAGCAGGGAAAACTCTTAAGAGTTGATAAAATAATTTATTTTTGTTGTACTGTATTAATAATTTCCTTGAGCACCCTCTAGTGTTGGTACAATGGAAATGTATTCACCCATCACTGCATGTCAAATCTTCTATGATGGACCAGGCAGATCATGTGACTGGTCCTATTTGATCAGCATTGGTTCATGTCTGTGGCTCAAATCAAGATGCTGGTCTTTACCTTTAAATCCTCGAACAGCTTGGGACCTGGGTGGCTTAATGATTTCCTGCTCCTCTATGTGTCCTTCCATACAAATAACATATTCCTGCTGCTGATAGTTTTTAATGTTGTTTATTGGGGTGGTTATTTTAGATAGGAAGGGTTTTTGTATAATGCAGGGGTGGGTTATTGATGTTCTTATGCAACTTTAATAAATACTAATAGCAGACTACAAAGGATAGCATTACAATAATTTTACAAGCTGTAGAGGGGTGTAGAACAAAGTTGACAGGTGGAGGTTACAGAAAAGATGGGAGACAGATGAGTACGTTTGGTTCATCAAGAAGAAAGCACATGACGGCAGGAGAAAGGGAGCAATTGTGTATTTACAATAAAATAGACTGGCTCTGTTTTAAATGAATTTTGTGCATATACCTACTTACTTCATTGGTTTCCTATTAGTTTAAGAGACGAGCTATTACATCTGGTTAGCTGTAAGAATTCGCACAGTACAGTGGTACCTCGGGTTAAGAACTTAATTTGTTCTGGAGGTCCGTTCTTAACCTGAAACTGTTCTTAACCTGAAGCACCACTTTAGCTAATGGGGCCTCCCGTTGCCGCCGTCACACGATTTCTGTTCTCATCCTGAAGCAAAGTTCTTAACCCGAGGTAATATTTCTGGGTTAGCGGAGTCCGTAACCTGAAGCGTATGTAACCCGAGGTACCACTGTATTACAAAAGCATCCTTCTCCCGAGTTGGATACAATACTTGGCCCTGCTTCAGCACTGATCTTAGCCTGCTGAGGGAGAAATGTAGTCCCCAGCCCAAAGACCAGGGAAAGGAAAAGAAGAGAAGGTCACTGACTGGCCCAGCTGCAAATGCAAGGCAGTGAAGTTTGCTGGCAGATTCCCGAGTTTAATGCGGCCACTTTTGCTCTCTCTGCTTTCTGATGCAGGGAGGATCCTCAACTCCTCCCGGAATAAACGGTTCTTTTTTTATTTTAAAAAACAACCATGCACGATTACTTATGCAGCACGACACTCAGCACCCTTTTGTAAAACGATAATTTTTTTAAAAAGATGTAAATGATTTAAAAAAAAAGATTTAAAAAGATGCAATGTGAGGCTGCAGTCCTGTTACTTACAAGAGAGTAAGTATGCATAGGATTTCGACGTTAATGAATCCATTGTTTTGGGGCTTGTTATTATTTGCCCCACAAAGGGCGGCGGGTTTCCACATTCTTTCTGTCTCACATACTGCAGGGTTTTTAGCGGAGGCAATTAGAAAAAGATCTATTATTTGATTATTGATGTAAACCCCCAAAACGTATTTTCTATAGTTAAGTTTTTACATCTATCTTCAGTACATTTTATTTATTTTTTATTGCCATGGCTAGTGGCTGATGCAAATAAAGATTCTTCTGGTTCTTATTTCCACACACCCGTTAGGAATATTGTAAACCGCCCTGGAATCTTTTGATAAAGGGCGGTATATAAATTAAATCAGTAATTTAAAAATGTATTAGTTTCAGTTGGAAGGCCCTTCCCACCGCTCCTCCCGCTTGCTTGCTTGCCTGCCTGGCTGCCGGCCTGCCCCCTCCTGCCCTCCACCCGCTTTCAGGCACTTCCCTCTCGGCAGGGGAAAGGAAAAAGAAAAAAAGGAAGAGGCGCAACCCGGAAGCCGAGGTGCGGTGTCGCAGCCCGCCGTTCTCTCTCTATGGTTCCCTACCATGGAGACGCGGGGTGAGGGGTGGGGACAGGGAGCCAGGAATCAATCCATTCGTCCGCGTCCGTCGGTTCGGCAATCGGCTCGTCGAGCCTGCTCGGCTTTTCCCGTCGTCCTCCGCGATAGTTGCTCAGTCACGGCCGTAGCCGGTGTGTGTGTGTGGAAGGTGAAGCCATGAAGCAGGAAGGCGGCTCTCGGCGCCGCGCCGGAACGGAGAAGGCCAAGCCGCCGCCCGCGGAGCCCCCTCAGCCTCCCCCGCCGCTCGCCGACGTTGAGATGCACGAGGAGGCGGCCCCGGCCGAGCCCGCCTCGGGGGAGAAGTCGCAGCGCGAGCTCGACGCCGTCACGCTCGAAGGTGAGGTGGTGGGGGGGAAGGGGGAGGCAGGAGACGGGGCGCGCGGGGATGGGCGTGGCTAGAACGCCTCGCGGCGGCGGCGGCAGCAACCCCCACCTTGTGGGTTCGATGAGGGCGTGGCCAGCGGAGTGCCGAGCGGCTATTGGCCGGCCGCGTTGTGTACCTGGAGATAGGTGGAGAGGTGTCCATCCACCACCGGGCTGGAGGGGCGGGACTAAGCTGCAGCAACGCCCACCTAAAATAGCCGGGTGTCCCGTGGGAGGGGAGACTTTGAGTTTACAGCGCGGTGCAAGGGGGGGCGTGGGGTTTTTTAGACAGAAATAACGCGCAGCATTCCCGTGTACAAACACCTTGGCCACCTGTGTAGCTTAGGGAGGGCAGCGTGTCAGCAGGTGTTTAAAAATGTGCGTAAATGCACAGAAGATCCTGCAATCCTAATATCACCACACCGGGATTTGGGGCAAGGTAATGGTTTTTATAGCCAAGTTCTACATCATGTTTACTTCAGAAGCTTTCACCCCTCTGCTTCCTGCTCTGCAATTTGCATCCAAGTAAACATGTACAGTCACCACTTGTGTGCCTCTTGGAGGAAGAGATCGAACACACACAAAGTTCATTGTGATCAACAACAGGTGATGCGCTGCTCCAATTTCCATCTTCCGGTTGTGTTGGGTTAGCAGGAATGGACCCTGTAATATAACACTGTAACACTGGAATTCCTCCTCTAAAAAGACTTGCCTGTGCTCATCCTTGCATACTAATTTACATATGTTTATTGAAAGTTCATTGCAGAGTGGCTTTGTTTGCTGCTGCTAATTTTCTGTCATTGTATGTGTATGACTGGGCTTTCTCTGTTTTAGATCTTCTGTTGTTTGGTTGTTATGAATCTCCCTGACAACACATTGAAAATAAAAAAGCCATTGTTTAACATTTGAATTCATTTTCCATAAACAGCTTCATTTGGATACCTATTTGGGTGGCATATTATGATCTGTATGTGTATATTAAGATGGTTGTATTGCTTGTTGCACTGTGAATGTGAGCTGATAATTTTCTGTTTGCTTTGCTTTTTCCCTTTTTTGTTTTTTCTTTTCTTTAATAAATGTGCAATAAAAATTATTTAGGTTACAGCAAAGTGTGGAGAGAGTAGGCTGGTGAGTGGACCTGCCTGCTGGAAGAAAGTGAGCATGACTGAACCACTCAGCAGCGCTTTTGTAATCTAGATATTGATTTCATGCCAGTGACATATTGACTAAGGCTGCAGTCCTGTACATAGTAACTCATTGAACTCAGTGGAGCTTTCTTCTGAACAGACATGTATAGGATTGCACTCTGACCTCTGTAGCACAAAGATGGGCTGGTTTCTATATTGTTGCGGCCGTCCAAAATGTGTTAGGTTTTTAAAGCAAGCTTTCATACTTGGGAACACTCCAACACTACATACACTCAAATGGATACTATAGCTACCTACAATTTTAAAAGATGGAGGAGAGTGGTTTTGCAGAGGAAGAGAGGCAGAAGTGGGTCAGAACTGAGAAAGCGGGACCATCAGATGACCACAGGGGTGCATCCTGGGCATCCAGAGCAGTTCACTGCAGAGGAGCCTCTGCTTTAAGATCAAAAGTACAGTCGCATCTTCCACCAGCCCACTCCTTGCCACAGGAGCTCTGGGTTATTGTGGCAAGTCTTCATTGGATGTACGAAGTGGGCACAAAATTGCTTGCAGCGCCATGCATGAGAGCCAGTGTGGATTGGAATCCAGTTTACACATAAATGGTAGGAAAGTGATACACTGTTTATCTGCCTTGTGAGTACAACAGGGATTGGCTAAAGTTATCCCAAATGAGGGATATTACTCATTTGACTTCAAGAAGTGCTCTTAATAATAAAGCCTTAATAATGGTTTTACCATGGTAATCCAGTGGGTCTCTAAAGCACTGTTTTTCACTGACATACTACTTCTACCAAATGACATGTTTACTTCTCTGTAACTCCCAAACTGGCCATAACTACTTGGGTAGCATCCCTGAATCTCGCCTTGATTCTACTGAATCTGTCTGGAGCATTTTCAACATCGGTACCTGGCGCATTTTGGCAGCTTCTAGCGTCCCGTCACTGATGCCTACTGAACATTGTTTTTTCACCTGACCCAGTGCTACACCAGTACAGACAGTGCTGTATCAACAGAGATAGGATGTTAAATTGCCACCGTAGCACCACGTAACCCTAGTAATCAAGCACATACATTGCTCATGTAGACTCATCCCCCTAAACTACCCTTCCTAGCAAATAGCTTCCTTTCATCATTGATTGGGAATCTGAGTTAACTTGCTGTTTAGAGGCGCTGAAACTCTTGTTTTACAGTCTGTAGGTTGCCTGATATAATGCTAGGTGTGTTCTTGGGTTTTGTTGTTTCAGCTCTGTTTTGTTTTGAGGTTTTTGGTCAAATGTTCAGTTGCTCTAACCGTTGGGAGGAATTGACCACCACACCATATAGCTTAGCCTATTCATCTAACGGTGCTGTTTGTTGACCATTGCAGACATTAAGGAACATGTGAAGCAGCTGGAGAAAGCCGTATCTGGGAAGGAGCCACGCTACGTCCTGCGTGCCCTGAGAGCATTGCCCTCCACTTCCCGACGCCTCAACCCCAATGTGCTCCAGAAAGCTATCAATGGCTTTTTCACATCTAACAGTGCTGTGCGGGACTTCCTCATTGGCTTCCTGGAGGAGGCAAGTCACAAAGCAGGCTCACAGGTGGTTTGGGTACTCTTACCAATAAAGCGAGATGAGCGCTGCAACCCCAGAGTCGTCCACGACTGGACCTTTACCTTTTTTACTGGGGCCTGGTGCATGTTTTGGAGAACTCCCACTTTGGCATCCTTCAAATGATTCTTTGGGGCCCAATTCAACATTGCTCTGTGGAGCGCTAGCACCATTTTGGTTTGCTGCTCAGTGTTGCCTGTGACTAATTTCAAGATTTACTAGCTATTCAGTTGCAATAAGTGGGCAACATCTGGTCTCCTTAGGCATTAATATGTAGCATTCTGTGAGAATCAGAAGGTGGAGTGGGATGGCACCTTCTCATTGCTCTGATCACCTCTCTCTTTGTCTCTATGTCACACTTTATAGCTTATGGACACGGAAGCTGATCTACAGTTCCGGCCCCGCACAGGAAAGGCAGCCTCTACTCCTCTTCTGCCAGAGGTAGAAGCATATCTCCAGCTACTCCTGGTCATCTATCTGATGAATAGCAAGCGCTACCAAGAGGTAATGCACCACCTGCTCTTGTGTGCCTCATTCCCCAGTGGAAAGCAAAGAACTGCCAGTGTTTGGATACAGATCTAGAGGGAGGGCAGAGAAATAAGCGAGCAAAATTAGACACTATCCTTCATCACTTTCCTCTCAACCCAAACCTAGCTAGAAACTTAAAAGCTGTAGGTTCAAACACAAAATCTTAACTTAGAACACCAAGGTATAGACTTCGGTGAACTCTGTTTGGAGATGAGCAAGGGCTCTGCTAGGCCAATTCTGACCCAGTAATTTATGGCAGCCTGCTTTGCTTCCACCAAGAATTTCCATGAGGGGCATAAGGGGTGCTTCTTGCAGATCTTGTTTCAAAACTTACATTTTTAAACAAGCACATGTTGCCCTGGAGCCCTAAGTGTCACTGTGAGGAACTCATCTTTGCAGCCTTGCAAGCCCACCACATGAATTCTCTCTCCATCCAGGCCCAGAAAGTTTCAGACGATCTGATGCAAAAAATAAGTCCTCAGAACCGCCGAGCCCTTGATTTGGTGGTGGCCAAGTGTTACTACTACCACGCTCGCATCTATGAGTTCTTGAACAAGCTGGATGTGGTGAGGAGGTAAGCTTTTGATGTTGCAATTTTATGGCCTCCTTCTTTCCTCCTCCACAATATTCTTACCCCAAGCATTCTCCTGACACAGCCTCTCTCCATTCCTTCTTTCAAAGCTTCCTTCATGCCCGCTTAAGGACAGCGACACTTCGCCATGATGCAGATGGCCAGGCTACCCTCCTGAATCTGCTGCTGAGGAACTACCTTCACTACGACCTCTATGACCAGGCAGAAAAGCTGGTCTCCAAATCGGTGTTCCCTGAGCAGGCAAACAACAATGAGTGGGCCAGGTACCTCTACTACACAGGTGAGAGTCGGCACTTCACCACTTTTTGAGATCCTGGGTGGCCTGGGGTCAAACATGGAGCTCAAAATAGGCACCTGTGTAACTGGTATTATGTCATCATATCTCTCCCCAGCCCCCCAAACACAAAAAGTGAAATAGCCGATCCCTTGAAAAGCTTAGGCATGCTAGCCTCTCCCATAGTTTACCGTATTTTTCGCTCTATAAGACGCACCAGACCATAAGACTCACCTAGTTTTTGGAGGAGGAAAACAAGAAAAAAAATATTCTGAATCTCAGAAGCCAGAACAACAAGAGGGATCCCTTACTTTCCCAAGAGGTTTCCTGTGCAGAACATGAAATCCCCATTGTCCCTCTGATTTCTGAGATTCTTCAACAGTTACACAAGTTATGATGATGCCAATTTCAAAACCAGATAACACATTTGACACTTGTCTGTTGTTGGTACTGACATCCAGGTTCATATGCGAACCCATCAAGAAACCTGTAGTTTTAAGTCTTTTAATCTCAGGGTTGTGGGTTCGAGCCCCACATTGGACAAACAATTCCTTCATCCCAGGGGTTGTACTGGATGACCCTCGTGGTCCCTTCCAACTCTACAAATCTGTGATGCTAAGGTTGGTTGGATTAAGATTCTGACAACAGAGAAAAAACTTTAACATGTTCATTTTACCAGCTGCTTAAGGGCTTTAGGGCAGAGCAATTTCTCCCTGCCCGCTGTACTTTGTGTTACAGTGTTTTTCTACAAAAGCTATTATTTTCACACATACTGCTTTTCTTCCAAATGGGGAACTCGAGGCAAATTACAATTTTAAAACCATAATGTGATGAAACAAATACCGAAAATTCAGCCCTAAAAACATGTGCAGGGGCTCCTGGTACATGCATTGCCCAGAGACAGGAAGCTGTTACCTGCACTTCTGCAGGAGGTGCGTAGAAGCAGCTTAGTCCCTCATTAGCAGGGTTTTATATTTGCTGCACTCCAGGGAATGCAGCTGAGAACCTTCAACTCTCCATCGGCTGTGTGAGGTATAGTATACTTGCAAAAGTGAGGAAGTAACAAAGTGATGGACATTAAAAATGTAAATGAGAAAACAGGTCACTATTTTCATCTGCTATTGTTACGCTGCTCAGTATTCAGTGAGACACAAGGTGGAGAGGGTAACAAAACTTTGATTCACCCAGGACAACAAAGAACTTTCGGCCAGACTTGGCTAGGGTAGCCCAGATTTGCCAGTATATGAACCGAGTGCCGTTTTTGCAAAGCGAAAGTTCCCTGCTAGCCACAAACCACATGGAAATTAAGATGGGCAGGATCGGCATAGGTGGCACAGTGCCCAAGAGTGACTGTAGCAAATAAGCCTTTCTTAAGGAACCTCCTATCCCGTTCCCCACTCCACAGATTCCTGTGCAGTGCAAAATCAACCCTGGGGGGAGGTGTTCTCTGGAGGCAGAGAATATATATCTTGTTATATCTCTGGCAAGTCGTTCTAGTGCTGATCTTCTATCCTTTTCCAGGACGCATCAAGGCCATCCAATTGGAATATTCTGAAGCTCGGAGAACCATGACAAACGCCCTGCGGAAAGCGCCACAACACACAGCTGTTGGCTTCAAACAGACGGTGAGTGGGGACTAGCACCTCCAGGTGGCGCTGTGGAGTAGCGATGAAAAGGGAGTGCGTCTGCTACTTGTACACAGAGCTCTCCGCAGTCCTGAGTCTTGCTTTGTGGTTGAGACAGCAGGACAAAACTGTGTCTCTTGCATCTGTGCCCTAGGTCCATAAGCTGCTGATAGTGGTGGAGCTGCTATTAGGCGAGATCCCAGATAGACTGCAGTTTCGGCAGCCGTCTCTGAAGAGATCTCTCATGCCGTACTTTCTCTTGACGCAGGGTAAGTGGCGCAGCTGGTGAAGACGCAGCAGCCCAACGGTACTGCAGCACTGGAATCCCAACAAAAAACCCTAGAATGTGGAATAAACACTCTTTAGTAACAATGCAATTCTCCCCCCCCTCCATTTTAAGTGATTTCAGCATCTCTCTTACTAGACAGTCCATTTGAATATTTATTTCTTGCATTTATATTCCACCTTTTATCCAAGGGGGTGTACATGGTTCTCCCCCTCCTCATTTAATTCCTGCATCAACCGTGTCATACTCTTACAATCAGTAACCTCTTTGATTTGAAAGGTGTTGCACTAAATGTTCTTGTTTTCTTTTGCACACAAGGTGTGCATAATACAGTGCATTTTTTTAGCAGAGGGCGGCCCTTGTGGGCACAGAGCAGTGGCCCACTTCCCATCCTTCAAGCACCACCAGCCATGCAAAACTGGTGGGGACAGTGTGCGCACGGCATTGCCCACCCACAAGCACTTAAAAAGTCAGGGCGATGGTTTGTTTGAGTTTGCAACACATAGCCCTTGTACTTTGTACTCAGTTTTGTGGTGAAGCCCTTAGACACACTGGACACTAATCCAAGGCCTCAGCAAGGGGATAAATTTACTGGTGTGCAGGAGAGGGAGTTAGAATTCCTAGGCTGCAGTTACTTACACACATACATGCACACACCACATGTATGTATGTGTGTGCATGCAGACCATACATCTGTACACCATGTTTCGCCTTTGTCATCTCTTGAATCTCTCTTCTTTCCTTTCAGCTGTTCGGACTGGGAACCTGGCCAAGTTCAACCAAGTCCTTGATCAGTTTAGTGATAAGTTCCAGGCCGATGGGACATACACCCTCATCATCCGGCTGAGACACAATGTGATTAAGACAGGTGAGCGACCACCAAATCCTCGAGTCATGATATGATATCACATCTCAGGACAACATGGGGGATTGGGTTTGGAACAGTGTTTGAAATCCCAACTCGGCCGCACATCCACAAACATGGGAAGCTGCCTTCTTCTGAGTCTGACCACTGGTCCAGCTAGCTCTGTATTGTCTACACTTAACTGGCAGTAGCTCTACAGGATTTCGGGCAGCGTTCTCTCCCTGTCGTACCTGAAGACTCTTGAGCTTTGAACCTGGGACCTTATTCCTGCAAAAGCAGGTGCTCTGTCACTGAGCTTGATCTGTCTTCACTATAAACTTCTGGGTTGCTACTGAATGTATCACCTTCCTTTGGGGTATGCGGGTGGCAGGCAGGTCCCTGCTCCTGCAGAAGTTGCCCCTTGAGCCAGAGGGAAAAGATGGCAGATACCTGGTGGACGCCCCTTAAGTGTGTTCACCCCATTTGCACTTTTTAAAGGTTGCCTTTCTGTCTCTTGTGTAGGTGTCCGCATGATCAGCCTTTCGTACTCGCGCATCTCCTTGGCTGACATCGCCCAGAAGTTGCAGCTGGACAGCCCAGAGGATGCTGAATTCATTGTTGCCAAGGTGAGTGCCTGCAGCGTTGCCTTGGTTACTGAGTTGAATAGGAATCCCTACTTACCCTCTCACTTGGTTAAAGCTCTGACCACCTCTGGGTCCTAAAACAAATGCCATGATGTATCTGCCAAGAATTAGGGGTTCATCCTTCAGTATCTCACAAGATACTGAAAAATACCAGGGGTTGGGCCACCATAATCCAGATAACTCTAAGCTCTGATTTCCCGGCATAGAATATACGAGCTCTAAATGTGTGCGCAGGAAATATGTGAGGGACCTTTTGGCAATACAGACTGTGTCAGGTAAAGGCTCACGCCTGTTTCTCCTCCTCATTCTGTCCTGTTTACCATTAGCCCTCTTATGTCTCTGCCCACAGTCTACACAATGAGCAACTGGGTGAGGTAGTTCGATACCAGCCTCAGTAGCAGACTATTAATTCCCTCAAAGTTCCAAAGGATTCAGAGGTTATTGCTGTGTGTTTTGTTTCTTAGTCAGCCCTGTTCATGTAAACTAATAAAATAGGAAGCAGTTGTGAGTGTGTGGTGGTGAATGCTTTTCCCCAGAAAGACCCACCATAACCCAGCTGGAATGTGAGGGTATGGCCTTTTGGAAGACTTGCCTGTCTCTCAATGCTGGATTAAAATCTTAGCCTAGAATCAGAATTGTAGAGTTGGAAGGGACCCTGAGGGCCATCTAGTCCAACCCCCTGCAATGCAAGAATCTCAGCTAAATCATCCATGACAGATGGCCATCCATCCTCTGCTTAAAGGCCTCCAAGGAAGGAGCGTCCACCCCTTTCCACTGTCAAACAGCTTCTTACCACCAGAAAGTTCTTTAGCCTGAATCTACCGTATTTTTTGCACCATAACACTCACTTTTTTCCTCCTAGAAAGTAAGGGGAAATGTCTGTGCGTGTTATGGAGGAAATGCCTACGGGTGGCATGCCTACGGATTTTCCTCCTCTAAAAACTACGTGCGTGTTATGGTTGGGTGTGTGTTATAGAGCGAAAAATACGGTACTTTCTTGTAACTTGAATCCATTGGTTCGGGTTGTAGCCTCTGGAGCTGGAGAAAACAGAATCATAGAACGGAAGAGTTGTCTTGGCTCTTGTGGATGTAGTCACTGGAAGGCAACTGATGATGTGCTGCCTTTTTCCCAGGCCATTCGGGATGGCGTGATTGAAGCCAGCATCAACCATGAGAAGGGCTACGTCCAGTCCAAGGAGATGACTGACATCTACTCCACACGGGAGCCCCAGCTGGCCTTCCACCAGCGTATCTCCTTCTGCCTCGACATTCACAATATGTCTGTCAAGGTAATGGAGCAAGTGTGCAGCAGTTACCTTACAGCGAGCATTCCTGGGCCTGCCTGCATTTGCACTGGATTAAAAAGTGGGACTTCAGTCCTGCTGTTGGAACTCTTGCAGCGTGGTCCTAGGCATGTTTACTCAGAAATAAGCCCGTTGTTTGCATTGTTTGTACTTCTGCCATTGAAAGTCCCTATGGTGAAGTTTCTTGCCGTGAGGCCTGCCTTCCAATTCATAATTGCCTTCCATTTCTTATTCCCTGCCACTGTTTCTAGGCTATGAGGTTCCCACCGAAGTCTTATAACAAGGACCTGGAGTCTGCAGAGGTGAGGATTCCCAAGCCATGTATACATTGCACTAAAGGGATTAAAACTCTGTGCCAAGAAAGCTGGATTCTGTGACCTATATAAACTATGTAAATCAAGCATATTTGCACCATTTAATCCATCGTGTTTGCTCTTCTGTGCAATTTATTATAGTTTCACTAGACAGAGAAGGGGCAAGGACACTGAAGCCCTGCTAAAATACTTCAGCAGCTTTCTGTGATTGCCACAGATACCGCCCGCTTGCTTTCAAACGTATTTTCATAATCAAAGGCTAGATTCTTAAAAAATGAAAGTTGTTATCGGTAGGAGTTAACACATCTTACAGCTATTTGAAGTTTTTCTTGCATCAGATTCAGGCACACCTGCCTCCTTGTTTTCTTGGGTTTACATTTCCTTGTTTTTCTGTAAATACTTCAGGTTTGTCTTTGCTTGTACAAAATCTGAAAGAGACACGTTAGTTTTCTATGCTGTTGTACTTGTTTAGGATCCCTTTTAACACACACCAAATGCGCAGAGAGGCATGTCTGTGGAGGGTGGGGTGAGGCAGACTAGCCTCTGTGACCCCACAGCCTCCCTTGCTCCATTGTGGGTGGGTTTTCAACATTTTGATGCTCTAAGTAACTAAAGTGTCGGGCAAGCCACAGGAAGAGTGCTGCTTGTTGTTTCAGTGTGGCCAAAATAGTAGCCAGCAACATAAAAGTGTGCATCTTTTACAACCTCGTTCGTTCAGAGTAAATAGACCCAGAAGCATAGTTCTTATTCAGTTTAAAGATATAGTTCCCCTATAATACATATTTACCCATAGGAACTTTAAAGAAGAGAAATGTGACATGTTCTCTAGGAAATAATCTGTGCTCTTGTTCGTGGGGTTGTATGAGATGCCATCCTTCAGCTCTCCTTTTAGGGAAGTGCCTTTTCATCTCAACCTGCAGAGCTCCCATTCACACGGTTCCCTTTTGCTTTGCAGGAGCGCCGGGAGCGGGAGCAGCAGGATCTAGAATTCGCCAAGGAAATGGCAGAGGACGACGATGATGGTTTTCCTTGATGCTCTGGGGGATGGCTGCATATATATTTTTTTTTGTTTTTTTGTTTCTTGCCCAATACAAACCATTGTCTACTGGCTGAAACCCAGAACTTGCCTTTCTTTCTATATTCTGCATGTTTGGGGGTGGTGCAGAGGGGGGGAAACCAAAACCCTCTTGCTGCTTGTGGTGGAGGAAGCAGCACCCCAGATTAAAGGGGTGGGCCTCCCTCTAAATTAAAGGCCACTTTGTGGTTTTCAGTCATGGATGTACCTGCAAGGGCCTAAATGAATTCACAGTTGTCCTTACCGGTTTTTAGGTGGACGAATGGGGGTGGGGGAGACGAATCTGGTGGCACTGTGAATCACCTCTTCAGCTCTAGCTGGGCAGAGCAACTGCAGTTGGAGATTTTTGTCAAACTTTGTTTAGGGCTTTTAAATAAAAGTTTGGGGGAAATGGAATGTGCCTTTTGTCCAGGTTGATGTTCAGTACAGCAGTCTCAGGGTCTTTAGAAAGGTGGGAGCTTTCTCTGCTTAGTAGATGATGGCCTGGAAATTTGAGAACTCTGAAGTTACCAGCAGCAGAATACTGGCGTCATTAGAAATCGGTGAAAGACCGGGGGGGGGGGGACAAGCAACAACGGAAAAAATGAAATACATGAAAAGTTAAAATTTGAAACAAATGGGACCACACAGCCCACTTTCACCATCTGGAATAATATGGTATCTGCAAATTTGGCCGCCTGATTGCTCACCTTTTCTTTCAGATAAGTTGTGAACATTTGTCCTAATACCAATTATAAACTGGCCCTGATACAAATAGGTTTTCCCAAGGATCTGTAACTTCCTCCTTGTGAGAACTGTCCATTTACTAGTACCTTCCGTTTCCTGTTCTTTAACCAGTTACTAACCCATAAGACGAACTGCCCTTTTATCCCATGACTGCTAAGTATCCTTGGGAGCCTTTGGTGAAAGTTCCAAGAATATCATCAACCCCTTGATATGTTTGGAGGCCTTGGATTATGCCTGTTGAAGATGTCCCTAAATTGTACTAGCACTGACCACACATGTCTGCAGAGGCCAAATCTATTATTTTCAACCAACCTGCTCTCTGAATAAAGCAGCATTTGTTTACTGATGATGCTCATTTGTGACAGCTGCAACTGCTAATATTGATTCATTTATTAAAAGGCACAAAAGCAAGGCATGCTCCCCTTGCCTAACCCTGCACACAGGCTTACTAATTAATCCTTAATTTGAGCCAGAAACCTATTTCCAGTGTTGAAACCTCACACCTACATGCTGCTAAGTACCAGCAATGAAGGGTACTCTTAAATTATCTCTAGCTTTGTTGTGACTTTGGCCACAAGCTCTCAGGGCTATCTAAAAATGTAACACATAAAAAAATAATTTTCCCAACTTGTCCAAATTTATTGTGTTATTACTCCCAACACATTTTACTTTTCATTTATTACGTGTACGGAATGCACTTTTATTGATAATCCCAGAATATTCACTGAATAATGAACACCAAGGGGGGAAACTTCCCTTTTAAAATTTGGCAATATCCTCTTTGGATTTAAGAAGCTGCTTTAATCAGAATCGGGTCTCTGGTCCATCTATTTAGGCCTTCACTTCTGCAACTGGCAGCAGTTTAGCGACATCTCAGGCAGGCAGGGAAGCATCTTTCTCAGCCTTGCTGCCTTTGACATCATTGAACAAGGACCGTCCACAGGCAAAGTGTTATATTCTACCGTGTAGCACTGGTATTTGCATTCTTTCCACCATGAATTGATATTCTATAGGGAAAAAAGCAACTAGCTATAATCTCCCTCTTCTTTAAGTTTTCTTTCTTTTAAGACCTGCCATCCACAAAAGGACTTTTTTAAAAAAAAATGGCACCAGTGTTTGTGGACAAGTGTACCAGCCTCACGGTTCCCTGCTGGGTGTGATGGTTGTGGTCTAGATAGACTGGCTGATAACAAGTGGGAGGAATCTGCAGCAAGGATTTATATTGTAGGCACCTATGACACTGGGATATGCCATGTGATCCTAGACGCAATCTTTAGGTTTCTAGGTAGGATGTTGAAATCCAAGACCTTTCAGATGCTACCTGTTCCAAGTGTCATGGCTGCCTGCTTCCTCCCTCAGAATTCAGCTCTGAGATTCAGATCTGTGTTAAGCCATAGCTGCGCTTTGTATCTCAATGGGGTGGGTTCTGTCTTCACGTTGGTTAACAAAATCCAGGACAATGAGCCAGGATCAGACCTTTGTTAAGCTAGATGCAATCCATAATTGTGCCATAGGAGGAACTCTACTAGCCTGTGGCTTCAAAAACCATGGTATAAGTTTATAGCAGTGATGGAGAACAATCACTGATGATGATGATGATGTCTGACTTCCAACTCTGACCAGCTGCAGCCAGCATGGAGTTGGAGTCTTAACCATAGCTGGAGAGCTGTAGGTTTCCCAAGCCTGTGAAACCAATATGGGGAAGTTGTGGTACGCTAAACAGGAACACTGGTAATAGGAATAATGGAAGCGTGATGGGCTCCAGAGAAGAAGTGGGATACAATACAGATTCTATAGAACGTTCATGGAAGGGTGTGTCAAGGGTGATACGGTTCTTTGTGTCAAAGAGTGCATAAACGAGAACATTTTAGCAGACTGGGTGGTAATACCAGACTAAACATAATTCTGAACAGATGAGATCCTATCAATTCTTATCCTGGACCAAAAAACTGCGGGTCAACTTCAGAGTGAGAAAAGTAATTGGGCAGTCAAAGGAGAAAGTGCAATAATGGGTGACACCATTACCCTTACATAAGCTAAGTAAATGCATGTTTGGGTCATGATAAAGGCACAACATATTTAGAATAGATGCCCTAAATGTGACAGTGGGGTTGGTCACCCAAAGGAAATGACCCTGGACTCAATCCCGAGAGGTGACCAGAACATGGTGTGAGATGTAAGAGTTGGTGAGCCCATTTGGGAACAGCCACTAGAGTGCTATCAAATTTAAGGCATATGTTGCTTCTAGCAACATCACACGTTTTTCCATCAACATCACTGATTTCATGATGTCAGCTTTGCTGAGTGAAGCCTGATGTTGCAAATTTCGTTGCTCCCCTCCCCTGGGCATCCTAGGGGGAAATTTTAGACAGTCCTGGATTTCCCAAGATGGATTGATCACAGGATATAGAAAGGATATGTCTCCAGGCTCTGTCATGCGAAAAGCTTTCCCTGATGATCAGTTTGTAGAGTAATAAAAGCACAGGGTTCTTGGAATTTTCCTCAAGGTGCCGCTTCCAGATATTGCACAAACTCTGCTGACTGCAGGGATGGTTCACACGTTATATTACAGGCACACCTAAGGCAATAGTAAGTGTACGCTTGAAAATGTAAACTGAATATGGCAAACCAATAATTGCCAAGAGGTACTCCCATCACAGGACAGACTAAAGCACAATAAAGTCACTATTACTGTGTCTAGAGCATGTTGCAGAATTGTTGTTGTTGCTGGCTACCCATCTGTTTCGAGAGACAATGGAGTGCGCCTCTGGGGCTGATATCAAACCGCTGTGTTAGCAGCACCGAAGTGACATGGAGATCCTGGGCTGCCCAGTCGACACAACCCCCTTTTCGCCTCACTGATGTGGCCCTAAGGAAAGCACAGCAATACGTTTGGCGCCAGCTTGGCTGCAGGAGTTGCCAGAAGGAGGCATACAAGGCACCATCCAACCATCTTAGGGACTCCACTCCAGATTTGTGTAGGGTTTAGAAGAAGAAGAAGAATTTGGATTTGATATCCCACTTTATCTCTACCCGAAGGAGTCTCATTCTCCTTTCCCTTCCTCCCTCACAACAAACACTGTGAGGTGAGTGAGGCTGAGAGACTTCAGAGAAGTGTGACTAGCCCAAGGTCACCCAGCAGCTGCATGTGGAGGAGCAGGGAAGCGAACCCGGTTCACCAGATTATGAGTCTACCGCTCTTAACCACTACACCACACTGGTTCTCAGTTTACTCCTTCCAAAGATATTCTGCAAGGCAGCAGAGGTTTAGGATGAGAGTTCCCTTCTCCTAGATAAACTACGTTCCCAGGTTGACAAGTCCCATTTGCTCCTCACCTCCCTCTGCAGCATGTGCAGAAACTACTTTCTTGACCATCGGACCCGCTATTGGAACACTGTTACAGGATACGCCCTCAATAACACACCAATCTGGAGAGGCCCTTTCAGGCTGCAATCCTGCACATACTTACCTGGGAGTAAGTCTCATAGAACGCAATAGAACTTGCTTCTGAATGGGCAAGCATAGGATTGCACCGTTAGAAGCTAATTACTTCCCTACGCTGAACTATTGCTTACATTTGTCGAACTGCTTCCCAACAGATATGGGAAAAGACCCCTCTGTACAGGCTTTTAAAGCATCATTGAAGACCACTTAATTCAGGCCACTTTTAACCGAGATGCTGATTAGACATCTCAACTGGTTATGAAGCCGTAGTGCTGCTGGTGTGAAACGGATTTCAATTGTTCCCATCGGTTAATTACTGAGAACTAGTATTGCAGACTCTGGCAGCCAGCTGCGGCGGGAAAGTTGACATGTAAGACGAAGATGGTGAGAGGATCTGGCTCAGCTTTAGATTTTGATGCTCAATGGTTTAGCGTTCCACGTCAGATGGACTCCAGCTTCCTATCTGCAGCCACGACATGGAAGTAGCGCTTTTGCCTTGAACCACATAATATTTGCAAGTTCATTCTCAGGAAAGCTTCGATTTTCACTCACCAGTATTCCCCTTTCATCTGTATTCTGATTCATCGTTTGCAGCTGCCCATCCACCACTTCCGTAGAAGCTTTGATTTAAGATGATTCACCTATATATTTGTCTATTTTGCTAAATAAGGGGGGGGGGGAGCTGAGGATGTTGTCATCAATTGCTTTGTTTCTGCAAGTTTCACAATCACAGCACTTCCTTCGGCCTCACTTTTCTTAAAAATATATTCGTACGTTTTTTGGACAAATCTACACATTGGGGAGGGGGGCTTGCAGAAATGATCACATTGCCTGAATGTTGGCAAATGGAAAGGCAATAGGGGGCAAATATAGCATTTCCCTGTTTAAGTATTGCTGCATCTTTTGAGAGGGTGAGAAACGTTAAGAATTATTCATGTTTTGTTTACCAGATAACTACTTAGACAAGATAATCTGCTGATGAGCAGACTTAGCCAAACACCTCTCCTTTCCTTGGAAGCAGATAGATTTGTGTCTGTGACGTCCATACCATTTATCCCACATCTCACTCAGGGTCAAAGCACAGCTACACACTAAAAGCACAGCCTCTCACTCGCTCATTCATTCATTCCCCACTTTTTTCACTGATGGGGTTGAAGGCAGCTTACAGATAAAAACAAAAACCGCTTTAACCATAGAAAAATCAAACATTAAAGTACAATTAAACATTGATAGAATTAAAACTATCCATTTATTTATATAGATATATGTATGCTTATTTTTAACATTAAAAAAGTTCAAATGATTTAGCACAAACTGCAGATTGGGGTGGGAGGGATACCACTGGAAATAAGCACATTGCTTAAATGGTGTCAAAGGCAAAAGCTATGGGAGTAAATCCTTGTTCCATAGAAGCTTTGATTTAAGATGGTTCACCTATATATTTGTCTAGTTTGCTAAATAAGAGAGGGGGGAAGCTGAGGATGTTGTCATCAATAAAAATATATTCATACCTCATATATTCATACGTTTTTAGGACAAATCTACACATGGGAGGGCCTTGCAGAAATGATCACAAATCCTTGTTCAATTTAGTGATGTAACATTTTTTCCCCAATTTCAGTATCATTGCATTAATGTTTTAATATGTCTTCCATATATATATATATATATATATATATATATATATATATTTGCTTTCGTAGATTTTCACGGGTACAGGAATGCAGGTTTTGGTGTCTTCGGGTGTCTTCCCGTGTAAGAGTCGGGGTGTCTGTGCGACGTTTCGACGAGGTCTCACTCGTCATCTTCAGGCTGGTATATATATATCTGAAAATGTCTCACAGCATTAAATTAGAAGATAGGTTTTTTAAACAACAACAGCAAACTCTGAATCCTTTTGCACTCAGCCCAGATCTCCTGCCCCTCTCTTCCCTTTTCTCTAACTTAAAAAATACAAAACCTTTGCATACAGTGCAGCTGGGTGCAATGTGAAGTTCAGTGCTGGGGAGATTCCAGGTACCTGCCATTGCAATCCACAGGAGGGGCTACGCCACACATCACCGTTGGGTACCGAGAGGAATAGGGGCAAGGCAGCAGGTATCATGGGCTCTATGCCTCCAAGCAGGATGGGGGTGGGTGGGGGAATGGCAGGATCCGTCAGAGGAGGATCTGATGCAGATCCCAAGGGGTGGGGGTGGAGGCAGTTCAAGCAGTGACTTGGATAAATGTCCTGCCCTGGGGTGGCTGGGTGTCCCAAAAGTAGAGGGGGAGCAGTCCAAAACAGTCAAGTGCTGAGGAGCTGGCGGGCTGGCCAACTGGTGGAGCCAGCCAGATCAGAGACAGAGAGAGTTAAGAGGGTTGGATTTGAGGCCCGTCACCAACAGATGCAACACCCCACCCCAACAGAAGAACTCACTTGCAAGTATAGTTTTCTTGCTTGGGGTGAGAATCACGCGAACGGCTCATGCCTTAAAAGAGTGAGGAGACAGCATGCCAGGTGTTGGCACCAGGTCTTGCTCTTATGCCCATCCGTGTCTCCTATATTCTGCCTATGTACCTTTTGAGTCATGTATCCTGATGCTCAGGCGGTGTGCTGATTTCTTTCATAAAGCCTTCAGGATTTCCCAACCCGTGTCTTTCACCCAAGGGTGGGGATCCAGAGTGGGGAGTAAGGGTGCTCAGTGTAGCGCCAATACAACACTCCCAACAATGCACTTGCACCATGCCAGCCCAACTGCCCACTGCCTTGCTCTCGCCCTCAGTTGCCAGAAGCGAGGTGCGGCGTTCAGGAGGCTAGAGAGCAACATAGCCCCCACACCACCCTGCTGGCTACTCCTGCCCAAAGGCATCCATGCACATTCCTTGACATATGCAATGTTTATGTGTATCTGTGCCATAGGCCTGCAGCCCACATCCTGTAAGTACTTAGCAATATCCCTGGAGGCAGGGATAAGAGGACACCTACTAGAAAGGTGAAGGTGTGCCAAAGGGGTGAAAGGTTCCCTTGTATTCAGAAGCCTTTCTCTTGGGAATTACAGGGATAGAACAACCTAAATTGTATAGAAATTTATTCATGTATGCGACTACAGCGGGGAGAATGTTACTTGCCCCAAAACGGAAAGAAGCAGAAATACCAGCAAAGGAAGAATGGATACAAAAACTTATGGAATATGCAGAAATGGCGAAACTTACCGGAAGAATAAGAAATCAAGATAACAAACATTTTTATAAAAGAATGGAAATAGTCTATTGAATATTTACAGATAAATTGTAAACAGATAAAAACACTGGGTGGATTACTGTAATGACCTGCAACTACATAAGAGTATATATTTAAAGAAGATGAATAAATGAGTAAGTTAAGTTAATTTGGATATGCAGAAGACATTAAAAATAAACTTAAGGAACCGCAGAAAGAGGGGGAAGGAAGTCAAGTTTTTAAATGTCAAAATGACTGCAAAATCAGTGAGATAGATGATAGATAGATAGATAGATAGATAGATGATAGATAGATGATAGATAGATGATAGATAGATAGATAATTTGTTGTTATATGTTTTGTTCTTTATGAAAATGCTAATAAATATTCATTAAAAAAAAGATAGATAGATAGATGATAGATAGATAGATAGATAGATAGATAGATAGATAGATAGATGATAGATAGATAGACAGACAGATAGATGATTGCTAGATAGATAGATAGATAGATAGATAGATAGATAGATAGATGATAGATAGATGATAGATATAGATAGATAGGAAAAGTATAGATAATATTTTTTGTTTAAAAAGGTTCCCTTGTATCACTGCACACGCTTAAATCAAAGCAAAAGAGTATCCCTGTTGTGATCACTATCAGCCTGACTGCACCTAACTAGACATGGCAGGAGCACATGGGTGCCACCAACCTGCTTCTCCGTTCCCTGTCTAATTAGTAGTACCTAGCAATACAGGTGCCTGATGTGATGTCACTGTACTTCGTCTTTCCCTGTTTCAGCTCCATTCAGAGTGTGGGAAACGTTGAGAATGATGGTAACACTTTTTTTTTTTTTTTACTAGGCGACTACTATGACAGTGTACTGTGCTTACTACAGTGGTAGTTGTGCTTACTACTACAACCCTCCCTTCCTTGGAAGCAAAGAAATTTGTGCAGTCTATGCATAAGTTTTCTCCCGCATCCGTACTCAGGGTCAAACTAGAATTCACACGAAAAGCACCGCTGCTGCTGAAAAACGTTTTCTCTCTCTCTCTCCTCCCCCTCTAATATCTAGGAGAACTTGATACCTGAGAATGGCAATGGGATTGCACCCGCCAACCCCTGACCTCACATTCAGCATCAGTGTGAAGGGGCTGTACACATACGTAGAAGAACACACAGGGGGGAATTATTGTGCAAATGGAAAGTTGATCTTAGCACTACGTTGGAGACAACTAACTGTCTTGCTACCAGCCCTCTATCTTGCCAGAACTGCATCCTCCATGTGACCAGACTGTGGAACTGCCTCTCAATCTTGCCTTTGACCTGCTAGTTATGCACCCAAGTCCCTGGCCAGTTTGTGGGCCTTGCTGTAGACTCTTCTCCAGCCTGTCCTAGCCTGAAACTTGTGGAAGTGAATAAATCTGTGCACTTCATGATCACAGAGGAACATGATTGTTGCAGCCTCTGGCTCCTTCCACAATTCACTGCATTGGGGTACGAGCACCCCCAAAACCCAGCACACAGTTAAATCCCATGCAGTCACAAGTCCTTTCTGCTTTGGTATTACACCAGTTCCTTATTTGCTCTTACTCACTGGCGCAGGGGCTGTTTTCAGTGTGCACATGTGGTTTTTTTAAGTCTGCTTCAGTCATATCCTCTTGCAGCTATATCCTGTTAAAAATGAACAGGTTGTAACAAGAAATGACAGAATGATTTGAAAGGGGGAGAAAGCAGCAGACACATTCCAGGAACAACAGAACGGCAAGTGGAAGCAACTGAAAGGAGACAAAGTAGCGTCATCAAGGAAGGTATTCTGAGATGCCCTCTTGGGCATTTCCATGTGGACAGGAAACAGGTCCCCCATACACACACACACACACACACACACACACACACACACACACATATATATATAGTGGTACCTCAGGTTACATACACTTCAGGTTACATACGCTACATATGGTGCTAAATGTGGTGCTGGAAATCTATTTCAGGTGTGTGACAAATTCAGGCTTAAGTCTGGACGCATTCCACACCAGTCCCATCACCTCAAGGAGCAAGATGCCCTGGTAGCCATCCAGCTGATAACTCAGCACCCAGGAGAAGTGTTTGCCTTCAGAGTAGGTTCAGCTAGCTCTGGAACATGTCTGAGAGCGACTTTAAGGTGTTTATTCTTATTACAGTGGTACCTCAGGTTACAGACACTTCAGGTTACACACTCCACTAACCCAGCAATAGTACCTCGGGTTAAGAACTTTGCTTCAGGATGAGAACAGAAATTGTGCGAAGCAGCGACTCCATTATCTAAAGTGGTGCTTCAGGTTAAGAACGGACCTCCAGAACGAATTAAGTTCTTAACTCGAGGTACCACTGTATATCCCAACAGAGCTCTCTCTCTCAGGTGCTTATGTATCTGTGTTTTTATTTTATTTTATTTTAAAACCAAATATTTGCAGGAAACTCATGGTGGCTCAAAAGTCCCGATACAAAACCAGTGTGGTGTAGTGGATAGCAGTGGCGTAGCGTGGGTTGTCAGCACCCGGAGCAAGGCAAGTAATTTGCGCCCCCTTACCCGTGGATTTGCGCCCCCTAACTCGTGGATTTGCACCCCCTAACCCTAACCCTCAGATGTTGCGCCCGGTGCGGCCGGCCCCCCCTGCACCCCCCACGCTACGCCACTGGTAGATAGAGAGTTGGACTAGGAGTGTTGGACTAGGATGTGGGAGGCCAGAGTTCACAGCCCTACTCAGTCATGACCTAGCTCACAGGGATGATGTGAGAATACTGATATGGAGAGAACCATGCACTTTACCATGAGCTCCTTCGAGGAAAGGTGGGATATTAATGTAAAGTAATTTTTTTGGAAAGTGGTTTGTCTGTTCTCCATGGGTTCAGCCACCTCCCAAAATATAATTTACAAACTTGGCACAAGAGTTTCCAAACTGAGGGCAGCATTTGTTATTGACACCTGGATGCCAGGTGCCATTTTGAATCAAGATGGCAGACCAAAATGTCACTTGGATGTGACTTTCACCCATTTTTTTGGCAAAGGTTTAGTCACCTCTCAAGATAACCGGGCACAATGATTCCTGAGCAGTAGAAGCAGCTGTCGTCGTTCAGGTGCCGGGTGCCATTTTGAATCAAGATGGCAGACCAAAACATGACTTTGGCTTCGATTGGTATTTGGTGTGATGGATCCAGACTCACAAACTGCACTATCCATTTAAAAATGACTTTTTTATAATAAATAAATCTACAAATCCCCAGGCACCTGCAGGCACTCCCCACTAGCAAATAAATAAGTCTTTTTCAAACAGCCACATCCATAGGCGCCAACTCCTTGGGGCTGAGGGGTCTTTGGCCCCCTCAATAAAATATTTGAGGGAGCTCCCCCCCCCATATTTTGTTCACGTTGGCACCCCTGGTCACATTTTACCAGCTGTCTGAAGGGGCTTGGTGCACCTTACTTGGCAAGGCATTCCACAGAGTAGTTGGCTCCACGGAAAATGCCCCACCCCAGACAGAAGGAAGTACTTCTTTACATAGTACATAGTTAAACAGAAGAATTTGCTACCACAAGCTGCAGCAATGGCCACCAACTTGGCCAGCTTCGAAAGAAGGTCTTAAAAAAATTCATGGGAGATAAGGCTATAAATGATTACGAAGTATTTGTGGGTTAAACCACAGAGCCTAGGGCTTGCCAATCAGAAGGTCGGCAGTTTGAATCCCCACAACGGGGTGAGCTCCTGCTGCTCGGTCCCTGCTCCTGCCAACCTAGCAGTTCGAAAGCACGTCAAAGTGCAAGTAGATAAATAGGTACTGCTCCGGCGGGAAGGTAAACGGCGTTTCTGTGCGCTGCTCTGGTTCGCCAGAAGCGGCTTAGTCATGTTGGCCACATGACCCGGAAGCTGTACGCCAGCTCCTTCGGCCAATAAAGCGAGATGAGCGCCGCAACCCCAGAGTCGGCCACGACTGGACCTAATGGTCAGGGGTCCCTTTACCTTTACCTTTTACCTCACTCCCAAAGCAGCCCAGGGCAGCAAACACACCAATACCGTTAGAAATATTCTATAATTACGTTCTCCCAGCCCAAATATTTTCAGGGTTGCCAGGATCAGCATCTTTCAGTCGTCAAATGCCTGCGTGAACAGGGATGTTTTTTAATTCTTCCTGAAAGTCCGTAATGAGGGAGACAGACACACCTCACTAGGGAGGACATTCCAGAAATGGGGTCCTGAGAAGGTTGATCTTGATACTATCTCCAATGTCAAAGGCAGCAGGCCTCTGAATACCAGTTGCTGGAAATCCAAAGTGGGAATAGGGCCATTGTGCTCATATCCTTCTTGTGGACTTTCCTGAGTTGTGGGGTTCGCCACTGTGAGAATAGGACGCGGGACTAGGTGTGCCTTTGGTCTGACCCAGTAGGGCACTTCTGACGCCCCCTACCATTCCCAAGTAGTTCTTTATAAGTAAGCTGGAACTGAACTGAACTGAACAGCAAGCAGCTCAGCCAGCCTGCTTTTATAGGCAGCTGGCTGTCAACACTGTAACCCTGTTTCCCGCCTAAATTGACTGATGTGGACCTGAGTGAAAACTATATACACGATACCCCTGGTGGCCAGGGTGAGAACTTCAATACATAACAATACCCAAGGAAATGGATCAAAATCCTTTCCCACATGCCAGGCTCCCTATTTTCTCAGGTGATGCAGAAAAAGTTCCCTCAGAGCTGGTTCAAGACATTTTGCCGCCTGAGGCAAAGCAGGAATTGCTCCCCAAGTCAGGGTGTGTCGCATCCAAGACCAGGCAATATAGTTCGGCACCTGAGGCAAACAAAACAAAACCCACCTCTCCCTTCCTCTGAGAGTAAAATAAAACAATAATAATAATGAAACAACCAAACATTTGCTGCTCTTTCACGACACCTGTGTTTTATTCCTGAAAGTAGACAATTTAAAACCACTGTCTAATGGTGCAAGGTTGCAGGGGAAGGTTTTCCAGGATCAGCACCCACTTAAAAAAAGTTACTGCGACTTCTGGTGCTTTGTGGGGTAGAGGGTGAGATTGTTTAGCTACAAATAAGTAAGTTGAGCAGTGAGGAGACAGCAGACACTCAGGCAGCCTAAAGAGCCAGTCCTAAAGCAGTATTAATTCCAAAAGCAATCATTTTTCCATTTGCTTCCCTTTCCCACGGCTGCTTCCAACCAGCCAGCTACAGATCTTGGGCTCGTCCTTTATGTGTTTACCCAGCTCTGCATAAGTGGATGATGCGGTGTCCATACAAATCCCAGTGCAGTAGCCACCAGCTATCAATGGCCATTAAGCAAGGACCTCTTGCCATCCATCTGCACAAAAGCATCAAGAGAAGGTGACTCTGCAAGACAGAAAAGTATGCCCTGTAAGCAGGGCTGGTTTTGAGACATTTGGGCCAATTTGTCCTGGCACCCACTTATATCAAGGTAAGAGTAATATTTGGAAACCCCCACCCAAAAAAAGTGCAGCCTACAGCAATGTGTCATACAAGACCTACATTTCCCCCAGTTCTGTGGTTAACGTGCAAAGTGGGGTGCAAAAATCTTTCCTACAGTGAGACCCCTGAATCCCATGTCTGTTCTTGCTTGAATAGCAGTTTATGGCTTTCCCTCCACCCTTTCCTTTTGCTTCTGCTGCAGTTCAAGGGAACTGGCATCTAGCACCAAGTGTTCTTCCTTTTTATAAAGATTTTTTATTAAGAATTCCCTGTAATACAGTAAAATTGCGACTGCTCCAAGTGTTCTTTTTGACAGGGACAAGAGACCAAGCTCTCATCGGCGGCTCCTTTTCTGGGTGATAGATTTTGGACTTCCCCTTGCAGCAATGCTCTTCCTGGGAATTTGGGGATCCAGCCTCATAGTGGCCTTTGATCCTGAGGCCAGTGGCAGAAGCCGGAGTGGGCTTTCACTCCAACTCATCAGCCCAAGGTCGTGCTCTTGATTACTGTATTTTTTGCTCTATAAGACTCACTTTCTCCTTCCTAAAAAGTAAGGGGAAATGTGTGTGCGTCTTATGGAGCGAATGCAGGCTGCGCAGCTATCCCAGAAGCCAGAACAGCAAGAGGGATCGCTGCTTTTGCTGCGCAGCGATCCCTCTTGCTCTTCTCGCTTCTGAGATTCAGAATATTTTTTTTTCTTGTTTTCCTCCTCCAAAAACTAGGTGCGTCTTGTGGTCTGGGGCGTCTTGTAGAGCGAAAAATACGGTAGTTTTCTCTGCATCGTTTGTAACAAAGCTGGAGAACACTCCAGTGGACTGGAAGGATGAGGGTGTTGGGAAAAAAGAGAAGAAAAGAAATCCAGCAAAAAATAATAATAATTCATAATGTATTCTTACTAGGTTAAAAAAAGACAACCAGTTTCCTAAAAGCAGTTCCCAACATAAAAAAGCTAGCATATCAGGGAGAAAGATTCCAGCCCAGTCCATTTGCTGCTGGGCTAGTTTTCTTCTTGCAATGATTATGATTATTATTAGTAGTAGTAGTGTTTCTCTTTATGATGAGGATGAATTTACATAGAGAACTATTAAAACAACAACAACAACAACAACTAGGATTCCTTACTATCAGTCTGGATTGGAACAGTCCTTTCTCACCTGTTCTGCTGTGTGGGTAGACCTGGCCACTTCTATAGGCAGGAGGGCAAGCTTTAGGAGATAATGTAATCCTATCCTTATGTTCACACAAGTTGTTTCATAACACCTGCCCTCCCCAAGCCTAACCTAGGTATAGAACAGGAGAATGCCAAGGCTAAACTCAACCTCTTCATTCTGTAAGCTAGCTGTTAATACATGGAAATACCGTATATATTTTTTGATAAAAATTATTTGTCTGGTTAGATACTTGGTTTATTTATTTAGTTAATACAAAACAATTTTTATACTGTTCTTGAAAACAGCAGAGACCACAAAAACGTATTTCCACCCCCCCACCCCAGAAATCAACAAATTTCAACAAAGGAAGACTAGATCAACAAAGGAAGACTAACGTTTAGTTGTCTAATGGTGCCCATGCAATGAACAAGAAAATCTGAAGGTTCCTAGAGAGAAAATCGCAGCCACATTGCCCCCTACTCCTATCCTGCTGCTGTCACACGGCTGTGAGCTAAGCCATGGTTTGGTTCAGCATTACATCTGAACGTGGGCTTATAGTTTATCTCACTCTGGCAAAACCATAATAAGCCAAAGCTTGTTCTACGGATAAGCTGTAGCTAAGGTTTATTCTATGGCTTACTGCTCATAGGTTGCCCGGGAGAGATAAGCCATGAGCTTGGGTTTGAGAGTAACAGGAAGGCAAACCACGAGTGAAGTGGCTTTCTAGGAACCCACATCCTTACTCATTCATGCGAAGCCACGGTTTGGCTGAGCATTATGCACAAACTGGACTGGTGAGCATCATGGCTGAGTGGGGGGATTTGAACCCTGGTCTCTGAGACTCTGATCACTATATGGCATTGGCTTTCCATGCACTTAGCTACAAGTCAACCATCATGTCAGGGAGGGAACTAATTATGACAAACTTTGGACAACGATTATAAACATGGTTTATCTAATTTATAATGACAGGGAGGTAGCATTTATTTATAAATTTTGTAAACTTGATTAATTTTTTTTTTAAAAAAAAAGCTCTCCAAGTGAAATTATAGATATAAACACAGCTGAAATCCAGAAACCGGTTAAAAGCAAATTTACATAAAGCCATCATGGTGCAAAACAAAGATAAAACCTATAACCAACAAATCTGGGAACTAAATCATGTGTCTTGCTGATAGGCTTCCTGAAACAGAAAAAGTTTTCAGTAGGCTTCTAAAACAACGTAGTGAGGGGGCCTGTCTGGTATCAATGGGTAGCCATTTCCAAAGTACCAGTGCCGTCGCACTAAAAGATTGACTGCTCATAAATGCGACATGGACAGTATGTGGCACTTTAAAAGTGAAAGTTCCATAAGCCAAAGCAAGACAGCTGCTTAAGTAAACTGGTCCCAAGTCATTAAGGGCTTTAAATACCAAAGAGGAATAACACTGAGAACAGTCCAGTAACGAATCAGTAGCCAATGCAGATCGTTGCAAGGAAGTATAAAATGCTGGTAGGATCTTACTTCCTGATCAGCTTCAAAGGAAGCCCCACATAGAGTGCATTGCAATAATCCGGTCTTGCGAGTTCCCAGTGCCTCCTGTGATCAAGTTATCCTGGTCCAGGAATAGTTGGACCAGCTGAAGATGGTGAAAGGCACTCCTAGTTGCTGAGGCCACTTGAGCCTCAAATGACAAAACATGGCACCCTCAGGAATAGAAATCACCCAGGCAACAGACCACTTTATCCAACACAAAATGTAAAGCAGTTTTAAACTACTGATTTGTGGCAACCTTGTGGCTAGTCAAAAGCTTTTCATTTGATGAATATGTAACCCCTGTAATAAGCCAAGTGTTGGAAGTGCCTTAAAAATGTGGAGACAACCGTACAGCGGATTTTCGCTTTAGCGAACGTGTTTTGGAGTCAAACTAATACCCAGATAGAAAGTTGTTTGGCATATTCTCTTTACCTAGAGACATTACTAGGTTTTAAAACCATCTATGTAAATGAGCTAATTCAGCTAAAGACACAGGGGTTTTATTATATACCAGCCTCTGCTTTATATCAGATTTTTGGACTACAGTTCCCATCAGCCCCAAGGCAACACAGCAGCCTATATAATTGTGACTGTGAAGATACTGTATGGAAGATAATGGGGGCAATCTGTTGTATACTTCTTAAAGAGAGCTAGCTGCTTGAGGAGATGTGAAGTATGATCTGGCACTAATGTCAAATCTGGTCAGCTATGTGAAAGTAAGAGGGGGGCGGAATATGAAATGGCTGAGAGACCACTACCATTTATTAATTTCTGGTTTGCAAACAGTAGATTTCCACATATGGGTGCTTCCTTAACTTGGCTACTATTTGTGGTGCGTCCGTTTTTCTGCATTATTGTTCCAGCAATTCTTTTTAAAAACAAAAGGGTAACAGTTTTTAAATCTAACATACATTTTAACCAACACAGGTATTACATTTCAACCACAGAACCAGGAAATGCAATCCATTTAAATCAAATTTAAGCAAAACACCTGAAAACAGCCCAGGTCACTGAAACTCGCATTCCGCAGGAGGGGACGAAAGGAAGTTCCCATTGCACAAATAGGGTTAGCTGTGAAAAAGTAATGATTGGAGTCCTGCTAACTAAAATCTTGGATTTTTTTCCCCAAGCACATTATGAAGATCAGAGCCCATTACTCTATTTACTCATCGACCCACAGGATATATCTTTTTTTAAAAAAAATAAATTACTCCCCTTTCTCAATTTGCGTTAATGGCCACACCTTTAATTCCATCGGAGGAATTTCCCCAAACTTCCTATAAATACCCCTAATGGCTGAAGGATCTTTTCACACTCCCCTTTGGACACAGAAGCAGCCAAGCCTCTCCTGCTCCTGGTGTGTTCCTTCCCGGCAGAAGTACAGGCAAGCCGTCATCCGGCATCTCGAGAGGAGGAGGAAAAAAAAAAGTGGGAGGAGGTCCAGCGCAAAGAGATTCAAAGGCTTTTGAAGGATGAGCTCAGAACGAAGTAAGTAGAACTTTGGTCAGCCCGTTCTAGGCGCCTGGCGCAGAGGTCGAGAGAGCTGGTAAGTTGCATGCTTTGGGACAAGCGCAGATGGATTTTGTTATTTATAAGGAGGGTAAATCTATTTACCTACTCCCTGTTTCATACATTTGTGGGGCGGCGGATGGGAAAGGAGGAAGGGTCTCGGGTTTAGCAGAAGAGTTCTCTCCCAACCCCCCAACTCTGCGTTACGCCTAAAAGAGCAGGTTTTCTTATGGAAAGGATGGTGGGCTGTTAGGTTTAAAGTGGTTAAGGTAAAACCAGCTTGGAGAGATTTTTGAAGGCTAATAAACCTTGGGCTTGTTCGTTTGTTTAGGTCTTCTCTGAGAGCAAGGGGCCGATTCCTGTTTTTAGTCTTAAAGGGGCAGGGAGACTACTCTTCGCTCAGATTTCCCAGCCTCCCTATTTAATCCACGGGCTCCAGAAGAAAAGCCAAGTTCTTTCAAAAGTTATTCTCTGTTATATTTCGTATCGTTCCTCAAAGGAGCTCGAAGGAGACACTTTTTAAGTTTCACAAGAGGTCCCTGTGACTTTTAGGAAAGGCGGAACAGCGTTAACCTCTGGAACTGCCTGCCGCATGATTCCCTGATCTCCACACTACTTTAGCAGTCCTTTTCGGGGTCTTGAATTTGCTTTCTAATTTACTTTCAAGTCTGCGAGTGGAGCTCTCGATCTCCCGGCAGATTGCAATAAAAACCGGCCAGGATTCACTCCGGGTTACTTTAGCAAACAAACGACGGCAGCAAAACTCCACCCTAAATTGCACTGCAGAGTCTTTGCGCGGAGGACTGGGAGCGCGGTTTAGTTTTGGTACTCGAAACAACTTCCAGGGGTGAGAGTTAAATTCTCAAGGTGCTTTCTTTTCCACCCGGCTCAGACTACTTATTGAAAACACAAGGACGCACACACCCCTCCGCACCCTCGCAAGCCTGAAGTCCGCCGCCTCTAGTAGCTAAAAAGTGATTTGCCACGGGCCACCCAATCGAGCCGAAACCACGCCCCGCGCGCAGGCGCGTCTCGGGGGCTGCCGCTTCCACGCCGCTTTTTAAAGCAAAGGGCGGCGGGCCAGAAACTTCGGAATCGCGATGTGTATAAGAGATAGTTTGATCCTCTGGGTGGGGTTGGGTGTCCCCCCCCCCCCGCGACTCTTTTCCCATCTCCAACCCTTAACAGGAGCATAAACTAACGCGCCCCAGTTCTGTTTTACGCTCGAGTAGGGACTTTTGGATTTTTTCCCACGCATCCTAAATGTGTGGAGAGGGGGATTTAAGTCTTCTCCATGGGGCGGCGGCTTCTTATTTGAGAAAATAACTAGTGTATGCGCGAATTGCCAGCCCCGCCTCCCCCACTAATGAATTTATTTGCAAAAAATAAAAAGCCGCCAAAATGGACTGAGCAAGGAGATGATTTACTGCGAGGAGAAGGGAGAACAAAAAATTCGGCAAAATTACCCGCTGTGGCCCGGCAGCAACACGTGGAAGCGGGAGTGCTTTAGCTACTTCCTCCGCCTGCCGGAAGATAAACGTGACCAAGGGGAGATCCCTCCAAAGGAACAAGGTCCCTTCCTTTACACCTCTCTCCTATTTGTGCGTAATCAGCAGGTAGAGCATGAGACGCTTGATCTCGGGGTTGTGGGTGCGAGCCCCACGTTGGGCCAAAGATTCCTGCATTGCATGGGGTTGGACTAGATGACCCTGGTGGTCCCCTCCAGCTGTACAATTCTATGATCTAAATACTGTACAGGACTTCTCCCTCTCCTCCTTGCCTAGTGTGGACCAGTGCTTTGGTGACCGAACTCCAGTTAAAATAGAATGTAGGTTTGAGTTTTAATATTCTTGGAAGTATCAACCCATATTGGGCAGAATACTTGCTGTATCACGCTAGGCCAGCCAGCAAAAGCCTTTCCTTTTGTGTCTCTTAAGGTAAAGGTAAAGGGACCCCTGACCATTAGGTTCAGTCTTGACCGACTCTGGGGTTGCGGCACTCATCTCGCTTTATTGGCCGAGGGAGCCGGCGTATAGCTTCCGGGTCATGTGGCCAGCATGACTAAGCCGCTTCTGAACCAGAGCAGCGCATGGAAATGCCGTTTACCTTCCCACCTATTTATCTACTTGCACTTTGATGTGCTTTCGAACTGCTAGGTTGGCAGGAGCAGGGACCGAGCAACGGGAGCTCACCCCGTCGTGGGGATTCGAACAGCCGACCTTCTGATTGGCAAGTCCTAGGCTCTGTGGTTTAACCCACAGCACCACCCGCGTCCCACTTTGTGTCTCTTACTATTGATTAAATTGAAAGCTTAAAATACAGGCCAGGGGGCTTGGAACTTCTCTGAGGGCCATGTTGGCACAGCCTCCCATCTTCCTTGTAGCTATGGCTCTGAGATGAGTAGTACATCTAGCTCCCCAGTTTTGTAACTGAAAGTGGGTGAGTGACCCTTGGATTAAAGATGGAAAATGAGTGTAAATTTATATTATTTTTTAAAAACCCATGTGTTTCTAAATCATGCTTTTCCTGAACTTCTTTGAAAGGTATTCCTTCCTGTCATGTAGGAAGATGAAATGCCCTTAAAAGTGGGAGTGGGAGCCTGGGAGATCTGACCTGCAGGATGCAGCCCACTGGGAAGTTCTCTTGTACAACCTCATAGAGCCAGTGATACTAGTGCTGGATTAATTTATATCAGTGAAACTATTCTTCCATTGTTCCACTGACTATATGACCTCATTCATTCTCTCTCTCCCTCCTCCAGATGTTATTTTCCCCCTGATCAGCATTGCACTGTGGGGATTGATGTGCTCAGCTACACCCCTGCCAGAGACTTCCGGGTACCCAGACTCCGTCCTTGACAATTTGGAATTTGTGCTTAGGATTAGGAAGGATGTTGCTAAAATGAAGAATGATCTGGTGAGTTGTTGCGAGCAGAAGAGGAAAATGCTGGGCAAGGAATATTGCAGAGATGAAGGTGTACAGTTTGTCTAGAGCAGCCTTTTTCAACTTGGTGCCCTCCGGGTGTTTTGGAACTACAAATCCCATCAGCCCCATCCAAGTGTGGTCAGGGGTGATGGGTGCTGTAGCCGAACAACACTCAAAACCCAACAGGTTGGATTATGCTGCTCACGATCAAAGCCTAAATCCACAGCTTATGCACACTGGCAGAAGCTGTGGGTTTAGGCAGCTATCTAAAAGGGATGTCTTGGTCAATGATATAAAAAACTTCCTGAGAAATCCTGAAGGACCAATTCCAGTTCTCCATATTACCCACCTTTAAAAAATGTGTCAACTCCTTGAAACTACCGCTGTGAATCTCAAAAGTACAAATATCGACTGATGATCCCCCCCAAATATTGTGCCAGGATGGGTTTGAGCAAAAGGTGGAGCCCAGTCCTGAAAAACTGCCTAATTTATCCTGTATATAACACACCTCCCCAGTAACATAACAACTTGGAAAGTGATTATGCCCTGACAGTTATTATTTTGCAGCTCTTGGCTTTGAACCACTGTAAACTCCAGTACAAATAACTTATTCCCATCGAGCTGAGTTCTCGGATAAACAAAATAGTTGGCAAGTTGTTCTGGTATGGGACTCCGTTCCCGGCATTTCCTTGAAATTGCAGCTTGCCCCGGAGACTTAACCTCATAGAGAGCGTAGCTTTCTCCCTTCTAGCGTTGTGGAAGTCTCTCCTGGCCCTGGCCCCATTTAATCTGAACAAATGGCATTGATCCTACCTTTCCCAGCATTTGTGAGGTTGTGCCAACCTGGAAAGGTCACCTTCCCTCAGTGACAAAAGGGTAAAAATTGTTTGCAGACAGTGAATAAAGCTTTGGCATTCTCGTTGGCTTCCCTCAGAGGGCGGAGGGGCTAGTTTGACTAGATCTGTCAAATCATCGTAAAAATGCATTTAATCCTCCTCTTATCCAAGCCTAACTTAAACCGGAAGAAAAATCACGCTGTGATGAATGCCAATATTTGCTGCTCAGTCTGCCACCCTTTGGCTAGAATCAGATTCTTTGGTTTGGGTTTTGGGTGTGTGATATTTGCGTGTTGGTGCTTTCAGTAGTTTCAGTGTGGCATAATTTACTCCAATTTTGTTATGAAAAAAGGCAGAGGTTTCTGCAGGTAGGTCTCTTTCCAAACACTAGAAATAGTATTCATCAGTCTCTTCCTCTGACTTCTGAGAGTTCATGCACTTGAGAGCATAACTTAGCTTCCTATCATAAGGACTGGAAACTTGGTGGTTTGCAAACGCTGCACTCATAAGTTATAACCATTCTGCACTACTGTAGTGTTCCTATAGAATTCACACCTCCCTTTATTCAATGAAATAATTTACTGCTGCATTCCAAGTGATCCCATAGATGTTGATCTGTCTATTGACATGTAGTCCTTTACTAAGGACTCCTTATTCAAGTGAAGGCACAAAATAACGGGGCACGTTAGGTTCTTGTGAGAGCAGGGCAGAGACAAGGTCTTGCATTAACAGAATGAGTAGATAAGGTTTCTGTACTCTTATGAACTACAAGGCTGGGTGGTGGGCAGCAAGTATTGGGGAGCCCTTGCCTTCCTGGTAGTATCACCAATTCCTTTTTAAAGTACTGTAAAATATACAGGTGGTGGGAGCTCATGGGGTTGCCAGTAGGGAACAAGCAAGCTATATGTCTGTATTGGCTACTGGGGCCTTTGTCTCTTCTGACCTCAACTCCTTGTTTCTCCCTCCTCCTGCTGCCCACAGCGTAAAGAATTCAGGCTTGGCAGTGACAACGAACTGCAACTGGTGCAGGAAATCCTGCACATTGAGCAAGTTGATTATTCCCATTGTCGGAAAGACCTCTGTAACAAGGTATGTAGAAGCCACCGTCCGGTAACAAGCCCTAAGCAGTTATATTTCCCGTTCCTGTTAACGTGCAATTATATTTCCCGCCTGTTCCCACTGCCCCAGAAAGTTCCAGGTGGGAAAACAACAACAATTCAATAAGGTAGGAGGGAGCTTTGCAATATCTGTTTACAAATAATGCAGGCAGCAACAGGTGGAAGGAAGCCAGAACCAAAAGGAGTGTTGGATCCTCAAAGAAGTGAGCAAGCGGCTTCCTGCCCGCCTACCAGCTTTGGAAACTTCTTGCCAGGCTCCACACCTCCAGCTTCTTCCCACATTTATTTCTCATGTCTGCTATGAGAAACAGCAAGTGTCTGTCATTTCTCCATTTTTCTTCTAGCTATAAAGCTGTAGGGAAATGCTTAGAGAACTGAGGCCATTTCATTTGGGGGACAAAACGATAGCACAGTAATAACATGGCCAGGGGCCAGTTTGTGACACCCTCTGTGAGCCCCATCCTTGAGTGAGCCTGCCTCCTCGTTGCAATAGGTCTAGGGGGCTCTTGCTAATGCCCCCCACCTTGCTTTGGGTGTGGTCCTTCAGCAAATGCCTGACTGTGCCTCCAATGCAAGGAGATGTATGTGTGTGGATGAGCAGGGTCTGTGGCAATAATTCTATGTGTTTTGCATGCCTTATCTTTCATGTCAAAATCTAGGTTATGATTGGCAGTCCACGCTTGACGTAGTAGTTGCCTGACCGACTGCCAAAAATACACTTTTGAGGGTTAAGGGGGAATTCCTGTTGGTAACCAAACCAGATGTCATCCATTTCCCCTGGTGCTGCAATCGTGACTCGGCGCGTTTGCAGGTTAAGCAATGAGCCAGCAAAGTAAAGGATTCTGAGTGGATAAGATTAGCTATGTACTTAACAGAAGGGCTTGCTCATGAGAAACAGAAGGATCTGCCTTTTCTGATTGCGAAAGGGTGGGGTTGGCGGGAACATAACTTTAGAAGAGGAAAGAATCTCAGGGGCATCTAGACAGCCATGTGAAAAACTGCAGCATTACGATTTCCAGGGGGTAGCTCTGTTTGTTGGAAGCAATAAAATGAGTTTTATGGCACATTTAAAGTATGCTGTACTTGACTAATTTTGGACAAACTAGTTATGTGGAGGTGAATCTTTTTAGGTGGCAATGTGATGCTTTGCCAGGGTGGGGGCTCCTCATTCTGGGCGTAGGACTGGACCTCTGCCCCCAAAGTCCAGCCCTGATGGCTTCACTGCATTTATAATGGCACAAACCTTTGTGGATTGGAGCCCACTGCAGCAGAATATCTAGCATTAGTATGTTCACTGATATATTGGACAACTTTATTACAAATCAACTAGGAGCATTACAAATCAACTAGGAGCAGTCTCTCTACTGACTTATAATAATGACTTCCCTCGCCACCCACACAATAAAATTGCTGGTTATAGGTGCAATCTTAGTTTTACACACACCCACACACCCACACACACCCACACCCACACCCCTCTTCCAAAATGAATGCCTATGTGCCACATGGATTCTGTTTATATTCAATACATGCTTTCTCTTTAGAACTACATATGCACATTCAGTTGAGCATGGACTATGAAATTGGTAGCAATCAGCAAATTAAAACAAATTACACTTTAAGGCTGGCTGTTAAAAATCACTGAGGCTAATGTGTATCTAATCTGGAAGCCCTGCCCACTCATTACAAAGTTTGGTTATAGTTAACCAGTGGCAAAGGAAGAAGACTCCATACATGCTCAAATTCCCAAATACTCTGCCCTGGGTCCCCTCCTAGCACTCAAAATGATTTTCTGAGGCTGATCACTCAAATGAGGTTTGGTGAGGGGGGTACCCTTTTCCAGGGGATATTCGGGCACACCTCTGTAACATGTTGTGTATTCAACTTCTCAAGAAGAGAGGAATATTACCAAATAGCCAATAAGATAAGAGCATGCAGAGAGAAAAAATCCCCTTCATGTTTTCTTAGCAAATATTTCTTAACAATCTTATTGCTGCCGACCTGCTCGGCGAAAGCTTGAGCAATAACATAGATGTTGGACTCTATGCCTTTGTACGTAAGGAATGTCAATGTCTTGGCTTGCCTACTATGGGAAAACTTTTTCTTCTCTTGCCACTTCTTCTGAGGAACCCTCTTAATTTTCCCACCTTAAGTTAATATTTAAACCTGTAGCCTTTTTCCGCTTTGTTCTCTGGCAGGGGAAACTGAGCCTTCTCCTTTATACCAACTTGAACTGTTCATTTGTTCTTCTGCTCTCTCTCTCTCCACCACATATGATCAAACTGAGCCACTTCTAATATCTCATCTCACATGGTTTTGCTTATACTCACAACACACCCTAAATTGGGTTGCTGTGTATAATGTTTTAAGAGTTTAAACTGGTTTGAGAGGCATTGCTTTCAGTGATCCACATCAGGTGTGAAGAAATTTGTGTCCCTACTGAAATACAGCTCCCATCATCTCTGACCATTGGCTGTGTTTGCTCTGGTTCATGGGAATTGTAGTTCCATAAAAGATCCTCATCAGCCTACCTGGAAGCACATTTCTGCCTTGCTGTAATGATCTTGCTCTGTAGTTGCAAAAATGGATTGACTGTATCTTAACTGCCCTGAGATTGAATATCCTAAATAATTTAAACAAGCCCCCTTTTTAAAATACTGTTTACACTCTGGATGTGAAAAATGGTGGTCTCCAGCCTAAATGGGAACCAGGAAAAGTTGTGTGTGCGAGCGAGAGAGATCTATCCAGACAAAAGCTGTAACCCTTCTTCCCCACCCTTAAATCTTGTTCTTGCAGGAGGATTGCTTCAACCAGATACAGACAGGCCTCAGCACCTACCAGCACAGCCTCTCACACGTTGCCCAGATCCTGCCAAGTTTCTCTGAGAAAGTGACTGGCCTCCAGCTGGACCTCTCAAACCTCTCCACCAACATCCACCGGCAGGTGAGAAGCTGGCTTACTACTTGCTTACTACTTGCTCAGCTTGGGCTGAGGGAGGGGGCAGAACAGGTGGGCAGGAGGTGAGAAGAAGCCCTTGCATGCTTGCACCAAGTTCTGTGGGGGCAGGAATATCCGTAGCCATTTTAGCAGGGTCTGTTGTCTGCTCTTCATAGTTGCTTCCCCTCCTGGAAGAGTGGTGATGCCCCTAGTGCTGGCTGCAGTTGCACCAACCCAGATGCATATTCTGGCATGGCTTGTCTTGGCTGCTATTGTCTCGGTGTCTGTTCCACTGAATTCCATGGGCAACACAGAGACAGAATATGGAAGACTAACTGCAGATGAAGACTGTTTCTGAGACAGGCGGCTCATCTCCTCTGCTTCCCTTGGCCCCATTCCTCCTTGATTTCTTTTGGAACATATTGATTAGCATGTCAGGGTATTCATAATACCTCTAGCTGTCATTGTGTCCTTTCTTCAAGGAACACATTATTGTTAAAGGGTGTAATTGTTTAGGGTAATTCCTGCTCATGGAAATTGATGATCCATAATCCCCTCCTCCTTAAGACACAGCCCCAGGAACTTCAGTTCTTCTCCCCTTCTCAGTGTTCCCAATTTCCAGGCATGGGGAGCTTTGTAGCCCTGAAGATGCAATTCCCATTATCCTGGACCACTTGCCATGCTGGCTGAGGCTGATGGGAATCCCACCCTGATCTAGAGTTCTCTATATTTAATGTTGCGAAGACTGGTACTCTGTATTTCAAGGAATGTTTGATCTCTCTATAGAAAGCTTCTTAGCTTCTCTAAGCTCTGGGGTTGCAAGGTGCAAAAGGGTACCAAGTTAGGCCATCCAGCTGTCAAGAAAAAATGATCCTCTAAGCACTTAGCAAACAGCTGCATTTCAATAACGGATGTGATTTCTCTTCTTCCCACCCCACTTTCTATCTCCCTGCTTCAGATACTTGAGAGTGTGGTGACCGCTGTCACCTTCCCCCAGGGAGAAACCCTGGACTTGCAAAACCAGAGAGCTATTGGAAGTTATCTTGTCGTCCGCAACCTTGAGAAATTCATGGAAGTGATTGCCCGGGCATTGAGGCATTGTTACACATAATGTGAAGGGCTAGAGGATTCTCCCATAAGACCCTGGGGTGGAAGGGTCCTGTGCATCCTAAGGAGGACCTAATAGGTGATAACAAACTGAAACAAGAGGATGCACTTCTTCTGCCTGGACTCCTCCCAACCTACAGAATTCCAGCCTCCTAACTTTTTATTATTTATTTATTGTATTTATTGTAAAGTTTTAAAAGCCGTTTGTTATCACGCAAAAGCAAGAAAAACAGAAGGCACAAGAATATTTAAAGAAGCAGCAGAACACCAGACGCATCGTTTTTAAGAAGTCACTCTGTGCCCAGTTTGGTGTTCTGCTGCTATTAGCAGGAAGCTGACTCTTGCTAACTGAACTAATCTTTATCTTTTTTATAATCAAAAGTCAAGTTACAGTCCCACATTCTGATGTCTCTCCAAATTAATTGGTCAGCCTTCTCCATGTTTGGGCATTTAGCATTTCTGTTTGTGCCAAACTAAATTCCTTGGGGGTTTTTTAAACTAGCCTTTTTAAGAGACTGATGCAGGACATCTTTAGCAATCGGGTGTTGTTGTTGTTGTTGTTTTTATCATAGTGTTGACATGAGACTCCTGCAACAACTCCAACTATTGCTATCCTCCAGATGTTGGACTCCAGTTCCCATCAGCCCCAGCTAGCATGACCAATGCTCAGGGATGATGGGAACTGAAGTCAATCCAAGACATTGGCTACTTCTGGAATTGGCTCATCTCAAGCATTTCGTAGAATTGCAATTTTGGATTCGGCTTTTAATGAAATGTATTCTTCCTGCGATGCCAACTTGACATTTGTATGGAAAGATCTTGTTTGCTTTGCTGGATTTCTAGTGAAATATCCTTAAGAATCAATTCCTACAACTGCATGTTTTTAATTTATTGTGCTTATTTATTTTATTTTTTTATTTATTGTATCTTAAAAACAACCAATGTTCTGCATCTTAAAATTTGCCCTCAGACCTTTAGTCATTTCTCTGGTATTAAGAGTATTTATTACTTATTTAATATTTATACCGATAACTGTCAGATTAACTGTTTGATAAGAACCTTTGTTTATCAAAGCAAGGGAGTTTCAGCAAGTTTTACGTGTGCATCTTGCAACACTTGCAGCCTTGCTGTGGTGCACATGTCAAGATGTATGCAATGTTAAATCACTGTTTAATATTTAAACATTAAGAGTACTGGCTATTGGTAGTCGGACCAAACTGCTGGGGGTGAACAACAGGAGTATCTAGTTCCCACCTCTGGCAGTCTCCTGGGTACATGCTGGGCTGTGCATCTTCTTGTACTTGTTATAGATAAGTAACACTGAATATGAACCATAAGCACACACAGGGACGCGGACTTATAAAAAATATTGGGGGGGCCGGGAAAGCTCGTGAAATGTAAATAAGCTCATGAATATGCAAATAAGCTCATGAATATGCAAATGAAGTGGCGCCGCCCCCTCGTGAGCGAATAGGGGAGAGCGTGCTGCTGCCTATTAATCAGCTCCGGAACAGCTGATATGCGGGAAACCTGGGGCTAGAGGCAGAAGCCCCCGCCCCCGGGGATTCCCCTGTTCTCGCGGGGGACGGCCGGGGCTCTCCAGCTAGGGCGCGCGGCTGGCTGGCTGGCTGGGGAGGGAGCAGGTGGGGAGGAGGCGGGGGACGGCAGCAAGGGCGCCCGAGATTATTGGGGGGGCTGAGCCCCCCCCAAAATTTTTTTGAGGGGGCTCAAGCCCCCTCAAGCCCCATGGAGTCGGCGCCTATGAGCACACATACCTATTGTTGGAGCAGCACCAGTAGATGATAATTCTGAAACTGCTATGAACAGTTGCTGTATAATCAATGGATCCCTGATTTGGCCAGGGGCTGCCATCTAAATTTCCCACAATCCTCGTGTTGGCGGTATTGTAAGAAACTAAAATGGCAGCTAGACTCCGCTGCCTGGTGAATCATGTAGTACTGGGCGGTAAAATAAAGTTAGCACAAACATATGTGCATCAGCCCTTGCAGTTGCATGAAGCAACCCACTTCACCCTGTTGAATGGTAGGGCTGGTCCTGCCTTCACACCACTGATGGGGAACCTGTGGCCAGTTACAGGCTCCAATCAGCCCCAGCAACTGCAGTCAATAGTCAGGGATGATGGGAGCTGTAGTCCATTAAACCTCTGGAGAGCCATATGTTTCCCCACTCCTGCTTTAGACAGAGATGTATCTAGAAACCAAAGCATTAATTGCTCATTTGCTATCTGATTTATTCCTGTAATATTCTATGCTAGAGGATGTTTTGTTTTTACTGAGGTTTTTAATAAATGTTAACTTATGATTGTAAACTGTTTTTGTTATTTAAATGAATTTGTTTTACACCAACGTAGATCATCGATCTGTGCAGAATTCCATTTTATATTTTGTTTAAAATCGCTTTGCAGTTTGCTAGAGAGGTACAAAGTTGCTTGTAGATTTTAGTCCGCCACCAATGCTAACTGTTTTTTCCTTCAAAACTGGACCAGAACTCTTGCTAGCTTCACATTCTTCCATTACAAGCCTCTGCAACAGAAGGCAGCTGGAATGATATGACTTGTAAATGTCATGAGGTGATAAAGAAATATCTGGAATTTGGCTAAGAGCCTAAGCTCAGCTGAAGCATTCCAGAGCATTTATTTCTGAAGCTGTTTAGATTTTGTCGCATCACTGTAGTTGTGCTTTCATTGTAACTGTAAACTGCACTGAACACCCCACGCAATTAGAAAAGGCAGGATATAAATACCTATTTATTTGACAATGATGCTAAATGGAATGGACATGGTACTTTTAAATTTTATTTATATTTTTATTTTAAAAGGTAGAAATAATTGGCCACTGGGTCATTGATTAGTGCTTAATATTTCTATTTAGAGTCTCTCAATGCTTCCATTGTAATACCAATCAGGTTTTAATTCTGTTACTACTTCTTCCGAAAATGAATTTTATTTATTTTATTTATTATATGGTGTATGCAATTTCTGAGTAGAAATAAAAATTAACATTTGTTCAATCAAAAATGTGGTGTTGAAGTTTATTAATGTGTTGAGACCCAACTGAAGCATGAATGAAAGCAAATGAAGTATTGGAGTAACTAATTCATACGAGGCGGGGTATAAGTTGGGGGAGCTGAGATGTCCCCAGTTAAAAAGTGACATTGTTCACATGCCAAAGTCTTATGTCTAGTTTCCCCATCTGTAACCTAGGAATAATCATAGGCCACCTTATCGTGAAAACAACTGCGATGATGGATTGAATCCAAAGGCTGGAATTCTACACCCACATCCCTGTGAGCCCTACTGGACTCAATAGGATTTACATCTGGGCAGAAATGTTTTGAAATACACTATCAGATGTTCATGGGTCCCACTGAAGTCAGTGTGAAAATTAAATCACAACTAATTGAAGATGCATAGATTTCAGTGGAATTGTGCCTAACAATGCAGTATAACCCGGTATATAATCTATTCAGAAGTAATAATCAAACTTTTCCTTCATTCTCCTTTTCCAGTCACCCTTATTCTGTCCCCATTTGGTTCTCCCTGGGAAGTTTGGGAACCCTCTCCATTCATTTAGGGTTTGAGTTTTTTTGTTTTTTGCTAAAGGGTGGTGTTTCGTTTTTTGGTACTACTACAGTAGTGTCCCGCAAGACGAATGCCTCGCAAGACGGAAAACTCGCTAGACGAAAGAGTTTTCCGTTTTGGAGGTGCTTTGCAAAACGAATTTCCTATGGGCTTGCTTCGCAAGACGACAATGTATTGCGAGTTCCTGCTTTTTTTCCCCTCCCCCCCTTTTTCTAAGCCGCTAAGCCGCTTATCAGCTGATCCGATCAACAGATAAGCCGCTAATAGTGCTAATCCTCTAATCCGTCAATGGGCTTGCTTCGCAAGACGAAAAAACCGCTAGACGAAGAGAATCACAGAACGGATTCTTTTCGTCTTGCGAGGCACCACTGTACAAATCTCAGGCTTAGACTGCTACTACTTCCCTTTTCTATGTAGGTGGTGCTGTTTTGGCTATGCTGGTATGAGCAAGTGAAGACTTAAAACTGGAAACAAAAGGAATCATTATCCATTACTCTGTACAGAGAGTGAGGCCCCATGAGAGGCTGACAAGGCATCAGATATTTTGTTTAGTGGGTTGAGGGCAGAAATGGGGGGGGGGGATGGGGGGTTTGAAACTAAGGCAAGGCAGGGACATTTTCTGAAGAAGCAAAGCAAGGGGCTCATTTTTCAGCCTGAGGGTCGTGTTTCCCCAGGGGTAACCTTACAGGGGCCAAATGCTTGTGGTGAGCAGGGCCAGAGGCAAAAAGGAGGTGTTGCCAGTGTTATAAGGGGGGGGGGACTCCTTTCCCTTTATGGGGTATCCAAGAGCCCGTACAGTGGTACCTCAGGTTACAGACGCTTCAGGTTACAGACTCCACTAACCCAGAAATAGTACCTCGGGTTAAGAACTTTACCTCAGGGTGAGAACAGAAATCACACGGCAGCAGTGAGAGGCCCCATTAACTAAATTGGTACCTCAGGTTAAGAATGGTTTCAGGTTAAGAACGGACCTCCAGAACGAATTAAGTTCTTAAGCAGAGTTACCACTATATAGAGTCCTTAAGTGGGTTCCCTATTGGTAGGAGAAAATAACAGAGGCCAGGCAGAGAATATTGAGAAGCAAAGCAGCTAGTAAGCCTGATCTTTAATGCAATAGAAAAGTACTGTTGCAGGAGGGTCCCCACTCCCCACACACAGGAGGGAGAAAACCCAGATCAGTGGTGCACAAGCCCTTACATAGACTTTGGAAAGTGCCCCCCTGTAGCTCAAGACCACCCTGAAAAACATCATACATACATCACAGAAGGAGGCGGTCTACAGCAGAAATGCATCACAGGAGGCGGTCTACAGCAGAAATCCTGTCTGCCAGGACACCTTATAACGGTCACTGATTGCTTTACCTGGGCAGTCTAGCCATTCTTTTGTGATGGTTAATAGTTTAGTTCCTGAATCCAGGTCACAGACTCACCCTATTCATACACAATATGCCCTTGAGACAGGATTTGTAAGCAAACAACAATGGGGAGGCTTTCCTATTTTCTTTCTCCTTGCAGAGAAATATTTGAGGTCACTGGGAGAGTCAAGATGGCTTTAGTATTGCTCTCCTGTACTATTTCAGACACGTGATTTATATACTTATGTATGTGTTTGCCTTGTACATTTATGAACATTTAATTTATATCTGAGACCTTAGAATTCTTATAACACCAGAGGCAAAAGTGAGCAGAGAAACGGATGCAACTCTGACCTTTGTACCAAAGTCAACATTCCAGTTACACAAAAGCTGCAAGTTTCTATGCACACCCTACACATATCTCGCTATACAGGAAACCCAGAGGCATTGTCACAGTCGAACACTTTCTAGCTAGGCAAAAGTGCCTCAGGGATGTGTAGGCATGATCCCGTGAGTGGCTGTGGCCTGAGGAGGCTGTTCTCAGGCTTTCCTGAATTGGCTTTATCCTGTGAGCTGGTGCTTCTGTGCTTTATTTTGCCCTTATATGGCTTTATGCTGGGAAGCAGTCTATAAATTTGTACACAATTAATATGAAAAATAAACAGAGAGGCCTAGAGGGCTACACTGGGTCCTCAGGTTTGAGGCATCTTACCCCTGCCATTAAGGTCCCCTTAAAGAAGATGCAAAATACGCCCTCAGAGGAAGGGATTGCCACCATATGGTTAAAGCACATTTATACTACTATAGCAGTCATGGCTGGGAACTGTAGATTAAGGGTGCTGGGGGTTGTAGCTCTGTGAGGTGTAAACTACAGTACCCGAGATCCTTGAGGGGGAAATTATGACTGTCAAAGTTTTAAATGTATGGTGTGGATGTGGCTGATACCAAAGGAGTGGCACATAACAAGCCACGTCCCTTTTTTCTCTCTAGTTTGTAGTACTGTAGTAATTATAATTTAGGCTGTGTACATGCCATAAATCCATTTATTTATTAGATTTATATTTTCCTCCTTCCCTCTCAAAGGAGCCCAGGGCCGCCAACTGATCCACAATTCCAAAGCGAAAACATTCTAAAACAATTACATTTAAAGGCATTAAAAACAGTGACCGCTATTCCTTCTGGCAATCCCGGGATTGCCAGGAAACCAAATTCTTCAGTTACCATATGCCTAGGTAAATTTAAAGAGCACTGCCTCAAAAGAATTGTGGGAACTATAGTTTGTTCCTCACAATTCCCAGCACGCTTAGAGAGAGCTACAGTTCCCAGGGTTCTTTGTGAGGGTGGATGGGGATGTACTTTAAACAAATGGTATGCACACAGCTTTATTTTGGTTCTTCAAGTTGTGTTTGGAACATACCAAATATACGAAGGGGCACTATTAAAAAGGTGTGACTGAAGAGAAGTTGGCTGCAGGGCCAAGGATGTTTTATTATTATTATTATTATTATTATTATTATTATTATTATTATTACTGCTGCTGCTACTAAATTTATTACCCACCCTTCACAAGCAGGTCCCAAGGCAGGTAACAACAATATAAAATTCAGAATTAAAACCAGTTAAAATAGAATTGTCAATATTTCTTCTCCCTACACATGGCCCTCATTTGATGGCTAACACGAAACGTGACAGAAGAATCACTAGGCTGAGAAGCAGGGCTGGCCCAAAACATTTTGCTGCCTGAAGGACAAAATGGTGCGCACACACACCCTAAAGAGACTGACTGGAGCAGCAGCTGCAGCTTTACCACACCTGAATGCAGTAAGCTAGCTTAGGGCAGGGACTCATCCCTGACCATTGGCCATGCTGGCTGGGGCTGATGGGAACTGGGAGTCCAGCAACTTTTTGAGGGTACCATGTTGGCTACTTCTGGCTAAAGAGATGCAGGGCAAGGCACTGTGGCACATGCCCCTCCCAACACCTCACTGCCATTCCCCGTCCCCAGCACTTGCCATTTTAGGCAGCCACCTCACAACCACAGTTGTCTACACATGACAATGAACACACCCACAAGCTGCCTCTGTACATGTGCAAGTAGTTGTGTGAAAGGGTGCACGCCTGTTCGTTTGTACCACTCGGTTGTTGTGTACATTTGGTGAGTGTTACATGTGAAGATGGTACAGGCTCAATTATTTGCAGATTGTACACTGATTGTGAACTAACAGTCGATTCCTCGACTGTTAATAAACTGCAGAGAGAAATCAACAGTCAGGATAAGCTGAGCTGGGCTACCTTTCAGCAAACTACAGAAGAGAAAATGGGAATCCTCACACGAACACACCCTGCAACATTTTTTGAAGCTCCAGATAGTCAAGGCAAGAATAACAAGAAACACCTTCAAGTCACTCTGAGACATGTTCTAGACTAGCTGAACCTACTCTGAAGGCAAACAGAGTAGCACTTCCTGGGTGCTGACAGGGCCATCTTGCTCCTTGAGGTGATGGGGCTGGTGTGGAATGCATCCAGACTTAAACCTGAATTTGTCACCTGCCTGAAATAGATTTCCAGCAACACATTTAGCACCACATGTAGCTACACCCCAATAACAGCAAAAGAGGAGGTGGTTCCACCCACAAACTTCTCCAGGTTTCCGATATAGTCATCTTAAAATCTTATTTACTTGATTTGGAGGGAGGAGGACCCATGACTCAGCTCTCCCACTGCTCTGTCTGCTGGCTTACAATCCCAGTTTCTGACTCTGACCACAGACCTCAAGTCACACAGACACCATACCTTTAAAGCACATCCCTCCCGCTCCCTGAATCCTGGGAACCAGGGCTGACCCAATATATTTTGCCACCTGAGGCAAATCAACTGTGGCAGCAGGCAAGCCCCCTGCCCGCATCTGGGTGCAGCTGAGCTGGTGGCCAGGAGTGGGAGAAGGGGCAGCAGCTGGGATACTGAGAATTGCGAGGAGGTCTATATTCCCTTCACAGACCTACAACTGTCAGTTTCCTGTAAGGAAGGATTGATTGGTAGATCAGTCCTAGAACTGTAGCTCTGTGGGATGAATAGGGGCGTCCTAACAACTCTTAGCATCCTTAACAAACTGCAGCCCCCGTAATTCTTTGTGGGGAAGCCACAACTGTTTAAAGTGGTATCATAGCACTTTAATTGTATGGTGTGGGAATGGCCTGGGCCTTTCAGAAGTGCAACACATTCGTGTATGGTTCCTGAGGCAAAGAAACTTTTGCACTAGGATTACTCAAACTCGGTCACAGGGTCAGATCTCTGTCGAAGCTTGTTGGTTCATACCTACTTTTCCACTTCCTGGGCAGCTTGCCATGACATATCAGCCCCAGACCAGAAAGTTTTCCAAAATTGCTACATTATTCGGTGGCACTTCCTGCTTGCTGTTTGCCTAGGTTGCAGGACCAGAGAGGTGCAGAAAATGAAAGGTTAAGAGCTTATTGTTGGAAGGTTAAGACCAAATACTGGAAAAACAGAAAGAAAAGGGGGGGGGGACAATAAGAAGAGTGGGAAAGCAAACAAGGAAAAAACCCTTAAAATGCAAAGCAGAAAGGGGAGATGGGGATGGGGAAGTTTACTTGTTTCCAAACATCAGGATTTAGCATTATGTTGAATATCCTTAGTATGTAATCCAGACAGCTGTGCAGTTAAGCAATTTGGACTTTGGACTTCATCATCTTGGGGAAGGGGTTTTTACTTACGGCGGGTGCCTTTAAATGTTAACATGTACTACTTCACTCACTTCAACTGATTTTGAACCACCAAAAAAATAGCCCAAAAGGAGGATGTGTTCCGACTGTATTGGGTCTGGCATTATTCTTATTTCAAGCTGCTGGCAATCTTTTCATCCTGACAGTGGTGCTTTCAGAGTTTTGTGGTTGGTCACAAATTATTTGAAGGGGCTAGTGGAATGTTTAAACTAATTGACTGTTATGAAGGAACAGGACTTTGGTTGAGGAGGCAAGGAAAGCTGGATTTCACAGATATGATCTAACATACAACCACTCTAGTGGGTTAGCAGATGTTGAAAAGTTGGGTACTGTGAAGTTGTTCACTCTCCCTCATTCTTAGCTTCCTGCTTGAAATTTGGGCACCAAAATTTGGCACAAAAATGAGCATGACACCCTACTTTGAGGTGCCTCAGACATCTGTGGGATTCTTTGAAGTCATTCCTCATTGTTGCCAAATTTTGACTTGATGACGTATTCTGCTAGGCCACGTTCTTAGAAAGTGAAAGGATTTCCTTCTGCTTTTCACACGTTCAGACAGATCACTGCAGAAATCACATTTTCCTAACCTCGGTTTTGACAAGCACATCAGCTTGACTTAGCTTCAACAGGCTGGGCCAAGGGAAGGAAAGTCTTGAGTTGCAAAATGTTGAGAAGTATCTGAAGCTACCAACACAAAGGACTGAACTTCTCAAGAGGAGAGCTTGGTTGCCCCACAAACCAACATTGATTCCCTGGTGGCCCGCTGGAATGCGGAGTTAACCAGGGCTATCGACTGTCTGGCTCCGAAGCGCCCTCTCCGATTGCATGGAGCCCGGACAGCCCCGTGGTTTTCTTCGGAGCTGAGGGCGATGAAACAATCGCTGAGACGGCTAGAGCGTCGGTGGCAGAAAACTCACTCCGAATCTGACCGGACACAGGTTAGAGCTCAACGTCGAGCCTACCAAGTGGCGATAGCGACGGCGAAGAAGACTTTCTTCACCGCCTCTATTGCATCTGCAGAAAATAGTAGCAGGAGACTCTTTCAGGTGGTCCGCAATTTAACGGAACCACCTTTACCACCGGGGCCTTGTAAAGACCCCAAGATCTCCTGCAACGATTTTGCAAAGTTTTTTGCAGATAAAATCACTCATATTCGGAAGGAGCTAGACACCACCGTGGGAGCAGGGCTGGGGCGGGAGAGTGCTAGAGCCCTGTCTGGTCAAGTTGCATGGAATCAATTTCAATCCGTTACCCCCGAGGATGTGGACAGGCTGCTTGGACGCGTGAAACCAACCACCTGTCTCCTTGATCCTTGCCCATCCTGGCTTATAAAAGCGAGCCGGGAAGGGCTGGGCGATGGGCTCTGCGGGGTGGTGAATGCTTCTCTCTGTGAGGGAACATTCCCAGATCCGCTGAAAGAGGCGGTCATTAAACCGCTTCTTAAAAAACCATCTTTAGACCCGGCCAGTATGGCCAACTATCGCCCAGTCTCAAATCTTCCATTCTTGGGCAAGGTGATTGAGCGTGTGGTTGCTGAACAACTCCAGGCACGCCTGGAGGATGCGGACCATTTGGATCCCTTCCAATCAGGGTTCAGGCCTCATCATGGGACTGAAACTGCCTTGGTCGCACTGGTTGATGATCTCCGGCGAGCTAGGGACAAAGGTGAGAGTTGTTTCCTAGTTCTGCTGGATCTCTCAGCGGCCTTTGATACAATCGACCATAACATCCTTCTGGACCGTCTAGAGGGGTTGGGAGCTGGGGGCACTGTTATACAGTGGTTTCGCTCCTTTCTCCTGGGCCGTGTTCAGAAAGTGGTGGTGGGGGATGAGTGTTCAGACCCTTGGGCCCTCACTTGTGGGGTGCCTCAGGGTTCCGTCCTCTCCCCCATGCTTTTTAACATCTATATGAAGCCGCTGGGAGAGATCATCAGGGGGTTTGGACTGGGTGTTCATCAATATGCAGATGATACCCAGCTCTACCTTTCTTTCAAATCAGAACCAGTGAAGGCGGTGAAGGTCCTGTGTGAGTGCCTGGAGGCGGTTGGAGGATGGATGGCGGCTAATGGATTGAAGTTGAATCCTGACAAGACAGAAGTACTGTTTTTGGGGGACAGGGGGCGGGCTGGTGTGGAGGACTCCCTGGTCCTGAATAGGGTAACTGTGCCCCTGAAGGACCAGGTGCGTAGCCTGGGAGTCATTTTGGACTCACAGCTGTCCATGGAGGCGCAGGTCAATTCTGTATCCAGGGCAGCTGTCTACCAACTCCACCTGGTACGCAGGCTGAGACCCTACCTGCCCGCTGACTGTCTGGCCAGAGTGGTGCATGCTCTAGTTATCTCCCGCTTGGACTACTGCAATGCGCTCTACGTGGGGCGACCTTTGAAGGTGACTCGGAAACTACAGCTAATCCAGAATGCGGCAGCTAGACTGGTGACTGGGGGCGGCCGCCGAGACCACATAACACCGGTCTTGAAAGACCTACATTGGCTCCCAGTACGTTTCCGAGCACAATTCAAAGTGCTGGTGTTGACCTTTAAAGCCCTAAACGGCTTCGGCCCAGTATACCTGAAGGAGCGTCTCCACCCCCATCGTTCTGCCCGGACACTGAGGTCCAGCGCCGAGGGCCTTCTGGCGGTTCCCTCATTGCGAGAAGCGAAGCTACAGGGAACCAGGCAGAGGGCCTTTTCGGTGGTGGCGCCCGCCCTGTGGAATGCCCTCCCATCGGATGTCAAGGTGATGGACAACTACCTGACATTCAGAAGACATCTTAAGGCAGCCCTATTCAGGGAAGCTTTTAATGTATGATATTTTAGTGTTTTTTGGGTTTCTGTGGAAGCCGCCCAGAGTGGCTGGGGAAACCCAGCCAGATGGGCGGGGTACAAATAATAAATTATTATTATTATTATTATAACATTGCTTTCAGTTTGGGTCAACAGGTCAACCAGACAAGCTTACAACTCTGACCATGAATTTGGATAAAAAAAGCAGTTTTGGAAAATGTGTAAGTTTCACACTGGCTTGGAATACTCCTTAGTTATCCATTTCTATTTGTGTTGACTATTTGTCCCAACTTCATGAAATCTTGCACAGAGTCTGCACAATGACAGCTGTAAGATAGTAAAATTTTAAAATGTTTGGATTTTGAATGAGACAAAACATTTAAAGAGTTTTTGCTTGCAACTGTCACCTGTTTCTCCTCGGTTTGTGTGCGTCAATCATCTCTAGTTTTTCCTTTTGCTGGTTTAGAGTGTATCCAAATGCAAGGGAAATAAAACAGCTGCTGGACTTTCATATAATTTTGCCCCTGTATCTTCAATAAAAACATGCAATACACTATAGAAAAATAGAACTCAATATAACATAGTATCAGGTGCTACTTCTCTAATCTGAAAGCATACTGTTCTGATTACAAAACAATAAACATGTCCCTGTTTTGAGATGTAGCTATTTTGGCAGCTGTTTGGATTTCCAAATTTGCTAATTTGCTGGGGGCGCATGCAGATACAGCCCACAGACTACTCACTTCTGCTGTTGGGCCACTGCAGTCTCTAACAGGAAGCTGGGGAGGGAGAGGGGCTGGTAGTTTGCTTCATTTGGGCTATGTTCTTTTCACATTCTTATCACACCCTGTCATGCTAGAGCCTAGGCTCTGCAGACGTACTTTCCGCATGCCAAAGGTCTCCATCATATTTCAACTCCCTAGATTTACAACTATGGCCTCTGTGGTCCCTTGCGCTACCAACGTCAATCAACTGCTGTCACAGGCAATAGACCTTGATCATCCCCTCCCTGGGCTATGGGATTTATGGCCCACTCTTTCGTTTTGAAGAAGTCACTCCAACTCTAGGGGGTTACATAAGAATTGGACGACCACTCATGCTGCTATTTATATCTTGTTCACAGGAAATAAGAAGGGGGGGAACAGTCATAAGCACTCTCCAATACAGAGTGTAACCACTTTACTTTGAGTCACCCTGAGATTAATTTCATGCGTACTTGCTCCAGTGCAAATCCTGGCAACCAACAGTGTTCTGGACGATGATCTGGGGTCAGTTGTTGCTTCCTCATCCAGCCAAACAGGAAGGAAACACAACCCAGACTCCAAGAACAGCATCGACTCCAAATCCACTAGGGTCCCTTTTACAGGTTTCACCAAGCCAACCAGGCAAAAGGCTGACCACCCTACTGAGTTCAGATCACAATTCCCATTAAAATTTGTATGGACTACATATCAGCAGAGTCCAGTTTGCAGTGATTGGTTGGCAATGTCTTTCAGCCTAGCTGTGCGCTGGCTGTGTGCCTGTGTGTGATTGAGACATGGGGATGTTGCCATGCGCCAGCCAAACAAATAGTCCAGAATCTGATAGGAAGCCCTGCTCATTCCCAGTTTTTCCTTTGCCGTCTTCTTTGTACATCACAGGCAATTCCCACAAGCATGGCTTGCAGGTGATGAGGTTTCCTTACCTCATGCTTAGGTCCTGCTCGTGTCCAGAATGCCTCAGACTCTCTGGGGTTTCATGATTCATATTGGGAAACGCTTGACGCAAATGTGCAAGAGCTGCTATGACACCCAGGATATCCTGAATGAAACGGCTTTAGGAATACCTGTAAATTACACTCAGATATTACTGGATCCAATGGGAGATCAGGAAGGGCTTACTGAAGATCCTGGGAATTTCCCTAGCCCCCCTCCCTATAAGGTATCAGGGACTTCTGAACCACTAAACATATCATTAGACTAAGCCCCAAATAATATTTGGATCTCATACGGAAGGAAAGAGAGTGGGATGGGGAAAAGAGAATGCCTGTGGGTTATGTCCAGATTGATGATTTGGCATCTTAGCTGTGGGAACATGCGCAAGTTTTAGATGTGCGTCCAGCTTAGGCTTGGTCTACACATGCAGCACAATGAGGAAGGAAAGAGGTGGCAGAATGGATTGTATCACTTTAGACTGCAGGCTATATGGATGCATTCATATAGATAAGTAATATGTAGCTTTCATCGGTCCGTTTCAGGAGACAATAGAGGAGTGCGCCTTTGGGGGAGAGGTCAAGCTTTGGCAGGTTGCAGTGCCTGCCATGGCTGTAGAGAACATAACTAAATATTAAGCCCCCTGCAACATCTTTCTGCAGGCAAAGCAGCCGGAGTCTGATGCTTTGGACGTTAGCTGGAAGTGTCAGAATAAGTTTCATAAGATACTCTTTTCGGCCCTTCTGCACTGACACTGCTTTTAGCAACAAATATTGGCTCAGGACAGGAATGGTACTTGTGGTGGGGAAGGAATTGTCACCCCATCCCTCAGGTTGGACAGTTCAGTGGGCAGGGGTTTTCATGCACCTTCACCAAGCAACTACAGCTTCATCCACTTGCTTGAATTTCCTGCCCATATTTCTTCTGTATGCACTTAATTAACCAGTTTTGATCTGGAGGCAAAACCGCTTCCTTACAGAACAGGGACAATTGAATTCCACCCCCACCAAATGAGCAAAGCCCATTCATCTCCATGAATGGATTCTGGACAACTTTTCCCTCTACCCACAAGTTGCTTGAGGCTAGGTGGGAGTCTATCTGACACGACTGCAGTTTTGCCAGGATGATGCCACCCTACAATGCGTGTGGAAGTAGGGTGGGGCCAACGTCATCACAAAGCCTTACTGTTTTCGGCTTTGAGTTTCACCCAGCAGGAAAATGGTTGGGTTCTAGATCAGCACCCCACCACTTTCATTAGCAAACTGTCCCGGCTGTGTGGCATATAAGTGCATGACACAAAGCCTCTGGCGGAGTCTGTCGGTCAGACTCTTCTTCCCCAATTTGTAAGCCACCCAGCTCTCTGACATCCCATGTCCAACTAGAACTCAAATGCAATCTGCTACACATTGGGAGGCAGGTTCAAGCCATGTCACAAAGAAATCAACTGGTGGTCGCAATAATCTTTACAGCTATCTCCTTAATGATCCTCACCAAGTCTTCCATGGTATATTGCAAGGAAACAATTCCAAAGGTAATTTAAAAAAAACCCACCACCCCTTGACCTTGTCACAAGAATCAGAAGGAATGCAGGATGAACTGCCTATTACTCATGTGTGCAATAAAATAAGACAAATGGTTTACAATCACATTGTGAGCAATCACATTCACAAATTCTGGAATTTCCAGGAAACCATAGGGCACTTCCTCATCTACAGAAATCCTAGATCAGGAATGTAAATGCAACCAATTTTAAGGCAAACATTTTTCCAGAATGGTAACCAGGTTAGGCTGCTGTAGCAGAAAAATCAAAGTCTAGTAGCATCTTAAAGACTAACAAATTTAATACGGTATAAGATTTTTTCGATGGTAGGCTCCAGTTCACGAAAGCTTATGCCATAATAAAGCTAACAAAAGACTCCCTGTTAATTTTAACGTGCTGAGGGCTAAATAAAATGAGGTTGGGGCCTTAGAACCTCTGCTCAATAGTCCGACACTATCCTATCTAAGCTCCTGGGAGTCCAACCAAAAACGGCCTCCTTTTCAAAGCCTATTTTTGCATCCATAATGATTAGAAATTTGCTGAGATTCCCAGGATGTTCAGTTATGTGTGCAATCCCAAACTCTCTGCTTCCAAGGTATGATCATGGAACCAGGGGATAAACATAGCTCTGTGTTTCACTATATGAATTTATTAAGAGGGGACAAAAAGGATTCTCCCCAGTATTTATACAAAAAAGCAACTGAAATTGTCTAAACTTATATACACAAAGACAAGGAGGGGAAGCATGTAGGATTGTCAGCATTCTCCTGTTTACTAAATTCAGCCTCTATATTCCCTGAAGAGGAAAATAGTGGTATAGAATAAAGTTATTTGATAAATCAAGATTATAAGATATTTACCTCTGTGCTAGCCAATCATATAAAACACTTACTGTACAAACTGGTTGCCTCAGACTAGGCTGGCTTTTTTCCATGCTGAAACATAATGGACCTAATTAGAAAATTGTTAAATGTAATTATAATGATGTCTTGATCAGAAACTTTTTAAATTTGTTTTTGTATTTTTTAGATTGACAATACATGTTATACATTGTTGAACTGCTATATTGTTGAAAATGAATAAAAACTATATACACACACACATATATATAAAATAATATAGCTGTTTTCATAATGATTTCTGTAACTTTTTTAAACATACTGCTAAAATATCAAAAACCATGGCACTTCTGAGACACCTTGTAATGGGATGTGCTGCTTGTAAATGTAGTTTTGTTCAAGTATTTGATTATTAAAGAGAAAAAGATACACCCAGGCATATATAAAACAAGACAAACAAAGGGGGGGGGAGTATTAGCAAAAACTGATGGACACATTCAGACGTCACATGTGTGAGAAGTGGAAGTGTGGCTTGAAAGACTTGGAATGCCAAGGATCCTTGGAAAAGTTGGGATGGCAACCATGGGGACTCCATACCAACTGGAAGGACACTCTTGAGATGCCCCGGCGTATTTTCTCATCACAGCAATGCTCACTTCTGTAGAGCATGTACACAATTCAACGCACGCCACGTGGTAGCTTCCTTGGAACAGAGAGTGTTCTCCATTATCCCATCGGTGGGATTTTGATCTTAGGGTTCCCCATCTCACCCGCAGCAGGGCCCACGGGATGCTCATAAGGCAGCGATGGCTTTGGCTGCCACCCTGCGTCCCAGAGGCAAGCTGAGATCCGTGATGGCCAGCACAATTCTTGGGCTAGACATGGTGGATGCTTTCACCAACTCCGACACCTGCCCAGAAGTAAAGAAGGGGAAAGAGGTCAAGGAAGACATGTCAGTGGCAAGTAGATACTAGCAGAGTGAGCTCTGGGGTGTAGTGTAGGTTCCTCTTTAGCGACCCATTTCCCTCCATGGCAAAGAAACAACTCAAGGGAGCTTGTGGCACTGGTCCAGAAGCACTGCCTAGCCTGTGTCTCATACCGCGTGTAGGGGTGTTTATATTTACTGCACTTGTAAATATTAGCAGACTTGGGCATGATTCATGGAATTGTAAGCCATAAATAGCTACAAAAGATCAATAATTTTTTTTTAATTGTCTTTCTGCCAAGGCATTCTGTGCAGTAAACAAATTTGAAATACAGGGGATAAGGAGAGTTACAAAAGAACAGCAGGCATATCTCAGGCTACTGGAAGTTTGTTCAGGAGCTGATGACCTAAACTCCCTGGCCTGGGCTTCTTCCTTTCTGCTTTTCCTCAAGGCATGAAAATCTTTAATTGGCCTTTACACAACCCTCTTTTCCCAGAGTCTTTTGGATGCTGAGGAAGCTGGAAATTCCAGGGTGGTGAGGGAGTAGATTTCCCCATGAGATCTTTTTCCCTTTAAGAAGAGGTTGATATTGAGAATTTATACCTTCTGGCCTAGGCACTCCCAGCATAGGATTAACAGTAGCTGAGGAGATACTGGAACCTTACCTGTTATGCTCAAAGTGGAATAACAGGTAAAGCAGAATAAATATAATAATGACAACAGTTATTATTATTTTGTTCCTTTCAACAACTGTTCCCTCTCAACTGTTTTTCTATACACATGATTTTGAAAAGTCTGCAGGATTACATTATACATCAACCCCAACATTCTGTAATGTGCAAACTCAATAAAGCTTTAAACATATAGTTTTACATGCACACAACAGACACCATCAAAAGCTGGGGACAATTCCCACCTTCATATTTCTGCAAAACTCACATCTCTAGTGCTTCTTCAGAGAGGAAGGTATGTGCATGTACGAGTCAAAGAAATGGATCAATTATGTTCCTTGAGTACATTTTCTCTCAACCTATGATATGTGTTTAATGGTACATTCCTATGCAAGCTTAATCAGCAGTTAAGTCCCACTGTGTTCAATGGGCTTTACACCAAGTAATTGTACACAGGATTGCAGCTTAGGGTGACCCTCACTTACTCCTCTGTCATTGTCTCTGGAGCTGTCAATTCCTGCCAACAGACTCCCTCTAGTGTTTGCCTTTCCTAACAACAGAGAACCAGAGACTTGAACTCTTAGGATTCATATGGATCATCTGTACCAGCCTTCCTCCATCTATTGCTCGCCAGATGTTCTATACTATGTCTCCCACCAGTCTCAGCCAACAATGTCAATGGTCAGGGAAGATAGGAGCTGCAGTCCAGCAACATCTGGACGGCACCAAGTTGGAGAAGACTGGTCTACATGCATTGGGGAACTGCAAAGGGAAGATTGGCTTGTGCCTTTCTGGGCCAGGTCATACGACTGTTGGGTACTTTGAAGGCATCCCCCCCCACCCACCTAGCTCATAGTAACACTTTTGCTGGCATATAGTGCATCGTCGCCACACACAAAACCCACCTGTTTTGTACACCACTGTTTAGCCACTTTGGAAGCAAACCCCCCTAACATTATGTGGCTCTCTATCTGTTAAATTAATCCAAAACTGAACTCTGAAGTGCAAAGAACCAACTAGGACCGAGATCCAGGTGACAGTTCTTTCCACGTGGCTCAGAAGTTCAAGGGGCTAAAATAGGGCACCCAAAGGTATGGAGGTGGCTTCCCTTAATGATTCCTTATTTCCCAGGGGCCATGTTGAGTTGTGACTGCCGAGTGAGAAAAACTGTAGGGAATGGGCCTTTACTCAGGTCACATGGAAAGAAGTCTGCCTGCAACCCCCTAGAAGCCAAAAGCTTTCCTAGAGAGCAGCAATGGACCAAGAGCCCGAAGAGAGACTACAGAAATCTTCAAGAGGAAATTGGGAGTCGCTCACCATGGTGAAGGGCATGAACTGGAGGATGCTGCCACGGCTTCCTTGCTCCAAGCAGTCTACGCACTCCTCCATGAACCACTGAACAAACTGTGTGTGTGTCCCAGCTGTCTTGGCTCCCAAGATGGAAGAAATCAGCAGGAAGAGGTTGGCTGGGGAGCAGAAGAGGGAGGAACTAAGCAATGTCTCCTCTAAACTATTTTTCAGTTTTTTAAAATACAGTGGTACCTCGGGTTAAGGACGTAATTCGTTCTAGAGGTCTGTTCTTAACCTGAAACTGTTCTTAACCTGAGGTACCACTTTAGCTAATGGGGCCTCCCGCTGCCACCATGCAATTTCTGTTCTGCCGCCACGCAATTTCTGAAGCAAAGTTCTTAACCCAAGGTACTATTTCTGGGTTAGTTAAGTCTGTAACCTGAAGCGTCTGTAACCTGAAGCATCTGTAACCCGAGGTACCACTGTACAGTCATACTTTGGTTTTCAAACACCCTAGTTCTCAAACATTTTGACTCCCGAACGATCGAAACCCAGAAGTGACTGTTCTGGTTTTTGAATGTTCTTTTGGAAGCTAAACGTCCGATGGGGCTTCCGATAGGCTTCAGGAGCTTCCTGCAGCCAATCAGAAGCTGCGCTTTGGAAGTCGAACGCTTTGGAAGTCGAACAGACTTCCAGAACAGATTCCATTCAACTTCCAAGGTACGACTATAATAATGTTAATAGTAATATTCACCATACATACATGCATCTATATCTATAGACAGAGTTTCAAGTGCATCTTTTCTCTGTGATCCTTACAAAACCCCCGCAAAGTGATATTGTTGCAGTTATATCTCCAACAGGTTTTCGTTCGGCAGCCACGATTCAGTTTATCCCAACATCAGTAACCGCACGCCGGCAGGCTGTGGCTTGCCCAAGGCCACCAAGCAGGGAGTTCATGGTACTGGAGAGATTTAACATAGTGCTGCCTTGACAGTGGAACAGACTGCCTCAGGAGGGGATAGGTTCCCCTGCTTTGATTTAAGCGAAGTCTAGATGACCACTTGGCAGGGATGTTGCCATTTTATTCTACACTGCAGATCGTGCATTGATACGGGGGGGGGGGGGTTGGACTAGATGACTGCAAAGACCCCTTCCGCCTCTATCATTCCATGAAACGTTCAAAAGCAGGTTTCACAGCTGAACCCCTAGTGATCATCAAACGAAGCCCCACATAAACTGAGCTACATTTCAACCAGGCCAGCCGGGTGCCTGGCCTGCTTCTATAACTTTCCCCTCCGCTTAGCTAGGACTGAAGAGGCTTACCTAGGACTCTGTTGAGAGGATCTCTCATGCTGACTGTGTGCAGCTGCGAGGCGGACAGCGAAGTGCTCATCGTGCGGTCTGCTGAAAGTAGAGAAAATACCAGAGTTTGGAGACTACTTGCATCCCAAACAGGAAATGCCTTTGAATTGGACCTTCCTTCCCTTTTCTAATGGCTGCCTGAGGGGCTTGGGATGACAAGATGGCAGCAGCAGCAGCAGGTTTCTGGCAAGTCACTTTGATCATGTTGGATCACCATCCTAATGTTCAACAACATTACACTAAACTAACAGCACCACAATTTAGTATTTCCAAGTGTTCAACGTATGTTACCTCCACAAGGCCTCAGGCCATTTTCTCTCAGGCAATAGCCCCCCATCTGCAATATGGGGATAACAGCACTGACCTACTATGCACGACTACTGGAAGGATTACAACATAATAATGTAAGTGAAATAATTTTGGCATATGAAAGCAGTCTGTCAGGGGTGCGGAAGCTCCAGCCTGCAAGCATAATTAGGCTTTGCCAGCCCACTGCCCCCAATTTGTTCTGTGAGGCCGTTTTGGACAAGCCATGTGCACCTGCCCTATGCCGGATGTCAGGTATGGGATGCATAAAGACCTGGTTCAAGCCAAATGGGGGTTTGCAGCATTGGCGATCAGCTGATTGGTGGCACCAGCAAAGCACTGCGCACAGGGCTTTGCAACATTCAAGAATCAGCTGATCATCGAGTCCTGTGAAGAGTTCGTCAAGATCCAGCAAGATCATCTGGTCTTCCAGAGCAGTTTGCAAGGGGATTCCCAAGATCCGACGATCAGTTAATCACTGGCACTTTGAAGGCTGTCCCTCTGCTGCACATTGATTTCAAACCATGTGGGCAAATAAGGGTCACTTGATGTCATTGTGTGATGTCAGGTGAATGACAGGTGGTGGCCCTGCCCACTTGTCAAATCTGGACCTGGCTGTTGGTAGAGAGAGGGAGAATGATCTGGCCCGCTAGTTATATCCAGTTCCTCACCCCTGCACCATGTAAATGTAAAGATTTAACTTCATCTTACCACATTGCATGTTAGAACACTAAAAAATGAACAAGGTGTGATTGAGTACCTGCTGCAAATATCCCAAGAGAACTAGAAACTTCTTTTTTTAAGAAGAAATGAACACAGAGATTGGTCAACTGTTAAACCCAGTGCCAATTGGGCCCAGATCTGTTCTATGTGGCATAACTGAGGAATGTACAAAGATAGGTTACAAAATCAACTGCACCACCAAGTGTTTAAAAGCTAAGCAGTCCAGCCTTGGATGGTGGGTTTCACAGACCTTCTCTATCCATTTCCACAATTCTGCCTTGGAACTGCCCTGAGAGTGGAATCAGATGCAATGACGCTGCAAGAAAGGAAGTTAAATTCCAACACTCCCTCTGATTCATAGCTGGATCAAGGATAGAGGCTTGGTTGTAAATAATCTCGTATGCAAATCAGAGAGGAAACACGGGTGTGCCAAATCACTGCTATGACAGGAGGAATTAGGGAGAGAAAACTCCCCAATTGCATTGTTATGTAGACAAAAGTAAAACCACAACAAAAGGATAACGAAATAAAGGGAAATCACGGGCCTCGAGAGCAATGGAAATATACAAAAACAAGATCTCTGAATCACTGGGCAAGAATCCAAGGTGATGAGCAGTAATGTTCTCCATATCTATAAACAAGAGGTCACCAGTTTCCCCTACTGACAAAGTTACTGATCATTTGATCTCCTGGTTCTCATCTGTGAGCTGATTACTGGAGCTGCATAGGAAAGTGGCCTTTCTCTTTGCATGTGGCTCTTGGTTCCCCAGAACACAGAAAGCCCAAGTGGGATTTGTGGCATGAAGCACCTTTTACTAGCTTTTACAGCTCCTCCTGGACACAGCCCACCCAGGTCTCTGTGGTTTCTAAGTAGTTTTTAGTTTTAGTTTTTAGTTTTAAAAAAAATTTAGTTTTTCAGTTTAAAGTTTTACAGTCAATTATCCAGCAACCAACATAAAAACAAGATTCCAAAGAAACTCCTGAACTTCCTTCCTCCCCTTTGTGGGTCCTTGTGTTAACCATTTCCTCCTGCATCTTTTATAATAACCCAAACCTTTTACATCTCCATTATATCCAAAACTTAACATTAAACTACAAGTGCTATTCCAATCCTACTAATGATTTTAGCTGTTTACACAATGGTTTTTAAGATAAATTATACATTTTCCCCATTCCTTATTGAAATTTTGGTCTTCCTGATTTCTGATTTCTTCCGGTCATTTTTGCCATTTCAGCATAATCCATCAACTTAACCTGCCATTCTTCTCTGGTAGGGACTTTTGTCTTCCTTCCATCTAGTAGTTTTTGGTTTTTAGTTCCTGCACCATGTCTTCCTTCATATCAAGAGATTCTTCCATCCGAGTTGGATGCCTACGCTGAGCCAGACACTGTTCTGGACACTTCCACTGCCAACAGTGTTCTGCGCTGCGCCGCTATCCTTAACTTTTAAAAAGTCAGTAAGGTAGGAAACTTTACCTTTACATGCTCCTGATAGCATACCCTCCCAGGGGGCACAATTACAAATCAAAATGATGTGTTGAAGCCTCCAATAAGGGCCAGAATTGCTAGATAGCTGAGGAGCTGCATTGGCACGTGATCTACATTGAGCTCTGATGCCTCCACCCATTCCAAACAGCACACCTAAATTTTCCCTGAAGTAAACAAAGTAATCCCCACATTCATTCCCTGTGGCTTATACCTATTTATTTATTATCTTGGAGAAAGCACAGTTCACAATAAATAACTTTTTTTTTTAAAAAAAGCAAAATATTAAAATGTTTTAAATAGATCCATCTAATCTGAATCCTCCCAGATGGAGAGAAGTTGTTGTTTTGACGTGGTTAAAAGGAGAGAGAGAGAGGAAGTGGAATGAGCTTTAGTCAGGTTTAGAATGGATTCAAGATTGGCCAGTCTTTTCCAGGGAGCCTGTTTGGATTCATATTAATTCCAGGAAAAACTTTCTCACCATGATTCCACTTACTGGGGCTAGACAGGATGCTGGTGTCTTCCTCATTGGAGCTGAGCAGGCGCATCAGTTTGGAAGGCTGGGTATCATCCAACGGGAAGAGACTGGTGTAATCCTGGAAGAGGAACCGAAAGGACAGAAAAGAGTCCATCAAGGTTACTGATATGCACAACCATGAATAAGGCAGGCGGTCTGGTCCTGATTTTGTCATTCATGTATGGACTTGTACTGTCTCACCTTTGCCTCTCTCAAAAAAAAGGATGATTCACATACTCCTTTTCTCATCAGCATATTTAAAAGAAGGAAGAAGAGGTGCCAGAGAGCCATTGTAGTGTGATGCCTGAGACTGAACTGTGACCCACAAGCCCCCAATTCAAACTCCAGTTCTAACCTACCTCACAGGGCTGAGCTACTCCACAATGGATGTGACACACTGCAGAAATGAAATGCTATCCTCCTCTTGTTTGTAAAATGTCTGTTCCATTTGCAAATGCAACAAGCTGCTTTTGCACACTGATCTCACGGAAACAGGAATTATTATTATTATTATTATTATTATTATTATTATTATTATTATTATTATTATAAATTTATACCTCACCCATCTGGCTGGGTTTCCCCAGCCACTCTGGTGGCTAGAAGAAGAAGAAGAAGAAGAAGAAGAAGAAGAAGAAGAAGACCAAACATTGAAAACTTTCCTAAACAGGATTACCTTCAGATGTCTTCTAAAAGTCAGGTAGTTGTTTATTTCATTGACATCTGATGGGAGGGCATTCCACAGGGTGGGCGCCACCACCAAGCAGGCCCTCTGCCTGGTTCCCTGTAGCTTCATTTCTCGCAGTGAGGGAACCACCAGAAGGCCCTCGGAGCTGGACCTCAGTGTCCAGGCTGAAGGGTGAGGATGGAGACGCTCCTTCAGGTATGCTGGGCCAAGGCTGTTTAGGGCTTTAAAGGTCAGCACCAACACTCTGTGCTCGGAAACGTGCTGGGAGCCAATGTAGGTCTCTCAGGACTGGTGTTATATGGTCTTGGCAGCCACTCCCAGCCACCAGCCTGGAAGCTTGCTTTGTACCAAGGTCAGACTGTCGGTCCGCCTAGCAGGACCCTGCTACCCTGACTTGCCATGTCTCTCCAAGGATTCAGGCAGAAGTCTTTCGCAGCCCAACCAGCAGACGCTGAAGACTGAAATTGGGGCCTCCTGTAACCCAAGTATATAATCTTACTGAACTATGGTTTTTCTCCTTCACTAGATCAGCTGAAGAAGCATCCACAAAGAAGCAAGGGATAGAATGAGAAAAAAAAGACTTTCCTGTTCCCCTGTGCGCCACACCTCTTATTTTCATACAGAACTTTTTTTCTCTGTGTGTGCTCACTTAATAATAATTGTTTTTGGAATTTCTAACACTGCAGAGCCATGTTATCTGATGCATGGACTCTGCTGAAGTTCCCAAGAGCAGGCATAGGCAAACTTGGCCCTCCAGGTGTTTTGGGACTACAATTCCCATCATCCCTAGCTAACAGGACCAGTGGTCAGGGATGATGGGAGTTGTAGTCCCAAAACATCTGGAGGGCCAAGTTTGCCTATGCCTGCCCAAGAGCTTAGTGAACATAGGGAGTCACTTTGGTATCATAAAAAGTTTCACATCTCAGGGGTCTGCATATATTTTTTTTAAATGCAAGCAGGTAAGAAAAACTAAAGTCCAAAATTGTTTCAGATAGGGTTGCATGCAGTCCAAGATGCTACACAATATCAGAAGGGGCGGGGGCGGGGAAGATAGCTAACCATGATCAGATCACCTTATTGAAGGATTGACAAATTCATGAAGGACACGTCTATCAACAGCTATTAGTCATGGTAGTGAAAAAGAACCTCAATACCAGGTTGATTTTGGGAACATAAATTAAGGGAAGGTTGTCACTTCCATGCCCTTTTTCTGAGCCTCTCAGAGGCAACTGACTGGCTGTTCCTGGAAACAAAACGCTAGTTGATTTGAATCCTTGGTCTGATCCAATAAGGTGTTGCTGGTTTCTAATGTTCTTAGAGGTCAAGGAAAGACAATTCCTTTGCTACAATCTCTAAGCTTGAAATTTAAAATTGCGATTAAATTTTAAAAATGAAGAATCATAATTAAATTTTACAACTGAAAATTGTACAAGTTTGCTTTTTTGCACAATTCTCCTTCCCCCATTCATTCCTCTCGCCTCTTCAAATCCAGCCACTCCAATTGCACTTATCAATCCACTGCGGCCTGTTTTCCTTTTCCCAACATCCTTGTGGGAACAGCAGTTTACCTCTATATCTTCTCGGTGCCTCTTGCGCTGCCAAGCCGAAGTCTGCCCCTTGTTGTGGGAGGAGTAAGAGCTGGAGGCACACCACACAGACAGCCTAATGGACAAAGAAACACACATCAGCTCCAAAGAAGGACAAGTGATTATTTATTTATTTATTGCTTTTTCCTACTGGATGCGGGTTTTCCTGAACCACGACATTCTCATACCGTATATCGAGTACAGGGAAACTAGCATCATATTTGCAGGAGATCAGTAATCAGAGAATGTCTCCTAAAGTTTACATCAAGAAATGCATTCTTCCACTCCCACTCCACTCCCTGGACCCCATCATCCCTGTTACCCCAGCACACAAGATGTCAGGCTAAGCTTGTAAGGTGGCCTCAACAGGGGGAAACAACGTATTGCTGGGGCAATATGAGAAAAGCCGAGCTTGTGGTTTAATGGAGTGAACCCTAGAAGCTTGCATTTGGGTTGTGAAACTGTGCCATTTTTACTGCCTTGATGCATAAAAATATGTTTCTTGTTAGTGTTTGTGGAAATTCAGCTTTGAAGTTCTAGGAGGGCCTTGGAGATGGGCTGGAAGGACTCCCATGTTTCATTCCCAAAGTTTGCCTCTAACAGCATTTGCAATTTGTGGTCATTTTTTAACTTCCCATGTCTTATTGCTTCTAGCTTTCAGCTATCATTATTTCACATGATTTAAAGCGCTCAGCAAAATGTTTTCACAAGAAAGAAAGAAAGAAAGAAAGAAAGAAAGAAAGAAAGGGAAGGAAGGAAGGAAGGAAGGGAGGAAGGAAGGAAGGACTCTAGTTTTCATGGCTTGAAAGGGTACAGGGCAATAATAATAATAATAATAATAATAATAATAATAATAATAATAATAATAATATTTATACCCCGCCCATCTGGTTGGGATGCGGGTGGTGCTGCGGGTTAAACCATAGAGCCTAGGACTTGCCGATCAGAAGGTCGGTGGTTCGAATCCCCGCGTCAGGGTGAGCTCCCATTGCTCGGACCCTGCTCCTGCCAACCTAGCAGTTCGAAAGCACGTCAAAGTGCAAGTAAATAAATAGGTACCGCTCCGGCGGGAAGGTAAACAGCGTTTCCGTGCGCTGCTCTGGTTCGCCAGAAGCGGCTTGGTCATGCTGGCCACATGACACGGAAGCTGTACACCGGCTCCCTCAGCCAATAAAGCAAGATGAGCGCCGCAACCCCAGAGTCGGTCACGACTGGACCTAATGGTCAGGGGTCCCTATAGCTTTACCATCTGGTTGGGTTTCCCGAGCCACTCTGGGCAGCTCCCAAATGAATATTAAAAACTTCCCTTCCTTCCACTGTCTTTTAAAAGTAAGATAGTTGCTTATTTCCATGAAATCTGATGGGAGGGCATTCCACAGGGCAGGGGCCACTACTGAGAAGGCCCTCTGCCTGGTTCCCTGTAACCTCACTAGTACCTGGTAACTACGGAATGCAGGATTCCCAGGAAGCTGGAGACAGAGCTTCTGCACTCAATGTTTTTCCCTTTCTCAGGGCAACCAGAAACTGAATAAACTGTGCAAAAAAATGGCACCGGTGTTCTTAACATCACATCAAGTTTTGGCTTGTGGATTTCATACCAGCACAGAATTGGGGCTCATTAACACCTGTCTGCTCATCTCTTACTTGGCAAGAGCCTTGCCCGGAGGGTCCATCAGCATATGCCACTTGGAGGAGTCTGTGAGCAGATTGGGCAGGATGTGGCCGAGGAGGGTGAGCGTCAGCTGCTGCATGTCCAGGCAGAAAATGGAGTAGAGCAACTCCACAGCCCGCATTGCGTGCTCTTTCCGTGTCTCTTTCAGCAGCTCCTGAGAGGGAAGAGAGGACGACAGAAAGTGACAAGAGGATAGGGGCAACGAGCAGCGACATTCGCTCCTCGCTTAATGCCATGAGCGCCGAACTACTCTGGGAGCCTATAGCAGCCTAGGGCCGCGGACAAAGCTCACACAGACTCTCTCTCTCTCTCGCCCACGCTTTGTCAGTGGTCAGAAACAGCCCCATAGAAAAGCACTGTGCAGCTAAACACAGCAGAAGAAACATTCCTCTTGCAGTATCCCCAACAGAAAGAAGTGGAGGGGTAGGTAGAGAGAGAGAGGCATAATTTTGACCTACATAAGCCCACCTCTCAGATGGTTAAGAGCAGGGAATATACTTAGGAGGCATTCAGTCCACTACATGCAGCTACAAATACCCCCAGGGCTGTGTCTGCCATGGTCCTGAACCTTTAGAATCTGTCTGCTCTGCAGTTCCACCTGAGTCCATCACTGTGGACATTTAGTCTCTGTCTCCATCGTTCAGCCTGGACAATGAGGTCCAGTTCTGAGGCCCTTCTGGAAGCTCCCTCATTGTGAAATGTAAAGCCACAGGGAACCAGGCAGAGGGCCTTCTTGGTGGTGGCACCTGCCCTATGGAACGCCCTCCCATCAGATGTTCTGAAGACATCTGAACACAGCCCTGTACTGGGAAGCTTTTAATGTTTGATGTTCCTCTTGGTTTTTTTATATTCTGTTGGAAGCTGCCCACAGTGGCTGGGGCTACCTAGTCATATGGGTGGGGTGTAAGTTAATAATAATAATAATAATAATAATAATAATAATAATAATAACAGGCAATATATCGGGGGGAGGGGGAGTGAGCTTAGAATTATGTGACTTGACTATTCCTAATTAGCTCACAGGTCTTTCTCAAATATGCATATAGGAAGGCATGCAGCTGAGGCCAGGCATCAAGAGACTGCAATTCCGAGTATCCTCATCTAGGCTGAATGTAGCTGCTAATGAGCTACGGTAAGGCCAAGAATCCAAATCATGGCGTCATCATGAGAATCCCTTGGGTGATTTAGAGGCAAGCCACTCTCTCTCTCTCTCTGCTTCAGTCTTGCCTCAGCCAACTGGGAATGCAGAAAAAAACTTTTCTGCCTTGCAGGAGAGTAGGTGAGGGTTTTCAGAACAAATTTAGAGCCTTTTGACCACTTAGGTAAAGCAACCTGTTTTATGAAAAGCAAAGCTATTCCACTTATTTATTAAGCATTTACAACCCACATCTTCTACTAAAGCATGACACCCACAACAATTTCAGGAAAACCATTTACAACGTAAGGCCTCCAATAGGTGAAGTCTTTTTTCTAGCTGTTGAAAAAGTACAGTACTCGCATGTGCCCTGTACCTTGACAAGGTTGTTGCAGAACCAGTAGACTCCGCCCATGTGCAGAAGGGTGTCGAAGATGTGGATGGAGCGGCTGTCCACCCAGCCTTTCTCCAGCACTTTGGAGAAGACGCCCATCAGCACCTCTTTGATTGGCTTCTTGGCAGGAAGGAAGTTCCAGTAGGGCATAGTGACGACCCCTGTGGCTGAGAACTTGATATTCGCAGCTGTCTGCTGCAGGACATCAGCACACATGTGCTCAAGGATTGAACTCATGATCACCACTCTGGATGGGGGGCAGGGGAGAGAAAAAAGGGTAAGGTATGACCACCCTAAACCTGCATCCTTATCAAGGCTTCTTCGGAAGCTCCAAGTTGCTGATGCCCCCAAATTCCAAGCAAAACGTCAACTCAAGGCATCGGGTTGAGGCTCTAAGGAATGTGCTGGAGCAGTCTTTGACCAGAGCTCAATATTTGCAAAATGACCCTTCACAGCAGCAGTGATCGGGGAATAACAGAATTATCTTAGCACTGCTGTGTAAATCTAACCCTCGCACTGGGACAGGAAACCATTGTCTCCATTCAGACCCAGATGAATGAGTGGCAATTCAGCAGCTTCACATTGCAGGTTCCCTCTGATACTCTTTTTGTCCCAGGATGGCCACCTTAAGAACAGCGGCAGTGCGGCCTGGTAGCCAGAGTAGCCCGACGTGGCTGATCAACTGCTCACTGCCCGTACTGCCTGTGGAGCCATAGAATCACAGAATGGTAGAGTCGGAAGGGACCCTGAGGGTCATCTAATCCAACCCCCTGCAATGCAGGAATATGCAGCTGTTCCATAAGGGGATCAAACCTGCAACCTTGGCGTTATCAGCACTATGCTTTAACCAAAGAGTATTTGAACTGGTTTTTTTTCCCATGCAGCAAAAAGCCTGGGCCACCTCCCAGTTATATCTGATCTTTCAGGATGCTTAATTCAGTGTTTTTTTTATGAGAGACATGATATCAGCATGGAAATCATACAAAAAAGCAGAACACGCACCGGGGGCACAAAGCAGAATATAAGCAGGTAATCCTGCCCTGCAGATGCAGCCTTTACCCCACATTTTAAACCCTTAGCTTAACACCCTCTTTTCTGCTACCCAGACTCTGACTTGCCTCTCACTGTAGAACTGCAGGGTGTTTTCAGCATACAGGGGAGTTGCCAACTGCCGGATCATCTGCAATGACTTCTCTCTCTCGTCCAAGCCTAGCATACGGACGTGAGCTACGAGCCAGGCCACAGCGCACACGGCCATGCTGCACACCTTCCCCTTGATGTTGTCTGTGATTTTCTGGGGAAGGGAGGAGGAGGAGGAGGGAAAGTAAGGCAAGAAGGCAGCTGTTGAGACTCTAGATTTTTTACTTTTCATTCATTGAGGGATGGTTTGGATACCAAACATACTGCAACTGCAGCACGTCCAACTCTCAATTCTATGCATCCCATATGTACCGATGCAAGAGAAAGAACAAGCCTAAAGCACCAAATCATCAGGATTGTGTAGTGCGTTTGTTGCTACAGTTTTCTCTTTCTATAAAGGGAGAAACACGCAGCCTCCCTGTTGCATGGTACAGCCCAGAATGTTTTTGCACCATTCCCGATTCGGATTTTTGCTTCTGAATGGTGGTGGGCTTTTAAAAGGTGAACAGCAACACATCTCCTTTGTATACAAGGCTCACTAGAAATGCCTGCTCTTTGTCATTACCTGGACAGACTCAAAGGTGAGAACCCCGTTCTCCCAAGCGTTCAGGATCTCCAAGATAGCAGCAGAGATGCTCAGACACGCTTCTTGCCATTTCATCTGCCTGCTCAGATGCAAAGATATACAGGGAGGGAAAGAATCAAGGGGAAAACTTGTCAGTAATATAGGAGATCATTAGCCATTCCCTCCCCCCATTCCAAACCCGCCTCCTCTTCTCTTGAAAGTGTATTAGCAATACCTGCTAAAAGCTCAAAAGCGAGGGCTGAGCAAAGATTTCTAAGTGGCAGAGGGCTGAGCGCCAGTCTCTCCCTCCCCCAGTAAGCAGAAGCAGAATTATGCACCATCTGCAGGTTTTGTTGGCACCAAACTTAAATGTTGGTGAAACCATGTACACAGGATAAGGAAGGAGGCAGGAGCAGCAAAGGATGCACAGAAAATCCACATCTTAACTATCAGAGAGCTCTGTTGAGACTGCCTGCCCTGTGTTCAACCATGAGGACTAGAAACCTGCTTTAAGAAATAAAAAGCCTAGAGGTTTAAGAATCCACTCTATGGCATGGACAGAGAAAACAATGAACAGCCCTGCAGCATGAAGAAAGCGACTGACACTCAGGAGAGGTGGGAACCTTCAGCGCGCTATTTTTCGCGCACCAATTCCTAGGCAAAGCTATTCTAGCACAGCTACTTACACCAACTTCATTTCTGACGAATTGTTGAGCAAAGCAACTAGAGACTCCACCTTGGTGGAATCGGGCCGGAAGCAAGGGTGATCAGGGTTGAGGATCTTTCCTTCCTCTGGCATGCAGGTCTGCATCCAGGTCTCAAAGAAAGGCACTTCCCCAGGTGGACCAGCTTCAGAAAGGATCACCTGAAAGAGAGACGGCCAAAGGAGCCATCATGAAGCCCTCGACCACAGCAACAGCGCCACCTAGTGAGCGAGGGGTTAGGGACAACACATGCAGGGCATGAACATGGGGCCTGGTTTCCCGTGCCTGGAATAAGCTCTCACTGTCAGGATTTTGGCCACCCCATTTGCTTACTTATGGCATTTTCATGGCACCCTGTTGCCAAGTTCTCAGGGTGGCTTACGACAAAACTCAAAGTAAATTAAAAATATTCCTCACAGGGGGAGGGGAGAAGAGAGTGGAAAGCTCGGAAGGTACACTGGACGTGTTCAGAGAAGAACCCCCTTTTACTTACATCTCTGTGCCTATGCAGAGAACCTCTCCTCCACCATTACCTCTCCCTTGCCCCCGTATTGTACAGCGTAGAGAAGACCCTACCTCAGAGCCGTATGTCTGGGCGACATGGCATAGCATGAGGAAGGAAATGTCGAAGAGAAGCGCTCTGACTGATGCCGCTTTGGCTAGAGAAGTGGGAGGAAACCCACAACGATAAGTTCACACAACAACAACAACAACAACAAGAGATATATCAGTAATTTATTATGACCATTAACGACATCTGATGCATAAGAAGTGCTCTGCAACTACATTCTGGTTCGTTGTACTGACACAAGAGGAGTTCTCTCGCTCTGTGTTTTTTGGTTTCTTTCCATTCCTGAGTCCTTACGTCCCACACTGATCACTGACAGCCTCTGATGGGGCGCTTCTGGCAGTACCTCATCCCATATGCCTTCTGCGCCTTTAGCCTGAGGCTGGCCCTGCCCTGTGGAACTCCTTGCCAAGAGAAGTCCGGCAGGGCTCGACCCTGCTTTCTTTTAGACATCTTTTGAAAACAGTGTTGTTGACTGGGCTTTTGGTACATGCATCTTTCTTGTCTGCCTTTCCTCCAAATATGCATATATAAATGACCCCCCCCAAAAAAAACCCCTATTTATTTAAAAAGGACCCCCTGGAGGGTTAAGTCCAGTCAAATTCGACTATGGGGTTGTGGTGCTCATCTCGCTTTCAGGCCGAGGGAGCCAGCGTTTGTCCACAGACAGCTTTACAGGTCATGTGGCCAGCATGACTAAAATGCTTCTGGCGCAATGGAACACCGTGATGGAAACCAGAGCACATGGAAACGCCGTTTACCTTCCCACCTCAGCGGTACCTATTTATCTACTTGCACAGGTGTGCTTTCGAACTGCTAGGTTCGCAGGAGCTGGGACAGAGCAACAAGAACTCACCCTGTCACAGGGATTCAAACCGCCAACCTTCTGATCGGCAAGCCCAAGAGGCTCAGTGGTTTAGACCACAGCGCCACCTGCGTCCCTATCTATTTACTGGCCTTCTAGTAATCATAGAAAGCAGCAGGAACAGAGCAATGGACATCCCTAATGAAAATCGGACTCAGGCCCCTCTTTCCAGCTCCTCACTTTTTATCACACCCTTTTGAGGGTGTGACCAAGCTTAACAGTTTCAAAGCACTCCAAACATCTTGAAAAATGAACAAGGAGGAAGCAAAAACTGCCAATGGCTAAAGAGAGCTCCCTTTCCCATCAGTCCAGTGGAAGGTCAGAGGGTCTTTTGTGCATTTAATCACATGCAAAACGCATTCAGAATCCTTATCTTGGGTTAAGTGGGATTCACACACATCACTCCATCCAAAGGACTTGAGCTGTATGGACGCTCAGAGGACTGTGGGGAGGAAAGGAAGGGGAGAGGAGAGGGAGGGCAAGCTCACAGCTGCAAGTTAACCCTTCCCCTCCCAGGGCCGAGGTCCCCCACCAAGCAGCACAAAGTGACTATTCTCAGGGGTGGTGGGGAAACGGGAGGATGCACGTGGTAGCCCAAAAGACAAAGAGACCCCAGTCATAACTTGAATGCCCCCCTTGTTGCATCAGGAATGCTGCGCTGGCACTGCCTACGCTGCCAGGCACCATGGCTCACTTTCAACTCTTCCCCACCCCCTCCAGACTTTTCAGTTAACACGCAAAAAAATCTAGAGCCTCAGTAAGGAGCTGCAGTAACATCAGACCGAAAAGAAAAGAAATAAAGCAAGACAACAGGGACTTACAGCCTTCTCCGCTGATGTGCTTGGTAAGTTCATTAAGCCTAAAAGGAAAGGTGAAGGAACAGAAAAGGGGGGAAAATGAGCTAAGGCTGCATTTATTTTGTAAGGGACCAAACCAAGTATCATAACTGCCCCACATATTTATTTTTTTGCTTTCTAAAATGTTGATCACCTTGCTGTGCGAAACACAATGCGAACTTAAAAAGTAGGTCGCAATCATTCCCATTCTACAGATGATAAAAAGAACCAAGACAGCAACTTGGCAAGACTAAATGCACATCTCAAGTGGGACTTGAATTTGGGTGCTGCCCCATCCTTTCTTCTTTGTACCAATCAAATCAAGGTGAAACCTTCTTAGCCATTCCCCGCCTCCATTCTTCTCCTCTTTGGCTGTGCACACACTATACATTTAATTCACATTTCTTCTCACAAAGAATCCTGGGAACTAAAGTTTGTAAAGGATGCTGGGAATTGTAGCTCTGCTGTGGGTAAGCTACAGTGCCCATATTTGGGGGGGGGGGGCTTGCTTTAGATATGCTCTGAAAATATACAGTGTGGATGCAGCCTTAGCCTGCCTTTACTCTTTTGGAAAAGATTCAGGCCTTTCCCACCCAGATGTGGCTCATCTAGCAAGCCAAGTTCCCATAATGCAAACATTTTGACATTCTGGCAGGGCTTTTTTTCTAGATAGAAGAGGAGGAGCACCCAAGTTGTTGAGCTTCTGTTAGGGGTGGGATCGCCTAAGAAAGCTTCTCTTCTTTGCCCCACCACCGGAGCCTTATGCCACCACCCTCTGCCGCACAGATGTGCCGCCCACAGCCTCTGCCACACACCACCATACTGCAGTGCTAGAGCTGCCGGAACGTGCCACATAGGTGACAGAACCCACCAACTCAGACACACTTAGTTCCGTTGAGTTCTGGCTGAAAGAAAGCCCTGCTTTTTGGTATGGCACAGCCTTTCGCTTTCAACCTCACATAGGATGCCAAATTACATATTCGGTATCATATTCCACACTTGTGTGGACTACACATGGCCACAGCACTAGAGCTCGCACGCTTGCAGCTTATACGTGGAGGAGTGGAGTAGATTTATTCAGACAGGAGTCTTGTGACAGAAATCTACCATCACATGGCTCGAAAGATAGTCCAGCCCCACCTCCCACTCCCGGTTCCCCCTCCTGGCAGCAACATCAAAAACAAATCTGTCTTTACCCTGCAGGAGAATTGTTTGCTTCTAATAACGGGTGGGAGAAGACCCCCCCACCCCACAATCTTGCTTGATTTGCTCAAGTACAGAAAGGCCTGAGTGTGCTTGTAAGATAGCCACTTGTGGAAGGTTTAACAGCCTCGTGAGCGGCTACCTAATAGCCCCTTCAGCTAAGACCCAAATGGGTTCAGAAAAAAATGCAGCAGCCGTACATCGAATTGGGGATGGGCTGTGGAATAAAAGAAGAGGAATGGAGACAGGGAGTTGATCTCTTGTCATTGGCAGGAATTCAGAAAAGCAAAACAGCCTTACAGCTAAAATACATATAGCTCCTGTGTTCTGTTAGGATAGATTGGCTTACGGGCTTGAAGGCTTAGATCCAAGGCCAGTGCTAAACGTTAGGGAAGCCACCTGGCTGCCATTGAAAGCAGCAGATCTGTATTGGGCCGCCCCAACCACACCTAAGTCACCATGTCAACATGTATTTCCAGTTTCCCAACTCCCAGGGCAGAGGAACACAACATGCAGTGATGTCATGTCATGATTGGTGTTTCACAAGATGTCTGGGGAGAGAAACGTTAATGGGAACTGCTGATCTGACACTGTTCACGCTGCTCTTGCTGCGGGATAGGTCAGCCTACCATGCTACCAAGGCTTCGGCCACCACCTCAGTTTCCCATCTATGTGAAATCTAAGAACCCGTCTCATTGTTTCTACAGGGGGAGGATGGGGAAGATAGTAATATTTAAGTTGTTAACAGCTGGGGGCGCTTTACTCCGACACCTTGTGCAATGGTTCCCCCACTGAACTGTGCCTGGAAGTGCTGATGAGGATCTAAAAACAGCCTGAATCCTATGTAGACAGAGGCCAGGTAGGGTACAGCTTCCAACAAACTCAACCAATGGATGCTCAACTGCATTTTAGCCATTGCACATCAGCCTTGCAAGCTCCTTTCGAATGACAACAGCACAATATTTCATTCTCCCAAGTTCAGGATTGGAAGTGCAAGGCTGGGTGAGACTATAGCCTTGGAGCATATTGTTTATCTGTTCTGTTCTATTTTATTTTGCTACTTTTCTTTTTACTATTTTACTTCACTTTATTTTTACCTTCCCCCCAATAATTTTTATTAGTTTTCAATTACAATAATCCAATGGTAGCCTCATTATAACAATGCCAAATCAAAGTACAATTACTAATCCCAATCATTCAAATGTCAAATTACAAAATTTGGGTGGCCTCCTGCATGTGCTAGAACTAATGGTTTGATTATTTACTTTTCTGCATCCCAAATCTTATTCATCTCAATGACATTCCATCCAAAATAACAATCTGTTATACAAAAACTGTAATATTAACGACATCTGCTCATCTTAACACATTAAATGATTTATAAATCTATAGGTGAAGCATTCAAACTATATCCTTATTCCTCCTGTGTGTGACAATTATTCTGTTGGTGGTGTTCCTTCCTGTCCTTGTAAAATGTTATGTCTATCTTTTCCCAGCCATTGCTGCTCCCCATCATGCCTTGGGTGGAGCTAATACCCCCACTGTTTATTTTTACTATTTTACCTTACTTTATTTTACTATTTTTATTTTACTATTAATAAAGACTACCGTATTTTTTGCTCTATAAGACTCACTTTTTCCCTCCTAAAAAGTAAGGGGAGATGTGTGTGCATCTTATGGAGTGAATGCAGGCTGCACAGCTATCCCAGAAGCCAGAACAGCAAGAGGGATCGCTGCTTTCACTGTGCAGCGATCCCTCTTGTTGTTCTGGCTTCTGAGATTCAGAATATTATTTTTCTTCCTCCAAAAACTAGGTGCATCTTATGGTCTGGTGCACCTTATAGAGCGGAAAATACAGGTTTGTGTTTTTTTGTTTTGTTTTGTTTTGTTTTTGAAAATAATTGGCCAGAGAACAGCAGAAGCTCAACCGAGCTGTGGGTGGGTGTTTTAGCACTTGCACGCTCTGTGACCTTAGTGACAGACTCCAGCTCCCCAACTTGAAAGGAGGCAGTGGCCAATCATATCCAGACCCACTCACTTGATAAATTTCCGGGCAAAGACTTTCAGCTTCCCTGTAGCTGCTGCAGCTGCCAACAACAGATCCAAGCTCTTCCCAGACAGCATATGTCCCAAGACGCCCAGCAGCCCTTCTGGGGTTTTCGAGTGATCTGAATCCATTGTCTGGAGTAGCAGAGAAATAAAGAAAGAAAGTAACTGAGTCAACGAAGGTTCCCAATTGGTAGCCGGCGAGGAACAAACTACAGAGAATTGTGTAAAGAGAAATCAGTTCTTAGCAACCTAACTACATGCCCGTGGGTATTCATCACCATTTCACAGAATTCAAATCGTAAAACAAAAAAATGCAATATGAGAAATAAAAATACAATTAAAAATCAAGATGAATGCGGACATGCCGTGGTCCAGCTGAATGAAGCCAGCAAGCCACTGGTGGTCCGCAGATCACAGCTTGGGAATCCCTGAACTAAAGAAAGGCGAAAATTTATCGATTGCTAAAAGGAATGTGAAGGCTTTGTCCAATATTAGAAAGAGAATTAACACAGAAATGTCTCCGGTTCCGTTCTTTTAAAAAGAAAAAATATGACTAAGTCACAATCAATCAACACACATTAACAAAGCACCAACTAAGGGGGGGAAACACAGAATGCGTAACTTACTATAGATTGTCTTGATTGTCTTTACAAGCAGTATCAAGACATACAAGAAGGTAACAAGATACATAGAGAAGTCTTCAGAGAATTAACAGATATATCTGGATTGCATTTCCAAGTCTAGTTCTTGGATATCTTTCCAGTGGCATTTGTATACTTCAGATGAGGGTCTACCCATTGTTTCTTTGGTTACACATTCAATAAAGGTTTGTCAGGCCTTGTAAAAATGTGCTTGGCTGTACTTAACCTTCAGAGTAGCAAAACTGGTAGTTGTTTCTCCAATAAACCATACTTTCAGATACCTTATGTCTAGGATCACAATATTTGCTAACTTGGTAAATGTTGGTGTGCCACCCCCAATTCCTGTGTCACTCTTTGTCCCAGAGGGCAAAGCCACCACAGATTTATGTGTGACAGCCGAATGGGTGTGACATAACAGCAGAATAGTGTGTGTTTTACTGTGTTCTCTCTAATACAAGCACAGACAAACTACTCATGTGGCTTCTTGTGCCAGCAGCTGACCACTGTCCCAAGATATTTTGTACCCTGTCCCTTTCCCCAAAATGCCTTGAAATCATTTGATACACCTTGATATGCAAGGCGTAGGTTCAAATCCCCAGTTGTGAAGCTCTGCTATCAGCCAGAGACAAGACACTTTCTTTCAACCTAATTTACAGTGCTATTCAAACCATGTCTACTTGGATGCAACTCAGTGGGCTTCACTTCCAGGTAAGTGGGGTTGTTCAGTTTGTAGCCTTAATCTCATAACAGCTCCGAGATGAAACATTGCTCTGAGCAACTTCAAGGGAAGATAGCCAAACATAATCATTTCAAAACACAACTACTGTGCATGTCCACACAGAGGTTAAGGCCCACCGAGTTCAGTAGGAGTGTGTCTAGGCCAGGGGTCAGCAACCTTTTTCAGCCGTGGGCCAGTCCACCATCCCTCAGACCTTGTGGTGGGCTGGACTTTATTTTTTTTTGGGGGGGGGGAATGAACAAATTCCAATGCCCCGCAAATAACCCAGAGATGCATTTTAAATAAAAGGACACATTCTACTCATGTAAGAACACACTGATTCCTGGACCGTCCACAGGCCGGATTGAGAAGGCGATTGGGCCGCATCCGGCCCACGGGCCTTAGGTTGCCTACCCCTGGTCTAGGCCTCAGTAGCACCAAAGACTACTACAGCAGCAGTACTAAAAATAATAAAGGTATTCCAGTTTCTGTGTTCAAGATGCCATCACAAGGTTAGTGCCTACTTTCAGGATGTTGGTGACGGTGGGCTCCGCTCGCAGGATGAGGCCTGGGTTGGGTTGAATGTTAGCATTCTCAGGAGACTTTAAACGTGGCGCATGTTCCCGATCAGCGGTCCTGGGTGAGGTCAGAAGAAAAATACCCAAAGTTGAAATAAGAGGGTAAAGAGCTCTTTAATGAAAGTGGTATGCTCTGCTATACGGGCCACCCCACCAGTACAAAATTCACATATCTATAAGCTTCTGATGAAAATTCAGGGCAATGAACTTTTAATTTCTGAGAGTTTGACTCAGGTTAACTTGCATATTTAACCTGTGGGTTCTCAGAAACAAGACTTCCTAGTCCCCGTGGGCTCAATGCAGATGACAAACTGACTGAGTGGTAAAGTTTTCTACCATGGTTTTGCTTTGTCTATACCCTTTAACCCTTTGGAAGCTTTTGGACTCCAACTTCTATCAGGTTCAGCCAGCGTGGCCAACGGTCAGGGGGTGATGTAAATGGTTGTCCAACATCTGGAGAACCATAGGTATCCCATCCCCAGTCTGTATTTAGGAAAATGTGGTGGGATTCCCCCATCCACTTGTGGCTCATTCTCATGTGTGCTAAAGTTTGAAGACCGTATCATGTGGCTAGGCTCCCCCACATTTACAGCTTATTTATCTGAAACATTTTTGTTCTAAAAAAGTGAAGGTAAAGGGACCCCTGACCATTAGGTCCAGTCGTGACCGACTCTGGGGTTGCGGCGCTCATCTCGCTATGTCGGCGACAGGACAGTCCCTGTCTCCAGGCTTACAATCTGAAAAGGACATGGCAGAAAAGGAAATGCAACTGAGAGGGTGTAGGGGGGTTGGGTGGGGAAGCAAACTCGGGAACTATTATTTCTTAGCTACAGAATTCTTGCAATGACAAGCTAGAATAGAAGGATTTCAAGGAGAGGGGGAGCAAAAAGTTCTGGGGCTTTTGGAAGAACAGATGAAGAAGGCCTGAAGTCCCAACTTAATAAACTGGTCATCTGTATTAGTAATCTGTGGCAGGCAAATATGACCTGGAGTAAGGAAGACAGCCCCTGAGTTACAGCATTTCACAGCTACTGCTGTCTTTCAAAGCAAGATTTTTGTCTCCCCTGCTTTTTTACCATAGGGTGTGTTTTTTTTAAGAGTTCAGATATCAATTCCAAGTGCTTTTTATCATTTAAACATGCTGAAATATCTACAGCCTCTGACAGGTTGTTTTTTTAAAAATTTTTAAAAAATTATTAACTTAAGTTTAGTGTATTTTGTCGAGGAGCAACCTTTTAATATGCAAACAGAACTCCTACTCACAAGCTGTTTGTGGCTGGATACCCTGAGCAGAAACTGAAAGAAAATGGAAGGAAAAGTCTACGTACATCCTTGCCCAATCCATATTAATAAAACAAGACTAAATCAGCACTGGACAGCTTACTACAGTGTGTCTGAGGGTTTATTTGCTAAGGCGTCAGTTTGTGCTATGATGAGAGGTGGGTGGGAGGGAGAGAGAATACAATTCCCCCACCACCACCAACCAGTTTAAAAGGTGTGAAATTAAGCACAGCAGATGCTTCGCAGGCTTAAAAAGCAATGCATTTAATGACTTTGCCAGCTTAAAACCAAGTGCAATCGTTTTTTTAAAAATAAAAAAGCCGTATTTTTCCCCCCCTTAAGAGAAAGAAAATTTGAAAGACAGGGCGAGACGTTTCACTGGCCTCTTTGAAACAACAACGCTATTATCAGTATGAATAAACCCTTAAGATTGTGGGAATATATTAACCATCCACTTCCCTAAAGAAAGAACTAGTGACAAAACACTGCCGCAAGGCACAGAGGGCGATGTCTTCCCTCCACTGCAGCAGAGTAAGTCAGTGAATGAAGCTGAAGCCACAGCAGCCACAGATTAAAACAAAGCCTGCCACAGTCACATGTGTACACTTGCACTTTTAAGCTTACATTTAAGAAATGGGCAAGCTTCCTTGCATTTACCACTTGATAAGTTGATCGCATGCATTCGCCCATGGTTTTAGAGAAGCTGAGAATAATGCACGGCTGCTGGGGGAACGTCTTCAAGATGGTTGTCAGGCAGCCAAGAACTTCCTTTCCTCTTCCCCACAAGTTAAGGGGCAGAAGCTCAAGAAATGTTGAAGCAACCACTATTTGCACCTTTGCCCCTGCACCTAGCCTATCGCCCCTTTTGTGCAAAGCTAGATAAGCCTACCGTTTGGCTATGAGGTTGTTCATGTTGGCTTCGGAGAGCAGACCCTGCTTGCCACATTCTTGAAAGAGAAGGCTCGTGCAGTCACAGCTGGAAGAACAACCACCAAAAGAGGAAAAAAATGTGTAAAAATGTATGAACAAACATGGTCCATAATGGAGACAGACTGTTCTCTCGCTGGACCTTTTGGGGAAGGACACTAGATGGCACAAGGTGAGTTAAGGAAGAGATGGTGGGAATACAAGTAAAGGTGAAAGAATATAACTGGGAGGCACAGAAAGAATCCCATTAAAATGCCTCTCTTTGATCGGGTATAACGACCTTGCGTTTCAGCTGTCATAAAATTTGCAAAGTTTTTACTGAGCGCCATTTTTGACGTTGAAAATATAGTAACAACTGGGGAAAGGAGGAATACAAAGGATACCAGGATTCAACCTTCTAGTCTTCTCAGCGTTAAGGAAAGGACAAACCTTGAGTAGAAGCAACCGCTGCTGAAAGGCTCAAAAGGTCAAAAAGGATATGTGTGGTTTCAGTGACCGACACTTGCATGCTCTAAATTTCGCTTTGGGCCCAGTCAGGAAATTGCTCAACCTGTCCTGAAGGGGGTTGTGCTCCCCACTCAAGGGTTGGTTAGCATTTTGAGAATGGCCACAGATACAGCTTTGTCTCTAGAGGCTTAAGTGGCCCACTGCAGTATGTTTTGCATTTCTATCTGTGCTACTCCCAAGTTTTGCTTTCATGGGGAATATGTCATTTTAGCCACATAAACACCTTCCGGGTAGAGACAGAAGCTTGCTCAATGCTGCCCAGCCAGCTTCCTAGCTGAGGAGCAGGGAAATGAACCCTCATCTCCTCCATCCAAGCTCAATGCTCTTCCCATTACTACACAGCTACCTACAAGACCAACCAAATTGGTTGGCTCCATTCTGTAAACAAAGCACATTTGCATGTGTACACGCACTTCCTTTGCATAACCTATTGAGTTTTTCTGCCAGCCATGAGAGAGAGGTCGCTAATTACTGAACGTTTCTGGGCCTCTATCCACTCATTTTCAAGGCTACTTTAAAGGCATGCCACCTCAAAAAAAAACCCCAAAACCCCACCAGAAACCTAAAACAAACATCTGGATTCTCAAGGTGCTGAATTATGCAATTCTGCACTTGCAAGTTGAGACCACAGGAGTGCAGAATGAACAGAATCCAGGAGTTGCTCATTGTACCCTACAGCTCATAGGCAGGCAATTTATCATGTATCATGCACAGAGCACATCCAGCCCTGGCTGAAGGATTAAGCGTTAAGAAAGAACCACCTCAAGTTTGTGCTTATGTTTCCATAAGAGAACAAAGCGTTCAAGAGCTGGGCACAAGAAAATTGGACCAAACTGATTCAAAATACTACTTTATGCAAGAGCGACACCGACTGCTTCACACATTGGGGAGTTTGGGTCTTAATCTATCATGCAGAACAAACAGTTCTAATTGCGACATCAGCAGCAAACTTATGCATGACGAATTCTGTTTACAAGGCTGTCCGCTTTCCCTGGCCCTTCCCCCAGTTCTAATCTCCTGTTATATCCCACCCAGCAGGGGAAAAACAGGGAATTTTCCTTGCAAAAATTCCCATTTCAGATTAAACTGTGCTAGCTTCTAGTTTTCTGTTGTCAGTGCTATTGTTCTGTATTTTGTATATCTGTGTTTCCAACACTCTCTTTCGATGCTTTGAATGCTTGGTGTAAGCCGCTTTGGACACAGCGGCATGTAAGTAAACGCAGTCAACCAATCAACATCTGGAATGTTACTGTGTTAAGAAAACAGGGAGTAGGTTTGAGCAGTGAAGAAGAGGCCCAGTCCTCCCACAGGCCCCTTCTACTAACCAAACCAGTTTCTGTGACTGGTGACCACTTCAGAGAGCTTCTACCAGGTTCCTGTTTGAGTAACAAACACACCTCCCTCACGAGTTGGTCCATTTAACTTCCTCTGGATGACAACCACCTCAGCAATTTCTCCCATTATCTAACCCTGCTCAACTCTGCCGTGTCTATCAGGCTGTTCCAATCTCAACCTTGACCGTTCTCCCACCTTGCGTGCCCCTACTCCAAATAGCAAACTGGTTTTGGCCAAAATATCCCTCCAACCTAGTCTTCAATGCTCATTATTCAACTTGGTTCAATCGGGGGAAATAATGATGTGTTTATGTCCTGTCTCTAGTCACTTGCTGTATTTTTTGTGTTCAATTAAATACATCAAACAGCAACAACATTAAATTTAAAAAGCAGCCTTCATCCTGACAGTAACACTAGGGTTGCCAAGCTCCCTAAGAGTTAGACCCTGAGATTCAAGGAGTGGAGCTTTGGAGGACAAAGGATGGTGGCTGGCAGCTAAGAGAGTGGCATCTCATGGGAGCAGAGACCCTGATAAACATGGGAGTGAAACTGAGAGAAGAACTCCCAGGCCAAGCAGGAAAAGCCCTTGGGCTCTGTCCCCTCTACTTGAAGGGCCACAAAGAAGGGGAACCTACTTGCAGCGTTGGTCGGCCTTGTCCAGAAGGGGCGTCAGCTTCAGGAGGAACTCAAAGGCACAATTCACATCTTCGGTAAAGTCCTGCAATTGCACTATTATTATTATTTTCTTCCTTACATCTAAAGGGTCTGCCTATGCTGTACTGGAATCCCCACCCATAATCCCCCATAAAAACAGGCTAAGGCAGTGCATCCCAATAAGCCCACTGAGAACATTCGCTCCTGGTCATTTCTTTTCGGCAAGTTTCATGCTACAGAATTTGCCATTGAACAAGCTAGAAAAAAAATTCCAGCAAACTTAAAGGGTTGGTTGTTTTGTTTCTCTCCACGCCCCCCTTTTGTGGTATAGAAGCTTGAACCACTTGATTAAGTAAACTGAAGCCCTGCAGACACACCGATGAAGAATTACTTCTTTTGAACTGCTCTTTGCAAGTGGTACATTGCAGTTGGGAGTTTTATAGAGTAAGGGAGAATATGATAAATGTGTGTGGAACTGATTTTTTGTCCCCCCCCAGATTTCATGTGGCATGTAATTTAGAAAGAAAAAGAAAACTTATGCTGAGGTTTGAAAGGGGAAATCTGAATAGCAGGTGATTTTTTTAATTTGTATTTTTTAAAGGAGGCAGTCTCAAAAGTTAAGCTTTGAGGCTAATTTGTTTTCATCTGCCTCTCTTAAAGACCGCATTAGATGACCTCTATGACTGGGAAGACCGGTCCGAATCCCACTTTAGCCATAAACTCACTCAGTGGCAGAAGAACTACTTTTTAACCAAAAGCTCCATTTAGCCCAGCATTCTGTCTAAGACAGCAGACAGCAGTCAAATGCCTCTGTGAAGTTCACAAAGAGGGTATGATGGAAATGCCTTTCTTCTTTGACCTAAAACATGATAATCATAGAAATTCTGGCTCTTCATCCTTACCCATCATGGCTGGAGTCACTGATGGGCCTTGTTCTCACTGAAAATCCCACCTTTAACCTAAGCCCTCTTAATTGCAAAACTAAAATCATGCTTCTATTTTCCATTTTGCTTCCATTTTGCTTCCCAAATAATTTTTAGCAGTTCTAAACAAATACAGTGGTACCTCGGGTTACAAACTTAATTCATTTCGGAGGTCCGTTCTTAACCCAAAACCGTTCTTAACCTGAGGTGCGCTTTTGCTAATGGGGCCTCCTGCTGCTGCCATGTCACCACTGCACGATTTCTGTTCTCATCTGGGGGCAAAGTTTGCAACCCGGAGCAACTACTTCCAGGTTAGTGGAGTTTGTAACCCAAAGCGTTTGTAGCCCGAGGTACCACTGTAAATAGAACACTGACGTAGCTGTTGTGGTGATGATGATGATTTGTTTTTCAAAAATCAACCTTTACCTTTTCTCCTTGAGGATATTTTTTCAGTTTTACAAGTACTTGTGGAATCTGAAAAAGAGCAAAGAAAGAATTTAATAAGGGACCTCAAAACTATCGCCCCCGCCCCATCTCCTTGTGAATTTCGCTCCCTGGTTCACACGTCCTAGACTGCCAAAAACTCCTTTGCCTTTTCACTCCCTTCCCCCTTTTCACAGCCCCTCCTCCTCCTCTCCCTAGACCCTGCAAGACAGTTGTTCTTGACTTCCACTCAGTCCCATTGCCCTTTAACAATCCTCTGGCCCTCCAGGTGTTGCTGAACTACAACTCCCATCACCCCCAGCAAGAATGGCCAAGGATGGTTCAGTCATATCACAAGCATCCAAAGTTTTTCACAACTGCTTGTAGTCCTCTTTCCCAAAACACCTCTATTCTCCTGTGAACCCTGACTGCACACAGACCCTGTGCAAACTGGCCTTTGCTTTCCTCATAAATGTCAAGCTGTTTTTCAAATTCTTATTACTATTATCTTCACACTCTGATGTTAGAACATTTCATGTTCCATCTACGAACATTCCATGACATGAAACTAGCCTAACTAATGCTCAGAAAAGGTTCGAAGTCAGTCTGGTTGCCGCTTCCGGTCTCCTTATCAACCAAGTCAAAGTCGCAAACTGGCTTAATTACTTCCAGTGACAAATCGGGGGGGGGGCGCTAATGTGATCCAGGGTGCTAAATATTGAATCAGAAGGTTTCAAATCTCAACACGGCTATGAAACCAATTTCTCCCTTGCTTTTAAAGATAAGAAAGCATTTTGCGCATGAAACTGGAAATAAATATTCAAAAAACCAACAAACTCCTAAATGTAGAATTAGGCATGTCTAATCTGATCTTCATGCTATCATATGGCAACAAGCTCCAGAGATTAACTGTTTGCTATTTCTTTTGCTTTCCAGTTTGTTCAGGAGTATGTGTGTTTGTCTCTTTCATACTTCTTAATTTATTCCTCTTTGCATGGCTGATAAGTTACATGATGTACTTGAGTTGCAATGGAGATTTACTGAGCAGGCAGGGAATGCTAAGTTGCAATTTGCTGGATCTCTTTGGGGGAATCTAGCAGCGTCACGAGTGTGTTTACCAAGAAAGCCAGGGAGAAGGAAGACAGAGCCATCTGGCTTATGTTTACATTGCAAAAAAAATTAAATAAATAAAACAAGTATATAGCTAAATGCAGATACTCCTCCAGGCTCTACCAAGGATGACAGCCCAGAAAGAGCCTAAGAAGAGATTGGTGTTTCCACTCACTATAATAGTGAATGGCATCCAAGACCCCGGCTGCCAGTAGATCTGAGAACCTGGATTGATGCAGATGGGGGAAACTGTGATTACAAAGGGCAAGAATTATCATGGCAGAGGTTACAGTGTGAGAGTAAAAGTATTTGAACAAGACCCTAGAGGACTTTGGTATTTCTTCCTTTTCCTTCCTAATCCCTAATGTTGCAGCTGCGTTGTGCCAGGACTGAGACAGGGGCAGCCATACTTGATCCTGATCAGCAGCGTGTTTTACCAACCCAGGGTTCCTGAAGCCAGAGGTGAGGACTGGAGTAGAGTTGGCAGAAGTTACTGTTCTGTTGACCAGTCAAAAGCAGAAGGCTGGGCTCCAAAGTGCTCACAAGACTGGCCAATCCAGAGGTCTCGTGCTGCCTGCCAATTGCAGAGGTCGAGGTTGGACACACCTATCCATGCCTTCTATACCGGAAGAGAACTCCGGGCCCAAGCATACACAGCCCCAGGTACTCATTAGGCTGGGTCCCAGCCAGAGTTCAATAAAGGTTTTAAGCAGAGATTGAGAATCTGTAGCGTTCCAGATGTCGTTCAATTACAGTTCCCAATTCCTGACCCGCTGGCCAAACTGACTCAGGCTGTTGGGAGTCTGAGTCCAATGACACCTGAAGGCCACAGGTTTCGATTCCCTGGTTGAGAACCTAGAAAGGAGCACTAGAGTGGTCAGGTTACTGAGACACTCTCCTTCCCCATTTTGCTTAAATAATATTTCTAGACCTTGCAGTTGCAGAAAACAACCACAGCCTTGAACATAAAACTCTCAGTTTCTGCTAAAAGTTTGGAATCAGTGTCCAGATACACGTCTCCAAAGGTGCCCCTATCAAAAAATGAAGCAGGGGACAGGGGGCTGCAGGTAGACCCCAAGGATAATTGGGTGGGTGGGTGTGTGCAACCAGGTTGGAAAAACAGGAATATCAACCAGATATTTGGGAGAGTCTATCAAGCCTGTGCAATGTCAGAAAATAGTAAACTGTTTAATTACGGAGAAGCGAGGTAGGTGAGGGATAACGTGAAACCCATTCACTTCACCTGGGTCAGCCACACAGCTCAGGAGGAAACATGGGCTAAGGCAATGTATCAGGAATGCAGGGACTGCTTTATATCAAGTCAGACTATGGGTCCCTCTATTTCAGTACTGTCTGCACCAACTGGGAGTGACCAACTGTCTCCAGGATTTCAGGCAAGGGATGTTCCCCAGCCCTCACATGAAGATACCAAAAACTGGACTTTGGGCATGCAACGCATGCGCTCTACCACTGAGTTACTGCCCCCTCTCTTGTACCTGATGCCCTAAAACGACCATGAATTTATCCAACTTCCCATAACCCTTTTGGTCTCTGTTGCTTGGTAAGCTGGGAAACTCAGATGATAAACAAAGGAACTTTACGAAAGGCTGAGCCCCAGCTATTTGGGCCTAAGGGCGCCTTACCTTGAGGAATGTGAAGGCTGTCCATTTGAGTTCCTCTGTCCCTTCAGGAGACTCAATCAGTCCCACAAAGCAGGCTTTCCAAATTTCCAGAATGAAAAGTGGGGACGGAATGCGCTAGCAGGGAGAAGAGACACAGGGAGAGAAGGCCTCAGGATCTTCCTCAGGGAACACAGTTTGGATTCAGAGTGGCACAGTACTGACAAAAAAAAAAAGGCTGGATGCAAGATTTCTAGCACACTCGTCGGACTATCCAGCAGTCCCATTCCACCATCACCCCAACTTCTCACGCAAAGCAGACTTCCCACACTCTGAAGAGTGTTGTGCATCACGATCCTTCAGCCAAGAGTCCACAAACTGCACCTGGGCTTGATAACCTGTAATAATTTATCCTAGCCAGCAAGAGGAAGTGCCTAGAAGCACCGACAGTCCCTCTTTCTACAAAGCGAGTGCAGCGCCCCCCCTTCCTCCTCCCCCACCCACAAATGAATGAGAAGAGCTTAGAGGACAGATGGCATGGCGCCTGTGTACTTCTCTTATTAGAAAGCAGATACGGCCCCCACCTCCCTTGCAAGTATAACATATGCTACTAAATAACAGAGCCTCCCTCTCCCAAAGTCTAGTCCTGGTTTTTCCCAACCCCTGTCTGACAGCTCTTCACAAAAATACTGCCTCCATCTCAGCTCCTCCAAACTCTCTCGACTCAAAATAGCTTCTTCCCTGTTCTTTGCACCCACTTCTACACAGATTCATTCATGCCCATACACAGCAAGGTAGGACTCCAATTTCAATACCAGGGGCAAAAGGCCAGTAAATATATCCTTTCCTATCACAGCAACACACACACACAACATCCTTGCAGCAACACACACAAACAACCACATTTTTCTTTTACTAGGGACTGCACCCCTGCTCACCTGCACCCCTGCCATTCCTCCCACATTAACCCCCTAGAGCTTCCTTCCCCTTCCCACCCCATACAATTACTAAGCTTGTTTTCCACCTTCCCAAGCCATTTCTGAAGCCACTTCTCTTTTGTATTCTGCAGCCCCAACACGTACCTGTTTTCACCTTTACCCTCATGTCCATTCCTCCCTCCTTTGCTGCAAGCTCCCCTATACACCACCTCTCAGGTAACTTCCTGAGTCTTCCTCCTCCTTCACATTTCAACTACTAAGCACCCTTACGTCCAGTTATGAAGCCACCATCCCCTCCTACACTTCAGAGAGAAAGAGAGAAGCACCACAAGAAAACTTGGGCCTCGGTCATCAGCCTGCTAAGTGAATAACAGCGGGAGAAATTATGCTGAAGCATTCTCTCCAGAGACTAGACGCTCCCAGCCCTCCCAGGTTTCCAGCTAAAAGCACAGAAAGTTTGCTTAAAAAGCTACATCTGCCTTTTTCTTCTTTCCATCCCCAAATTTATAGGGCAAAGCCAGCACTATACAGCCAGTATAGGTCTCCTACTGCCATCTAACTCTCTTTAATTTTCCATTGTTTTAACTTGTATTTCAAAAGAGAGGTACAACAGATGCCCAGACTAGATAAACAGTTTGCCTCATGGTAAAACTGATCCAGGACAGTACCGTTTCGGAATGCATAGGAGGGACCACAGGACTGAATTCACTGCTATACAAGAACATTATTCATATAGAAAACTGTGTGCCAGGGGGAAAGGATCTAGTCCAGTCTTCCTACGACATGCTAGCTACCTAAGTGCTGGATGTTCTTCTTTATTCATGGAAGAAAATTCAAATATGCAAGCCCCCAGCTGCAGTCTGAAGTGGAACATTTCTACCATGCGATGGGACTCCAATGGGAGTCACAGACGCAGTGAGACAAAGCATCCTTCCTATGGTCCAGCCATACCTGCATCCTTTTGACCATCATGAGTTGCTCCACCAGCGGCTGCGGCTCTCCAGTCAGGTTCATTGTCCCCTCTAGCAGCACCACGGCATGGATCGTGGGGAAGCCAGTTTTGTTCAGCTGTTCCGCGTGCACAGAGAGCATAGTGGGGATACTGTGTGGAAAATTGGGACAGGGAGGAAGAGGCGGTATTAGAAGTTCGGTTCCGTTTGTGTACAGAGAGGAAAAAGCTCGCTCCTCACAGTGCAGCTGCCATCTGCCCACCTCTTGACAAGGCCAATGCACTCCTCTGCCTGGCTTTGCAACTGGCTGTTGCTGATGTGTCCTAAATTGTCTCCCAACTTGGAAAGAGATTGTTCGATCGCGCTCCAGGAAGCTAAAAAGGAAAAGCAGCATTTTAAGTTCCAATCAGCTCTTAGCCCTTGGTAATAGATTTCCCCCAGTTCTGCTGCCTTGGGAGATGCTAGGGGTTGACCCCAGGACCTTCTAAGAGTGTAGTTTACCTCTTTGTGAAACCGTTTCCTCAAACCGAGGCTAGGTAAATTTATTAATGTTTAGGGTCACACCTCGAACGCTGAAGATGCTGCTTCCATGCTGAACTTTTTAAAAAGGCAATGGAGACTCTGAAGTTTAAAAACAGGCATCAGAGTATTTCCAAATATTAATCTTTTTGAGGGAAAGCTGTGAAACAGCAGGCTTGCCCAAAAGGGAAGCAGCAGTGCAATCTCCATGTAGGCAAAGGAGAAGAAACAAGACCAGTGAATAAAGAAGACTGGGGTGGTGCTACATCAGATCTTGTAAAGGGCCCTTGTGATTTTCGGGGGGTGGGGGGACGGGACGCAGAATCCATACCAAAACTACAGGAGAGTCCTGTAGTTGGCACTGGAATCTTGGATTCAAATCAAGCCCTACAGTTCTCAATGTAAATATTTTGCCTCTCTCCCACAAGACCACCAGCCACTTACGTGTCTCTTCCAACTTGGCTATATGAATCAGGGCCCGGTTCTTGGTGCTGCCCAGGATCTTTGCCAGCCGCTCTAGGCACATTGTGAGCTGGTTCTCAGCAGACCCCTGCTCCAAAGGCTCCTTCATTTTCTCTGTGTAGAAGGCAGCACAGCGCAGCATCCAGTTGAGGACACTCATCAGGGCACGGCAGAGGCCAATGCATTCTTCTGCCTTGCCATGGCAGCTGCACAAAAAGCAAAAAAGAGAGGGCAAATTCAGTCACATGACTTCGGTGGCCCTAAGAACTTCACTTTGAGACACCTGCATCATTTTCCAGGTCTCATCCCCCCCCCACTCCAAGCTCCACTCAGATGCGCGTGGGAACTTGGGAGACAACGAAAGAACCACCAAAAGAAAAGTGTGCCGGGGACCATCCAGTAACTTCTCAGGGGGAGGGGAGGAGGCAGGACAGAGATGGGAGCAGAAAAGACAACTTGAATGTGAACACAACCAGGAAAGCTCTTCTTCTATTTGTGTTCTGCTTTACTGTGCCAAATGACAGAGGCAGGACAAGAAGCCTGAACTAGTAGAAAAACAGTGAATGGCCATCTAAATACCTTTTCATGCCCCCACCTTCATCTTCAACTCCATTCCCATGCCTCACACTCCCTATTTTTGTGCAGTCCCCTTTGCCCTCTGATTTTCACCTTCATTCCCTTTTCCTACCCCCTCCTTGCTTTTCTGAACTCTCTCTTGCACACAGATAACCCCCGTTTCCTTGCCTTATCCCCTCTCTCCTTCTGTTTACCCCCAGCTCTGCCATTTCCCCTCATTAAAACTAGTTTGCTTGCTTTTTAAAAAAAGAACAGTCCCTCAGTGTTTCTCCATTCTTGCTTTACTCAAATTTCTGCTGTTGTTTGAGTACAGCAAGAAGGGAGGAATACTGAAAGGGGTTGGAAATTGTTGTTGAAAATTTTCCTCTTCCTCAGCTGCCTCATGCGAGTTTCACAGTAACTGTCAGTGATGTCTGAGCACTCTAGGTGCCCTTACTGAAGAGATACACTAGCCGCATTCCTGAGAGTCCCAATGGTCTGTCAAGTCTAGGCATATTTACTATGTGAAGATGCTGAATGCAATAGACAAGGGACTGGGTGGCGGCAGATGCATTTATGACATAAGGTGCGTGCCTTCATCCACAGGAAGTAGTGAATAAAAGCTGCGAAGCTGTGTGTGGTTCAGTGAAAAGAAGACCAAGTACATTTTCAGGGACTCTGCGCAGCCTATTAAGAGACTAAACTGCAAACCAGGAAGTTCCTGGTTCAATTCGTATCTTGCAACAGGAACTTGCCAGGGTGCTCAGGCAAGCCATTATCTCAGCTTCAAGCCTCCATCTGCAATATAAGCGTAATGACACTCAGGTACCTTACCTTACGGGACTATTTTAAGAATCACTGAGATAATATGTACGTAAAGCTATTCACAAGGGACGTGGGTGGTGCTGTGGTCTAAACCACAGAGCCTAGGACTTGACAATCAGAAGGTTGGCAGTTCGAATCCCCGCGATGGGGTGAGCTCCCGTTGCTCGGTCCCTGCTCCTGCCCACCTAGCAGTTTGAAGGCACGTCAAAGTGCAAGTAGATAAATAGGTACCGCTCCGGCGGGAAGGTAAACGCCGTTTCTGTGTGCTGCTCTGGTTTGCCAGAAGCGGCTTAAGTCATGCTGGCCACATGACCCAGAAGCTGTACGCTGGCTCCCTCAGTCAATAAAGCGAGATGAGTGCCACAACCCCAGAGTCAGCCACGACTGGACCTAATGGTCAGGGGTCCCTTTACCTTTTAAAAGCTGTTCACAATAATGTGACATATTCCTACTGCCAGCACACAGCAGTACTTGGAGAATGTAGGGACTCAGAGAATGGCTCAAGTCGCAAAACTCTGTTGTCCAACCTCCTTAAGCTTGCAAGCATCTCTGCCCAATACTGTTTTACTGGGGCTTCACAGCAACCCCAGGAAGGGAGAGGATAATGGGGGATTTCTCCTACCATCCTGGGATGCCAGAATCGATGACTGGAAGAAATCAAGCATCTGGAGCTTACACCCTGTGGCACTGCTGGGTACACTGTCACATTCACCATCGCCACAGTACTTGCCTTTGTTTAAACAAATTAAAAAGGGGAAAGGAAAATTATCCAAGCCTATGATTAAAGTGGCCTGGCTCAGAAAGCGAACGAGGATTGAAGAAGAAACCCTCTCAACGGGACAAGCACTACTGCAATAGGAACAAATAATCCCAGACCTGAAGGGTTTTGATCAAATTGAAAAACAGAAGATTGAATTAACCAGAGAGAGGATTAAGTCGTCGGCTTTGTATGTGGCTGAGAACAGCTGTTTATCACCATTCTGGTGACAGGTTAATATTCATTGAATATTAACCCGTCACCAGAATGTTTTCTTGTAGGAAGGGAGAGTTCCTGCTTCCTCCTATTTCAGTCTGCTCCAGTGTACTCACCTGTTAGCTCTAAATAAACTAAGAGCTCTTATAGGCTTTGTCAAGATTTTAGAAAGGCAGGGGTTTTATTCTTTGATAAAACCAAAGATATAAGAGTTCCATGAAAAACTGTGGTTCTCCTGTATGGAGGGCAGAACTGGGTCTCCTGACAATTCTTGTGTTCTTTTACTGATACATCATTCTGCACATTTTAAAAAGCGCATTTCTAGTTCTCACGGTTGCGAATATAACATTTGCAATGTCAGTCACTGCATGCAACTCAGGGGGTTTCAGCACATATTGCTGCCAATTTAGGTATTTTCATTGTAAGGGCTCTTCATCCTCCAAACTCCAATGCTCTGTATTTTGTGGGCATGCATATGCATGCCCTGTACAAACTCTGTCCCTAGCTACTTACGGCCACTGGACAAGGCACTTGATGAATCTATATTTTAAAAGTAGCACATTGTCACATTTAATACTGGCATACAGCATGTTATATAGGCTAAAAAGCTTTCCTGTGGCTCCCCATTACTTTACATCACAAGTCTAGTAGCTGATTTTGAGCTACAAGGACTTCTGTGGCTTGGGCCAACCTACCTAAGAAAGCACCTCCACTCTAGTATGCCACCATAGGGTGGTATCCAGTGCTGGTCATACCCAGAACAGACCCGCTGAAGTTAATGGACATGATGAACTTTGGTTCATTATTTTCTTTTTTCTCCCCCCACCCCCACCTTTGGTTCATTATTTTCAACAGGTCTGCTCTGAGTAGGACTAGCACAGCACACAGCCCCATTGTTTCCAAGTATCAAGAACATACTCTAAAGACACTCTGGACTAGCCAGGCCTTGGTCTGATCTAGCAGTACACTTTCATGTTCTTTTTTCTTTTCTTTTTTCAAATTGTTTTTTATTTTACAGATATAAATTTATAACCATACACAACCATATAAAGAGATTACTTTGAATACTGAGACTTCTCCCCATCCCCTCCATGGGTCCTATTGTCAACATTTTCAACTGCATATTATTTCGTAACCTGTATTTTATACCTACCCATATTGTCCATAGTATCTGTTACATTACAAGGGATATTAAAACTCTGCCAATGTTTTCATCAGCCACTCCTAAATAAATTATAAACTTTTCCCATTCTTTCTTGAATTTCTTATCTTCTCGGTCCTTGAGCTTTCTGGTCAGTTTTGCCTTTTCAGCGTAGTCTTCCCCTTCTCTAATCTTTTTCTGGTAAGCATTTTGTTGGGTGAAGAAACCTCTCATTACACTTTCATGTTCTTACACAGGCAAGTATACTGTATATCCAATGCAAATTAGTTCTGCTTTAATTATTAGGAGATGTAGTTGGTGGCTGTTAGTTGTTGTTTATGTCTGCTGTGAGTCAATTTCAGTCTTGTAGGAGCTTTATTTAAAAAGCTAGAATTACCACGATCCAATTTACAACGCAAGAGTGCATACTTAGGATCGCCTAACAGTCAAAGCACAAAATAAAAAAAATCCTTTCAATAGCACCTTACAGACCAACTAAGTTTGTTCTTGGTATGAGCTTTTGTGTGCATGCACAGAAAAGCTCATACCAAGAACAAACTTAGTTGGTCTGTAAGGTGCTGCTGGAAGGAATTTTTTTATTTTGTTTCGACTACGGCAGACCAACACGGCTACCTACCAGTAACTAGAGTCAAGGCACAGTTCAGCAAAACAGAGTACTGTACTTTTCCCTGTATAAGACGCCCCCATGTATAAGACGCCCCCTGTTTTGAGGGACTCAGATTTAAGAAAATGGGGGGAGATGGCACAGAGTTGTTGAGCTTTTGGGGGGGATTACCCATGGTTTTTGAGCTTTTTTTAGGGGGGATTGCTGAAAATCACTCATCCGCACACGTCGCAAAGTCTGCTTCTTGTCTGTCCCCTCACTGGCAGAAGCTGCCAATCACCCGCCCAACTGCCGCAGCGTCAACCAATCAACACCAACCATTGACACAGCAACCAATAACACGCACAATAGCTGCTAACAGCTGCGGCAGCAACCAATCAAACATCCACCCTTATACCCATATACAGTGGTGCCTCGCAAGACAAAATTAATTCGTTCCACAAGTTTTTTCTTCTTGCGAGTTTTTCGTCTTGCGAAGCACGGTTTCCCATAGGAATGCATTGAAAATCAATCAATGCGTTCCTATGGAAACCGCCTTCAGACCAGGTCCGGGGACAGTCTGTCCCCCGACCTCTTCTGAAGGCTGGGGGGGGGGGACAAGGGCTTTTCTTCCCACCCCCAGCATTTTAAAAAACCCTGGGACAGCGGAGGACTTCTCCGCTGTCCGGGGCGATCTTAAAATGCTGGCGGGCGGCATTTTAAAATCGCCCCGGGACAGCGGAGGACTTCTCCGCTGTCCGGGGCGATTTAAAAGCCTCTGGGAAGGCAGGCAGGGGGGACAAAGACTTTTGCCCCCCGCCAGCCTTCAGAAGAGGTCCTGGACCTCTTCTGAAGGCGGGCGGGGGGCGAAAGTCTTTGCTCCCCCCCCCCGCCTGCCTTCAAAAGCCGTCCGGGATAGCGGGAAGCGCTTCCCTGCTATCCCGGACTGCTTTTAAAATGCTGGCGGTGGGGAGCAAAGCCTTTCGGCCCCTGCCGGCCTTCCTGGACCTCTTCTGAAGGCCGGAGGGGAGGGGAGGCTTTGCTCCCCACCGCCAGCATTTAAAAGAGGTCCCCGGAGATTTCCCTATGGGCTTTCTTCTTGCGAAGCAAGCCCATAGGGAAATTCGTCTTGCGAAGCAACTCGCAAACGGAAAACCCTTTCGTCTTGCGGGTTTTCCGTCTTGCGAGGCATTCGTCTTGCGGGGCACCACTGTATAAGACGACCCCCGTTTTTCAGCATGATTTTTAAAGAAAAAAACCTAGTCTTATACACGGAAAAGTACGGTACGTGCTCTTATTTAAGAACCTAAGGAGTCCCTTGCCAGATCAGATGAAGGCCCACCTACTCAGTAATTCTTTTTCAACAATCCCAACAACCAGCAGGTGCCAGGTGGTCCATTAGCTGATTACTGTTCAGCTTCTGCCCACTTTGGATTATGTCGCACTACATACGTGTGTACTGGAAAGTATCCCTCACTCCCTACCTGAGCCGGTCACAGAACATATCCATGATTTCCAGCAATGACTGGACACAGAGGTCTCGGGAGAAGTCATCAAACTGAAACAGGTAAAACAAAAGCAAAAGCTGGTGTCAAAAGAAAAGCATGCAAAACACGGACTTGGGACAGCTTCAAAAGGGAATGAAGACAAGTTCACGGCATGTAAAGCTACCAGCCATGATGGCTGTGTACTGCCTGTTGCTTGGAATCACAAGTTGGGAGTGCCGTTGTGCTCAGGTCTTGTGTGCAGGCTTCCCATAGGCACCTGGCTGTCCACTCCAAGAATAAGATACTGGGCTATATGGGCTTTTGGTCTGATTTATAAGGCTCTTCATACATTCTATGAGAAGAGAGAAATCAAAGCGTGAAAAGAAAGAACTGTGAGCTGGAAGTGCATACCTGGTCTTATAAACACAGCTACGAGTCACAGCTGGGTGATATCTGGTTTTCAACATTGCAATATATCACCAGGTAAACATCACAATGTCTGAAATATGGATAGAACTATGTAGAAGCGAACAGTAGGGCTGGGTGATGTCTGGTTTTCAGCTTTGTGATATATCACCAGCTAAACGCTGTGATATACTGATATATCACAATGTCTGAAATAAGTGTGGAGCTATGTAGAGATTTTGGCTGGCTTCCTGGTTTTTCCCACATTTAGATTTTTGCATAGTGCGCACAAACACAATTTCAAATATATTGCCAGGTCAAAAATTATGAAACCAATATCACGATACGAACTGTTTTGGACGATATAGATCAGGCCTAGGTCAACAGAATGGTGAAACCTAATGTGGAAGAGGAGATATGATCAGCCCCAAGACTGTGGTCATGAAGAGATTTCAATCCTCAGTAGTCTAAGCAGAACACTTGTACACTGGTTTCCAGTTTCCATTTCACATTTTGCCTTGCAGATCCTTGTAAGACTGATATTCTTGTGATTTTATAGTCCCTGACACAACAGCCATTCATGTCTACATTCTCAGCAAAACCACTTAGTAGATTGCTCCGAAGACTGTACTACTCAAGAGTAGAGTTGTGGGACAGTGTTTTTAAATACTTCATGTAAAAATTACATCAATCTCACACTTTACATAGAAAACTGACACACTGAGGAGATGGCTAGGATAGGACCTTGAGATCCTTGTTTTCTTCCTACACAGGCCTTTGTTAATTCCATTTGAAGCGGTGCAGTTCAAAAATACAGTACAAGTTTCTTTTTCTTATAATCAAATGCCATATAAATTTTTATGAAATAAATAAAAAAAGTAGTACAGTTTATCACAGTTTCTCGAATTGAGTCCAGCAGTGCACCAGTTCCAACGTATTTTTTTAGAATCAGTACTGGAGTTTCAGAATTATTTAACTCCAGCGATGTTCTGAACCAGCTGCAGCACCTCATATAGTCTAGGCTGGCTGATACAAGTGCAATGATAATTGCACCAAGGCCATCTCTGCCTAGAAGGGGCCATAATTAGTACGCCTAGCTGATGAAAGGTCGCTTTGTTCCATGTATGCAACTCAAGCATCTAAGGAGGGGGCTGGATGTAACAGAACACCCCCACCCCCAAGTTACAAACCTGCTCCTTAAGTGAGAGTGCAACTCAATCCAGAATGGGCAAAACATCAACTCCCAAATCCACTGAATCACCAACTATCCTATCAGCACCTTGGTTTTGGTTTGGATTGCATTTTGCCTTGGCTATCCATTAAAAAAATCCAGAAGTGATTTGGAGTCTTCCTGGTGCAAAACGAGGGGAGAGGGGGCAAGAGGGGGTCCACGGCAAACACCATCTGGGGCATACATTTTTAAACTAGGCCCACTTTGCAAATACTTTAGTAACTGACAAAAGAAACTCTGCAAAGAAACACTAAAGGAAAAGTATTGTATGTTCCATTTGTTGTGTACCATTTGGATTTCTGCTGGCTTTTGTCTGCTAACCTCTACTCAGCCTACACTTCTACAGGGTTGGAAGCCCAGCAGTGAAGAGGATGTTTTTATATATGAGAGTTCAAGTTGAACTCCTGGTAGCTGCAGTTAATGGATCTCAAGAAGGAGGTGAGCAAGACTACCATGTGAGAGGCTCAGGAGGGCTGGATTCAGATCTTCTGCCTGCTTAAACATCATGATCTCTTTTTTCCAGTTTAGCAAGGGCTTTGTAAGTCTTTTAAAATCTCAAATTCTGTAAAGAACCCAGGATTCTGAAATAGCGACAAACCATGCCGTTTCTATTTTATTTTCTACCATATTGTGAAGATTATACTGATTCACTTGTGAAGGACTAGGAAAGCAGGGAAAGGTACATGTCTGAAAAAGAAGGCAGGGATAAACTCGGAGAATGCTAGAATACAAACAAGCCTCATCTCCTCTCAAAACTTCAGTTTAGCAAAACCTGCAACGTATATTCTGACAGCTTTCAGCCATCAATAGTAACTACATTTGTACATAACGATGAGGGCTAGAAACATGCCATTGCTGTGCTTCTCTTCTGAGCTTACAAAAGCTGCTGGTTGTATATCATGCACAATGCTGCAGTGAAGTTCCCACAATCCCTCAGTATTCACTGATACCTTCTATCAAGGGATATTGGGAAAGAAAGTGGTGCTCAGGATTTAGGTAAAGGTGGAGAGAGAAATGCTGGAATGCTACCTTGCTGATGGCCATCAGAACTGAAGAATAGGACACCATCTGTAAACAATACAAAGAGAGACAGAGAGAGATGGTTACAAGCCAAAGATAACATTTAAACAAACCAATCCACAAACAAGCCTTGCCATTTCGACCGCCGAGGGGGGGCGACAAGGTCACTTAACAGGGACGCAGCTTGTTGCTCAAGCACTGGTCTGGCACAAATTTAAACAGACATTTTTAGGTGATGGCATATTTGCTTCACATCAACTTTACAGTGAGCAAGTAGAGAGGAGGAAAGAAGTTAAAAAGCAACTGAAAAGCTTCTCTCTGTGGCGAGGGGTCTTGCAGGCATCTTGTATGCACACAGCCAAGCACCTCTTGTGGTAAGAGGAAGAGAGAGGAAAGGCCATTTGTCATTTTTATCTTCGGAAAATTGCTATGTGGGAAAACGCATTGTCAGTATCAACTTGGCGTAAGGTGAACAAAATATCCCAAGATTCTCTTTCGGACCCACAGGTCCTTTAGTAGCAACTGCTTAGTAAACATTCACTTGTTTTTCTTTCTAATTGGTCCAACGGCCTGTAACAAACCTTGAACACCTAAACCAAAAATATAACGTTCAAGACTACACTGGCACAGAATTCTTCAGAATTCTGCTTCTTCAGATGCACATGTTTTACTTTTTAAAATAGCAAGTGTCTAGTGCTTGTGGTTGTAAAGATGTGCCCGAAAACGTGTGGGTAACTTATTTTGAAATTTCTGAATCCAGAAAAGGCACTTAGTAAGATTTCCAGTGGTTTGGGGTGGAGCTTCAATGCCCTGCATATCACCTTCCCTACAATTTAGCAAAACCAGAATAAATTATGCAAATGAGTAAGAACTACAGAATCATGCAAAATAAATAAATATTTGTTTATTTATTTCATAAAAATTATGCATTGTAAAACAAATAAAAGTGGTCAAGTACTTTAGAAAGGAAAAAAGCAGGAAAACTTTGTCGACTTACTTAGATCATGGTTCTGTCAAAAAATCAATTTTTTAAAAATGTACAGATTTCCTAACTAAATAATTCACCCATTAATGTGTTTACACATTCTGAAGATGAAAGGGTCTACGATGGGATTATTACCTGGGAACTAATGGCATACTTCAGATAGGACAGGAGCAGTGGGTTTGGCGACGGGCCAATCATGGCTTGCTCAAGAAGTGCTTCTGCAATTAAAAAAAGAAGGGGGAAAAAGGAAAGAAATTCAATCTGGGAAATGTAGATACACTCTCATGAAGAATAAAGACTATTATGGCAAAGGCCTCTCACAAAACGTGGGGAACTCTCAGGAATTGCAAGGATGCTATAATATTGCATTCTCTGGCAGCGGTGGCGGAGTAAATAATTCAAGGAAGAAAAGAGGCAGTTGGTGGCATTCTGGATAGGAAATGGACACCGTGGCCACACACTCTCCCCATGTGCAGAAATTGCTGCAGTCAATGCAATGACCTCTGCCTGACCTCTGCGGCCTCAGATGGAAAAGGACATGTACACAGACTCTTCTCAGACCTCACCTCTGCTCGCTGGCGGCAGATGTGTATGCAGATGCTTTTTCCTAAGACTGAAGGTGGTATGGAGGGAAGGGGCTGTGGAGAGATGGCAGGCAAGATCTCTCAGCAGAATGAGCACCAACTGCTGGCATGCGCTTCCCAGTGGCAGCCTGCCAACATGCCAGATTTGGCAAGGCTGAAAGGGGCAGCATACGTCTTATCTGCTCAGTCAAGCTTTTGATTAACCATCTGAATAACTACAGGGGTATGGGGGGGGGGATTTTCCAAGTCAAACCCATTTTACTGTGTGCCCTTTAACTATTACTTCCTGCTCCGTTTTTGAATCAGACCCAAAAAAAGGCCACAATCCCCATTGCATGGTTGGCCCTCTTTGCCTACCGGTGTATAAATGACACACCCCACCCATCAGTGCCGGATTTACGTATAAGCTAAACAAGAACTTTGAATTTTATTGTTATTCATGTTTTTCTACTGTATTTTATGCTGCTTCTACAATTAAGTGTTTTAAATTTGTTGTTAGCCGCACTGAGCCCGGTTTTCTGAACCGGGAAGGGCGGGGTATAAATAAAAATTTATTATTATTATATTAGGGCCCCACTCTCTTGGGGGCCCAATTTTTTTTAAAAGGAAACAAAAAACCTGGATGTACATTTCCAAAATATAAGATAAAAAACAAATAAAATAAAACCTACATACAGCAACAGTGTTTTGTGTTGTGTATGGACCTATTAGCATATATTTAAAAAAAAGACAATTTGTTGTTGACAAAGGACAGCTGGACATATAGAGCGCCCCATTACCTTCAGTCGCTTAGGGCCTCATAAAACCATCCACAGTGTACTCAAAAGGTCGCCAACCATAACTAGAGAAACTACGCCAAAGGCAAACTAACAATTCAGGCGATGCACACCTTCACAGTGAACAACACCCCTATCAACAATTTAGGCCCAGTGGGGGTCTACCCCAAACAGCAATCTCAGCCATTAAGTTGTTCCAGTGTCAGCAATCGCTAGGCCTAGCCTGTGGTGCTGCAGCCTATGTCTAATGCTATTGCTAATAATAATAATAATAATAATAATAATAATAATAATAATTTATTTATATCCCGCCCTCCCCAGCCGAAGCCGGGCTCAGAGCGGCTAACAACAATAAAAGTAACACAGCATTCTAAAATCAATTCATTTCTCAGTTATCTGTATTTTGAAGTTGCCCATAGCAACAGCTACAGCCACCACAGGTATGCCCTTTTAAGGATGACCAGCCCACTCAAGGCTCAGTTGACTACAGTCCTTCCTAAGGTACCCTTCACAGTGTCGCCTTAGCAACCGCTAAGCCTGCTCACAGTTCCATCTACCCAAAGCAGCTCACAACATGAGGACTTCCCTCCAATGGGCATATCCATCTCCTATGGCCTTTGGAGAGTTATCAATGTCAACACGGTGATTATTCCTCCTCCAACTACTACAGCTACTCACAAAGGCACCCATCTTTACAGTCCATCCATGGAGGAGAGTTTCCACAGCTTATGCAGACATAACGTTGTCACGTCCAAACAAAGAACCCAAATCTTCTGTGGTTCAGCTGGAAAACTCCAGAAGTCACGCAGGAGTATTAATGATGATCACTGCAGTTTATAGTTCATCATTAATCCACATGGTATGTTACAAAATTAAACAAATCAGATCCCAGCCGTAAAAGCTATGCAGCCTTAAAAAAAAAAAAAAGTGCTGTGCAAATTTAATTCCAAAGCTTGTACCGTACAAGAAAAGATAACTAAAATGACCATAAAAGTGTCATCTGGGTTTTGAAAAGAAAAGAAATTATTAAAACAGAAGAGGAATGCAAGCAACAGCCAAAAGAGAGGGAAGCCCAGAAAACTACAGGGAAGTGGTAACACAAAATTCAGTAATATAGGAGAATTCCAAGTATCACATATATAATCTTTCCCTAAAAAGCAAGCTTTTAGTCCTTAATATTATGAAACCAAGTATGACAACCTGTGGACAGTGTCTACTTAGGTCTCAGGTTTCAGGATCTAGAGGGCAACATGGTCTGAAGGTGTACCTGTATTAGAAAATTAAATCTGAAACAAGTTTAATTTTCACTGTGGTCCCATTCAGATGGAACAGTGAACTATGGTTTATCATTACGTGAACAAGCCAAGGAGAATCTGGGGCTTGCATGTCGTTTTCATCCTCTGGTGTGCCCATGAAGAGGGGCTCAGACACTTCCACTTCTGTTTGTAATTTACTACAGATTAGCATTATGTTCTAATTCAGACAAACAACAGATAAACTATGGTTTAACCATAGTTCTCTACTTGAGAACTGCCAACCTAGCAGTTTGAAAGCACACCAGTGCAAGTAGATAAATAAGTACTGCTGCGGCAGGAAGGTATACGGTGTTTCTGTGCACTCTGATTTCCATCACGGTGCTCCGTTGCACCAAAAGCAGTTTAGTCATGCTGGCCACATGACCCAGAAAGCTGTCTGTGGGCAAATGCCAGCTCCCTCAGCCTGAAAGCAAGATAAGCACTGCAACCCCATAGTCACCTTTGACTGGACTTAACCATCCAGAGGTCCTTTATCTTTACAGCATGATTTTAAAATAGGCTTGCTCCAAAGTTTAAACAGGACATAAGATTGATTTGAACTCTGTACTACTCATTCTTGCTCCAAGAAGACAACCAGGAGTTTTGCTCTCGTAACTCCACCCATTACTTCTTCTCAATCACTCCAGTTCTAGCAATCAGAACATTAAGAGACCCCAGAACAGTTGAGTCGGTCTGACTTCCCTTAGATCCCTCCTTCTGCTTTTCTTCTTTAATTTTCACACAATGCACACAATGTGAAAGTGATGCTTCTAATTATTATAACTATGTGCTTTTTAATTCATTCCTATCCCACCTTTTGGGCTGTATCAGAACCACACATCAGCCCAACGATCAAAAAAACCCAAATTTAAACTTTCCAAAGCCAACTTAAAACATTGCATAAGTTTTTAGATTCGTTTTCAGTGACTGAGAGATGTGCAATAAAATTGAAGAACCGGTAAGGAGATAGACCTGCTAAAGTTACAGCTCATCAAAAGGCCTTCCAGAAACAGATGAGTCTTAACAAAATGTTTGAAGGCCACTGCAAGCCAGTCTGACCAACCTCAGTTTAATTGGTTGATTAATCAACAAAAACTTTAGTTAATACACTGGCAAGAGCCTAAGCAAAGACAAATTTTAACAGAGTTGAGAATGGTCTGGCTTGCTCATAACACTAAGCCGAACTATGGCTTAGCATGAACACAGGCGTGAGGGTACCCAGAGAGGAACTTGCAGCCGCTTTATTCCTTCTCTGGGCCTGCTGCTGCGAGCTAATCCATGGTTTGGCTTAGCATGTCACCTAAACCCAGGCCTTTTAGTTTGTCTTGCTCCACACAAATCACAAGCTGTAGCCAAGGTTTGTTCCTGGTTTTCCAGCCCATGGCTTCTCTGAAGCAAGGCAAACCACCATGCAACATCGGATGGCTGAGAGGTGGACGGCCCAACCCACCCACCTGCCAGTGTGACCTGCAGAGAGTTGAGGGATTTTTGGATCTGGCCCACCAGCCAAATTCAGTCCCCACCCTGTAATAAATCATTGTTTGTTGAACACAAACCGTAATTTGCCTGCAAACTAGGCTGGCCATCATGCTAAACCCTGGTTTGGTATTATGTTTGAAAAATGGTACTGGGGTACAGCAAAAAAAAAAAGTGGATATACATCCTTTATGTGGGCAAATGGTGAGATACAAGTCAAGGCACACACAGATCTGGCAAATCGGTCTCTGTCTAATTATCTGCATTTATCTTCATAACAGGAGTAGGCAGAGGCAATGTCAGTAGCAGCCTCTCTCAAAACTGCCCACAACTTGAGTCTTAAAATATACAAAATATAAAACAATTGATGAATTCAGAATATTCAGTTGCATGGTGCCCATTCACCTTAACTATGAGGAACGGCTAAGGGAGCTGGGCATGTTTAGCCTGGAGAAGAGGAGGTTAAGGGGTGATATGATAGCCATGTTCAAATATATAAAAGGATGTCACATAGAGGAGGGAGAAAGGTTGTTTTCTGCTGCTCCAGAGAAGCGGACACGGAGCAATGGATCCAAGCTACAAGAAAGAAGATTCCACCTAAACATTAGGAAGAACTTCCTGACAGTAAGAGCTGTTCGACAGTGAAATTTGCTGCCAAGGAGTGTGGTGGAGTCTCCTTCTTTGGAGGTCTTTAAGCAGAGGCTTGACAACCATATGTCAGGAGTGCTCTGATGGTGTTTCCTGCTTGGCAGGGGGTTGGACTCGATGGCCCTTGTGGTCTCTTCCAACTCTATGATTCTATGATTCTATGAATTGTCTTTTGCAGCACCAAAATGTACAACTACATTGTGATTTAGTCATGTTTACTGCCTTGTATTCTGACACAATACACATGAAATGTATTTCCCCCCCCCCCATTTATTAAATATCTATTCTATTCCCAGTGGAGCACAGGGTGGTACACATCAAAACAGAAAAACAATTTAAAGCATCTGAAAGCAAACAAACTACACACACACACCTTCTTACTCATGTGCAAGTAGCATAGCATAAGAGGGAAGAGATGGGGCATTTGAAAAAGCTGCAAGACTCAAATATTACTTTTTTTATCCATTTCATAATTTGTAGCTGCCAGCTTGCTGAAGTTCTTTAGGCAGCACCCAAACTAGAGAAAATATATTTCTTTTCAGAAGGAAAAAGGTAGTTACTCCAAACCTGCAGCACCACCTGCATCATCTCTAACATGATGCAACTGATGGATCTCCCTGTAGCAACTAAACTTAATATAATGCAGCGCTATAAAGAACTAGAAACCACTGCAGTGGCTGGGGCATTTTCAGTCAAGTGATAATATCTATGCTGTCAAAACAGTAGGCAACTGCAGTTTATTGCTTATAGGTCACAAAGTTAACTTCAGGAAAAACAAACTCAACACTTATGATTTGTACGAACTTTGAACCAGACCTGCTAAATTCAGGATGTCCCATGTAGTCCCCCGGGGAAAGAACTTCTTCATGTTTATGGCCCACTGGTAATCACTCCACCGCTCCTTCCAAGCCTGGAGGATGGCCTGTTTGAGGTTGACCACTTTCATCATCTTCCTGTCCTAAAGGAAACAGAAAAACATGACACAGCAACTCTGCCATATATCCCTGTTGAGTTTCCAGCACTCCAGTTATTATTAAACAACCCTATAACATTTTCCAGTGTGCACAGAGTAACCCCTACATCCTTTAGGCTAAGAAAACCCTTTCTCGGTGCCTTCCATGTACTTCCTGTACACAAAGATTTGAAACTGTGTTTCCCAAGCCCATACTCTTATCCCTCCCACCTCCTATATGTCATATACAGGCCCCATTTTGCTTAGACATTTGGCTTATGACAAGCTGTTTCCCTCAAAGAACAGTACTTGACATTCAAATGTGAGAGGCAGCCAGATCCTGTCCTCTATTTCCACTTCCAAAAAATACATTTGAAAAGCAGGTAGTGCCATACAGTGCTAGGTGAGTTAGGGAAGGAAGAATTCACAATCATTCATATAGCTTGTGCACATACATAAGCATGTCCAGGTTTTAGATAGGTCGTTATTCTACAGGAGCACATCTGACCAGCCCACTGGTTTTAAACAATGCAATCCTATACATGTTTTTAATCAGGATGTAAGTCCCTCTGTGTTCAAAAGAACCAATTCTCTAATTATGTTTATGACTGCAGCCTGAGTGACTATGTCAGGCATCCCATTTAATTACTGATGACCAAAGGCATAAATTCCTTTGCTTAAAATATAGCACAATTTTGCAATTTAATGTTGCAAATGATCAAAAACAAGTCTCTGAACCTTGCTTTAAATGTTGCATGCCTATACAAATGCAGCAAATATGAAATGGCACTGGTAGGTCTTGCAAATTGGGTAGAAAAAGTGGGAAACCTGAATTCCTGGTTTATACTCCCAGGCCTAGGGTGGAAATCATTTTCGCATGTCAAATTCTAATGCTTTTGTCTAAGAAACAGAAGGGCTGAGCTACAGAAAGCAGAAGATATTTGGTAAATCCCACCATTCTATCTGGTTTGCCTGACCCAGAACCAAAATTAAATGAATGAGATCAGCAGGACAGGTAGACCACATTTGCACATCACTCTAATTCATCCCCCATTTGCTGCAGGTAGGAGAGAGAAGGATCAGGCCCAGATCAGGTCTCCCTACTCCTGTGGCATACATTCTGTTAAGCTCATCTCAAGAAGGATATGTAGCTGTAAAAGGTGCAGGAAGAGGCAACTCAAATGATCAAGTGGTTAGAGTACCTTTCCCAGGAGGAAGGAATAAATCACTTGGGTGGGTTTTTTTTAGGAAAGAAAGAAAATGAAGAGTGGACATGATGTGGAGAAAATGGCGACCCATAGTACTAGAACATAGTCACACAACGAACTTGATTTGTAGATGATTCTTGTCAGACTCAAGTCCTTCATCACCACAATGTATAATTTATTTATTCTTGCTGTCAGAAGATGTGGTGATAGTTTTAAAAAGGGATTAGACAAATTTAAGGGGGGGGGATATATGAATGCCTATTAGCCATGGTGCCTATATGGAGCTTCCATATTCTTGCTGTAAACCACTGAAATACAGTTGGAAGGTGGTAACAGCTGGGAAGGGCCACTATCTTCCATATTCTTGCTGTAAACCACTGAATACCAGTTGGAAGGTGGTAACAGCTGGGAAGGGCCACTATCTTCAAACTAAGCTTGTAGGCATCCTAGAAGCGTCTATTGGCCACTGTGGGAAAGCAGATGCGGAATTAGATGGACCTTTCATCTGATCCAGCAGGCCTCTTCTTACGCCTCTTTTGGGAAAATCTCAGTTTACTAGTAAACCAGCAGTGATGGCTGGTCCTATGTTTACAAGACCAGCAGAGCAAGCACACCTATGCAGATTCTCACACACAGAACAGGTGAGAAGCAGGCATTCACGCCAGCTTACATCTGCTCAGAAAAAAGGGCTTTTTCACAAGTCAGTATTTGCTGTTAAATATACACTCACGGAGCCATTACTAACCATCGCTCCTGAATCAGCATATGTTTATGAGACACGTTTTAGGCTATGAGCTCCTCAGCGAAGAAACCTGCCCTCTTTAAAGCACAATGAACACTGGATGATGCACTCTGAAGATACAACAACATATCATAGTCCCCACTTTACAGTTGTACTTGTAAAACTTGCTGAGAATCCATTCCTGTGCATCATGCTTCTTTGGAAGTTCCACTGAGTCTAACAGTGTCAACCTTAAGCTACATTACAGAAAAAATGAGTAATCCATGAAGTGGTTGTTAACCAACGCATGAGATAAGTAAAATGATATGAAATATCTTCATCTCACATTTGAATAACTACATCCAGCTACTCCTCATCTATTAGGGAGGTCTGAGAACCCAGGTCAAAGACACTAGTCCTTAAAAAAAATCCTAGGAAAATAATGTAGACTAGAAAAGAGATTAGAAGGCAGATCATAGTGAACCGCTAGCTAATTTATGTTGGACCACCTGGCACTTGCTAAGATTCTGAGTTATTGGGGTCTGTAACTTGAAGTGTCTGTAACCCAAGGTACCACTGTAAATAAATGATGCTGAACCTTGGTCTAAGCCAGCAAGACGCTTTTCATACTTTGAAACAAGAACAAGTACTCAAGATCACACACCATTTAGGCCTGATTTGGAGATCCTGAGTGTATACTCTTAGGTTGCAATGTTAAACATGCTTACCTGGGAGTAAATCCCGTTAAATTCAGAGAGACTTTATTCCATATGCACACATATGGGATTCCCTGTTAAATTCTGAACACATCGGACCTGGTGCATTCATTCAACAAAGAGAGAGATCGCGAAAAGCTGATGATAGTTTGCACCGGAATTAAAGCAAAGGTGGGAGATTGGGGTGCCCGGGTTCTATAACTAGCTCTGGCAAGCAGAACTGGTTGGCCAAAGCGGGATTTGGCCGCTGAAAGGGGAGAATGCGCTGCCAACACTTACCGATTTCCTTTCCTGTACAAAAGAAACACAATCGTCTTAGTTCCTGGGCTCCGCCATCTTTGCACCTAACAAAGAACCCTGCCCGGATTGGCTGGAACCAACCCCTAAGCCGCACGGGCTTCTGGGAGGTGTAGTTTTTAGGCTGCGAGACTGAGCACGCTTACAAAGGCGAAAAGGCTGTTGAACAGACCTTGTTAATGGGTTTACTTTAGCGTGATTATTTTAGAGTCTGGGCTATAATTTCCGTATAATCTGTAAAGCAACACTGCATAGAAACAAATGAGGACGAGTGGATTTTCAGTTATGTTTTCCCTCTTACTTATCAGGATTTTTTTTCTTTATTTCATTAGCCAGTTGAAACTTACGAGATGAAGTGCAAATGCTACAAAAGCTACACCTGCTGAATTTATGGTTGTCATCATGAGCATGTAATCCTCTACATGAGAGAGTGCTGCCAGGGAGGAAGGTGTTGTTAGCCTCAAGTCTCTGGCAAGTGAAGCCTCCATTTAACTATTTTGACTAATAGCCATTGTTCAAGTCTGCAGCTTGATAAGCAGGCATTGGAAGTTGATCAAGCTTATCTCTGTTGCCATCAAGCCGACTGAAAAACAGTCTAGGCTGCTTTTTCCTGGTCAGTTGGCAACCTGAGAAGCTCCTGTACACCACTTTGGGTTCTAGGATAGAATAAAGGCAGGATATAAATGCAAAACAGCAACAGCGCACATGAAAATATTTTAATGGTCATATTTATGAATATGTATTTTAATATTTGGTTGGAAGCCACCCAGAGTGGCTGGGGAAGCCCAGCCAGATGGGCAGGGTATAAATAATAAATTATTGTTATTATGAAGTCCAAGACTATATTTCATTCAAAAATAACTTGCTACAATGATCTGAGAGAGGCACTGTACTATTAGAATAGTACTAATCTTTCTAAAAGTACGACAGAACCATACATTCAGCCCAACAGAATATGCCATAATTTTTGACACAGAGGCGGCTGATCACAAGGAGGCAAAGCACTGACTGCAAATATAATTATCAATAAATTGTTTATATGGAGTCATCCATTGAAAGAATGAGTGGACAGATCACTGCCCCAGGAGGTCTACAATCTAGAAAATAACCCAAAGGAGACAAGAGAGGAAGGGGGGTGGGAAATTGAGGTAGGGGGGTTAAGGGAAAGTATGCAATTACTGTGGTTGCATGCACTTAGACTTAGTTGTAGTAGGATGTGGGGACTAGGTCTAGGGGTTTGCATCCAGGAAGCCACAGGAAAATGAAACATGCAGGGGAGAAATTAATCATGGCAGGGCAGGCAGCTTCTCTTTACTAACACCTATTACTTTTTATTTGTATTTGCATTTGCAATTGGTAATATCAAGCAATTCATCAAAGCATCCAGCATGCATCGATAAAACCAATAAATTGCAGTTGTAGGCTGTGTACACACTATACTTTCAAAGCACATTCTTTCCTTCAAAGAATTCTGGGCAGTGCAGTGTATCCTTCACAGTTCCCAGCAAAGCCTTATAATGAGAACCCTCTCCTCCATCCAGCAATCTGATTCAAAGAGCATCTCTCTTCTTTCCTACCTTCCAAGAAAGCCACATTTTCCCCATCCCAGGTATCACAACTTCTGACTATTGCAGCATCCATTTCTGTCACATGCTGCTCCATTTGCAGCAGAGGACTCTTCAGTGTTCACCATCTGCCTGGAAGAATCAGGCAGTGATGTGGAAAGGGACCTGAGGAGGTGGAGAGATTGATTCACCAGCAGCGTGTGATCCTGCTGAGCTGTCAGCTTTTTACCCAGGGAATGGATGTTGTCACAGATGTGACCTGGACTTTCTCAGAATACCAGCAACCTGCTGGAATATGCTCTAATCTTATAATTAAGAGGTTACCTATATCAATTAGACTGCCCTGAAAGGAAAGGTGGTGTATAATGTCTTAATTTTGTGGGGCAGCAGATCTTAGCCATTCATATGTTTATGAATTAATCTAAGTGGCAGAGAGTGGGTGGCGCTGTAGTCTAAACCACTGAGCCTCTTGGGGCTGCTGATTGGAAGGTTGGTGGTTCAAATCTGCATGACGGGGTGAGCTCCCGTTGCTCTGTCCCAGCTTTTCCCAACCTAGCAGTTTGAAAGCACACCAGTGCAAGAAGATAAATAGGTACCACTGCGGCGGGAAGGGAAACAGCATTTCCGTGTGCTCTGGCTTCCATCACAGTGTTCTGTTGCTCCAAAAGTGGTTTAATCATGCTGGCCACATGACCCGGAAAGCTGTCTGTGGACAAACGCCAGCTCCCTCAGCTTGAAGCGAGATGAGCCCCACACACCATAGTCGCCTCTGACTGGACTTAACTGCCCAGGGGTCCTTTACCTTTTTTACCTTATTGATCTAAGTGCTGGTTTTTAAAACCTTCCTAGTGGTACAGAATACACTCAGCCTTGCCAAAAGCCAATACCAGCCCCACACCAGTCTCCATTTCTCAATAGTTGCAACACCTTTTCCCCAATACATTTTTCTTTAAAGGTGCTGCTTGATGAGGGCTTAATTAGCAGATGGTTAATTGAGATACCACAAAACAGTTGTTTGTAATAGGCAGTGCTATTTTTCTAGAAAAAGAGGTGCTGGAACTCACTATGAACACCTCCCTTGTTCTCTTAGAATGGCAATGCTGCCCACCTGAATGGCATGCCAGAACTGAGTTCCAGCAAGTTCCAGCCGAAAAAAAGCCCTGGGGACAGGCTTTTGTTTAACTTTCACCTTAAGGGGTGAATCCAGATTAAATGGGATGACTCCCAGCAAAGAATACTGGGAACTGTAGTTTACCCCTCCCAGAGCTACAATTCCCAGCATTCTTAACAAACGACAGTTCCCAGGATTCTTTGGGGGAAGTCATGTGGATTCTGCAAAAAAGTAATAATTACCAGTACAGCGGTACCTCGGGTTAAGAACTTAATTCGTTCTGGAAGTCCATTCTTAACCTGAAACTGTTCTTAACCTGAAGGCCACTTTAGCTAATGGGGCTTCCCGCTGCCGCCGCTGCGCAATATCTGTTCTCATCCTGATGCAAAGTTCTTAACCCGAGGTACTATTTCTGGGTTAGCGGAGTCTGTAACCTGAAGCGTCTGTAACCTGAAGCGTCTGTAACCCAAGGTACCACTGTACATGCACGAGGAGCACCAGTTCCACAATAAACACCCATTGGAAGGACCCAACACTGTCAATGAAACAGGAAACTCACATCCAGTGTGGCTTTGGGCCTAGCTTTAGAACTGAAACTGCATTTGTCACCCAGGTAGATGGTAACAGGCTGGATATTGGCCAAAAACAAACTTGGCCCCAACAAGATGGAAGTTCTGAGGTTGGATGGGTTACATGTTTGAAAATAGGTCTTCATCCAGTATTAGATGGGGTTGCACGGCCTCTGAAGGATCAGGTTAGTAGTTTGGGAGATGATTTTAGATTTACGGTCGCTTTGTCACGAGATACCTAAATTACCTCAGTACATTTCACCATTTTGGCTTGATGTTCTAACTGCAACCTCTCCCAAGAGACAGAGTGAGGTGTTTGTCACAGACAGCTGACTTTGCTTGTCATGAAAGGGCAGCAGTTTGAGAAGGATGTGATGTTTTATCGTGTTTTTAATATTCTGTTGGGACCCACCCAGAGTGGCTGGGGCAACCCAGTCAGATGGGCAGCATACAAATAATACTAATAATATGATATTGACAAGCTGGAATGTGTGCAGAGGAGGGGCAACCAAGATGACCATGGGCCTGGAAACCAAGCCTTATGAGGAATGGTTGAGGGAGTTGTAATGTTTTGCTTAGGGAAGAGGAGACTGAGAGGATATACGATAGCCACCTTCCACTATCTAAAGGGCTGTCATATGGAAGATGGAGCAAGCTTGTTTTCTTCTGCTCTGGAGGGTAGGACCCAAACCAATGCATTCAAGTTATAAGAAAGGAGATTCCGACTAAGCATCAGGAAGAACTTTCTGATGGGAAGAGCTGCTTGACAGTGGAATGGACTCCCTCGAGAGGTGGAGGACTCTCCTTCCTTGGAGGTTTTTCAGCAGAGACTGGATGGCTGTCTGGCACAGATGCTTTAGTTGAGATATGTGCACTGCAGGGAGTTGGACTAGAATCAGGCATGGCCAAACTTGTCCCTCCAGCTGTTTTGGGACTACAATTCCCATCATCCCTGACCACTGGTCCTGTTAGCTAGCGATGATGGGAGTTGTAGTCCCAAAACATCTGAAGGGCCAAGTTTGGACATGCCTGGTCACTAGATGATCCTCAGAGTTGCTACTCTACAATTCAGTTTACAGTGGTACCTCAGGTTAAGATCTTAATTTGTTCTGGAGGTCTGTTCTTAACCTGAAACTGTTCTTAACCTGAGGTACTACTTTAGCTAATGGGGCCTCCCGCTGCCGCTGCGCCTCCACCATGCAATTTCTGTTCTCATCCTGAAGCAAAGTTCTTAACCCGAGGTACTATTTCTGGGTTAGTGGAGTCTGTAACCTGAAGCATCTGTAACCTGAAGCGTCTCTAACCTGAGGTACCACTGTATTTTTATTTTTACTTCTAGGGAGAGCTGCCTGGGGGATTTTCTCCCTCAGGTACCAAAACAACTTACTGGAAACCTATCCCATAAATGTTGCTAGCTTTGCTAGGACCCTATACAGTTGGCTGATTTGGTATGGATAGCTTTAACTGAAGATTCAGGTAGGTAGCTGTGTCGGTCTGACGCAGTTGAAATATATAAAAATATATATATATAAAATAAAAAAATTGTCCAGTAGCACCTTAGAGACCAACTAAGTTTGTTCTTGGTATAAGCTTTCGTGTGCATGCACACTTCTTCAGATACACTACAGTGTACTAAGAACAAACTTAGTTGGTCTCTAAGATGCTACTGGACAATTTTTTTATATATATTTTAACTAAAAACGGTAAACTTTAATTGGCAGGTAATGGCCAAGCTTCGTTTTCTTATGCTGGCTCAGATATAGTACTGTAATATAAAATTAAAATGTTCTTTGAGTGGTAGCCCTTGTTTATTAAATTGTTAAGTCATGTTTTGCTTGCGTCAATCTCTCTGAAAGGCACCGTTGCGTAAATTGTGTCGGTATGCAAATCAATTAATTGATTACATTTTAAAATAGTGAATTTAATCCACTAATTTTGTTAATAAGTTGACAGCCCTAGATAATGGATCTTTACCCACGTCTAGAACGTGGGCTGAGATCCAATTATCCCATTTGCTCAGGCTGGCTTCCGATGATTTCCCTCCAACATATTCCGCTCCCCCCCCCCCCTATTCCCACAGCCCCAAATTACAATCTATATTCTAAACAGCTGGGCATTTCTAAAGCACATTCTGCAGATTTAGAGCACAAATTAGAGGGAGAAAACAAAATCTGATATACCCCCCTCCTTTCCTTTTTTCAGATGAAGCTGCAGGGAAAATGTGTAAAATGTTTACTCAGTTGCAACATCATGTTGGGAATAAAAATAATACTAAAAAATGGAAGAAAGGGGGAGGCCTTGTTAGGTCTCCAGTAAAGCGGTAGGAGGTCTTCTGTTCTTAATAGAACAAGGATGGAACAGATATTGTCCTATGAATGAAAAAGTTATGCCAAGGATAATTGGGGAGAATTGGGGTGGGGAGAATAACTGGATGATATGAAGGACAAGGAGGGGCTTGCATCATGGCATAATAATGCACATTAAACAGAATACTTTATTTATTATCACTGCATAATTTTTCCATGGCAAAGCTACATCTGAGTCTGGGAATGGGCTGCAGAATCTGTTTTTCTGTGACATGTTTTCAGCATTGGAACATGTGAAACATTAATAAGGCACACAAAGGAGGGGGCAGAGCTTAGCAGTACAGCGTATACCAGGGGTAGGCAAACTATGGTCTGCGGGCCGGATCTGGCCCAATTGCCCTCTGGATCCAGCCTGCAAACGGTTCTGCAATCACCACTTGGATTAGCGTGATCGCTATTTTTTTCAGGTGCCATTTGCAATTCACCCCCCTCACTGTGGCGGCGCCTCCTCCCTTCTCCCTCCCTCCCTCTTCCTGGCTTCTCCTCACTCTGCAGAGGAAGGGGGCTGGGCTTTGATAGAAATCCTCACTGCCTGCCCACTGGCCTCTCCCCATGGCCATGCTGTGGGCTGGGGCTTGGCGCACCTGCTGGCCCTGTGCCTGGCGCCTGGGAAAGCTGTCCCGAAAAGGAGAGGCGCCGCCACTGCTACCGGCTCCCAACCACAGGCAGAGCGGTGGAGGAGGTAGACAGAGGAGGGCACTGGCTGGGGGGGGGAGAGAGAAGCCCCCTCCGCCGTATGCGCGCAGTCTGGCCCACCACTAGATCTGGGGGACGGTGAACCGGACCCCTCCCCAAAAAAGTTTTCTGACCCTTGGTGTATACTCTGCATGCATCAAAATTGTGGGTTCAATCCCTGGTATCTCCAATCTGAAAAGTTAACAGCTGGAAGAACTGGGAACTACTTTTACCTGAGGCCTTGGGAAGCATCTACCACTCAATAGGCAATACTGGACTAAATAGCAAGTGCCCCTATTTTCCAGGGACAGTGCCAGATTTACAGAAGCCATCCCGGTTTCTGATTTGATCCTGGAATGTCCTGCTTTTCCTTAGGACGTCCCTATTTTCATCAGACAAATATTGCAGGGTATGGAGTTATGCAACCCGTTAGCCAAGGGGCTAAGTATACAACCTTTAGAAGACATCTGAAGGGAAAACTTTGCCAGGAAGAAATTCAGCAAGACAAGCTTTTCCCCACATTTCCATAACTGCTGAATTTCTGGCTGCTGTGCCGCTGTTAAAAGGCACAGCAAGCTTGCCAGGAGCGAAACCGACAATGACATTCCACACCCATTCACAAAAAAGTGTGGGGAAAACACAAGCTTTGCTCCAGGTGAGCAATTGAATCCAGGCCAGGAATTGCTTGAGGCCTTACCTGAACAGGTATGGGGGGGGGACCTCATCAACAGGAATGTGAGCCAAAGGGACCCCACCCACATGCCTTGAGGCCTGATATCCTTCATTTTATTGGAAAGGAGCCAGAGAACTTGGACTGGACAGGGTGGGAGGTTGATGGCAGCGAGAAAGATATGGGGCAGGGTGCAAAGGGCTTTCTAGCAATTATAAAAGCTGTGCTCGAGATAGCTCTGCACGCTTCTGAAATCAGTCCTGGCAGCAGCATCTGAGGCTGGGAGTCATAATGTTGCAGTGCGATTCCCCCACCCCTTCTGCTATGCCTCAAGTTGCTCTCTGTTTCTTTGAACTATCATTATTAATAACTAACAGAATGCCCATAATTATGGCAAACTCTGTGTGTGTGTTCGTGCGTGTGCATGTTTGGAGGGAGGGTTCATGCCTTGCAAGGCTGTCTGGTGGGTGGTTACTTGTCTTTGAGACCTAGTCACCCACTCTCGGGAACGGTGAGCAAGTTTTTAGTCCATTTTTGTAAAGCCCCCCCCCTTAAGGACCAGATTCAAAGCGTTTCAAGGGCTGCAGCCGGCCCTTAGAGGAGGGGGTGGCCTGTCCTGTTTTGAGGCCTGAGACAAAATGGAAAGGTGCTGCCTTGTGCATGTGCCTCATGCCCCTTCCTGCCCTCACCAAGGCTTTGCTTTCTGGGGCTGCATGGTTGTGGCTTCTGGGCTCTGTTGAGATTATGCATGAGGTCTGTGAGATTGCACAGAGGCCTCACACGACCTTCCTGAGACCCCTGGTGCATCGCTTATCGGGGTTTTGGGAAGGTTGTATCAGGCCTATGGGCAACCTTGCAAGATCTCGCCAAAATGTGGAAGCTACCAGAGCCGCCTCTCCTCACTTCTCTGGTGCCCGCAGAGGCTGAGGCGGCTGTCTCAATGTGCCTCATGGACAGGTCAGTCCTGCCTTGGGCTGCCTGCTGGCCTGCTCTGCTACACAACCATGTGCAATAATACCAAATAAATTGACCAGAGGGATAATGTCCCTGTGTGTGTGCTGCCTCATTCCTAAACTAGAGGCCTTGTATGAGGAGTCACTCACTAGCAATCCCCTCAGCCCTTAGCTGATGTTCATCTTGCTCCCTTAGCCGCAAGTAACCAACCTAGTGAAGGTTTGGTCCCCTGCAGGCTGTTGGTTATTGTTTGGACTGCGAATCGGGCTGCCTGCCCCTGGCTCTGGATGCACAGCTGGTAATGAAGGACACCACGTCCTTCCTTCCTTCCCTCTCAGGCAGCAGCCCAAGCAGTGCCTGCTGTGCCAACTAAAGGGGAAACAATGAAGGGTTTTGACACAGGAGATGGGTGTGTTGCAGCACCGAGAGCCTATCACACACGGTAAAAGTTTAGCCTCTGTGATTCCAAGCGAATGGAGAATGGTAAGGTGAGGTTTACAAGAGGCCTTTGTTATTAGACATAAATCCCTTCCCCTCATCTCCTTCATATATATATATATATATATATGATTTAACTGTGCAGATGGCAAGAATACGACATCATATATTCTAACGGTCGAATCAGGATTTCCTGGTGCGGAAATCTGGGTCCTTTTGGTGCAGAATACAAGACACTTTGGGCAAAAGTGCTGGAATAATATTTTCAAATTCTTGGGCAACTCTGCACAGAGATTTCATACATGCATTCTTTGGATTGCAACACCAAATGTTTTAAGAATCTGAACAAATGGGCATCTGAGTATTTCTCAGGCCTGCTTGTCTTTATTTCTCTCATTCAAGGTGAGTGAGTGAGTGATGCAGGCGCATTTGTGGTTTGTTTGTGTGCAGTGTTCACGAGAGAGGGATGATGGTGTAGCCAGTTCATTGTTTCTTGTACTGGGAAATGCTCCCTATTGTTATTAGCAACAGCACATGTGTGTGTGTGTGTGTGTGTGTGTGTGTGTGTGTGTGAGAGAGAGAGAGAGAGAGAGAGAGAGAGAGAGAGAGAGAGAGAGAGAGATCAGTATTGTATCACCAGAAACAGGACCAGCGGGACATGGCTGACTTCCCTCAGGAAGATTGAGGTTGTCCAGGTTGCAGGGAGCAGCAATGACTGTACTCTCTCTAATTCTGTGTCATGCCATTCTCCCACAGCCATTTTGTGACTGGTGCCCGCAGCACTTTCTCAGAATTCAAAATGCACCCACTGGTCCTAAAGGGTTGTTGACCACTGGCATAAGTGGGTATGAGTTCTCCTTGGAGAACAAGCTGTATGTGAGGGTCCCACACTTCATAACATCCAAGCAGGAGATCCCTTCTTGCTGTTAAGTGTGTACCACCACTCAAGTTTTTACTGCCATCCTGGCATGATCCCTCCCTGTCTCGCTCCATTGCTGATGCTCAGGAGACCAACGGGCAGGACTGATTTCTCTTGAGGGAAGAGCAGGCCTCTTATTGTGTGGTGCAGGCCTAAGTTACAGAAAGGCACATTTTGGTTGAAAATTAAGAGACGCCTCTGGCTGGTAACAGCAGTTGGACAGTGGAACTGACTGCCTTGTGAAGCTGGGCTACTTTGCAGATGGGCTACTTTTGGATATATATTTTTTGCCTCAATCAGGAAGTTGGACTAGGTGACCTACAAGTAGGGATGTAAAGAGGCTGCTATTTCCATGTTTCCTGTGTTCATTGCAGTCAGCACTGTCTCCATTCCATGCTGCTAAAGCCTATGATATTTATCTCGCTATAAAGTATGGCCGAAACGGACATAATTATGTACCTTAATTAACGCCAATGCATTTCAGTGGAAGGGAAACCGTAACAGTAATGCAAAAATTAACGAAATTACTTATGTAACCTTCACAGACTTAAAGAAGAAGAAGATAGTGAATATTGTATGTATTCGCTTGGTGATTCTCCGCTCCTGATCTCAAGTAAGCATGCAGATTGCAGCAATTTCTTCTCCCATTTCCATTTCCGAGTCCCTGCCTACAAGGTACCCTCTGTGATTCTAAGATCATTGCCTGGGGCCCCAGCAAATATTCTGAGGGCACATGGTGCAGTTCTCATGTTGAAAAAAACTAATCAGACTTGGCCACATTAATTGCCTGGCTAGAAAGATACTTGGGAACTATATGTAAGCTACTCCGAGCTATTTGGAAGAACACCAAGGTATAAGTGTAATAAATTTATTTATTTACAAAAAAAAAGCACCTGGAGATGGCCCTGATAAGACCTTAATTAAATGCTCAAAATTAAAAGGGAAAACACTCTCACGTTCACTGAGAAGACTCGACAGAGTTCAATCATCTTACAGGTGAAAGGTATGCCGTCATATGGAAGGGAGACCTTGCTTCTGGAAGCAGTCCTTGTTTTTATCTGTACGCTGCCTTGAGTCCCGTTAGGGGAAAAGATGGGGTATAGATAAATATATAATGATAGTAACAATGCTGGCTGGAGCTGATGGGACTTGCAGTCCAAAGGATCAAGAGGGCACCAGGTTGGAAAAGGCTCTTTTATTGCATATGGAGGTGTGGGCTCACTTAATTTGGGAGAGGTGGGGCACAGAAAGCAAGAATTATAATTATACCTGTGGGCCAAATTAGATGTAATAGCAGCAGATGTGACATTTGTGTAATCTTGGGTCTGCCTCATCTATTTAGAAAGCGGAGAGGTTGCGCGTTTGATTTTACATCAAAAGGGGAGTGCGGGTGAAGGCTGCTGAACCCCTCTCTCAACTCCTCACAGTCTGTTGCTCCAGGAATTATTCTCACTGGAAAATGAGCTTAACTGTGAGAAAAATGTCTGGAACAAAAAACAACAACAACTATGGGGTGCTGAGAAGGGGAAAGATGCCCTTGCCTTTTGAGAACCCTTTTTGAAGTTAAAATTAGACACACCTCAACTTTGTACATGAACAAGGGAGACATGGGATGAAGCAAGCACAGGTCTACCATTCACATCTGTTTTTGAAATTGTGGCACAGCTGGGGCAATGTGGACCCTTCGCTTGGCCTGAACTCAGGCGGTCCAAGCCATTTTGCTGCCTGAAGCAGCATACAAGGTGCCGCTCCTTCCCATTCCATGTATCGACAATTGAATCTTATCTTAACTCTTGTCAAAGGAAGGCCTCTTCCACCACACCTGATGGCAAAAGGCTAAGTTAGGAAACACAGCGCACAGATAGCTGTCCTCCACTGACTCTCCACTGGTCATTTCACCCCCAGCACCTGTTGCCTGAAGTGGCTACCTCACTCTGCTTAATGGTAGGGCCAACCCTGAGCCAGGAGCAATTGCAAAAAGGACAATCTCAATAGCCTTAGGCGGAAAACAACAGCGGTGCTTCCCTGTGAGCAATTATTCATGTTTCTCACTGTTAACAATAAACATGTACATATTTGTGTATTTTGGTAATATTTGATCATTTTATTTCTGTAAGGATTTGCTGGGTAGCATCAAAAAGGTTCGGGGGGGCGGGGCGGAATTTACAGGGCAATGTGGCAGTGTCATTGGGAAAAATCCACTAGGACTTCATTCATTCATTCATTTATTCATTCATTGGAAGCGCCAGCTTGGCTGAGCCCTGACGGTGTGGAAGTGGGTTATGGTTCCACCCGTCAGGGTGACTGCAATTTAGTTCCATACCAAGAACAATGCTATGCCCCCTGCAATGAGGTCGTTCAGCAGCCGCCTCGCCAATTTTGTCTTCCGGGGAGGCTCTGACCCTGTGAAGACCCCGATGCTGCTCCAGTTTTTTATTATTATTATTGCTCCAGCAACTGAGGTGGGGGGATGGGGGAAAGCTTGTCGGCGGGCAGCTCTTCCATGAAACTGCGGGAAACTGGGGAGGGGGACGTCATGTCTTGTCAGACCTAATCCACGGAGCAGGAGGAGAAATCTCTCAAATTCCCCGAGTAAGAACATCTGATATTTAGAGGCCAAACCTGAACAGAAACGCAGCAAAACATTTAAATTTCTAGCCACATGTAGGAAATGCTTCAGTGTGTGGGCCCAGCCCCACCAACTCACAACACATACGTGCGCAAGACAGACACTCAGCAGCATTTTTTCCTTTTAATTTGCTTTTGTTTTCTCTTTTCCTAAAACATGACTACTGTGATGTTCACAGTGCCTTTTTATCTGTCTGTCACAGGAGTTATGAGGCTTTTGTGTTCTAAGGGGCTCTGGGTTGCCATAGGTCCTCTTTTCCCAGGACATATCCTCTTTTTCATAGGTACATAAAATGAGAGTCATCATAGAGATTCATAGTTAAAAGCAGAAGTTGACAAACGTGTCCTCTTTTTTGCTCTTCAGAATATGGCAATGCTGCATAACAGATTGAGCCCTACACTCATAATGGTGTAGCTCCTCCCACTTCTGCTGCCCCTGTGTTGGGGCTGGTCTTCTGTGCTTGCTTTAAAACCCTTGATTTAGAGACTTGGAGATCTGGACTCCCCAGTTCAGATATTATAGCTGAGTACCCTGGAAGCAGGGGTAGAAGAATTTGTGCAACTTCTGTTTTTGGGTTAGTTTGTTCTTATTTTTATTAAGTATTTTATGTTTTATGAAGGGAGGTCTACAAATTGAATAAATAATAGGAGTAGGGCTAAACACATGGTCCCTCAGCTTTATGTGAGTATTTGCCATGGGAGAGCTAAACCATCCGAACCTTTGTACCTTGGGACATTACTGGGGGGAAAAGCTCAGCAACTTTTGGGGTATCCTGGTCTATATGGCAACCAGTCCTATGCATGGTTACTTCACTGTGCAGGACTTACTCCCAGGTAACCGTGGTTTTAGTTACCATCTGCCGCCTCCTTTTTTATCCAATTGCAATCTTAGGAAACCACGGGGGGGGGGGCTCCCTTTTAATATACACTATGCATCAACTGGCAACGGCCTACAGAGAGGCATGTCCGGAACTCACTTCCAGTGCAGATTCACAAGTCCAAGCCAAACTAACTTTTGAAAGCATTGCAAGAGCTGCATGTTTTCAATAGCCCCTTGGGATCATCAAGCAAAGAAGGACAATCTCACGGAACTGTCTGTTAGAAGATGTTACTCCGGTTTGCCATTTATTATTTTGCTTTAGTTACCCACCTTTGGGAATATTGTGCAAGTGTTAGTTTGTATAGTTTTATTCTGATTTTTCTGGATAGATGCAAATAACTAGATGGGGCACATAGGCCCTTCCCACAAAAGGACCAGAAATCCTCCAGTCCTTGACAATTAGAAATCCTGCTCCTCCTCAGTTTCTGAGACTTCATCAGATATTGCCTGAACATTTTCAAGCTTATCTTCAAAGCCTGGAAGCAGGGGTAGAATAAGTTAATTTTAAAAAACAAGGGTGCTGAATTCTGCATGTCACCACAACTTGCAGTTGTGTGCTGCAGACAAGGAACATACACAACCTTGGCAATGCACATATTGCTGGTAAGGTTGGGAGTTCACACACACACACACACACACACACACACACACACACACTCCTCCATTGAGCTAAGGAAGATTCATTTTAAGAATTCAAGGACACATTCCAGGCAGGCAAAAAAGGAGGGTGTGAACCAGGTAGGGATGTAAGAATCTGTCATTTTCAGCTCCCTTCGTTTCTCATTTCTCCAGTCTTAACTTCAGTTCCCCCTATTTCCCCCTATTTGACAGCATTAAAAAAAAAAAAATTCCTCACGAAAATTCACCAGCATCTTAGTGCAAATTTCTCCTAATACAGTAAATATTGTACTTTTGACGAGTGTACACATTTTTGCAAGCCATCTCCCTAATATAATGCAATTCTGATCATTACTTTCACCAACACCTTCATTTTTCATTTTTATGCATGCTTCCCTCTCATGTATGCAACTTTGTATAAGCATTGTTTGGTCAGAGAACTACATTGCAACATTTGGATAAGTGTGATTTAAAAAAAGAAAAGAAACACTGTGTTTCTATTTGCATACAGTGGTACCTCGGGTTACAGATGCTTCAGGTTACAGATGCTTCAGGTTACAGACTCCACTAACCCAGAAATAGTACCTTGGGTTAAGAACTTTGCTTCAGGATGAGAACAGAAATTGTGCCGTGGCGGCACAGCGGCAGCAGGAGGCCCCATTAGCTAAAGTGGTGCTTCAGGTTAAGAACAGTTTCAGGTTAAGAATGGACCTCTGGAACGAATTAAGTTCTTAACCCGAGGTACCACTGTACTTGGGAAAGTACAAATTTGATAGATTAGGCTTTCAACATGTGTTGAACTGAATTTCTTCCCCCTCCCTAGAAGCAGGGCTGCTGTGGGGTGTGCCCTGAGGAGAGGGCATGTGATGTAGGGAGAGACCCCACAGCCAGACAGAGGTGCTTAGACTGGGCCATATTTGAAGTCCCGAGCCTGGGTTTATTTATTTATTGCATTTATAAACATCTTTTATCTTCCATGGAGCTCTTAAGGTGGGGCACATGTTTCTCCTCCTTCCCATTTCATCCTCACAACAACCCTGTGAGGCAGCTTAGGCTAAGAGATGGTAACTGGCCCAAGGTCACCCAGCACTTACCAGAACTTACCTGATCTGCCAAACTCCACCACAACTGCTCCCTCCAAACGTTCTTGCTCAAACTCCAATCCTCCACAGGTGTCAAAGGTCAGTGCAAGGGCTCCTGGGATTGCATTTACAAAGGCTTGTGGGATTGCTAGGCACTGTTTACTTGCAATGTTTGCTCTTTTAGGGCCGTTTTTGCCCCTTTCCCTGCCACTTCTGGGTTTGCGGCAATGCATAAATGGGGTGTTGCCTGTATAGCTTTCACAAGACACCCATTAGCAATAATGGGCTGTGAGCGCAGCCAGCGCTCTCGTGTGACTGATGATGTGTCAGGCACAAGTATATGCTCTGACATATATGTACGCTAACAGTAAGAAATGAAACCCTCAACAGGTTGCTGGAGGCAATTTTAGAATAAATGAGGGCTGAAACAAGCTGAAACAACCCATTTGAGACTTAAGGCCCCGTCTGGAAGCAGCCCCAAACAAGACAGGACTGGTGTTGGTTGGGCAGACTGCTAATCTGGATGGAGGTTTCACTCCCCCTAAAGGGCCAGGCGCACAATATGGGGCTGCCTCTGAAGACAGCTCAGGAGCTTCAGCTGGTGCAGAATTCGGCAGCCAGGTTGCTCATTGGGACAAAACGGTTTGAGCGTATTACACTGATCCTGGCCTGACTCCACTGGCTGCTAGTTAGTATTTGGACCAGCTCAAAGTGCTGGTTTTGACCTATGAAGCCTTAAACTGCTCAAGGCTGCAATACCTGAAGGACTACCTCTCCCCATATAAACCGCCCCAGACTCTGTGTTCATCATCGGAGGTCTTTCTTTGTGAGGTCTGGAGGGTGACAACACAAGACCAGGCCTTCTCTGTAGTGGCTCCCTGATTGTGGAATGCTCTCCCCAGGGAAGTTCACCTGGCACCTTCATCATACATTTTTAGAAGCCAGGCGAAAATGCTTCTCTCCAGCCAGGCCTTTGGGTGATTAATATTCTACTGCCTTTTAACTGTGTCTGTGGGAAGGGGGCAGCTATTGTTTTACTGTTTTGTTTTACTTATTTACTTGTTTTTATCCTGTGTTTTATTCTGTGTATTGCCCTGAGATCGTATATAAATCTTATAAATAACAACTGTGTAGGTGTTGGTAACCAGATATGCCTTTTATCAGCCTTAACAATTTGGGACTGGGACTGGTTTATTTGAAGGGCTGCCTATACCAGGGGTCAGCAAACTTTTTCAGCAGGGGGACGGTCCACTGTCCCTCAGACCTTGTGGGGGCCCAGACTATATTTTTTAAAAAATAATGAACTAATTCCTATGCCCCACAAATAACCCAGAGATGCATTTTAAATAAAAGGACACATTCTACTCATGTAAAAACATGCCGATTCCTGGACCATCCATACTCTGGTTTCTCTTCAGATCGTATAAATCTTTCGCCTTTATACGTATTTGCTATTCTTGGGTCCTAAATTCAGACTCAGAGACTTTGCTCTCTGGCCTGCCCTTAAGAATGACCAAGCTGGCAGGTCTCTCTGGTCAATAGCCTTTTCAATCATGACCCCCTCATCTTCGGAACTCCCTCGCCAGCTTCAGATTTTAAAGTGAGCCCTGAAAATCCTAAGGTTTTTCCAAGCCATTGACTTATCTGTTGCTGGTTTTTGTTGCTTTTTAAAGTCATGTGTGATATGGCTTTATTATATTGTTTAAAAGTTTTTATTGTATGCTTCCTTGGGAGGGTTTAATAATAATAATAATAATAAATTTTATTTATATCCCGCCCTCCCCAGCCGAAGCTGGGCTCAGGGCGGCTAACAACAATCAAATAATCAGTCAAATAATCACACAATCTAAAAATATTTCATTATAAAAATTAATTAAATCAAATTGATGGCAACCAATTAAGCAAAATTCTGTGCAGGTTGCCAGAGGAGGGAGTCAGGCTGCGCCCTGACCAAAGGCCTGGCGGAACAACTCTGTCTTGCAGGCCCTGCGGAAAGATGTCAGGTCCCGCAGGGCCCTAGTCTCTTGTGACAGAGCATTCCACCAGTTTGGAGCCGCAGCCGAGAAGGCCCTGGCTCTAGTTGAGGCCAGCCTAACCTCTCTGAGGCCTGGGACCTTGAGGATGTTATTATTTGCAGACCGTAGGTTTCTCTGTGGGGCATACCAGGAGAGGCGGTCCCGTAGGTACGAGGGTCCTAGGCCGTATAGGGCTTTAAAGGTTAAGACCAGCACCTTAAACCTGATCCTGTACTCCACCGGGAGCCAGTGCAGCTGGTATAATACCGGATGAATGTGCTCTCGCAGCGAAGACCCCATAAGGAGTCTCGCCGCGGCATTCTGCACCCGCTGGAGTTTCTGGGTCAGTCTCAAGGGCAGCCCCACGTAGAGCGAGTTACAATAATCCAGTCTGGAGGTGACCGTCGCATGGATCACAGTGGCTAGGTCAGGACGAGAGAGATAAGGGGCCAACTGCTTAGCTTGGCGGAGATGAAAAAATGCCGCCTTTGTTACAGCTGTAATCTGCGCCTCCATAGAGAGGGAGGTATCGAAGAAGGTTTGTCCTAAAAGGTGCCTTACAGATAATGGAAGTTCAGGTAGGTAGCCGTGTTGGTCTGATGCAGTTGAAATAAATAAATAAAAATTTAAAAATTGTCCAGTAGCACCTTAGAGACCAACTAAGTTTGTTCTGGGTATAAGCTTTCGTGTGCATGGTATCAGAAGAAGTGTGTGTGCACATGAAAGCTAATAATGATAATAATGATGATGATGATGATGATACCCAGAACAAACTTAGTTGGTCTCTAAGGTGCTACTGGACAAATTTTAAATTTTATTTATTTATTTAGATAATGGAAATAAGTATAATAATAATAGTAATAATAATAATAATAATAATAATAATAATAATAATAATAAGTAAACCACCCTTTATCTGTAGATCTCAGGGCAGTCCACAACATAAAATTACAATATAAAAAAACATAGAAGCAATCCACCATCCTACCTTATTACAGCAGCAAAACTTGGATCCTGAGACCTCAAACTGAGGCTCGTCTCCTTTAAAGAGGACAAGGGGCTCCTGCTGTTGATGTTTATTCTCAGGCACCAGGTTCCCTTCTTGCTGCAAACATTGGCTTTTACACCTCTGCCCTTCAAAGGCAGCTTCCTCCAGCTAAGTCCTGTCCATTCAGCCATCCAAAATGCCTGTGGTTTGGCCTGGGATTGGCTGTTGAGGTCACCGTGCCCTTGGGGACTGGCCATGGAGAGGATTTCTTCCCGAGGATACACACATGCATTGCTTAGGTGAGCAATGGACTGCCTCCGAGGCAAATCTTTTTCCTAATGTGGATGCCAGCATCTCTTCCAAATATAGTTTATCCGGGGCCAGCAACTTGAAGCAGCCCAAATGCTTCTTCAGTTGAGTTTCTGTCCTATAGGCTCGAGTGGATTGTAAAAACACCAGCCCAATTTGTATACAAAATTAGTTGAATAACTGAAAACAGCCGGCATTTTTTTAAATTAAAAAGGCCATGGGATTGATCTAGGAGCCACATTATCTGAACTACTGTCGGACTTTCTCCCAATACTGGTGGCCAGTCGTGGTTAGTAAGTAAGGTAAAGGGACCCTTGACCATTAGGTCCAGTCGTGGCTGACTCTGGGGTTGCGGCGCTCATCTTGCTTTATAGGCTGAGGGAGCCGGCGTACAGCTTCCGGGTTATGTGGCCAGCATGACTAAGCCGCTTCTGGCGAACCAGAGCAGCGCACGGAAACGCCGTTTACCTTCCCACCAGAGGGAACCTATTTATCTACTTGCACTTTGACGTGCTTTCGAACAGCTAGATTGGCAGGAGCAGGGACCGAGCAACGGGAGCTCATCCCGTAGTGGGGATTCGAACCGCCAACCTTCTGATTGGCAAGTCCTCGGCTCTGTGGTTTAACCCACAGCGCTACCCACCTCCCATCTGGCAGGTTACCTGCTTGCATTATCTGGGTTTTGTCCACTCTTTTGTTATTATAATTACTTAATTCCTAAATCCAGGTCATGGGTCACAGGCTCACCCTATTCACACCTTAAATGTGCCCTTAAGGCAGGATTGGTGAGCACGGAGACAATGGGGAGGTTTTTTCAGTTCTTCCCATTTGGTCAGTTTGGGAGAGTTAAAATGTTTTCAGGACTGTCTTCCTGTACTGTTTCAGACATGCGGTTTAAGTAGTTATGTACATGTTTGCCTTGTACATTTAATTTACATATTTGAGACCTTAAATTCTTATAACACTAGTCCAACACTCCAACAACTATGCCACTCAGGCTCTTAAGACTCTCAATCACAGGGTAATGAGTTCAAGCCCCATGTTGGACAAAAGATTCCTGTTGCATGGGGTTGGACTAGATGACCCACGTGGTCCCTTCCAACTCTAAATTCTGTGATTTTGTGTTTCTCTGTAAAGTGCTACAGTCAATTGCTTTATTCTATTTTGTCTTCCTCTAGCTCTGCTTCTGCGCGTTCCACAGCAAATTTCTGTGCAGTAATGTAGGACGTGCAACTTTTCCTTGCATAATTGATGGGAAAACCTTAACCTAGTTGGCTTATGTTTATCAGTTGGATGTTGAAGGCACAGTGGCAAAGCCGGGGGGGGGGGCAGGGAAGGTTGGCAAACTTAGCTAAGTTTCCTCATCATATAACAGGCAGAGATGAGGGAAGTGAAATGCTTCTTCGTTTGGCATTTCCTGCAAAGTAGGAACTTATGCATCTCCCTCAGGGAATCGCTTCCTCTGTCACCATCTCTTCATCACATGGGAAGCTGCTCTTAAACTGCGATACCAGAAGCCATTTCTGCTTCCGAGAACTTAGCTAGCAAGAAGCTATGGTTCTGTGAGGCCCAGGGACAATGATTGGCTTGTCATCAAGCTGAGAAAGGAAAGATGCGCCAAGAATGTGCCTTTCGCATGAGCTAATTTTGGAGCAGGGTTTCCCAAACTTGGGCCTTCAGCTGTTTTTTGACTACAACTCCCATGATCCCTAGCTGGCAAGACCAGTGGTCAGGGAAGATGGGAACTGTAGTCCAAAAGCAGCTGGGGACCCAGGTTTGGGAAACCCTGTTTTGGAGGATAAAGCTGCTGCTGAAGCTGTTGGGTGGTTGTGGATCTGACACAAATGTGGCAACCCTAATGACCCAAGCTAGGGGCCTAACTCTATGCCATAATGTTATAAGATAGTCTCCATTGTGGTGGGATGGATGACACATTAATATCAGAAGTCTTTTTAAAATGGGCAGGAGTCACCTCATATTTCTGACTTTTATTACCTTATTGCCACTGTTTGCAGGGATTGTGTACTTTTAACACAGGCAGAAGTTCACCAGGCATGGTTTTGTCCAACGGGGAACTGTTGTGAGGATTTTAATACTTAACCTGTTGAATCTCTACATGTTAGGCAGGTATTTGAAACACAGGGATCCGACCAGGAAATAGCATACCTGATAGAGAGATGTGGCTCAAGTTAGACTGCTCAGAGAAAAGTCACCTTGCACCTTCTACAGTGATACCTCGTGTTACATGCGCTTCAGGTTACAGACGCTTCAGGTTACAGACTCCGCTAACCCAGAAATAGTACCTCGGGTTAAGAACTTTGCTTCAGAATAAGAACAGAAATCGTGCTCCGGCGGCACAGCAGCAGCAGGAGACCCCATTAGCTAAAGTGGTGCTTTCAGGTTAAGAACAGTTTCAGGTTAAGAACGGACCTCCGGAACAAATAAAGTTCTTAACCCGAGGTACCACTGTACACACATTGCCGTTATTAATCTAAAAAAAACACGTCAGGAGTAGGGTTGCCAGCTGACCAGGAAAATGACGCCTGCTCTGCTCTTGTGCCTTTAACAGCAGGTTCAATCTGCAGAAATCAGCAGGTGAAGCTTTCTGCAACGTGGAGATAAAATAAGCCTGTGTGCTAAAGTCTGCAGACCAAGCTGCTATTAAATATATAGCTATATGTTAACCAGGGTGGGTTCAGAATGGCTACAAATCTCATAGAAGGCCTCTGGTAGTTAGGTGGGGCAGCAAGCTATTGTAAACAGGCCCCTTGGCAGTTGGCTGCAAATTTCCCATTATTCCTGAATTACTAGGTACCCCCTCCCCCTTCCCACCATATCACACCCCACCTCCCAGCATTGAGTTACAGCAGTTGCTACTGCCAGGCAGGCTTGAAATTAAAGACTGGTGTATTTGCAGAAGAAATGGTAAATACTAGCTGGGTGTTTGTTTGGGGGGGAGCAAGAGGGGGTGGTAATTGCATGAAAGTCGGTTTTAACAAAAGCCAGCTAATTCTCATTATTAGCTATTCACTAGGCTGTGGATCTCCTGGGGATTTGGGAGATGTGGAAAGTAGTTGGGTGAGGGGGGGGGAGTGCACTGTTGCTCTTAATAGACGAGAATTTTTATTAATGACAGCTGAAATAAGACACCCAGGTCTCGCTGCCCTTTCCAGGGGAAATAATGGGATGCTGTTTTGGCCTCTCAATAGGAGGAGGGGAGTGTTCACATGTGCATTTAAACCTGACTGCTCATCCTTTTAAAAACAATTTAACCCCTTTTCTTTTGTCCACACAATGTCCTGGGGGTGGGGGGTGTTTATGTGAAGTCAGGTGAGCAAGCTTCCTCCCCCCTTAAAAAAAAAGCTTTTCTCAAATAAAATATAAATGGTGGCTGTGATTATTCTAGCGTTTACTAGGCCCTATTCACAGGCACAAACTGAAAATGCCGTTGAGTGGCTATTCAGAAGGTTGTGCCAGACACTTACTATGTACAGGAGTACATTTCCCCCATTTCATCCACAGCGATATCAGTGTAAGGCTTTTGCTTGTTCTCTGCTTACAAGAGAGGAGGTTGTTGTGTTTTTTGTGGGCAGAGCAGGAGCAGCTTGGGAAGAACAGGACAGGCCAATCATGAAGTAAAGTCAGGCATAGGGTTGCCAACCTTCAAGTATTTTTACTCATGGGCTGGGTATTTCTGCCGCTTTTTTTTAGTATCTTTTAATTTTTATTTTAGGGACGCGGGTGGCGCTGTGGGTTAAACCACAGAGCCTAGGACTTGCCGGCGGTTTGAATCCCCGCGACAGGGTGAGCTCCCATTGCCCAGTCCCAGCTCCTGCCCACCTAGCAGTTCAAAAGCACATCAAAAGTGCAAGTAGATAAATAGGTACCACTCCGGCAGGAAGGTAAACGGCGTTTCCGTGCGCTGCTCTGGTTTGCCAGAAGTGGCTTAGTCATGCTGGCCACATGACCCGGAAGCTGTACGCCGGCTCCCTCGGCCAATAAAGCGAGATGAGCACCGCAACCCCAAAGTTGGCCACGACTGGACCTTATGGTCAGGGGTCCCTTTACCTTTACCTAATTTTTTTTTTAAGTGTACAGTCGTACCTCAGAAGTCGAACAGAATCCGTTCCAGAAGTCTGTTCGACTTCCAAAATGTTTGGAAACCAAAGCACGGCTTCTGATTGGCTGCAGGAAGCTCCTGCAGCCAATCAGAAGCCGCAGAAACCCCATCAGACGTTTGGGTTCCAAAAGAACGTTCACAAACTGGAACAATCAATTCCGGGTTTGCAGCATTCGGAAGACAAAACTTCCGAGTTCCAGGGCGTTTGGGATCCAAGATAAGTATCTTGGAAAGGAAGAGTGGGGGAATGAAAGTATCTAGGAAAGGAAGAGTGGGGGAATTAAACTCCCTGCCCCCCAGTATTTCTGATCCACAAGTTTCTGCCACCTGGCTCAACTTGGGTCCCCACCCAAAAAATCCCGAGTGACACCCCATGTGACTAATCAACATCCACCCCATACCCTGCCCAATGACAGGGTTTTTTTACCGCCACAAGTTGGCAAACCTAATGATGCGGTCGCATTAGGTAGTGGCTGACTTTGGATGCCTTTAAGGATAGAAAGGATGGGACTGAGCCACACTGAGACCCGCTGGTTAGTGTGCCAGATGAGGAGCTGGGAGACCAGGGTTCAAATCCCCACTCAGCCACGAAGGAAACTGAGTGACCTTGAGCCACTCATTGCCTCTCAGCCTGACCTAACCTCACAGGGTTGTGGGGATTGCATGAGGAAGGTAAGAAACAGGTACACCACCTTAGAGAAAATGTTGGATATAAACATAAGAATAAGAATAAGAATACCTACTGGGACGTTCTCATGTGTAAGCTCCAATGAAATACAGTGGTTCCTCGAGTTACAGACACTTCAAGTTACAAACACTTCAGGTCACAGCCTCCGCTAACCCAGAAATAGTACTTCGGGTTAAGAACTTTGCTTCAGGATGAGACCAGAAATCGTGCTCCGGCGGTGCGGCAGCAGCAAGAGGCCCCATTAGCTAAAGTGGTACCTCAGGTTAAGAACAGTTTCAGGTTAAGAACGGACCTCCAGAACAAATTAAGTACTTAACCCGAGGTACCACTGTAAATGGAACCATACCAAAGCACTGTGTCTTATTAATCCAAATGCACATCCCTATATGGTCATATTGGCACTATCCATGCATCAGAAAGAAGTATTGACAGGCTCAGGGGGAACTCGAGGTTGACAGAAGTACAAAAAAAAGGGGGAGAACCAAGAAAAGGTGGACTGAGAGTGCTCAGTGGCAATTAAATGTTGACTGACTGAAGGGTGGTAGCAGCTGAAAACTGGGGTTGGCGGGGGGGGGGGGAGAGAGGAGAAGGAATGGAATGGAGCATCCTAACAGATTGCATGGTTGTCTGGAACCCTGAACAGGAGCATTCTACACTGCAATATTTTGTTGTACATCCCACCCTTGAATTCTAAGGGGACTCATGCAGGAGAATGTCTTAGCGGACAGTGCTATGTGGGTTAGATCTCTCTGCATCTCACCCATCCTGGCTTGAGGTACACCCAAAATCTGCTGTCCAAATTGCCCTTCTCAGGTTGCCTTATGGTAGTACCGGTACATTGGTTCAGGGTTGGGCAAACCCCAGAGAACGGGGGGGGGGGGAATGGTTGAGGGTCCATTTGGAGACATTTGAGGGGTATGCAGCCCCTGAACAAACGTACTAGTCTCTTTGCTCTGTTTCTCTGCTGCAAAGTTGCAGAAGCTCAAGCATAAACAATCCCCCCTTGCCCCCCCTTCCCCAAACTGTGTTCCAAACTCATATCCCCAGTGGCTGTTTCTTAACAAATTGTGCAACATCCTGGATTCCATAGACCACAGAAGGGGGGGGGGAGCTGAGGGAAGAGGAGGGGAGGCTTGGAGAAGGCAAAGGGTGGTTGGGAGACAGAATTTAATCTAAAGGAAGGAAACATGAGAATGGTGATGGGGGAGGGGGAGAACTGTGGTGCTTTGATCCATGACTTCTGAGTTATTCGCAGGGACTCACCTGTTTTTTTGGGGGGGTTGCAAGGTCTCCTTTGCTGTTGCATAGCAGGCAGAAATTCAGTGGATGAAGTTTCTACCCTCCAGTCTGGAGAACGGAGATGTGATTTATGATACAGTTGCACCTGTTGGATTTCTGCCTATATTACACAGTTCTTACAGCTGGAAGAGTCTTTCCAGGAAAATTATTTTTTTTAAAAAGTGGTATCCTTAAAATTGATAGTGCCCAGGTTGAAAGGAACCAGAGTGAGGCCTAAAGGAGGAGAGGTGCGTTCTGAGTGCTTGTACCACTCCTGTCCACAGAGTGAGCCTGGTGTGCAGGGGACAGGCGTGGGAATCAGCCTGCCTAGATTCTCTCTGGATGGATGTGCAATGCAGCCAGAGCTACAACCCATCCAGGATGGATGGATTCCGTTTTGAACTTCAGAAGCAGAGGGAGGCCAATTGGGGTGGGGTTGTTGGCAGAGAGCCAGGATTCCTAGCTTCTCTTGGGAGGAGGTGAACTCCTCTAGATTATGCAAGGCAGTTTTTACAAACCAGGATTTGGGGGTTCCAAACCCCCCCCCAGCTTTGCAAGGGGGTTTATGAATTAGAAAATGGGTGGGAGTTTCCTGGGGTCCAGAATTTCTGGCTTCCCACTCTTCATCTTGGAGAAGAGTGGGGATTCACTGAGAGAACCAGGGTTGGTGAATTGGGTGTTGGGAGACACACATTCTTAGCTTTGTGAAGCTGTTTCTTGACTTACTTAATGGGAGTGTTTGGAGGTGGAGGGTAGAGGGACATAAATAAATAAATCAAGAACCCCCTTTCCTCCAAAGGCTGTTGCAATTCTTTCTTTCTTTCTTTCTTTCTTTCTTTCTTTCTTTCTTTCTTTCTTTCTCTCTCTCTTTCTCTCTTTCTCTCTTTCTCTCTTTCTCTCTTTCTCTCTTTCTCTCTTTCTTTCTGCTATGTTCCTCCAATTACCCATCCAGCAACACCTCCCTCAAGATAGCAAGCCTTTCCGTAAGTTGCAGGTGACACTTGCCGTCTTACCCTTGAGTTATCCCAGAGGGATGGCTGTGCTGTTGTGTATATAAGTTATTGTGTTGTGTACGTATGTGCGATGATCTCAGCCTGACTGGGGGCTTATCAGGGCCAGACGGAGCTTGCACTTGGGGAAGGGGCCGCCCAGACACTGCTTATTTGCAGAGGATAAAGTGTACTGTACAGGGGGAACGTCACAGACATGAAGAACCTTTTCCTTCCCCTCCTCTTTCCCCCCCCTGCCTCCCCCCCCCCCGCCCAGTCTCCCTTGCAGCATCCATGCCACGCTGGCTTCCTTCCATTCCACCCCCATCCCCAGACAGCAGAGCTTGCTTGAACTCTAACCCCCCCTAGGAATAACCAGCCCTCCCTCAGCTATTCTGTGGCTGGAAAGACTCCTGGCAGAAGTTCTATCTATGGGGAGGATGGGGGGGGCAGCCTGAAGGGAACTTCCCTGTAGGCTGTAGGGTGGATCAAGGTCCTTTCCAGGCATGTATGTAAGGACAAAGTGTCACAGTTCTTTTCTAGGAAGCTTCTCTAAGCCAAGAACACTGGAATTGCCAGCTTATTGCAATGCAATGCAATAAAATAAAATCTTAAGCTGAGTGTCTCTGAGTATATGCAAAGTATCTGTCCTCTCCCACTGGGAGCAAAGTGTTTTGTTTTAATAACTTAAGCATAGTGCTTAGGAGCATATGCAATAGAAGAGAAGCATCTTTTATCATAAAACTATGTAATAGTGCCTCTGGACATGGGCAGTGTACTGCTGGAAAATGCAATTTTTAAAGACATGCATATTACTTACAGAATACAGGAAAATAACTATATATAAAAACACACATGAATATATATATATATATATATACTTCCTCTGACTGTCACTTTTAACATCATTTTGTCTGCCTAGGAGGATAATTGATGCCTGTGTGTCCTACTTTAAAGAGGACAGTCCTCCGTATAAAGCAGTCCTCTGTTCAAAGGGTTGTTTATCTAGTTTAAAGATAATGGGCCTTAAAGAAGGGGAAGAACAGGGGCCTTGAAATGGCCCATCAGCAGGTGACACCTGGAAGGTGGCCTGAGCAGGCACTCAACAGGTCACCTGGGCAGTTTTCCTCACTATGGTGAGATGTATTTGTATTTAAAGTGTAGCAATTATTTCTAAATCTGCATCTATACCTATAAATCGGCATGTGCAAATTTTGTGAAAACCAGTGTCTCTCTTTCTGGCCACCATAGAGCATGGGTAGGCAAACTAAGGCCCAGGGGCCAGATCCAGCCCAATCGCCTTCTAAATCCTGCTTGGTCCAGGAATCAGTGTGTTTTTATATGAGTAGAATGTGTCCTTTTATTTAAAATGCATCTCTAGGTTATTTGTGGGGCATAGGAATTTGTTCATTTTTTTCTTCAAAATATTGTCCAGCCCCCCACAAAGTCTGAGGGACAGTGGACCGGCCCCCTGCTGAAAAGGTTTGCTGACCCCTGCCCTAGAGGATAACATTGTGGCTGGGCAGCAGCTATTCAATTTTAGCTTTGTTCTTGTCTCAGAGAAGTACGGTACCCGTAACAGTTCCGAAAGGGAAAATACAGTAAAGGGAAGGACTGTAGACACAAGCAACTTTTCCTTCCCAAATGGATGAGAGTAGCCAACTCACACAACATCTGGGAATTAAAGGCCGGGGGGGGGGGGGAAATTCCTGGCACTCTGCTTCTGCTTGTTGGCACCTTCCTGATTGCAAAGTGCACAATGCAAATTAAACTTCTGCCCTGGGCTTTTTTTCTCCCATAAGCATCCCCATGGATGGCCCCATTCCACATCACTTACTGCTGAGAAAACTGGGTTCCACACCTTCCTGGGCTTTTGACAGCCATTTGACTACCACTGGTGGGCCTAGCCAGCCCACTTCTAAGTCACCATTTCTGGGGAGGAGGGTTGTCATAGCTACCACATTTCCTCGTGACAATACTGGGCATATTCATTACAACAGAGACGTTTTGACGGGGTAGTAGCATCCACTGGGAGCCACAGCAAAAGGCACAGGTGAGGTGGCAATAGGAACAGGAAGATGAGGGATGGGGAAGAGGCGTGGCCTCACTGGGCCTGAAGGTGTTGAGAAAAAAGGGACTATAATTGGCTATTTATAATTCCGGGCCCAACAATAGTACACCCCTAAATTTAAATTTAATTACTGGAGTCTCTCCCCAAGGATTATTTGTTTTGCTCTTATTTTAATTATGTATTTTGTGGTTTTTTATATTGTGATTTTATGTTGTGAACTGCCCTGAGATCTACAGATGAAGGGCAATATACTATTATTATAAATTATTATTATTAACATTCTTCTTTACCCAGGCCTACGGCTATTAAATAATCTATAGCCTGAGAAAGTGTGGAGGAGAAGACTGCTATTATTATGTCTATTTTGTTATTATGTTGTCTTTCAGTATGCTTTTTATTATGTTTTTACCACTCATGTTATGTAATATGTTTTTAATGTTGTACACCACCCTGGGATCTTTTGATAAAGGGTGGTGTATAAATGGAAGTAGTAGTAGTAGTAGTAGTAATGATAATAATAATAATAATTCATAATAATAATTCACCACTTAGTAAATATAGTCCCATCCCACAAATCTGACACTGGTAACAAAGGGGCATGAATTCCAGATGCAAAGGCTTATGATCAGCACCTTTGATGGAGAAATTAGGTATGACGGGTGGCGCTATGGGTTAAACCACAGAGCCTAGGACTTGCAGATTAGAAGGTCGGCAGTTCGAATCCCCGTGACGGGGTGAGCTCCCGTTGCTCGGTCTCTGCTCCTGCCAACCTAGCAGTTTGAAAGCACATCAAAGTGCAAGTAGATAAATAGGTACCACTCCGGCAGGAAGGTAAATGGCATTTCCGTGCACTGCTCTGGTTCGCCAGAAGCAGCTTAGTCATGCTGGCCACATGACCTGGAAGCTGTCTGCGGAAAAACGCCGGCTCCCTCGGCCAAAAAAGCAAGATGAGCGCCCAGAGTCGGTCACGACTGGACCTAATGGTCAGGGGTCCCTTTACCTTTTTTTTACCAAAAGAAATGAGTTCTCAAAAGGATGCTCCGAAGTTCCCAACATTCTGGGGGGAAGGCAGCAGGAATTCACAAAGCTGGCTTTGGTGATCTCCTGCCCTGTAGCATTGTAAAAGCATGCCTTACAGGGAGGGGAGGGAGACTGACTCTCTGGAGGGCCACCACCTCTGTATTTCCATGTGAATCCCTGGTGGGGGGGCAGGAAAGCTTGGAGAGTTTTGCAACATCTCTGTTTCCACCAAACAAGGATACTTGCCATGGCTCCTGTGTGAGATCACCATCTCCCCCAGAGCAGCCTTAAAAAAAATGTGGCTGGTTCTTAATCCTAGCTTTGCTGCCAGCTCATGTTTTTTTATATGCCACTGATTTATGTGCAACCTTCCACTTGACTGCATGGGCAGAGACATCTCAAGGAGCTCCAGCATGTTTGCATGCGATCCGTATGCATGGATCAATGAATCCTGCTTGTACACCTGCTTGTACAATTCAAGGGCGTTTGTGTGCATTCCCTGCTTTTGTGCATGTGTGTGGTCATACTTTCTGCTGCAGTTCTGTACACAAATAACTTTGCACAGGCCGATATGCGTTCACACACAGGTCTGTCTGCTCTGTTCATCTGTATTTCTATTCAGCTGATAAAAGGTGGAGAGGAGTGCCATTTTTGCCACCCTGAGCAGCTTGGAGAAGAGGTGGGATAACAAATGCAACAAACAAGCAAGCACGGTCTCCAAGCTTAGCCTGTTTTCTCTCTCTTCACGCTGGCACAGTGCATTTGAAATGTTTGCATATTGAAATCAGATCATTGGGCAGTACGGTTGTTTTATTGCGAGGGTTGGTTGAAATACAGACATAAGGGATCATATTCAACAAAGTTCTGCTCCGAGTAGACCCATTTAAATGAATAGAAGACCTGACTGTTGGCTCATTACATTTCCACTAGTCTCATTGTTTTCCTCCAGCAAAACTCACTGTTTACCACTGAATCGAAAGAAATGGGGGCGGCCGCTGAGATCACATAACACCAGCCTTGAAAGACCTACATTGGCTCCCAGTACGTTTCCGAGCACAATTCAAAGTGCTGGTGTTGACCTTTAAAGCCCTAAATGGCCTCGGCCCAGTATACCTGAAGGAGCGTCTCCACCCCCATCGTTCTGCCCGGACGCTGAGGTCCAGCGCCGAGGGCCTTCTGGCGGTTCCCTCATTGCGAGAATTGAGGCTACAGGGAACTAGGCAGAGGGCCTTTTTGGTAGTGGCGCCCGCCCTGTGGAACGCCCTCCCATCAGATGTCAAAACGGTAAACAACTACCTGACATTCAGAAGACATCTTAAGGCAGCCCTGTTCAGGGAAGTTTTTAATGTATGATATTTTAGTGTTTTTTGGTTTCTATGGAAGCCGCCCAGAGTGGCTGGGGAAACCCAGCCAGATGGGCGGGGTACAAATAATAAATTATTATTATTATTATTATTATTATAAATGGCAATTGGATTTTCAGCAGATTGGCATTTTCCCCGATTCAGTGGTAAACAGTAGGTTTTCCAGAGGAAAGCAATGGAACAAACAAACAAAAACCACTCAGACTGGTGCCGAGAAAGCACAGGACAAGTGAAAACCTCTCGGACTCAGCACTGGACAAGTGGAAGTGAAGGTGAACAGTCATGTACAGTAATTTCAGTGGGTCTACTCTGAGTACGTGTTAGTTTAATGCCATCCAAGGGCTAGACCCATTGAAAGTAATAAACCTGTTAGTTATGTCCATTAAGTTAAAGGGGTCTGCTCTGAGTAAGACTAGCAATGAATACCAACAATTGTAATCTACCTTGAGCTCTTTAAGTAGGGTGGGGAATCTACCGTAACTAATTTATCCATCACTAGCTTCATTCCCCTAGGCCTTTTCAGTGACCTCTGGGACTGAGTTCTTGTTCAGATACTGAGAATTATAGACTTACTTTCTTTCCCTTTTCTTTAAGCACCAACAATGAAAGTTCCAGCCCTCACATACTCCATGGTTCTTCATATGCCAATCAAATGGAGGAGCCATAGTAATTATCTTACTTGTATGCGAGAGATGAGTCAGTGCAGAATCTGCCTCACCTCCACCTTACTACCCCAAATTGATATGCAAGTAGGACCGGCCTCTTCACCTCCTCAACTGCGCCTGCTTTTGCAAAGAGAGCGGATGATATTATCCCCTCTGCACATACTGAACGGCACTGCTTCCCCACCACCACCTTAATATTACTAGTTAAGGTGCCTCCAGAAAAGTCACTGTTTTGTGGGAAGGATCCAAGCATATACCATAGCTTTTGGTTTTCTTAGCTATAGTGGATTAAAGGGTTCTGCCCCGCTAGTGCAGCGACTCAACCTTAGGAGGAACGAACAACTAGCAGAAAAACGTCTACGTAGCCCACAAACAAATCAGTTTAAATGCAGAACGGATGTTCATTAGTTGTATAACCACCCCACAAACAAACTGGGACAAATGGCTCAATGAAGACCAGAAACAGTCTAACCTCCACCTAAGCTTTGTGCAAGCAAATCAGGACAAATGCTTGATAGAACTGGTTGTCTGGAGGTGGCATTAATGTACTCCAAGGCTAAGCCACATATAACTTTTAATGTTCAAGGAAGGGGGGGGGGGAACCAGCTAGATTCCACTCCACTGATCTGCAAAAGTCTAGCTCTCTCACCTGTGGAAACTCCGCCCTTGAAATTAAAGACCACACCTCCCTGAGCATAGCCACGCCTACTGCCAAAGGAGGCCAGAGTGCGCAGAGAAGTCGCCATAAGCTACTTGTTATTTGAACAGTGAAATGAACAAACCAATAAGGCTTTTATTGGTCCATAAGCATAGGTTAATAATTACAATGTTTGCCGCGTATTTTTCACTTGCATCTGTGGTTCGTAGTCACATTTAACGCCCAAAGAAGTTCACTGAGTTCACGGCTTTTGTGGAAGGGATCCTCTACACTGCCTGTTACTAGGGAAGAGTGGTGGACTCAGGAATAGGGCTTGGCTGACCCAAGATACATTGGAGGTAAACCTGTGTCTTTGCAGGTGGCTGAATGTTCCTTGGCACAAAAAAGTTCCCTGCACGTGTAAAGGCCGTCAACATGGATGGCTTTAGAAGTGGATTTGACAAATTAATGGAGGGTAAGGCAATCAATGACTACCAATCATGGCGGTTATTTACTATCTCCAGTATCACACACTTCAAATTTCTGAATACCAGTTTCTGGATAACCAACTATGGGAGATGGCTATAACACTCATGCCCTGCTTGTGGGATCCCTGGAAACATCTGATCAATGCTGCATTGATCCAGGAAGACTCTCACTTTGTTTTTAAGTATACTGCCTCATTGAGTACCTGGCTTCCATTTGCATGGTTCCCTCAACCCTGCTGTGCAGTCCCACTGTATTCTTTGGGGTTCTTCAGCAAGAGAAGTTGAATGGTCCATAGCTGGACTATCAGACAGGATGCAAAGGTTTTTTGGTGAAGGCTATCCCCTGCAGGGGACTCGGGTGGCGCCTAGGACTTGCCGATCAGAAGGTTGGCGGTTCGAATCCCCGCAACAGGGTGAGCTCCCGTTGCTTGGTCCCTGCTCCTGCCAACCTAGCAGTTCGAAAACACGTCAGAGTGCAAGTAGATAAATAGGTACCACTCTGGCGGGAAGGTAAACAGTATTTCCGTGCGCTGCTCTGGTTCGCCAGAAGCGGCTTAGTCATGCTGGCCACATGACCCAGAAGCTGTACGCCGGCTCCCTCGGCCCATAAAGCGAGATGAGCGCCGCAACCCCAGAGTCGGTCACGACCAGACCTAATGGTCAGGGGTCCCTTTACCCTTTACTATCCCCTGAAGAGACCAAGTCAATTGTCTCTCAAGAAGGGCCTTATTGCAACTCAAGATGTCTTGAACCTCAGTATGTTGTTCTCAGTGCTCCTTGGTGGTCTCCTTCCTCTTTCATCCCTTGCTATTCCTCAGGTGGAAGGATGCAGGTAGAAATGGCTCTCCAAGAGTTTGAAATCTACTGAGAGGCTTGCCTGCTGCCAACTTTTGTTATCATTTCTGTGTGGGGCCTTTTTTAATTTTCGCAAGCATTTTAAATGTGAGTTTATCGTCATTGTTGGCTTTGTGCTGTTCCGCCATATGCTGTTCTACGTTCTGTATTTTTTTTTTAATGTATTTTTATCACTACAGCTTGAATTGCTGTATTTTAAAAAATAGTTCCGTGTAATGCCACTCTGGGGAAGTGGGTTTGGGGTTGTTGTGGGAAATGCATATTTCAAAATAACTTAATAAATGGGACCTTTAACAGTGATGGAGAACCCGTCGCTCTGCAGATATTGTTAGACTCTGACTCTTGTCAGCACCAGCCAGCATTGCCAACAGTCAGAGAGGATGGGAGTTGTCATTTGCCAACATTTGGAAGGCTACAGTTCCTTTACTTCTGGACTAGACAATCCATTAGGTTCCTTCAGGCCTTACAATTTTATTATCAGGGTGGGACCCAATGAAAGCGTGATTCACAAGATAAAGGAAGAAATTTTTTAAGGCTACTAGTCACAAATTTGGGGTGCAGGGGTGCCACCAGTTACAAAGCATCAGCAGACAGAGGCACAGATAGGCAGCTACTAATATCCTGTTTGGTTGATATCTGATTCCTCTGTGAAAATGGCGACAGTCTTCACCACAGTGAATTCCTTGTGGCACCGAGCAATTGTTCAGCTTTCCTCAAACTAAGAACCAGATACTGGCTCTGGAAGGATTGTGACTCAGATGCCACATTTTAGGAAGAATTTGCTGAGCCTAAGGCTGTGTACTCAGTGGTAGTTTAAAGTGGATTCAATGCACCAGCTGATTGCGTGCTTTTAACTTCGTCAACATGACGTCATCCTCCTCCTCCAAGTAGCAACCTGTACTTCCTCTTCATTTTGTTTGGATTTTCTCGATCTGTGGATAATGTAGTAAAGGGGAGGGGGGAATCCAGCATAAAATCACACATTACCCAACTGTGGACATACTGACGGGTGTTGTGTGGGCAGGTGTTTTTACTTTAAAAAAATGTGTGTTGTGATGTTTCCCTGGGTGCTGTCTGTCACTGTGCCACACACCCTATTTCCCTTGGTGAGGTCTCCTCCATAGGCTGCTGGTAGGGTAGTGTTGTAAATAAAATTATGCCCTTTTCCCTTATGGGGTATCCAAGAGCCCATATAGAGTCCTTACATAGGCTCCCTATTGGTAGGAGAAAATAACAGAGGCCAACCAGAGAATATTGAGAAGGGTACAGTGCAAAGATGATTTTTTGTTTTTCTAACTCACTTTGTTGTTATTGTTACCACCATCAATTTAATTTGTATATTACCCTTCATCTGAAGACCACAGGGTGGTTCACAACCTAAAAGCACAAAATGAGAACACAAAATACATAACAAAAACAACCTAGTAACAATCCACCCACAAACACATATGAAAGGCCGTAGAATGTTAATCAGCCCAAGTCTTGGTTGAAGAAGAACGTTATCACCTAGTGCCTAAAGATGTATAGTGGTACCTTGGGTTAAGAACTTAATTCGTTCCGGAGCTCTGTTCTTAACCTGAAACTGTTCTTAACCTGAGGTACCACTTTAGCTAATGGGGCTTCCAGCTGCCGCCGCACCATTTCTGTTCTCATCCTGAAGCAAAGTCCTTAACCCGAGGTACTATTTCTGGGTTAGCGGAGTCTGTAACCTGAAGCATATGTAACCTGAAGTGTATGTAACCCTAGGTACCACTGTATAATGAAGGCACCAGACAAACCTCTCTGGCAAGAGCATTCCACAAACAGGAAGCCACTTCAGAAAAGGCCCGTTCTCATGTTGCTACCCTCCAGACCTTTCCTGGAGTAAGCACATGAAGAAGGGCCTCAGAGGATGATCACATGGTCCGCATTGGTTCATATGGGGAAAGGTAGTCCTTGACTGTTCCCTACCATCAAAGTCCTCTTGTTTTGTTAGCTCTGCCTTTTTACAGCTATAAAGACAGCTCATCTTGCATTGATTTCTATGTGCCGAAATGTCTTTTCAGGCCACCAACAGTTTTATGAAAGTCTGGTATATGGAAAAACTTGTATCTCAAAAATAATTTTTTAAAAAGGCTACACATACCGATCAACAACTACCTGTGTGCATTCCACAATAGACCTCAGGTTTCTGGGAGGGTGGCATATACTAACTGTGAGGGAAGGGGGCAACGATACAAGCATCGCCCATTAGTGTAGATTGGGAAACATTGAGATAAGAGTTCAACTGAAAGTTTTCATGTGGACCAACATGCACAAAAGAGCACATGGGAAACTGGATCTGTGCCCACCCACAAATGCCTCTCAGAGTACTTGTCTGTCATTTCTTCTTAACTTACCACACTTAGCTTGTACCTTATCCCCCTCATCGAAACTCCCTTTTTCTTTCATCCCTCCTCCCAGCTCCTCAGAAATTCTCTTTTTCCTTTTATAACAGCTTCCCTCCCTTATCTCCTTCCTCTCTATTCCTAGTTTATTACTATTACTTTTTAAAAGAAATATTAACCTTTTATCTCTCTTTCTGATTTATTTCAATGCCCCACTAGCTCTTTTCCCTCAGAGGAAGAAAGGGAGGCCTTGGCAGCAGATTGGGAAGGAAGGGAGGAAGACTGGTGCGTGGGGTGTGTGTGTGTGAATGGTGTGTTATAAATTCTGTCCTTTATCCGATTAAAAACAATTTGTCATGTCGGTATGAGATTTGGCACGAAGAATCTAATTGAGACGGGGTATAATTCAGCCAACTTCCCCTCACTGTGTCTCGAACTTTTAGTTCTGACGATGGGTTTGGTATGTGCACCCTGGTGTGTGTCGAGACAGAAATTCGCCTGATGCATTTGTCACAAGTTTTGGGATGTTGTACCTCACCTGAGCATTCACCACATGTTGCTATGGTGAGGGAACACAATATATTTTACGGCAGAATGCAAACCAAGTGTTTCAGAAATAAGCACCTGTAGAATTAAAGGTTTCCTCCTAAATAAAGACATTATTAGCGGTGGAGGTATTCTGACTTAGCTCTCCATTTCAGGAAGAATCTGCTGATCCAGAGGTTCCGAGTAGACGAGGTCATTTATTTTATATTTTCCATCCTCCACTCATCTCTCTCAACCTTTTCCCCCACAATTCCTGTACCCGCTTTCCTTTGTTTTCATAATTAACTTGTATCTCATCCCCGCTCCCCAAACTGCTACTTTCACTCCAGTTTACTTTTTAAAAAAATGCCTTTTACAGTGGTACCTCAGGTTAAGTACTTAATTTGTTCCGGAGGTCCGTACTTAACCTGAAACTGTTCTTAACCTGAAGCACCACTTTAGCTAATGGGGCCTTCTGCTGCTGCTGCGCCACCGGAGCCCAATTTCTGTTCTTATCCTGAAGCAAAGTTCTTAACCTGAAGCACTATTTCTGGGTTAGCGGAGTGTGTAACCTGAAGCTTATGTAACCTGAAGCATATGTAACCCGAGGTACCACTGTATCTCTCCAGTTTCAGACCCTGAACAGATCCAGGGACAGTCCTGGATTTACAGAAGCCCTTTCAGTTTCTGGTTTGATCCCAGAATGTCCTACTTTTTCTTAAGGTGAAGGTAAAGGGACTCCATTAGGTCCAGTCGTGGCCGACTCTGGGGTTGCAGCGCTCATCTTGCTTTATTGACCAAGGGAGCCGGCGTACAGCTTCTGGGTCATGTGGCCAGCATGACTAAACCGCTTCTGGCGAACCAGAGTAGCGCACGGAAATGCCGTTTACCTTCCTGCCAGAGCGGTACCTATTTATCTACTTGCACTTTTGATGTGCTTTCGAACTGCTAGGTTGGCAGGAGCAGGGACCGAGCAACGGGAGCTCACCCTGTCGTGGGGATTCAAACTGCCGACCTTCTGATTGGCAAGTCCTAGGCTCTGGGGTTTAACCCACAGCGCCACCCGCGTCCTTTTTCTTAGGACGTCCCTATTTTCATCAGAGAAATGTTGGCGAGTGGAATAGGATGTCTCTGAGGCTTTTTTTCAGTTGGAACTCACCGCAACTCAGTTCCAGCACCTCTCAGGTGAGTGCCATTGTCACTTCTAGGACAGGAGTCAGCAACCTTTTTCAGCCGGTCCACCATCCCTCAGACCATGTGGTGGGCCGGACTATATTTTGAAGAAAAAAACAAACGAATTCCTTTGCCCCACAAATAACCCAGAGATACATTTTAAATAAAAGGACACATTCTACTCATGTAAAAACACGCTGATTCCCAGACCATCCGCGGGCCGGATTGAGAAGGTAATTGGGCCACATCCAGCCCATGGGCCTTAGGTTGCCTACTCCTGCTCTAGGAGAACGAGGGAGGTGTTCCTGGTGAGTTCCAGCACCGCTTTTTCTAGAAAAATAGCACTGGATATCCTTATTTTCACCAGAAAAATGTTGGAGGGCATGCAATTTCCTTCAGTGTATCTTCAGGTACTGTTCTACCTCTTCTGGCCCTCCCCAAGTCTCAACTCACCATGCAGGAAATTACCGGTGATGAATTCAGATCCAGCCAAAAGGCTACAACACATTGAGGTGGTTCTATTCAACCCCTTCCCCGACTCTACTTCACCTTCTCTCAAAATAGGTTTGTAGAAAACATGCATAGAGGGATACCCTTACAAATCCCCGTTGATAAATATTGGCCACAAAAAATGCCTTTTTAATTAGAACTACGAATACATTACATAACTGGATGCTGACCTTGACTTAAAACAACTTGTTTCCCAAAAGGAACAAAACAGATGGATAAATGTTTTGCCAAAACCCACCCCAGCGAAGTATATGGCAGAAAAATGCACATCACCTGTCAGCTTCATGAAGTCACTTGTCAAATGTTTAACTTGTTCAAAATAAGCCATTTCTTATTTCTTATCCTTTCTACCTCAAACTTGGCATGGACCATCATCAAACTTACCTATCTTACACAGCCAAGTTTCAAATCAAGTTAGATGAGTCATTTTCTAACTAGGAGCCTAGAACTTCCCTCCCCTCCCCGTCTCTCATTAAAATGGTGGAGTGGGATTAAGCCAAACTATAATTTTCACAATTAAATTTTCTCCTTCAAATATACACCAAACCGCTCAGCTACACTTTTTATAAGTACTTGATTTCAAAATGCTTTTAATAAATCAAATCTGCTGCCCAATTGCCATTTTAAATTAATTTTAGAAGTGGCATTTTCTTGGAGGGGTTGCAGAGCTTAGAATCTTAGAATTGTAGATTTGGAAGGGGCCACGAGGGTCATTTAGTCAAACCCTCTACAATGTCAGAATCTTTTGCCTGACGTGGGGCTCGAACCCACAACCTTGAGATTAAGAGTCTCATGTTCAGCCGACTGATTATGTAGCAGGAGTGTAGGTTTGTTTCTCATATGTTAAGGGGGTGGTGATTTAAAACCACAAAATTCCCAGTAAGTTTTTTTTTTCTTTTTCTAATTTCATTTTTCTTATAACAGTTCAATTTGTCCCCTCCTCTCCATCTATTAGCATTTACACTCCCCTCCTTCGTGCATAACCAGGCAGACACGTTTTTGTATGATGAAAAGGTCAAGTTAGAATAGAATAATCTATACATCCAAAGATAGCACAAGTACTTACCATAAATTGATGATATTACTGATATTAAAGGGTACACAATGGGGAAGAGGAAGGAAAAAAGAGTTCCATCTTTCACTCAGCTTGGTGTGTCTGCCACGTTATGAAGCATCAGGTGTTACTGAACAAACAGTTTCAAAAATCTGTTCCAGAGTTTACAGAATTTATCTCCCTTTTGTAGTCTGCTGTTTCTTGCATCTAGCAGGCAGGATAGCGACATCTGAACAGCTCCTTATCAGAAAAAAGCGTTTTGTATGTAAATTGTTAGGTTGCTTCTAGGCAGGAGGTTATTGTGGAGTTGTGGTGCTGCTCATAATCTGCAGGGTTTTTGTTGTTGTTTTTTTAAAAATCATCATTTATTATTATTAATATTTAATTAATTAATTTCTATCCTGCCCTTTCTCCTGACAGACAGACCAACACATCAACAATAAACCACCACTGTTATTATTACAGTGGTACCTCAGGTTAAGTACTTAATTCGTTCCGGAGGTCCGTGCTTAACCTGAAACTGTACTTAACCTGAAGCACCACTTTAGCTAATGGGGCCTTCTGCTGCTGCTGCGCCGCCAGACCACAATTTCTGTTCTCGTCCTGAAGCAAAATACTTAACCTGAAGCATTATTTCTGGGTTATCAGAGTCTGTAACCTGAAGCGTATGTAACCTGAGGTACCACTGTATTATTATTATTATTATTATTATTATTATTATTATTATTATTATTATTATTACCACTACTCTAAACACAGTTAAAACCTTTCTCTCATCCAGGAATATCTTGGCTGTCAGGAACTGTGTCTTTCAGCCATCAAATGCCTGGGTCAATAGGAATGTTTCAAAATCCTGAAAGTCAACAATGAGGGAGTCAGATGCCCCTCATTAGGGAGGGCATTCCACAAACAAGGAACTGCCACTGAAAAGGCTCTGTAATGGGTCAAGGCATAACAGGCATTGGCACAGTGTTGTTACTGGCCCATATTTTTCCTTCATTTAATCTAGATTTACCTGTTATGTAGAAAACTCATAAGTAAAAGTTATGCCATTATACATCCCGTGGTGTGGAAAGTTTGATGGCATATCATTATTTTGAGAGTGGGTTGTTTGTCACATAGTGGTGCTTCAGTGTGCAGCCTCTATCACCATACCCCTAGCCAGTGTGGTGTAGTGGTTAAGAGCGGTAGTAACGTAATCTGGGGAACCGGGTTCGCGTCTCCGCTCCTCCACATGCAGCTGCTGGGTGACCTTGGGCCAGTCACACTTCTCTGAAGTCTCTCAGCCCCACTCACCTCACAGAGTGTTTGTTGTGAGGGAGGAAGGGAAAGGAGAATGTTAGCCACTTTGAGACTCCTTCGGGTGATAAAGCGGGATATCAAATCCAAACTCCTCCTCCTCCTCCTCTTCTTCTTCTTCTTCTTCTTCTTCTTCTTCTTCTTCTTCTTCCCTACTTCCATTTGCTCCTTGCCTAAGCACAACCTTGTCATTTTACTTCTGTCAGCCCAGACCAAAGATTCTTTGCCATTTCCAGCAAATGTCACATGCTTGAAGGCATGTCCGAATTTCAACAAACCAGTTTGGAAGAGCTATTTTCTCAAGAACTCCACACACCACAAGTGAGGGATTACCTCAAAGACTGTAATTGCAGTACATATGCAGGGCCTTTAAAAGAAAATTTATTATATGAAGGTTGTGCACAAGACCTCTGTATCAGAATTCAGTACAGTGGTACCTGTTTTCGAATGTCTCCACTGACAAAAGTTTTGTTTTTTGAATGCCATAAACCCAGAAGTAAATGCTTAGGTTTTCAAACACGCCTTGGATGTCAAACATGCCACGCGGCTTCTGTATTAAGTTTTCTGTATTGAGGCTTCTGTATTGAGTTTTCGGTTTTTGAACGTTTCAAAAACCGAGGTACCACTGTATTCCAATGTGGCTGCATGTTTTTGGGTGGGGGGAAATGTGTGGTTGGTTGTGCAGTTAAAGGGGCTTACTGGGTATTTTATATAAACAGCACTATTTTGCTAGAAAAAGAGGTGCCAACACTCACCATGAACGCCTCCCTCTTTCTCTTAGAATGGTAATGGCATTCATCTGAGAGGTGCTGGAACTGAGCTCCGGCAGGGGGGGAAAGCCCTGTATATATTCTGTATGTATAGCCATCCAGCCCAAATGAAACAGCGTATAGGTAAATATTTCTCCTGTGCAAGACCTCGGTATAATTACAAAAACAAAATTAAATGTATATTGCTGTTCCCACCTCAAAAGCTCAGCCCTCCATCTTGCCTACTGAGAAACACACTAACTTTGGTCTGGTAACATTTGCTCTTCTTCCAGTGCTTTTCTTGTCTGTTCATTTAAAGGTGTGCACACCCATGCCCAAAATGGGGGGGGGGGGGGAAGGGTAGTGGAGTGGCTGAGGGGAAGAGACAAAACAACACAGAGCAGAAATATTCCCCAAGCTTTGCCCACAAGTTTGGGCAGCAAACAAACTGAACAGCAGTGAATATCCATGTGGCCTGTGTGGAAGCGATGGTGTCAATGGTCACACACATCTGACTGGCTTGTTTGCGACACACAAAGCTCCCAGCTGGAAGCACCCTAAGTTCCGCAGTGCAAAAGGACTCTGTGTTGTTGGTCACTGTTGTTTCCTGCTCTTTTATTATCCTGTTAAAGTTCAACTAAAAAATGTTTATATCATCCAAAAAGAAAGAAGAAGCGTCATTTTCTCTTCGGTGTGCGGGGATGTCAGAAGAGCTCTGCTAGATCAGACCAGAGGTTCCATCTAGTTCAGCATCCCTGTTTCCCGCCATGACCAACCAAATGCCCCTGAGAAACCTACAAGCAGGACATAGGACACAACGCCTCTCCTGCTGCTCTACCCTAGCAGCTGGCAGTCAGTAGCAAAAGTCGCCGGAACCTGGAAGTAGCATGTAGCCATCATGACTAACAGGAGCTACCGAGAGCTTTTCTGAATGAACAGTCCTTTTAAGGCAATACCTGCCATTTGTACTGTTTTAACTGATCTAAGGGCTTTTCAGCAACTAACTGACCAAACTTTGCAGCCTTAGAATTAACCCCTCAGAGGTGCCCACTCCTGATGGTTACAGCACAAGTCTTTGTTTTGTGTGTGCCTTCTAACTAGAATAAGTCAAGCCCAGAAATGCAACATAAAGCCAGCTCGAAAGATGAATAACTTGGCTGGGTCTCTGTGCAGGAAGGGGTTGAATAAGCCAACTATTATGGAAGTCCCTCCAGATTTAGGGGGTGTTGCAGGTCTCACAGCATGTCATTGATGCAACAAAAGTGCATTAATGCTGGATTTATACTGGGCTGTCCACAAACATTCCTCTTTGTTAGTTTTATGTTCCTACCCCAGTGTTATAACTTTATTGTTTTCTGAAGGGGCACTCTTGCCCTTTGGAGGTTTGAGGTTTTTAAAAAAAACAGTCAATTGGTGTATATTTTTTAATGAAACAAACAAACAAATAAGTGGGACCAACATACCCTAGCCTTTAACATATGGGGTATAAAAAGTTGCAGGATTTCAACAGGAAGTTATGGCACTGGACATGCACTGATGGGAAACGGAGCATTTTGGCTGCCCTGAAACCTTTGCAAGCACAAACGGTATTGAAAGAGGGATGACACAGAACTGCCTCAATATCACTGTGAGCACAAATAATAAAGGATCCACAATACAAAGGACGTCAGAAGTGGCCCACAGTCAGAAACCCATAATGTTCCAATTATGCAACACAGCCAATAACGATGCATTAAAAAAAATGCATTGTTTCCACTAATGAATTTGGGATATCCCCATGCTTCAATTATTATGCTAATGCTCTTCTAGGTTGCATCAACAGAAGCATAGCGTTCCGATCGAGGGAAGTAATCGTATTGCTCTATTCTATCTTGGTCAGACTGCACTTGGAGTATTGTGTCCAATTCTGGGCACCACAATTTAAGATGGATATTGACAAGCTGGAAGGTGTGCAGAGGAGGGCAACCAAGATGATCAAGTGTATGGAAACCAAGTCCTGTGAGGAATAGTTTAGGGAATTGGGTATGCTTAGCCTGGTAAAAAGAAGACTGAGAGGAGATATGATAGCCACCTTCAAATATCTAAAGGGCTGTCACATGGAAGATGGAGCAAGCTTGTTGTCTTCTACTGTGGAGGGTAGGACCCAAACCAATGGCTTCAAGTTACAAGAAAGGAGATTCCGACTAAACATCAGGAAGAACTTTCTGACAATAGGAGCTGTTTGACAGTGGAAGAGACTACCATCAAAGGTGGTGGACTCTCTTTCCTTGAAGGTTTTTAAACAAAAGTTGGATGGCCATTTGTCATGTATGATCTAGTTGAAATCCCTACATTGAGGAGGGTTGGACTTTTTTCAGCCATGCATTTACTTGGTGTCAGGGACTGGACTGAGGAGGAATGGTGGGGACTGCCCCCCCTCGCCCTGAACCTTCCAGAGGAGGACAGTATAGATTTAGAACAGTGGTTTGCAGAAGGTCATAGTTCAGAGGGGAGAAGCTGGGAAATATTGGGAGAGCAGCAGGAAGCAGCAGCAGCAGCAGCAGCAGGGGAAAGACAGCTGACAGACTCAGCGTCTCTAGAAAGCATTCCTGACCCCCCTCCCAGGACCTGGCATGCATTGAGAGTAGTAGAACAGAAAGCTCAGAGGCAGAAAGCACAGATCAACCGGCACAGGGATGACGTAGAATAGGAGAGACGGAGGGGGTGGGACTTTACTTGGAGCAATGCCATTATCGGAGAGGCAGCAGCACCCGTCTCTCTCTGTGAATATTAAATAAAATGTCATGGTAAGAACTTTTTTGGTTTCCCATTTCTGGCTGGCAGTCGTGAGGGAGGGGGGTCAGATTCCCCAAAGCCTGACACTTGGGCATAACTCCCATTGATCTCAGTGAGGGTTGCTTCCTGGTAGGCAACAGAATGAATGACATGGGCGATAATAATAATAATAATAATAATAGTAATAATAATAAAAAATCCCTTCCTGTAGCACCTTAAGAGACCAACTAAGTTTGTTATTGGTACGAAAGCTCATACCAATAACAAACTTAGTTGGTCTCTAAAGTGCTACTGGAAGGATTTTTTTTATTTTGTTTCGACTACGGCAGACCAACATGGCTTGTTGTTGTTTAGTCGTTTAGTCGTGTCCGACTCTTCGTGACCCCATGGACCAGAGCACGCCAGGCACTTCTGTCCTCCACTGCCTCCCGCAGTTTGATCAAACTCATGCTAGTAGCTTCAAGAACACCATCCAACCATCTCATTCTCTGTCGTCCCCTTCTCCTTGTGCCCTCCATCTTTCCCAACATCAGGGTCTTTTCCAGGGAGTCCTCTCTTCTCATGAGGTGGCCAAAGTATTGGAGCCTCAGCTTCACGATCTGTCCTTCCAGTGAGCACTCAGGGCTGATTTCCTTCAGAATGGAGAGGTTTGATCTTCTTGCAGTCCATGGGACTCTCAAGAGTCTCCTCCAGCACCATAATTCAAAAGCATCAATTCTTCGGCGATCAGCCTTCTTGATGGTCCAGCTCTCACTTCCATACATCACTACTGGGAAAACCATGGCTTTTACTATACGGACCTTTGTTGGCAAGGTGATGTCTCTGCTTTTTAAGATGTTGTCTAGGTTTGCCATCGCCTTTCTCCCAAGGAGCAGGCGTCTTTTAATTTCGTGACTGCTGTCACCATCTGCACTGATCATGGAGCCCAAGAAAGTAAAATCTCTCACTGCCTCCATTTCTTCCCCATCTATTTGCCAGGAGGTGATGGGCCCAGTGGCCATGATCTTCGTTTTTTTGATGTTGAGCTTCAGACCATATTTTGCGCTCTCCTCTTTCACCCTCATTAAAAGGTTCTTTAATTCCTCTTCACTTTCTGCCATCAAGGTTGTGTCATCTGCATATCTGAGGTTGTTGATATTTCTTCCGGCAATCTTAATTCCGGCTCGGGATTCATCCAGCCCAGCCTTTCGCATGATGAATTCTGCATATAAGTTAAATAAGCAGGGAGACAATATACAGCCTTGCCGTACTCCTTTCCCAATTTGGAACCAATCAGTTGTTCCATATCCAGTTCTAACTGTAGCTTCTTGTCCCACATAGAGATTTCGCAGGAGACAGATGAGGTGATCAGGCACTCCCATTTCTTTAAGAACTTGCCATAGTTTGCTGTGGTCAACACAGTCAAAGGCTTTTGCATAGTCAATGAAGCAGAAGTAGATGTCTTTCTGGAACTCTCTGGCTTTCTCCATAATCCAGCGCATGTTTGCAATTTGGTCTCTGGTTCCTCTGCCTCTTCTAAATCCAGCTTGCACTTCTGGGAGTTCTCGGTCCACATACTGCTTGAGCCTTCCTTGTAGAATTTTAAGCATAACCTTGCTAGCATGTGAAATGAGTGAAATTGTGCGGTAGTTGGAGCATTCTTTGGCACTGCCTTTCTTTGGGATTGGAATGTAGACTGATCTTCTCCAATCCTCTGGCCACTGCTGAGTTTTCCAAACTTGCTGACATATTGAGTGTAGCACCTTAACAGCATCATCTTTTAAAATTTTAAACAGTTCAGCTGGAATACCATCACTTCCACTGGCCTTGTTATTTGCAGTGCTTTCTAAGGCCCATTTGACTTCACTCTCCAGGATGTCTGGCTCAAGGTCAGCAACCACACTACCTGGGGTGTACGAGACATCCATATCTTTCTGGTATAATTCCTCTGTGTATTCTTGCCACCTCTTCTTGATGTCTTCTGCTTCAGTTAGATCTTTACCACTTTTGTCCTTTATTATGGTAATCTTTGTACGAAATGTTCCTTTCATATTTCCGATTTTCTTGAACAGATCTCTGGTTCTTCCCATTCTGTTGCTTTCCTCTATTTCTTTGCATTGCTCGTTTAAGAAGGCCTTCTTGTCTCTCCTTGCTGTTCTTTGGAAATCTGCATTCAATTTCCTGTATCTTTCACTATCTCCCTCGCATTTTGCTTGCCTTCTCTCCTCCGCTATTTGTAAGGCCTCGTTGGACAGCCACTTTGCTTTCTTGCATTTCTTTTTCATTGGGATGGTTTTAGTTGCTGCCTCCTGTATAATGTTGCGAGCCTCCGTCCATAGTTCTTCAGGCACTCTGTCCAGCAAATCTAAATCCTTAAACCTGTTCCTCACTTCCACTGTGTATTCATAAGGGATTTGGTTTAGATTGTATCTTACCTGTCCAGTGGTTTTTCCTACTTTCTTCAGTTTAAGCTTGAATTTTGCTATAAGGAGCTGATGATCTGAGCCACAGTCAGCTCCAGGTCTTGTTTTTGCTGACTGTATAGAGCTTCTCCATCTTTGGCTGCAGAGAATATAATCAATCTGATTTCGATGTTGCCCATCTGGGGATGTCCATGTGTAGAGTCGTCTCTTGTGTTGTTGGAAAAGCGTGTTTGTGATGACCAGCTTGTTCTCTTGACAGAACTCTATTAGCCTTTGCCCTGCTTCGTTTTGATCTCCAAGGCCAAACTTGCCAGTTGTTCCTTTTATCTCTTGATTCCCTACTTTAGCATTCCAATCCCCTATAATGAGCAGAACATCCTTCTTTGGTGTCACTTCGATAAGGTTTTGTAAGTCTTCATAGAACTGGTCAATTTCAGTTTCTTCAGCACCAGTAGTTGGTGCATAAACTTGGATTACTGTGATGTTAAAAGGTCTGCCTTGGATTCGTATCGAGATCATTCTATCATTTTTGAGACTGCATCCCAGTACAGCTTTCGCCACTCTTTTGTTGACTATGAGGGCCACTCCATTTCTCTTACGGGTTTCTTGCCCACAGTAGTAGATATGGTAGTCATCCGAACTGAATTCGCCCATTCCCGTCCATTTTAGCTCACTGATGCCCAGGATGTCAATATTTATTCTTGCCATCTCATTTTTGACCACATCCAACTTACCCAGGTTCATGGTTCTTACATTCCAGGTTCCTATGCAATATTTTTCTTTACAGCATTGGACTTTCCTTTCGCTTCCATGCATATCCACAACTGAGCGTCCTTTCGGCTTTGGCCCAGCCGCTTCATCAGCTCTGGATCTACTTGTACTTGTCCTCCGCTCTTCCCCAGTAGCATGTTGGACACCTTCCGACCTGAGGGGCTCATCTTCCAGTGTCATAACTTTTATATGCCTGTTGTCTTTGTCCATGGAGTTTTCTTGGCAGGGATACTGGAGTGGCTTGCCGATTCCTACTCCAGGTGGATCACGTTTGGTCAAAACTCTCCACTATGACCTGTTCATCTTGGGTGCCCTGCTCGGCGTAGTTCATAGCTTCTCTGAGTTCTTCAAGCCCCTTCGCCACGGCAAGGCAGTGATCCATGAAGGGGAAACATCCACCTTCTTAATCCTCTTGAATTCTGCTTCCAGAATAATGGTGTCTAAAAGGGCTTTATTCTGTCCCAGAACCCATTATGAATGCTATGGTTCAATCTTAGAACAAATTAAAAAAGACTAAAAGCAACCAAACTGTGTTTCCTTGACTTCCCCACTGAATAACTAGCACCAGTGCTAAACTTTGATGGAAGAGGAAATCTATAGAGCTGCCTTCTACTAACTGGGCATATGTTTACATTGCTGCTTACTCTGCAGCCAGGGCGTTCTCACTGCTGTTTTTTTTTTTTTAAAAAAAACATTTTTATCATGCTACAAAACAAATAAAACGGGGAAAAGTAAATCTTTCATCTCTTTCACCATGATGTTAGCCACAATCTATATTGATCCTGTAGTTTCTGGACAAATACTGCTGTTGCTTTGACTTTCCTTTCTCAAACCAGCTTCAATCCAATTTGAAAGCTGGATGTGGAGCAAGTGGTAATGTGAACATTTGAGATCGCTGCTGTGCATTAACAGGTGAGAGTGCACATGTGCAGATTGACAGGGGAAGGGGATGCTGCAGGGGCAGTCATGTGCCTTGGGTGAAGACATCCTTGCTTACTTTCTGAAGTGAGCAACGTGGTGCAAATGTAGCTTGAAACACAGTGTGGGTACAGGGGGGGCCAGGGGGGATGACCTTGCTGCGTGTGAACATATCTGACTGATCAGACTATTTGCTCCTCTAGCCCCGTAATGTCTTGTCTACTCCACTCTTGACTGGCAGTGGCTCTCAGGCAAAGAGAAATGTCTTCCCCTGTTACCTGCAATTTGATTTTGATGGGCAATGCAAGGGATTAAAACTTGCATGTGTGCTCCAGCGGAGAGTGGTCCTTTTAGGCCAGTGATGGCCAAACTTGGCCCTCCAGCTGTTTTGGGACTACAGTTCCCATCATCCCTGACTGCTGGTCCTGTTAGCTATGGATGATGCGAGTTGTAGCCCCCAAACAGCTGGAGGGCCAAGTTTGGCCATCACTGTTTTAGGTGAATGGGGCAGGGCCATTCTCACCAACCTCAGTAGACTCTTAACCAGCCACCACCTCCCATACCTTATTACTTACAATTGGGTGGCCCTAGCTGTCAACACCCTTAGGTAACCTCCATACTTCGCTTAACGTGGATTGTGAAGCCACACTTTCTCCTTCTTAAATCCAAAGACTCCCTTTGCAACCAATGTAGCCACATGGATGAGAGAGAACTGAAGGAGGTACCAAGGGGGTTGACATTCTGCATTAAGCCAAGGAATGGGCAGGGCCTTGGACCTGGATGGGTCCACTGAACTCAGCATGGAGGATGATAGGGACAAAACAAGTTGGCTCCACTCCCCGACATTGGTCTTGGACCTCTACCAGAGATGTGTTCTACTGCAGAGACATGGTTTCTCAATTAAAGAGTAGGATAGCTGTTAGTTGTGGAGTGGCATGAAATAATAATAATAATAAGGTCCCAGTCTTTCCTTATTTATTGTGTCTATCCTGAATTTCTTCCATGACATTCAAGGCAGCATAGAGGACAGCCACGTGGTTTAGCTTCAGCATGATAACCCAAAAAACCAAAAAGTGCCTTTCAGACCACACCCTGGGGCTCTTTCCCAAGAACGGGAGTACCAACTTTCCCCACCCTCCAACAGGTATGCCAAAATCAGCGTTCAGCCCGAGCAATGATTGATGGGAATGCTTCATCGGTTGGGTTCCAGTCTGTTGCCCAGACCGTAAAACTTTCGAGGGAAAACACTGAAAGCTTCAACACCTTGGCACCTTTGTTTATTTATTTATAACCCCGGCAGCAACTCTCCGAGCATTCCCTTTGGAGTTCTGCCCCGCGGAACTCAAGAGGGAATCACTTTCTCATCAAGCCCACGCAGGACCCGGCTTTACAATCCTATGGAAAAAGCTCGAGCAGAGATGCTGCGGGAAGCCGGCGGCTTGTCCGCTTGGCGCGGGCCGGGAGTATCTTTCCGCGCAGCGCGGGGCAACGCTGTCGGGGGACGCGGGCCGGCGAGAACTTGGCGCCGGGAGGAGTTGGGCGCTTTCTCTCTCCAAGAACCCACCTCGGGCCGCGCAGGGTCCGCCGCCGCCGCGCGCCCTGGCGCGCTCGCCCTCGGCCTGCAGGGTGCAGGCGTTAGCCAAGGCGGCGGCCGCGGCGGCTGTGGGGAGGAGGAGGAGGAGAGGAGGAGGAGCCAGGCCGGCCTCCTTCCCTTCGGCTCTCGAGTCCATTTCCCCAGCTCGAGTGACACAAACACACCAGGCGAGCGCCGCCGCTGCCCAAGCCAGGATCTTACAAACGCCTCTCCGCCGCCGCCGCCGTCCCTGCCGCCGCCTTCGCCGCTCCCGGCCCGTCTTCTCGCAGGCGCGCCGAGCACCCGAGCCGATCCCCTCCCCGGGGGCTGCACCGAAAGAAGCGCGCGGGGAAACTCCAGCTTGCAAGCAAGGCGAGGGGAAGGGGAGGGGGGCACGACGCCAGCTTCCTGCTTGCAAAGAAGGGGGGCGGGGGGAGAGAGAGAAGAAGAAGACGAAGAAGAAGACGAGGAGAAGCGGCGGCGGCGGCAGCAGCAGCAGCAGCAGCAACCCGAGGTAGGTTACAGGGGGCCGAGAGGAGGCGAAGGGGATGGCGCGTTTCCGAGGATCCTCTTTGGGGAGGGGTGGTGGTGGTTTCCTTCCTTCCTTCCTTCGCGTTCCTGAACCCCAATATGTCTTCCGTTCCCGGCCCCCCACCCTCTCCCAGCTGTCTCCACCCTGCGCTCCCCGTCCCATCGCAGCTGTTCCTGTCACTGCCAACGTTGCAAATCTAAAGGAGATCGGGCAGGGATGGTGGGAAAAAGGTGGAACAGCCCCCCCCCCCACTTTCCATATAGGGATTTTTTTTGGTCTCTGGAATCTTGTGGAGCGCAATGTTTTCTCGTCTCTCTTCCACCCCCACCCCCCTTCTCGTTTAATCTCATCACTTACTCTTCTCCACCCCGCATCTTCTCTCCTCCCCCATCGGGTTTGGCACTATATGTATATATATATATGCGTGCCATATATGTGTGTGCATGTGTGGCACGCACATACAGACACACATATATATATTGTCTTTCCCCCAGCAATGGAGAGGAGAGTGCTTTTAAGGAGAGAGGGAAGAAAAAGGGACACACACACACACACACACTTCCTTTAACATTTTTTTGCTGGTTTGTTTACTACCCTCATCAAGAGCTTTGTGCCAACTTGGGGTTTGCAGTAATTTTTCCCATGCAGAAATAAGAGGTTGGAATTGGAGTGATTCCCCGCAAAAGCGAAATTCTCTATAATGTACCCCAGTAATCAAGATTATGTGTTCTGCAACTTAACTAGGAGATAAAGCAGCTTTTGGGTTGGATTGATATATATATATCTCTTTTTTTCTTGTGTGAATCCAGTACTTGGCACTATTGGTGCCTCGGATTCTAATCCCGAGTGGGTTTATGTTTTTCTTATTTCATTTTACTTGTTATATTTAACTCTTTTTAAAAAAATTGTTTGCAAAGGCCACCGCTAGGAAAGTAGTTTTGACATTCACTTTGGGGTGGAGGTTTTTGGAGAGGGGATGGCGTTTTATTTTCTATTGGTGTTTAAAGGGGAGCAAATATGGGTAAATATTTTCTTAAAAAATAAGGACGTTTGGCATGTGGCTGGCCGATCACAAGTCTGGGGGGGCTGTAGGGGGGACTGCGTAGTGTTTGTTTCACATTGGCAGCAGGGCCCATTTTCTGGTTGAGCTGGATTTAACTTTGCATGTTGCAGTCCTTCTTGCCCCCCCAAAAAAAAAATATGGGAGGGGAAGGGTCGGAGGGGTGAGCGATGAGTTCCCCCTCTTGGCTTGATCAGAGAGAGGGGGAGGAAGGGGGTTACTTTGGGTTGAAAGGGACCCATGCAGCAGGGAGCCTGTCCTTGAAGGAAGGGGGGTCCTGAGGGTCGACGCTGATCCTCAGTTCTGTGGTGTGGTGACAGCTGTCCATGATGGGACATGGCTGGGGGGGGGGTTAATCCTTGCTGCTAATGCATCCTGGTTCTTAAAAATCAAAAGCCTTGAGATGTGTGTCTGCAAAAGCTTCTCGCCCCCAGCTCCCTGTGACATATTTTATTTAAATGTGAAAATGGAGACAGCGGTGGTGGCAGTGTGTGCCGGGTGCAGGATAGCTCCAGTATGCTGCTGTGGCCTGGAATTGTACCCCTGTTTTTATGTCCATGGCAGCCCAGACAGCATGCAAGTTTTTGCACGCATCTGGCCCGAGGGGGGAACTGCAAATGCTGCCGCTGCCACTGCTGCTGTGCAGGGAGGTGCTGCTGTGCTCTGCCCCTCCCTCTTCTCGTCAGACTTGGACTTGCTGTTTGTATATGTATATATATTTAGTTGCAGCAAAAGCTCCCCACTTCCACACATTTTGCTTGCTGGTGCCTGTTAAGGTGGGGTGAAGGACGCAAAGGAAGGGGGGGGAGAGTGGCCTGCCCTTTGACACGAGGCTGTTCCTAGAGGGCTGTCCCTTACTGTGGGTCAACAAGAGGTGACAGAGTCAAGCCAGGCACCTTTCAGCCCCTTTCCCCTGAAAATGTGGGGCGCAGGGGGGTTTTTTGGGTGGGGGAGAGGAGGGGGCAGGTGTGCTGGAGGGGAAAGGTGGCTTGGTTAGGTGGAGAATTCAGTTCGCCTCTCAGGTCGGACCTTGTTTCTTTCTGCGTGCGTCCAGCGCTCTCTGTCTGGATGTGTGCATGTGCGACCCCCTCCACTCCCTCTGGACCCGTGTCCCTCTCTCTTCTTTCACTAGCCTTTGGCTCCCACTCTGACCCCCATGTAGGGATCTCCCTATATCCGCCTTTAGCTGCCTTGCCCGGCCATATCACCATGCAATATTAATTGTCACATTACCTCCCTTCGGTGAGCGAGATGACTTTTGCTCTGTGTATGGGGAGCGGGGAGGGTGGTATCAAAGTCACCTTTTACTGTGGGGGGTGGGGAGGCGCAACTGTGCCTTTTCTTTCTTTAAAGAAAGAAATTCTATAGCTAGTAGGCTTTGAAGGAAGTTACAAGTGTTGGTTGCATGTTGGTAGTGGGTAAAAGGGCAAAGGTCGTGACCTGGAGAGCAACTTCAGCCTTGCCCATCCTAAAGGAGCTTATGCGGCCTGTAAGCAATGGAGGGGTGAGCGCAGGCCAGGCAATGTGACTTGTCCAAAGTCAGAGGTCAAAGCTGCGAATCCAACCCATAAATCCTTTATTTTCCTGCGAGAGCAGAGTTTTGTCAACATCGCAAAGAGCTTAGGGCAGACTTGGGGCGTTTTCCTCTGTCGGTACACTGAAAGTCCTTCCCTGTCGTTGTCTGTCCCGTGTCTCCCCCTCCCCGCATTCCCTACCCTTATAAAACGTTACAGTAAATATTTTAAATTTTGAAATGTCCCTCTTTGCCTTTGTATATCACAATGGCACCATTTGTGCATTTAAAAGACTCGAAAGGAAGTTGTAAGGGTCTTTTGGTAACACATGTAAAAACACCCCTGCTGGATTTGAAGTGTGTGTGTTACACATGCCCCCCTCCACACACACACACACACACACACACACACACACACGGAGGACCTGTAAATTCCCTTATTCCCAGGCAACTGGGGCTTGGCAAAAGCATCAGAATGTATTGTCCCTGCTGTTGGCTAAGGAAAGGAGAGAGAGGACACTGCTTTTCCAAGTATCCTTTCAGTTTCTGGAGAGAGAGAGAGGTGCTGTGCTGTCCAGCTTTGGAAGCCCTTCCGTCCCAGTTCCAGAGGCGTGGAAGAAGCAAACTGTGATTACTCTACAGTGGTAGGAAATACACTTTGTGTGTGCTCAGATATGCTGTCCTTTGCATCAAATAACAGGTTCCTGTCTCTGGTGACTTGCATTTGTAGATGGAACATTTTTGGTTGGTACTGGAATGTAAGTAAGGGGCGCTTGTCCTGAAGGTGTGTGTGTGTGTGTGTGAGAGAGAGAGAGAGAGAGAGAGAGAGAGAGAGAATATATCTGATAGGGCGAATGGGTGCTCTGCTCTGCTATGGCTGTGCCCAGGCAATGTTTCGTAGGAGCCCAGAGGTGCCACTGTGGGGAATAATCTGCAGTGGGCAGCTCAAGGGCAGCATTCTGGTTGCAAGCCTGAACTGCCTGTACGATATGTGGGTGATTGTGCTTTTGCTGGAAGCTTCCCGACAACAACCAAACAGGTTTCCCTACCTGTAAACATTATTAGCTATGTAAATAATTATTAGCAGACGGGTGCCCACACTCGCGTGGTACACCTCGGACTTGGTGGCAGCACCGTTAGCCAATGCTGTGTGCCGTGGCTTCCGGCTGGTGAATGCTACAATGCTGGTTTGACCTTTGGTTGCGATGACTCTGAGGGATACCCTTCCCCTGGGACCATTGCTGATTCTCCATTCCGTATTGACAAGTTGCTGCTGCCATTGCAGAGAACAGAGCAGACTGCAGGGTGATATGCTGGGTTTGCTTACCCACTCGAGCATTTGCTTCTAGGGTTAATCTTCCATCGTTCATTTCCCTTCTTGCTCAGAGACGTCCCAGGCCAGTCTGTTTACCGTCACAGATTACTGGATTATTTTTCATTGTAAACATTTCTTTACGTTAACGTGATTGCATGCACCACCCCCCAAACCCAACACTTGTGTATATTGGGGGTGCTTATGTGTATCTTCCTTTTAGAGGTGTGCACTGGTGTCTGGTCTGCACATTGTACGGGTTTGCTGCGCAAGGGTGTGTATGCACTTGGTTTCGGTGTGTGCCCAAGCTTCTTGCTTGCTATATATGCAGGAAGTATAATATTTGCATGTGCCTTGTAGGAATACAGTACCTATATACATTTGCTCACAAGTGTGCAATTATACATACACTTAGCACTCAGCTTGCATGACCACCCAAGCAGTTGTGGGGGATATACCTATGAGGAGGCTTGGCCAATAGATAATACCTTGCTTGGAGCCATTTGGTGAGCTTCATGGTCGGGTAAGGGTGTTGCATCTGTCCCTGGTGCATTTGACACAGTAGTCTTTCCATTGCACCACACTGGTTCTTGTGTAGCAACAGCAGCATAGGCTGACCTTTTACACAGTATGGCTGTCTGAGTTTCACTGCTGCAGTGGAGGAGGCCCTGGAAGTGCTCAGCCGGCATTAGTGGCACTATCCTCTGGTGCCAGAAACCAAGGACACATGGTCTCTTAGCAGGAAACCCAGGCATGGCAGACTCTGCTCAAAGATTGGAGATCTTGGGTCCCAGGAATGGGCAGAACACTGCCAGAGAAATAGCCGCTCTTTGCAAACTTTCAACAAAGTTAAATGCCCACTAATAAAACAATTTCCAACAGTGTTTTGTTGTGCCTAGAAACGTGTTATTGGGAGCTGGAAAAGCTGTGCCTTTAAAAAAAAATAAAAGTCCATATGCACATTGCTTTTCCGAGCCACGGACTAAAAAGCTGACATTTCCAAGGGAATTCAGAAAACCCCAGAGTGCAGAAACTGTGAGTTGTGTATTTTCGTAACCACGGTGTATAGCGGCTGTGTTTGGTAGGGGAGGTTGATGCCAAGAAGGTTATAAAATAAAAGGTGCTGGAGCTCAGACCTAGGTGGGAACCATCTATTTAATCCCAGAAGTTGTGGCCGTTCAGTAATGAGGGAAACACTCCTCACATGCCCATAGGCATTCTTTCCCTTACTATGTTCCAGACGAATGTTGGTATTCAAACCTAGAGGTTTTGTGCTACAGCAGCGAGATCTGAGGGTTTCTTTCTTCCTCACTCCCACTGGTGTTGGTGGTGGAGTGCGTTGTTATAATAATACGCTGAAAGATGTAATGCTCTGTCTAAATTGTAAGTGTGCTGTGCGTATTTATCTCGGTAATCCTTACAACAAACTTGTCAAGAAGACCGGTGGTGGTATTAGGCTGAAACACAGTGGCATGCTTAGGACAATCTAGCGAGCAGTTTGTGACAGAAGTGAGATCCTCCGATAACGTGACAACAGCTTATTAATGCCCTCTCTGCCGAAAGTTTTGCGTGGGAAATCGGAACTCCCTGGTTAGATGCTGCAATTTCTCCTTTTGGCCCATATTTGCACCGTCGCTTTTCCTCTGCTTCTGGCAGGTAGCAGCAGCTGAATGCTGCACGCCTATAAGCCACCCCTTTGGTGAAAAGCAGCTCTTGGTCCATGCAAGGCGTCAGGGAAGGGCAAACCCTGCTGGAAGGAAGCCACCCGAGAAGCTGGTCTGGGGAGAACTTGTTGATCAGACGCGAGCCAAGTAGACTTGCCCCTCCCCTGTTGCTGTGGCCTAGCACGTCTTCAGGCAGTTTGCCGTCAAGTTACAGTACAGTATAGGCCACCCCGGCTGGGTCTTCTGAGGCACTGCAGGTCTGCCGCCCCTTGGCCAGGCCGCTGCTTTTTCTCTTTCCGAATTCCCTCTTGCTTCCCGAAGGGAGATGTGGAAGTGGAGCAGAGTTCACCACGCCTGGCAGGAGCAGGTGGAGTTGCTGTGTGAGGGTGGCGGTGGGCGGAGGGTATGTCAGCTGAAACCCACGTGGAGAGTCTCTTCCCCTGACAGTTTTGATATAAATGGTTGATTCAAAGGGGCGGGGAAGATGGGGAGAAAACAGGCCCAGCTCCACTGGGCAGAAATGCTGTTTCTGAGGCCACTACAGAGGCCTCCTCTGATTGAGGCCTTAAAGATTCCCTCAAACATCTCCCTAGGAAAGGGGCAAAAATGGCATAGCCTGGAAAAAAGTGGAAAAGGAGCCGGGGTGCGGTGTGTAGGAAAATTTTGGCTGAATATTGTCACTGTTACCCACATTCCATCATTTATCCTTCCTCTTGGTTTTAATGTAATCCCATGGGGTTTTGTTGTCTGCTTGTTTGGTTCCAAATTGTGATTGGATGCCTTGGGCAAGACAAAGCAGCTAAAAAGGTAAAAAGGTAAAGGACCCCTGGACGGTTAAGTGCAGTCAAAGGCTACTATGGGGTTGCGGCGCTCATTTCGCTTTCAGGCCGAGGGAGCCGGTGTTTGTCCACAGCTTTCCGGGTCATGTGGCCAGCATGACTAAACCGCTTTGGAACGCACGGAAACACCATTTACCTTCCCGCTGCAGCAGTACCTGTTTATCTACTTGCACTGGTGTGCTTTCAAACTGCTAGGTTGGCAGCAGCTGGGACAGAGCAATGGGAGCTCACTCCATCGCAGGAATCCGAACCGTTGAGCTTCCGATTGGCAAGCCCAAGAGGCTCAGTGGTTTAGACAACAGTGCCACCCGCAGATTTAATTAATTAATAACAATGATCATTCGTTCACCTTTGAGGACTTTGCCTCCCATCAGCTATGGGTGTTCTCTCAGGCTCCTATCTGTTTCTCCATTTTTAGACTACAGCCAGGGATAGTTTTGCAGACATACAAATTGGTCTGGAGGGGCTTTGACCTGGGCACTGGTGTTGTAGCTGTTTCTAAATGTACTGGGAAATCTGGACAGGTGGGAGATTTGATAGGTGAGTGGTTGTTGCATTGGAATTTTATTTTTGTTGAGTTCTATTATTGCCATTAAAAAAATGTTCTTTGAATTGCATATTGAAAAGAGGAAAACTGCACACTGAACATCTCCCCTTGCATCAGCATTTCTGTTAATGCCCAGCCTTTGGCCTTGAAGATACGGCTTCGTCCAAGTCAGGTTACCTGGAATTTAGAGAGGGGACAATTGCCTTCTTTCTGTCCTTGGTTGTTCGGTTGACTTGTTTGAATCTGCCTGGAGGTTCCTCCCAGGCCACTGCCACAAATGCCTCTGCTCTGTTTTACACATGGGGATTTCAGCCTTGTGGATTAATGAGCAGATGCAGTGGTGGTGGCAATTTTTTAGAACAGCAACAACAAACACTTCTCATCTTTCCAGTAATGGCGCCATGTTTAAAATGAAATGAAGATGGTAAGGTATGGAAAGCTAACATATGCTTCAGTGTTAGTATGGGGATACTGCTAGGAGTTTGGAAAATATTCAGACGCAGTTATCAGAATGCTGTCGAAAGGATAAAGGGGCAGTACTTAATTGTCGGAAACAGAGGTGACCAGGCTTGGAACTGCATTGGGAGCCTGCCGGCTGCCTTAGAAGTAAGACTGCTTCCTTAATTCCAGATGCGATGGAATTTGCTCAATAAAGAGGGAAAATTAGTCTGTGCATGCTCAGAGGTGCATTATCCTGTATATCAGGGATGAGGAACTGTGGTCCTTCAGATGTTACTGGAATCCAGCTGAAGGATTAAAACAAAATTCTTAGAAACAGACCATAAGGAGAAGGAACTCTAAACAGCCCAATGTGAACTGAGCATGCTCCGTGGCTGTGGAATACAGTCCGTTTGCTGATGGTGAGGAGTGGAAGCCTTGATCTGTGGTGGAGAGATGTGCAGTAGAATGAAATGGAGTACTGTATCCTGAGATGTGCAATGGGAGTACTATATCCTGAAAGAGTGGTTGTGACCCTGAAGAGGAGCACTCCACACTGCAATGCTTTGTTGAAGATTACATTTAGAACAAAACATTGTTTTGTTATCTTTGTCTTTTAATGAATAAGGCGGGACCATCAAGAGGTGGCTAATGGAGAAGGGGACTTCAAGGCCAACGAAACCTGAACATTTATTTCTTGTTTCTATTTACACTTCCCTCATATCATGGTTTCTATCCAGGCACATTTATTGTAAGCTGCAAAAGGAGCCATAGTTGACTTTCTATGCTAAATGTGTGCTGGGGAAGGGGTATAGCATGTTGCATGGTTTCTCTCTCTTGCCCATCCTAATATTTTGCATTTGTGCTGGTCACTAGCCTAGACTCTAGTTGGTACGATAAAGCCTTATGGGTCCCCACGCAGGACAATTCACCTGAGCACCTCGTTTTGATTTTTTTCAAACACTTTTTAAATAACTTGGGGGGGGGAGGCGGGAAGAGACTGTGCTAAGACACCTTTGAAATTTCAATGTTTCTGCACAGTTTCTTAAAGCAGAAGATGCTGCCTAGGAACCCTTGATGTCTGTGATGGAAGAAAAGTGATAAATATATAAGAAAAACGAAATAGTGCTGATGCAAAAGGAAACACACACATACAAACTCAGTTAAAATCAGTGTTCAGATTCGTGCTAAAATGCTTGTCAGAGTAGGTGCTATTCTGAATATATTTTAATAATTTTAAATATATATAGAAAAGGTGCAAATTAAAAGATTGATTTTGAGAGGGGGAACCGAGCTGGCACTGGCGGGTAAACGAAGTGTGCGCCAGTGAAGTTGTGCCAGATTCTAAAGGTGTGTCAATAGATGCACCCGTTGGATCGGTTGCTGCACTGGTCAAAGCCACAGTTGAAAGAGCAGCACCAAGCTGGGACTGCACTACTATTGCAACTTTTTTTTTTTTAGGGTGGCGGCGGGGGGAGGACAGATTTTTTGAAGTTGCAAATAAGACAGAAGAACCTTACAGGGTTGGGGAAAGCAAACTGATATGATATCATGCCCTGTAAAAAGTGAGTGGACAAAGGATAGCTGTCCCACAGTAGATTCCTAGCACTCTTTTATTCCCATTTTACAGAGAAGGGGCTGGGAGACAGTGAGCTGTCCTGGGCTACAGCACTATGAAGGCATTGCTAAACAAGGCCCTAGACTTTTATACAAGGCTTTTCAGATATGAATCCAGTTCTCTGTTCGGTTATATGGATTTGATGGACAGTTAAAATGGTTCACACTTGTCAGCAATCTCTGCCTGAACACCAGCTCTCTGTGCTTTCTTGTGGAGGCTGTATATGCAGCTGCCACGTCAGGTATCAAAAAAGGTGCCGCCACAATCCGTGTTAATCGCAGCATGCCTCCGGTGCATCTCCCCATATAGTCGTACCTTGGAAGTAGGTCAGAATCCGTTCCGGAATTCTGTTTGACTTCTAAAACGTTTGAAAACCAAATCGTGACTTCTGATTGGCTGCAGAAACCTGCAGCCAGTCAGAAGCAGTGGAAGCCCCGTCAGATGTTTGGGTTCCCAAATAATGTTTGCAAACCTGAACAATGACTTCCGGGTTTGCGGCGTTTGGGAGCCAAAACGTCTGAGTTCCAGGGCGTTTGACAACCAAGGTACGACTGTATAGAGACCCCAGTTCACAAGAACCACATTTCCATGCGAATTCAGCCTGGGGCAGAGTTGCACTTCCTATTTATATCTCCACCAGAGAATGAGCTCAAGGGAGGAACTGTGCAGAAGTGGTATGTTACTTCACAAGGGCATAGCCCTGGTAGGCTGCCTACAAATCCCTTAAACAAACAAACAAGTAAATAATACGAGGTGGCCTTTAATCTTTTCCCAAACTGCAGTGCTACAGGTTTGCAACTCCCAATAACTGGGCTCTAAGCCATTCTTGTTCTAACCTTGTGGGCATTTAGAAAAACACCAGAATGTGGGCTCCCAGATCCTTTTCCAAAGCTTATTAACCTGTTAAACCCAGTTTGGCTTTCCACATCTATTGGGCCGGGAAGCAAAAAATTGTGAATGCCTGGCTCCTGTGCACCAAGAAATATGCTGCAGGGTTCAAATGAGTTGTATCCAACTTAAGTTGTACTCGATGAGTAGACCCGTCAGAATTAATGAGCCTAAGTTAGTCATGTTAATGAACTTCAGTGGGTCTACTCTGAGTCGGGCTAGTATTGTATACAACAAGGCTAAGGCTTTTTGAAATATCTATTGTTCCGCTTGGTACATTAAAAACACAGATGTCTGGGCATTTTTAAATTAAGACTAAAACTTGGGGCTGTGAGGTGATTCAGGGAGCCAGTATAACAGAGCAGAGCGACTTGGCGGTTTGAGCATATTACATGGATCCAGGCCCAACTGCACTGGCTGTCAACCGGTTTCCGGGCCCAATTCAAAGTGCTGTTGTTGTTGTTGTTGTTGTTGTTGTTGTTGTTGTTGTTGTTGTTGTTGTTTTGACCTATAAAGCCTTAAACGGCTCAGGACTGCAATACCTCAAGGACCACCTCTCCCCATATAAACTGACCTGGTCTCTGTGATCATCATCTGAGGCCCTTCTTTGTGTGCCTCATCCAGGAGAGGTCAGGAAAGTGGCGACATGAGAACAGGCCTTTTCTGCAGCAGCTCCCATTTGTGGAATGCTCTCCCCAGGGAGGATTGACTGGTACCTTCATTATATATATATTTAGGTGCCAGGCGAAAAAAATTCCTCTACAACCAGTTCTTTGGCTGATTAATATCCCACAGCCTTTTCAATGTGTTTGTGGGAGAGCGGTTGTTTTGTTTTGTTTTTATTGAAACTATTTATTTTGGGCTTTTATCCTGTATTTTAACTTATGAACTGCCCTGAGATCTTTGGATGAAAGGCAGTATATAAATTTAATTAATAAATTAGCAATAAAGACAGGTTGCATGCAAACACATTTATTGAAGGGTGCCATATTCCAACAGGCTTTTGAGAATTGACTGTTTTTAATGAAAGGGCTGGTGCCATGCTGTTTTTATTTGTATGTTTTTAATAGTTCTCACCTATATATTTCTATTAAAGTTCAATTGTTTTTTCACGATATTTCCCCCCCTCCTTATGCTTTTAACTGTTCTTATTTTATCCGTAAGCCACCAAGGGTCCCTGTCAGGGGGGAAAGGCAGGTTATAAAAAAAGCATGTTATAATAATAATAATAATAGTAATAAGAATAATAATAGTAATAATAATAATAATAATAATAATAATAATAATAATAATAATAATAATATACGGCTTTTAAGAAAGAAAAGAAAAACAGCTTTGAGAGGCTGCAGTTTTGAGCAATGAGGAAGCAGAGGCGGTGCTCCCTATCTGCTCTCCCTGCTCCACCCTGCACAACTGAAGGTGATTTTGAGTGGGAAAACAGCCGGTGGGGAAAGGATTAAGTGCCCCCCTCCCTCTGCTTTTCTGCTCTCAATTCCCTAAGTGGAATAACCCCTAAGTGGGAAGGGGAGGTTGGATCAGCCTGTAAGAGACAGATTAAGGGTGAAGACAGGAGGAGCTTGTCTGCGATTGTGTCATGAAAGTAGAATGTACAGCTGCTGACAGAAAATCTACTGGCTTGTCATGAATGTGGCAAACTTATATTGTAGGCTCCTCATGGCAGGGACCTGCCTGTGTGTCTTTTGTTTTGCCTGTGGTATTATGCAATAGGCTACATACACAGGTAGCCCTGTACTGAAACACATTCCTGTGTTTATCTTTCAAAAGTCACGCTTCTAGTCCCCTTGAAAAAAACAACAGAAAGCCTGCCTGCAGTTTCCACCTCTCGGCAGCAAATCTAGCCTCCCTAGGAAATGCTAGGTATCAGGAGTCTCAGTCAGTACAATCTTTAAATCCTTTGCTGTTCTCGCAGCTGTCCAATCAGCTTCTGACTTTCTCATTCCTCTGTGACCTGTTCCCCCTCCTTACTCTGTTAACTAGGCAGGCTGTGTTGGCAGTTAGATCCAGCGGCTAGAATTAAAGCTGCATTTGAAGGGTGGCGTAGCTTTGTTTCCATATGCTCATCTGTTAGTGAGAGTTGGAGGGGTTTCCTGAGTGGACTGCAGTCCTCTGTCTTCTGACGGTCTTGCATATCCACTCTGCTGTGCTTTCATGTCAGGACTGGGATCAAGCTTCGTGACAGGAAAAGGCCATAGCTCAGCAGTAAAGCAGAACACCCCACGTTCAATCCCTGACATCTAAAGTTCAGACTTAGAATGTCTCCTGTCTGAAACTCTAGATAGACAGCACTGAGCTAGATGGACCGATTGGTCTCACATGAAAGATGGAGTATGTTTGTTTTTTCCGGCTCTGGAGGGTAGGATCTGAAGGAGCTTTTCCACCCCCATCATCCAGCCTGGACACTGAGATCCATCTCCAATGGTTTCTGGTGGTTCCCTCATTGCGAGAGGTGAGGTTACAGGGAACCAGGCAGAGGGCCTTCTCAGTATTCGCACCCACCCTGTGGAACATCCTCCGAGCAGATGTCAAACAGAGAAACAACTATGTGATTTTTAAAAGACATCTGGAGGGAAGTTTTTAGTGTGTGAGGTTATGTTGTACTTTTACTCTTTGTTGTTGTTGTTGGGAGTCGCTCAGATTGGCTAGGGAAACTCAGTCCGATTATTATTATTAATTGAATTTATATATCGCCCTATACCTGGAGGTCTCAGGGTGGCTCACAGAATAAAATTGAAATATAAAACCACAAAATACATAATCAAAATCAAAAACAAAAACCCAATAACCCCCCCCCCAACCCCACATTTTAAAAAGGCATTGAATATCAATCAAATCAACCAATAGCCTGGTTAAAAAGGAATGTTTTTGCTTGGTGCCTAAAGGTGTATAATGAAGGCACCAGGCAAACTTCCCTGGGGAGAGCAATCCACAGATGGGGAGCCACTTCAGAGAAGGCCTCGTTCTTGTGTTGCCACCCTCCGGCACGTGAACAAGGGCCTCAGAAGATGATCTCAGGGTCTGGGTAGGTTCATATGGAAAGAGGCAGTCCGTGAGGTATTGCGGTCCTGAGCCATTTAAGGCTTTCTAGGTCAAAACCAGCACCTTGAATTGGGCCCGCAAACTAATTGGTAGCCAGTGCAGTCGGACCAGGATTGGTGTAATATGCTCAAACCATCTTGCTCCAGTGAGCAACCTGGCTGCTGAATTCTGCATTAGCTGAAGTTTCTGAACCATCTCCAAAGGCTGCCCTACGTATAACACATTGCAGTAATCTAACCTTGAGGTTACCAGAGCATGGACAACAGTAGTTAGGCTATCCCTGTCCAGATAGGGGCATAGCTGGGCCACCAGCCGAACCTGATGGAAGGCACTCTGGGCCACTGAGACCACCTGAGCAAAGGATCCAGGAGTACCCCCAAACTACGAACCTGCTCCTTCAGAGGAAGTGTAACCCCATCAAGAGCAGCCGATCTCCCATCCATCCAGTCTAGCGATCCACCCACCAACAGTGCCTTGGTCTTATCTGGATTGAGTTTCAGTTTGTTGGCTCTCATCCAGTCCATTACTGAGGCAAGACACTGGCCCAGCAGTTTTATTTATTTTATTTATTTTATTTATATCCCGCCCTCCCCAGCCGAAGCCGGGCTCAGGGCGGCTAACAACACTAAAATAGTGCAACATTATAAAAACATCATAAGAATTAATTAAAATCAAAATTGATGGCAACCATAAACTAAAGTATTGTAAAGATTGCCAAAGGAGGGAGTCAGGCTGTGCCCTAACCAAAGGCCTGGTGGAACAGCTCTGTCTTGCAGGCCCTGCGGAAAGATGTCAAGTCCTGCAGGGCCCTTGTCTCTTGTGACAGAGCGTTCCACCAGGTTGGAGCCGCAGCCGAAAAAGCCCTGGCTCTAGTTGAGGCCAGCCTAACCTCTCTGTGGCCTGGGACCTTCAAGATGTTTTTATTTGAGGACCCCACTGCCTTACCTGCAGATATAAAGGATAAATAGAGCTGAGTTTCATCAGCATACTGCTGACAATGTACTCCAAACCTCCAGATAACCCCACCCAGCAGTTTCATGTAGATGTTAAACAACACAGGAGATAGGATTGAGCCCTGTGGAACCCCACATTGAAGGTTCCACGGGGCTGAAAAGCATTCCCCAAGCAACACCCTCTGGGAACAACCATCCAAGTAGGCCTGGAACCACCACAAAGCAGTGCCACCCACCCCTAGTTTGGACAGCCACTCCAAAAGGATACCATGGTCGATGGTATCGAAAGAATTAACAGGGACATGTTTCCCTTCTCTCTCTCTCAACACAGGTTATATACAGGGCAACCCAAGCAGTTTCTGGGCAAAAACTGGGCCTAAACCCTGATCGAAATGGATCCAAAAAAACAGTTTCTTCCAAAAGTGCCTGGATCTGGTCTACGACCACTCACTCCAGAACCTTGCTCAGGAAAGGGAGATGAGCAACAGGCCTGTGGTTAGTTAGGTTTTCCAAATCCAGGGAAGGTTTCTTAAGGAGTGGTTTTACCATTGCCTCTTTCAAACAGGCAGGGACCACCCCACCTCGTAAAGAGGCATTGATCACCTCCCTGGCCCAGCCAGCTGTTCCCTCTCTGCTGGTTTTTAGCAAGATGGGCAGCATATAATAAATTACTACTACTACTACTACTATCAGGAATTTTTCAGCTGGAACTTGCCAGAACTCTGGCACCTCTCGGGTGGGCACCATTGCCATTCTAAGAGTACGAGGGAGGTGTTCATGATGAGTTCCTGCACCTCTTTTTCTAGGAAAATAGCCCTGATTACTATTATTATGAACCAAGAAAGGAGATTCCTACTAAACATCAGGAAGAACTTTCTGATGGTAGGAGCTGTTTGACAGTCGAAAGGTCTCCTTGGGGAGGTCTCTCCTTCCTTGGAGGTTTTTAAGCAGAGCTTGGATGGTTATCCATCATGGATGCTTTAGTTGAGATTCCTGCATAGCAGGGGGTTGGACCACAGGGTCTCTTCAAATTCTACCGTTCTATAAGTCTAAGGCAGGGGCAGGGGGCAGCAATCTTTTTCAGCTGTGGGCCGGAGGTAAGAGTCTTCACTACTTCTCACTACAAGGAGTCACTTAGACTGAGTAACCAGCCTGGACGGAAATAATTTATAAGGCCAGGTGTGTCTCCATTGGCTCATGGAATCATATGGCAACGCTGAGTACAATGGTACAAGGTACAATGGTACCTTGGTTCTCAAACACCTTGGTTCTCAAACACCGAAAACCCGGAAGTACGTGTTCTGGTTTTTTAACCTTTTTCAGAAGCCGAACGTCCAATGCCGAACGTCGGCTATTGTTTCCGGGGCGCCTGCACCAATTAGAAGCCACACCTTGGTTTTCAAACATTTTGTGAGTGAAACAGACTTCCGGAACGGATTAAGTTCAAGAACCAAGGTACCACTGTACTGCAGCTTAGATGACACCCTTGACCCACAGTTGCTGAGGGACCTGGATGAGGTGGTGCAGATGGCGTGGTGCTGGAGGCTGGTGGTCCCTCTTCAAGGCTCCACCTTATTGTTTATTCTGTAGGCCCCAATCTGCTCAGCCCAACCTTGTCACAGGTGTATGAGCTTGGGTCAAGATCTGAGCCAAACCCAGAGTTAGTTCCGCTGCTGTGGTGGTCCATAGATTCTGGAATGGCTTGTAGAACTTCCTGCGCTGTTTCACTTCATCCAATAAAGAGGTATGGTACAGCTCTGATCTGAGGGCAGATGAGATCTCTTGGTGCCTTATTGGCTCTTTCAGCCTTCCTAGCCTCTCTCCCCCCCCCCCCCGGCTAATGGTAGAGGCCCTTCTGAACCTCAGCTTTTGCAGAGAGGACTCCAGACTCCTTTACCAACCCCTGCTGTGATGTTGGTGGCCCTCAGTAGGCAAGAAGGGTGTTATCTCAATGACATGAAAAGGTTCACTTGCTGAATTATGCAGATCAAGCGGCTGTTAAAGGCGCCTGCAGTTATCTGTTCCCCCACCTTCACTGATAATCCTAATTGCAGAGTCACGGGGGATTCCCTGCTGACAAAATCTGAGACCTAAGTAGTGGCTCCTGGAATTCAGTTAGTATATATATTTTAATAGATTTCAACATGGTTCTGATATCCCCCAAAGGGTCTAATTAATAAGAGTGTTGCCTATGGGATCCTTGCCTCCATATATTTCTCTCTCTCTCTCTCTGATGTAGGATCTAATTCCCTCTCCTCCTCTCCCCCCCCCATTTGAATTTCCCTTGCCAGTTGTCGGAAAGCATTAAGCAATGGGCTGCCACTGCCTCTGTGCCAAATGAAAACTGAATCCTTCTTTCGTAGCTGCCTGCCGGGGTGGTAGAGAAAGGGGGAGGGAGTGAATGGGTGGGTGGGAGGAGAAGAGCTGACCCTTTTTCTTAGATGTCTTCCCCTCCCCACTCTCCTCCTCTTTGGAAGTGTGTGTGTGTGTGTGTGTGTGTGTGTATCAGGAAACAGTAGCTAGCTGTGTCGCTGAGAAATCACTGTGAGCTGAATGACCTTCTCTCTGTGACCCAAGGGGGGTTGATAGTTGTATTCCTTTATGGGCAGCAGGTTTGGGAATGAGATGGCAATGCTGAATATCTGAAATGAGGAGGGGCCAGACTTCCCCGGAAGGCCCTGGAAATCTCCTTTCCTACATTTTCTCTATTTTGTTACTTAAGCAACGTGGTGATATTTAATGGATTTTACCGGTCGCCTTTTCTGGGTGCTCAAGCCGACATGCTGTGGCGTTACAGCAAAATTGCCCAGACCTGAAGCAACCGTAAAAATAATGGCTAATGAGAAGCTGAAACTAGGTTCCCCCCTCCTTTGAAAAATTGGGTCTTAAAAAAACAAAAAAACACTGAGAAGGCGTTTAAAAACAGGACAGATAGTGTAATGGTTGAGGTAGTCAGGCCAAAATTAGATGTTACGTTACTCTTGTTGTTAGCTCTTGTGCGATTGTTTTTTTAAAAAATAATAATTTGCAGGGGGATGAGGCAGATCAGGACTGTGGCATGTGGGGAAAGGGGTGGTGGTGGTTATCCCTTTGCCCCTTCTGCTGTTCTAGTTGGAATTGGGGTCCTAACCGGAATTGGGGCTTTCCTCCCCCATTGCAAAGAGAAGGGCCTCTTGATCCCAATTGAGGCTATGGCAAGGCCAAAGGCCCCATCCTCTCACCCCATGCCTCACAGCCTCTTGGACTGGGAAGAACTGAGTTTACACCCTTGTACGGCTACGCGTGGATCCTTAAGTCACAAAAGGTGGCCCAGCAAGATCAAAGCAAGCCGCTGGTTTTAATGGACAGCTCCACAGTAGAAGAGCGAATCTCAGAAGCTCTAGTCAGGCATGGCCAAACTTGGCCCTCTAGCTGTTTTGGGACTACAACTCCCACCATCCGTAGCTAACAGGACCAGTGGTCAGGGATGATGAGAATTGTAGTCCCAAAACAGCTGGAGGGCCAAGTTTGGCCATGCCTACTAGCTGAAAGGTCCAAGTAACCCGGGGGCGGGGGCGGAATTGTGGCTAAGGACTCTGGAAAGCTGCTGCCAGTCAGAATCAACTTTATTCTCCTAGATGGATCAATGATCTTCACATGTTTAAAACAGGACTTCACATGTTTAAAACGTGACTCCTCCCGAATATGGACAGCAGTGAAAGCTTAGGAACAAGTTGAGGAGATGTAACAGATTTGGCCTGCATCCTTTTCAGTGGTGTTTATAGAGTGAGCAACATATAGCAGCTTACTTTTGATATTTTAATCACATATATTGTGTTTAGCTTTTGCTATCGTTCTCTTATCAGACCTGATTTCTCCTCCCCTCTACTTCTTCTTAAAAAAAACCACAAAAAACCCACCAAAACATGATAGTTGTGGTTTCTTGCTGGGCCGCAAGCAGTCACCATTTCAAAACAAAAGTTCTAGCACAGCCTCCCCAAACCTGGTGGCTTCCAGATGTTGTCAGACTCTTTAACCCCTTTCAGCTCCAGCCAGCATAGCCAATGGTCAGGGATGGTGGTGTTTTTTAAGAGCCCAGCAACATCTGGGAAAGTCATGGGTTCCCCAGTCCAAGACTAGAGACTGGGACTGAGAGATCCATATTAAAGCTGTGAAGGCTTCTGGGTAGCCCTTGACAAATCACGCCTCAGTTTTCCCCTTCTAAAACTGGATTATTACTTGGAAGGTAAATGAGCACTAAAAAAAGTGCTAAATTAGCACATGCAAAAAGGGGTCTAAGCTACAAGACAGGCTTTCCTGTTCAAATCCCATCTTAACCACTTAGTTACTAGGTTGGTGGCCTTAATTAAGCCCTGGTCTCTCAGCCTCATTCCACTATTTGCATATATGGGTATAATGCTGCCTTTCTTAAGGAGCATTGAGGATTGCTGAGATAATGCGTGTGAAGTGCTTTGAAACACTCGCGTGACATTCATATATTGCTTTTTATCACTAATAATGTTAATTATAGTCCGTATGTGGTGGTGGTGGGGCGGGTCTGGGTTTTGCATTAAGAGGGGCTTATAAGGTGGGAAGCTGGTTGCCTAGGCTTGGGCCTAGCTTTCTCAAAGAGCAAGACGGTGAAGTGGCAAACCTTTTCACCACCCCCGTTGCCTGTTCCGCTTCAAACTGCGGTTGGGGGAAGGAGGATAGAGTGATAAATGTGCCCCTCCAGAACCCGTTACAAACCCCCTTCACCCGCCTGAGAGGGAGTGGAGATGAGGTTGTGGACAAGAGATAAGAGGAAGAAGGCCTCCTTTGCCATTGTGTAATGCCAAGGGGCCCTTTTGCACCACACACGCTGACCGTGTGCATCTGTCACGGTGCTTCTCAGAAGGCCCGGAGGCCCCCCAAGTCGTTGGGCGGAAGTTTCCTATCTAGCTGCATCGACCGCCGCTGCTTCCTGTTGAGAAGGACTTTGCAACATCCCTGTAGGGTGGGGAAACCGAAGCCCCCATTTCTCTCCCACAACAGGGACGAGGAACCCAACAAGGCCTGTTTCCAGCCCCGCTGCTCCGTTACCCTTTGGATTCCCTCATGCTCTAACACCGCCATATTGTGACGATGGGTGCATTTTTAGAACAAAAACACTAAACAGGCTACATGGCAATGGGAATGGGGCCTGGTCTATTCAGTGGCATTCCAGGCTCTTTCCTTACGTTTCCAGCTTTCCCTTTTAAATAAATAAATACATTTTCCATTTTGTAGATTTCAGGAGAAATGTACGTATGCTATTCTACCAAATTGTTTAGTAAGGAAGAGCCCTGCTCCCAGATTCTAGTCTCCCTGCCTGTGAGTACAAAAAACATTGGGGAGATTTTGGCAGCCTTTTTAAAAAAATTAAAATTGCCCACACTGGGCGCTGAGCCCAGAGGGTACTGCAGGAGGCATCGCAACAATGACTTAGAATGGAAGGTGGGGCAGGGGGCGCTGAATTTTGGCATCTCACAAGGCGCCTCTGAAATTTTTGAAAGCCCAAAGTCCTCCGCTGGGGCTGCGTTTGGCCCCTGAGCTGAAAAAGGTACCCCACCCTTGCTATGCAGGTCTGTTTCAGAAGTCGAAGAAGAAAAAGGACACCTTTCCCACTCTCCAGAACTGCATCCTCTCTAGTCCCTGGCTGCATAAGATGTTCCAGTTCCAGGCTGGAAGCTCTCTAGCCTGGGCCACTTTGAGGGCACCCTGAGCAGAGGGCTCTCTGGTGACCCCCCTCTCCTGTTAGTGGGCCCTGACAAGCCTTCCTGGACAGTGCTGGTGTTTGTGTGCGCTCTGTTGAAATTTACCACAATGTCCAGAGCGACCCTACATTGTAGGAACTGTAGGAAACTATAAGGCAGCAGCTAAACCAAAGCCATGAGCTGCTTCTCGCAGCAGCAGCGGGCCAGAAAGAAATTAAGCTTTGCCTAGGGCTTGATTTGAGCCACGTTTATCTAGTTTCAGAAGTGGCTAGTCCACCTGTGTGTTTCTTGTTACAAGTAGGGCGTGAAGCTGCTGCATATCTTCTCCAGTTTTTTCCTCCCTTTAGGATCGTGTGGCATTTAGAGATACAGTGGTACCTCGGGTTACATACGCTTCAGGTTACAGACTCTGTTAACCCAGAAATATTGCTTCAGGTTAAGAACTTTGCTTCAGGATGAGAACACAAATTGTGCTCCGGCGGCATGGCAGCAGCAGGAGGCCCCATTAGCTGAAGTGGTGCTTCAGGTTAAGAACAGTTTCAGGTTAAGTATGGACCTCTGGAACGAATTAAGTACTTAACCCGAGGTACCACTGTACACTGCGCCTGCACATGGAGGCTCCATTTTCACAATCCCTAACAGTAGCCATTGATTTAGCTTCCATAAAAATTTGCTTGCCTAATCTTTTTTCCTTTCTTTTTTTAAAGCACCAGTGCTTCTTTCAAAGGTTCTTCTTTTGTCCCCCCCCCCCCCGCCATCTTTCTAAAATATTTTTTAAATCTCAGAGTCATTTAAACCTTGACTAATTATGTTAAGGCTGATTCCAGGGGACCTTTGACCCGCTCCCAGAATGGTTGCCATAGGTTCTGTTGCCCCCACCCCCGCCCAAGTTTTTGCTGCGCATGTAACTTGCATTGCCCAATGACATTGATTGTTTGCTTCAAAATCCGAGCCTTTCCCATGGCGTTTTTAAACAAGAAAATCAACCTTGAGATTGCTCAAGGGAGCTCCCTTTTGCCTCTGCTTCCCACTCAACAACAGAGAGCTGTCACAGAATCAAAAGTACGGAAGGGGAAGAAAAAGGGTGAGGTTGGGGGAGAAACGTCTGGCTGCTACTTTCGCAGAAAAGCTATTTTTCCTGTTTTTCTGGGTGGGTTGGGACTTTGCATGCAGAGACAGAAAAAGTGAGAAATGTAGATTTTTCTCTGCTGAACTTGATGCAGCTCTACACTTTGCAATTGCTGCAAGGACACAAGGGTGTTACACCCGTGTTCCTGCAGCCAACAAGTGAAGTGTGTGATTCAACGCCCATGTAAACATATGATTGGAAACCCTGGTCCAGGCAAGTATGCAGGGGTTTAAAGAGGTGTATATGTGCAGGTATATCGTTCACACTTCGCATGTTGTGGGCAAGGTTGATGCCAGCAGCTGTTCCTTTGGCAGCTGTGGGGCTGATCACCAAATCCTACTTGCGCCCACATTTGAATCCGCCATCAGGGAGGTGAGCCCAGGTGCTATTTTAATTTTCCAAGGTTGCCCCAAATGTAGTGTGACTGTGGGTATTCTGCAAATTTTAAATGGGTTCTGTTTGGAATACTACTGCTGCCCCATGTGGGCTTGCTGGGACACACCAACAGAGAAGGGAGTCCCTCCAGATATCACTTTGCCCAGGATGTTCAAAGGCCAGCCCTGCATATAGGCAGCAGCAGTGTGACAACAGGGTCGCTTGCACCAGTTGCACAGCTACCCAAAAATATTTGTGGCATGGTGTGTGTGTGTCAGAGAGAGAGAGGGAACAGGTGTGTGGGTTGTGCACCTTGGTTCCATTGGGCAGAGGCGACAAAATAACTTTTGTTGAACTGAGTGAGTTTGTTATTGGAATCATAGCTTTGGAAGGGACATCTAGTCCAACCCAATATTTTACCCCATGTGGGGCTCGAACCCACAACCCTGAGATTTTTTTTCTGATGATCTACCGACCGAGCCACACACTCTTGTGTGCGGACTTTGGAATTCTGCAAAAGTAAGCAGCAGCCAGATTTGAAAAGGAGCAGAACCTCGGTTACATGCAAAGAGTATGTGCCTGGGGGGAAAAAAGGAAAGGGTTTTTTTTTTTAATGTACGAAAGCATTCTTTTTTTGGGCGTCCACCTAACAAGCAACACAGCCTGGATAAATTCCACATTTCGCCTAATCCAGCATTGTTTGTGGGCATTTTGGAAATCTCCACCTCGCTGTGAAAACTGCCTTCTGCATGAAGAGGCTGAAAGCTCGCTCTCCGAACCCAAAGGATCGATTCCTTCTCCCAGCCTGCCTTGACTCATGCTAGCCCAGAGAGAGAAAGAGAGCGCCCTATGCCGTCAGTTCATGACCTCCAGATATAGGTCAGCTGTTTTCCGGATCAATCGTCGGGTCCGCCTGTCACAGGCCCAAGCAGAGGGAGTTCCTCTTTTTGCTTGATGTTCTTGGAATCGGAGGGACGCGCTGGCAAGCAACGTGACCTGGCCCTTTTGTGTTTTTTTGCTTTATATTGCGGTCTCTCTCTTCACCTCTTACAAGGAGACGTGTCTGTTTCACAATAGCTTGTCCTGTCGCCATGCCGATGGGAGTGTGCATTGCAGGGCGAGGCATTCCTGGACATACATCTGGCGTGACCACCCCTGGCGCCTCGGTGTTCTTGGGCTCTGCTTTGAGAGACCTGACGTGATACTGTTGGGTAACCCCGGGCCGTGGATTTGTTGTGGGGACAGGCACTGCGAGTGACTCAGTGTCTCTCCCACTCCAGGGACCACACTCCGTTTCCTTTGCTTATGTCATCCTTGTGGCATCCTCCGTCCGAACCAGAGCTGCTGGCAGTCTCAGCAGCTGCTGTCCCTAAATGCTTTGGATTCCAGTTGGGTTTGCTAATGGAGGGGCTCAAGATAGATCCTCTTTGGGGGAGCATGTGCCCAGGGAACAAGTACGTATTTATTTGCACGTTCGTTTGCACACCCGTTTTCACACAGGTATTTATTCTGTATGTCCCTTTGCCTTATCCTTGGTTTTGGATCTCTTGAACGTGCTGGCGGCGTGCAGGGTTTGCCCTGGTCGTGACATTGGCTCAGAGGCAGTCAAGATTCCTGTACAGATGCGTGCAGGCAACTCCCGGCCTTTTTGCTAGCTCACTCTTGCTTGCTGGACTCTGGAACCTAAAATCTGGGTGTTCATTTTGTGTGGGGTGAAACCTGTAGTCTGAATAGTTTTGGAGAGATACTGGAAGATATGATGGTGAGAAATGAAAGGTTTGGGATTAAGCATACAAAATGTCCAAAATCAATGTTTTCAGCCAACCTCTTCCCCCACAAAAGTAGTCGCAAGTTGCAGTTGCTGCAATAAATTGCCCAAATGTTTACAATCTGCATAGATGTGATGGTCCAGATCTCCGCCTTGGCTCCCCAGATGCTCTTTAACCACAACTCCCATCATTCCTGACCGCTGCCCATGCCGGCTAGGAATGATGGGAGTTGTAGTCCAACAACATCCAGGCACCCAAGGTTGAGAAAGGCTGGTCCAGAATCCAGATAGATATGGCTGCCTGATTCATTTTACCTTGCGGTTTTATGGAAGAGAGCTTTCTGTCCTCAGAGGTGGTGAGCCTTCTGTTCACCCACAAACCATAGATCTATGCATTCACTGGAGCATTTACTCAAACCCAGGCAGACATCTGTTTGTGTCTTCAGCTAGAAAGGCACTTAGGTGGGCAGAGAGTGATGGCACAGGCTCTCCTAGAAAAGGAGGCTGAATTTATTTTCCCCTTGTCTCTCTGCACACATTTTAAAAGGCCCAGATTGAACCTGCACAGAGCAGGTGCACATTTGACTTTTGTTATATTGATTGCCATCCATGCAAACCTGTTGGGCCTTGCAGCAAGGTATATCACCTGTTGACATGTCCAGCTGCTATTAGGCATACACATTTGTCTGTATAATATGTGTATGTGTACATATAGATGTATGCGCGCGCGCGCACACACACACACACACACACACACACACACACACACAAAGTGTTTATTTGTTTATTGTTATATTTATATCCCACCCCTCTTCCAAGGAGCGCAAGGTGGTGTGCATGATTTCCCCCTTCCCCATTTTATCCTCGCAACATGGAAACTAGAAATTCAAAATTGTTTTGCCATGACTGCTGTGGCCTAAGGAACCCTTGGAACTGTAGTTCGATCAAAGGTGTTGATAACTGTCTGCTGGAGGTCCCTGGCAGCTTTGTGGAACTATCAGACCCAGAGTTCTTTTCATATTTAATTGTAAATATTTTTAAGCTGGTTTTCTAGTCTTGGTAGTAATAGAGGAGTGAGTCCCAAACAGTGCGATGAGGCACACCATTGCACCATGAGAGAACTGGTAGTGTGCTGCAAAAAAAAATTAAAAAATAAAATAAAAAGTCAAATAATGAAATGGTTCTGGTGGGCTGAAAGCTCCCACCTGCTCACAGATTAGGCTGCCTCTTGTCTCTCTGTGTGATTGATTGCTCTGGCCTTGATTCCTTACCATCAGTCTCTGCTGTGCGTGGATACTTCTGCCACACCTGTACACTGAGGGAGCTTGAATTATTCAGATGCTCCAAAAGCAAATGCAGCAGCCTCTGAGGAGGCTACCCGTTGTTTCTCTGAATGAGTATCTATGCTGGGTTTACCTCCTTCCATGTAGAAGCCATGTCCAGGTCAGTGCCAGAAACACACAATACTGTATGGTCTCCTATGGGGGTAAGTAATGCTTACTCTTTCCATACTCTAAAAGCAATAATATGGGATTTCCAGAAGTGTTTGAATCGGGAAATTTCTTGCAAAATATTCTGATGCCCAGAGATCTGATATAGCATGTTTGTTTGATGCACAGTGTAATCCTATGCATGTTTACTCTGAAAGTCCTGTTTTGTTCAGAGGCTCTTGCTCACTAATTGCTTGTGTTCATGATTGCAGCCTCGTATTTCATGTGCATAATTAGAAATATGTCATGCTAATTTCATGTGCCGTATAAAATATCTGAAAAGTTGTTCTGGTAGCCAGAAGTAGTTTATCTGAAATAATTTGATTTAAGGAGGAAGGGGGCAGGCTCTATAAATGGCATTTATTGCACATTAAGTTTTATACTCAAAACAAGCACAAAGCTTTAACCTAGAAATTATTTTCATTGGGATATTTGTAAATATTTTAAGACATGTTAGTTCAGTAGCATACACTTCCCTAATGTTATTTAGATTTTAAGAAAAATGAGGAAGGTGCTGAAAACTGTTTCAACATATGTTGAATAGCTGTGTGCATGAATATGTCCTTGGAAGAATCACCGGGAAAAAACGTTAATTGCAGATTTTTAAAAATTGAGTTGTACAGTATTAGGTCCTTTCCACTTTCACTTTTACTTTTATTGTGTTAGTTCATTATGTTACTAATTACCGTATTTTTTGCTCTATAACACGCACTCGACCATAACACGCACGTAGTTTTTAGAGGAGGAAAATCCGTAGGCATGCCACCCATAGGCATTCCCTCCATAACACGCACAGACATTTCCCCTTACTTTTTAGGAGGAAAAAAGTGAGTGTTATGGTGCAAAAAATACTGTAATTCTATCTATGAGGAAAATACATTTCTAAAAAAGAGAGTGGGAATCCGTGGAAAAATTTAGTACTGGATTTTTTCCTGGGGAAGAGATTGCTACCGCACACCACTGTTTAAAAGCAAACTTCTTTCAGATGTGTGAGTAGAGTGGACGTCAGCTCACAGAATTTTAGGAAACAACTCTTGCAGAAAAATACCTGGAAGTGAGTAGAGTTGGGTCTTTTCCCCAGCCCTAGTTGGAGATATCAGGGATTGAGCCTGGAACCTTACTCATGCACAGCAGATGTGCTACCACTGAACTATGGCTTTATAGGGCTGCCCGCCACTCGTATGATTTAGTTGATTATAGGCACATTTGCACATTAATGAAGACTTCAGTGTCCCTTTTGAAGCATATTGAAGGAAGTGGGTGTGCAGTTGTTAAAGAGTGTTTTGGACTTCCCAGGCTGAAATCCTTGCTCAGCTACAAAGCTCTCCAAGTGACATTGAGTACGTCTGCTCGGGTTTCCTTAGAAATCTGGGGGGGTAAAATGTGATAAACACTACTACGCATTAATTAGAAGGAAAAGTTGCCTTCTAATATTTTGCTTTTTCATTTCCTGCTCGAGTACACCAGGAACAAAATAGGTTTTTTTTTTAAAATCTAACAAGGGTGCCCTTCCGTCTTGGTCTTGGTGTATGTGGACATGCTGGCTGGGGCAGAAACATGCCTACTATTGTGGCTCCACTTGTAGAAGGAGCCACACATGTTGCCAGCACGTAACTGCCCGTGTTAGTGAACGTGTTGTTGCCATGCGCTTTCGGCATGCGCTAAGACTTGGCCACTATGGCAGATTCCTTGATAACATCTAGATCAGATTACCGTAACATCGCTTTGCGTGAGGTGCCTTTGAAGAATTTTTTTGGAAACTTCAGCCGGTCCAGTAGATGACGGCTGGATTGCTAACTGGAGTTGGCTGCAGAGAGCGTATATTGCATGTGCTTAAAGTGGTACGCTTAGCTTGCAGTGAAGTGAGCTTCCAGGAGCAAATTCAGCTTGCTGGTTTTAACCTTTAAAGCCCTCGGCTATCTGGCAGCCGGGGTACATTCAGGAATGCTTTGTTTGTGTGGAATCCCAAGGCGATGGTGTTAAAGAACCTTTTTAGGAACTCTGATTTGGAAAAATCAGTCATTTGTGTTCACATTTTGTTAACTGCATTTTAAATCCCACCTGTCCTCCAAGTTGCTCAAGGCAACAAATGCATTTCTCCCCTGGTGTCCTCACAACAGCCCTGTGAGGTGGGTTACGCTGAGACTGGCTGAAGTTCACCCAGTGAGCTTCATGGCTGAGTTGGGTTTGAACCCTTGTCTCCCAGGTCCTAGTCCAACGCTCTGACCACAGTCCCACACTTGCTCTCTTGTCATGGCAGACGAGCTTCCTGGAAAGACATACTGTATTTTTATTACCATCTTCCCCTGCAACCCACAGATGCAGGAGAGTGTCAGAGAGGTTCTAAAAGTGCTGGGCTTAAAAGTGGATCTGCCTGATGGGAAATAGTTATAAATCCTGCTCAAAAGTCTAAAGGTCCTGCCTTTATATGAGGGGCCACAGGGAGTTGGGTCACCTTAATGCGGGGGCTTATCCCTGTGGAATTTGCATCCCAAGGAGAGGGTGATATTAAGAGGGTGGTGGAAAACACCCTGTGGTCTTCATAGTTCTTATCTGATTTATTTATTTTTTTAAGAAGGTGGGTGCTCTTGCGGTTTAAATCTTCTCTTTTCCCCTGCGCATTGTTGTATTTATAGTCAATACTGTGTGCTAGCTTTTGCCATCTTGAGGGCCTGTTTTTTGGACTGCAAGGTAGGGTGAAAACTTTTTTAAAAGAGAGAGAGCGCAAATGAGAGTCTCTAGCACTGCAACCGCACCCATGCGTGCAAATGTTCCCGCCCACCGACACATCTGCAAGATCATGCAAACACTTACGCCTAGCCTTCCCCCCAATCCTGTCACTCATCCTCCCTCTTGCCAGATGTTGCTGATTTTTTTTTTGTTTTGTTTTTTTTGTTAATCAGCTTGCGTTGTCCCTACCCTCTGCAAAGTGTTCTCTGGATTAAACCTAAGCAGGGCTGAATCCTCACGCAGGTCACTTAACGCCATTCCCTGTAGCTGCATCCCCCCCCCCTTCTGTCTGTCTGCTTGCCAGATGGGTGCTGGTTGGCAGCCTTGATCATGCTGCAGTCTGGGGGTGGGATTGGGAAGAGAAGTGGTGGTTCCCCAGTTGAGTAAAGAAGCTTACAGAACCACTCCAGTTGGAAGGGATCTCATCAGATCCCTTTGCCCTAAGCCCCCCACACACCCTGAACCATCTCCAGCAGATAGCAGCCCTGGCTTGGAAAACCTTCTATGGAAAGTGGTGCTTCTTGCTATTTGTGGGGATGTATAATCTGTGGCCCTCCAGATGCCGTGGAACTCCCATCACTCCAGACAGCATGGTCAGTGGCTGGGGATGTTGTGGTCCTGCAACATCTGGAGGGCCACTCGTTCCCCACCTCTGACCTTCCTCCCCAAGACTGCTTGCCCTAGGGCTGGACTTCTCTGAAAGGTGGAATGTTCTTCCCTAATGCCCAACCCATATCTACCTCCCTGTAATTTATTATAATCCTACAGCAACATCAGTGCGCACAGTGCTTTTCAGAGAGTGCAAGTCAACTGAACCTTGCCCCCAAGGAGCTTACAATTTAAAATATGACACAGGAGAAATGAAAGAGGGGGAGGATGTGCGAGAACTTCAGGTACCTAGGACTAGTTGCAGAAGGATATAGAAGCTTTGGGGTTCTGCCAAGGCCTTCATAAGAGAAGTGGGTTTTGAGGGCCATTGCTTCGTGGCTGAGCATCGGCTTTCCATGCAGGAGCTCCCAGATTTGATCCCTGGCATCTCCAGGTAGTTCTGGGAATTGTCCCTTGCCCACGGAGAGGTCTGTTCAAGGTAAGAAGGAGATGCCATAGAGGAGCCCAAGGAGGCAGTTCTATGCATGAGCAAGGGGACGACAACAAGCATAAGGAGACCTTCAGATGACTGAGGATGGTGGAGCTGGAGGTGCAATGGTCATGAACAGAGACACAACAGGGTATAAGAATGGGGAGATATTGGTGCGGGGGAGGCCATTGAAGACACTGAGGTTGGGGCAAAGAATCTTGTGCTGGATCTGGGCGAGGGATCATAATTCAGTGACATTGTATGGTTTGCATGCAGCACCCGGTCCAATTTATTTTAATTTTTTGTAGCAGTTGATTTATGAAACACACCTGGAAAGCTGCTGCCAATAAATTGTACAGTGGTACCTCTGGTTATGAACTTAATTCGTTCTGGAGGTCTTAACCTGAATTCGTTCTTAACCTGAAACCGTTCTTAACCTGAGGTGCCACTTTAGCTAATGGGCCTGCCGGCACACAATTTCTGTTCTCATCCTGAGGTGAAGTTCTTAACCCGAGGTACTACTTCCGGGTTAGCGGAGTCTGTAACGCAAAGTGTTTGTAACCCAAGGTACTGGGTTGGACGGACACTCTGATATCCTGTAAATCAGCTTCCTGTGTTCCCATGGGAGCAGACAGGAAGCCTGTGTAGGGATATGAGGAGGGGCATCATGTTATCAGAGCAACGAGAAAGGTGAATGATTTGGGCGTCAGAGTGATGGATCGAGAGAGGTGCCTGGTCCAAAGTGATACTGTAGTAGGAGGAGAGGAGATAGCAGCAGTTACTCCAGGTGAGACATTAGCAGGCCATGGAAGAACGTTTTTTCCCCGGAGGTTTTGTTTTTTTAAAAAATTAAACACATGGCTTCTTACCGAAAACTGCAACTAGTCTTTTTCCCCCCTGGTGTGCTTTAAAAATATTTCAATGCCATCATCTGTATCCCCCTCTCCTTGCCCCTTTACGCCATGAATATATCTGGTTCCTTTAGCCTGCCCTGGTGGGTTTGGCACCTGAGACCCTTTTCCATATTAATATACAGTGGTGTGGACTTTTCCCTATTAAGGCTTGTGCTGCAGTCAGTGAGTGGGGTTTTTGCACACAAGGTTTAAATTGATTTGGGCTTATGTTGTGGTGCAATGGGAGTGGACAATTTGATTCCTTTTGCAACATCTGTCGTTTTTTTCTGTTTTGTTTGTCGCCGTCTCGTGTGCAAATGGCCTTAGTCTTGAGGATGCCACATGAGTTGCAGCTGCTCTTCTAGAGTTTGTCTCCGCTCTTCTAAGTCTTCCCTCCCAATGCCCCTTAGTTTGTCAGCTTTGTTTTTGGAACGGAGGGGACTATACATTTAAAGAGGTATCATACTACTTTAAACAATGATGTCTTCCCCCAAAGCATCCTGGGAACTTGAGTTTATCAAGGGTGCTCCCATTCCCCTCACAGAGCTACAATTCCCAGAGTGGTTTCACAGTCAATCCCTCTTCCATGGAATCTCTGGGAACTGTAGCTTTGTGAGAGGAATGGGAGCACCCTTACGAAACTGCAGCTCCCAGCTATTTTTGAAGGGAGCCATGATTGTTTAAATGACACATCTTTAAATGTATATCTTACATATATGTCATGCAGATTGGATAAATTCCACGTTTTTGCATATCAGTGTTTTGTTTGTGTGAGTCCTGGGAAGGGCACTGAAACTATGACCTGGAAATCTTTTAAACATTATACCTCTGTGGCATCTTGCCATTTCTGTAGGTACAGTGGTACCTTGGCTCTTGAACTTAATCCGTACCTAATCGACTCCTGAAACCATTCGAAAACCAAGGCATGGCTTCCAGTTGACTGCAGAAGCTTCCTGCACTGAAGCAGAAGCCGCATCGGACGTTCGGCTTCCGAAAAACGTTCACAGACCGGAACACTTACTTCTGGGTTTGAGGCGATTGGGAGCCGATTTGTTCAACAACTAAGCCTTCCGAGAACCAAGGTATCACTGTATTGTCCATGGGAACGGTATCCATCCACACTTTCTTTTGTGCCGAGCTTCCTAGGTAGAGGTGCAGGATTTCCAAGTCCATGTCCAAGCGATTCTTTTTTCCTTCTGCCACTGTCCCAGGGAAAATCTGCACTTTACCACTGAATCGGAACCAGCCGCAATCCACGAAAAACCTGGTTGCAGTTTGCTCCGATCCAGTGATAAAATGCTGGTTTTCCTGGGAAAAGTGATGGAATCATAATTTTTAAACAACCCACTCAGACATGGACTTGGAAATCCTTTTGTGCTGCATGTATATAGACACAGCTCCTGAAAGTGTGGACAAGGCCTAAATTCTCAGAATAGACCCATTGAATTTAACCGAACTTAAATTAGTTATTTCCTGATTTCAGCAGATGCACTCTAAGCATGACTAACTAAGGTTGGATGCAAACCTGATGTGTTTTTAAAACCTATATTTGCAAAAAGGGGGATACACACGGTTGAAATATTCAGAGTGTTAGCCATGTTGGCCTGTGTTGCAGCAAAAGCAACAAAGAATCTTGTAGCATCTTAAAGACTATAACACAATTATTACGGCATAAGCTTTTGTGAAATAAAGCCCACTTCATCAGATACACAAAGTGTCCTTCTCAGTTGCAAGCTATATTTCCATATGAGTGGGAGGGTTTGTAAGTAGTTAGGTCAGAGGGAAATGAGACGCAAAAAGCACGCGCAATTAGAACTTGAATGCATGAAAAAGAAAGCACAGTGACCCTTCAGAACAGCAATGATAGGTGATAAAATAATCAACTTAGAAATTAATATCTTTTGTCTCTATTCAGAACCAAATGAATGGAATTTAATTCCTTGATTAACTGTAAGCATTGGGACTTTGCTTTCAAGTGCCATTGTTCAAGGACGACCATCTTTAAGATTAGTAAGAGGGTGGCCTGGTAGCTTGAAATGTCTCCTGCCAAGTTTCTGTTTACAGTGGTACCTCGGGTTACATACGCTTCAGGTTACATACACTTTAGGTCACAGACGCCGCTAACCCAGAAATAGTACCTCGGGTTAAGAACTTTGCTTCAGGATGAGAACAGAAATCGTGCTCCGGTGGCAGCAGCAGGAGGCCCCATTAGCTAAAGTGGTACTTCAGGTTAAGAACAGTTTCAGGTTAAGAACAGACCTCCCGAATGAATTTAAGTACTTAACCCGAGGTACCACTGTATAGCAGAGGTTTTCAATCTTTTTGGCTCCATGGCTCCATTGACCAACTATATTCTTTCTGCAGCACCCCTGTGGGGCTAAGGAGGCCAGATATGTCACCCCTTGCCTGCAGAACTGGTAGCCTCTCAACCCTTTTTGAACACCCTTCCTTGTGGAGTGTCCCCTCAGCCTCCTCCTCCTCTCTCCTCTGGGCAGCCACTGCTGCCACCCCTGGTCTCTGAGCTGCCCCCCCCACTCCAAAGAGAGGTACCTCCTCACACTGCCCCACAGGAGCCTGGGAAACAACCCTTGGCCGGCCCCAGAGACACCATTCACCTGGGGAGCTTGTAGCTGGGGCTGCTGCGACAAAGAGTTGTTCAAACCTTTGGGAGGCAGAGACACAAGAGGGCATCAGAGGAGGGAGGGCAGGAAAGAGGGACAGAGGCCAGTGTTACCCACCCCACCCCTGACCATCATTCAAGGCACCCCAGGGTGCCATGGCACACTGGTTGAAAACCACTGGTTTATAGTATTGCCATTTCTGTTGTCAGATTTGCGTCCATTGATTCTTTTTCACAAGGACTGGCCCATTTGTTCTGGCTAATAATAATAATAATAATATTTATACCCCGCCCTCCCCGGCCAGGGTTGGGCTCAGGGCGGCTAACATCAAATATGAATTACAATAAAACATAATAGAAAAAAACCAACAACAAACAAACAAACAATTAAAATACGGCTTAAAATGCAGCTTAAAATGCAGCCTCATTTTAGTAGTAGCCCATAAATCAAGACTATAAAGGGAGGAAACATCAGATATTCACCCGAGCCAGCTATCCGTGCTGGTCCTACATGGGCTAGCAAAAAAGCCAAGGGAAAATTTATATACCAAATCCCATATAAGGGGTCAGAGTGAGTCTAAGCTGAAGGCCAGTCGGAACAGCTCCGTCTTGCAGGCCCTGCAGAAAGATGTCAAATCAAATGCAGAAGGGCATTTCTGGCTGATGATCGCATGTATCCCATTGGAAGATGAACTACTGAAAATTCCGTTTCTTGAGAAGCTTGATTCTGTGAACTGCAGGCTGGTGATAGAGTTAGCTTCTGAGTCTTGGAAGCCTCCTGTCAACAATCACAGCATTGTAGTGATGGGTTGTGTTTGGTTTCTTACCTGTTTGGAGAACTCTTAAATCAGCCTTCTTCAACGTGGAGCCCTCCAGATGTCTGGGACTATTAACTCCCATTAGCCCCAGACAGCACAGCTGTTGTAGTGCAAAAACATCTGGAAGGCACCACGTAGGAGAAGGCTGCCCTAAATCTTCCCAGGGAGTGCTTCTGGCCGACTAGTCATCCTGTACCTTGTACCTGTTCCTTTGGCTCTCCGTTTGGTCTGCTTATTGCTAATTGCTGAAGTGAGCGAGCTTCCTCTAAAGCATCTTACCTGCCTGATCCACTTTAGGCCACTAAGCTGACAGGTTGTAGAAATGGCTGGTGCAGGAAGTGGCCATTGCGTTAAGCTTCACAACGCGGCCTTTGGCATGGTGGTTTGTGATGCTTTCATGTCTCTTCTCCATTTGGGCTGCAGAATGTTAAGCCTAAGAGTTTCCTGTGTGTTCATTGCACATCTTTCGACTTTTTTTTTAATAAAAAAGACTGAAAGCTTCTAGCCCTTGTGTTGAAACAAAACCTTTGAATGAAAGCCTGGGTTTGATTATTTTTTATGCATGGGATTAGATAAATGGTATCCTGACTAAGGCTTTTGGAAATCGCTCATATTCTTCTGGACTTCCAGAGAAATCTTATACATGTTTACTTGGAAGTAAGACCCACCGTATTTAGTGGAGCTTAGTCCTCGGTAATATGTCAATAGGATTTGAGACTTAATTGGCTTATGATTTATTTATTTATTTGGGTGGGTATTCATGCTGATATGCAGGAGCCATTATTTTAAATGTGCATTTTGTAAAGTGGAGTTGACTTTTTTTTTAATTAAAAGAATCTAGTCTTGAGATAATTTGATTGTGAACAGCAGGTTGTGCATAGGGATTTTGTGTGTGTGTGTGTGTGTGTGAGAGAGAGAGAGAGAGAGAGAGAGAGAGAGAGAGAGAGAAATTGACTAGTGTAGAAGATCAAGGACTGCCTGTCTCCATATGAACTGACCTGGACCCTGCAATCACCACCTAAGGCCCTTCTTTGTGTGCCTCCTGCAGGAGAGGTCCGGAGAGCGGCAACACAAAAGCAGGCCTTTTCAGTGGTGGCTCCCCACTTGAAGAATGCTTTCCCCAGGGAGACTTGCCTGGTGCCTTTGTTACATGTTTTTAGGCACCAGGCAAAAACATTCCTCTTCTTCCAGTCCTTCGGCTAATTAAACCATCTTTGGCCTTTTAAACTGTGTGTGAGAGAGGTGTGTGTGTGTATCATTTTTGTTTGTTATTTTAATATGTATTTTTGTGTTTTTATATTGTAAACCGCCCTGTGATCTTCGGATACAAATTTAATCAATAATAACAGTAACAGTAATCTTCAAGCCAGATTCCAGAAAGAACTGATGACATATCACATCGTTGACAGCCTTAAACATAATGAAAGGCTGTGCAATGCCTTACAACATGATGTGGGAGTTGAGGTGTAAGCATTAACAAATCCTATTCATTTTAGGGAATGAGTGATTTGCCCGCTTAAAATAAATAAATCCTGCTTTTGCACCTCATCTGGTTTCAAATATTCTATCATGCATTGCTTGCCCAACCTTGAGGTCTAGAAACTTACTTTCTCAGAGAGGAGCCTGAGATTCTCTGCAAACCAGAAGAGGAGATACTAACTGGTGGTGTATAGAAATCCTTTCCCTTTCCTTCCCCCACATGCTGTGGCAGGGGGAAGGAACCCATTTGCTTATTATCCCGTTAGTCTCGGTCCTCCCCACTTATCTCATTGCTGCCAGTAAATTTCAGCTGCAACCTTATAACCAACCCCAACCTCCTCCCTTGCACTGCTGTTTATAATCTCCGAGATTTATTATAGGCACATGGATTCTTCTTATTACAGCATGCAAACACCCCCACACATCTATCCCAAGTTGCTTCTTTGCTCCCTTGTGTGTGTCTCTCTGTGTGTGTTATGCCACACTACAATATCGCAGCAGGGTTCCCTTGCTACACACACACACACACCCTCCTTCGGCCACCACTTTGTTTCCAGGTGCAGCTTGGCTCCCTCTCAGCCCTGGACTTCGGCCGTGGCTTGTTTTGCAGCTGCAGAAGTCCTGAGTCAGCAGGAAAAATCCTTGCTGGGTGCAGGGATGGTGGGAACTGGGAGCCAGCCAGGCGGTTGCATGTTAAGAGGGTTGTTTAAACGGCTGGAAAAGGGGAGCCAGTTTATCTCCTGCAGTGACAAATTTTCTCTTTCGTTCGGGGCTTAATTTGAACTTGGAGCCTGGCCAAGGCTAAAAGCCCTGGAACCTACTTGCAAAGGGTGGTGCAGAGATGTGCTTCTCTTCTCCCTAAGAAGAAGAAGAAGAAGGAAAAAGGGAGCCTCTGAACATGGGCAGAGCACTTTCCCTTCTCTGTCAAGGAGCCAGAATAACCTCTCATGAATCTTGGGTTAAGAAGAAGGCCAGCTTTCTTGGCAGAGGCGAGGATGATGTGCAGACAGAACTGGGACCTAGAGAATCTGGAGCCTGAGAAATAAAGCACAGTTTTGTCTACATGCCAGAACAACTCCTGACAGAACTGCTCTTGCTGAGTCTTCCTTCCTGTGCTCCAGTAATGGTGGCCTAGCCCCATAACCCTTTAGCAGCTGGTGGTTGCCGCGGTCTGATGAGGATGTGCTATCCAGTAATTTTCCACGCAGGTGCAATATTTATTATATTAGGGTTCTCTCCCCTGCCCTGGCACGCCCCTCTTCTGATGCTATCAATCATGGTATCTAGACTGTGCTGCTGGAGTAACATGAGGAGGAGCTGTAGTATCTCTCTGTGTTTGAGGGAGGACCATCGCTCTGCTGCAGAGGATCTGCTCCTCCTGCTCCTTGATCTAGGAATGTCCATTGTCTAAAACCTTCATGAGTTGCTACTGGTCAGTGTGGGAGATGCTGAGCTAGATGGAGCAGTGACCTGACTCTGTGCAAGGTAGCTTCCTATGCTCTTAGAAGGCATGGTGCTACAGTGCCTCTGAGCTTTCTGGAGGGCTGGATCTGAAAGGTGATGTTGCACCCCATGGCTGTTGGGGTGGCTGCCTCAGGGTTCCAGCCTTCCCCTCATGCGTTCTGAAACATCTATGTGAAATCTCTAGAAGAAGTCATCCAGAGGTTTGAGATGAGCTGTCACCAGCAGCGTGCAGAGATCACTCAACTCCTTTCCATTTTCCTTTCCATTTGATTAATTCCAAGGAGGTAGGGTTGGGGTGGGATGGTAGGGCAAATATCTTGAAACTTAATCCAGATAAGATGGAAGTACCGTTGGTTGGGAAGACCACTAATGCAAACCGAGGTTTGCAACCAGTTTTGGATAGGGTTGCACTGACCCTGAAGGAACCAGCTATTCGGTTTTACTCTTGAGTAGACCCATTGAAATTAAAGAACCTAATATAGGGCTCATCCAGATTTCCACTTGTCCCGAACAGATCCACAAAAGGTTATCTTGCAAATGCTAGAGGTGTTCAGTAAGTGGTCTTGGTCATCACCTAATTTTTACAGAAGAGACACCATGAGCCTCCTGCCCCGCCATCTTGCAAAGCAAACCACCAGGAAGGCCCGTTGCTACATGCACCAGCATGCTTCCTTTTGCCTCCAGGTTCACAGTCAGTGTTAGAAATTAGCCAGGCGCCAGGTGCGTTTTTTGCGGCTGGGTGCGGATCCAAATGTGACCACATGGGAGATCTCTGGGTGCCCGGTTGGCAACTAGGGAAAGCAGAATGTCACTTAGAGAAGGATCTGAAATATTTTCCTTGAAACTTGAAATTCTTTTCATTCTGGATTGTTTCATTTGAAGTTTTAATGTGTTGCAAACTGCTTTGAGATTTGTTCTTTAAAATATAAAGCGGTATAGGAATGAAGTGAATAAAAATAATACTAATAACGAACTTCATTGGAAAAGAAATGCGCCTAGACATTCCATTGTGGCGACTGTAACCTAGGTTTAAGGCGCCTTTTAGCGATTAGATTATACTGTATATTTGAATTTCTAACATAGTTGGCAACTGCTTGGGGTGTGTGTGTGCAGGAGGTGGCTCAGTGGTAAACCATTTGCTTTGCATGCAGAAGGTCCCTGGTTCATTTCCCTCCAGCACCCCTAGGTAGGGCTGGGAAAAATTCCCAGCCTACAATGCTAGAGAGCCACTGTTAGTCAGAACACACAATACTGAGCTAGACAGACCCAGTAGTCTGACTCAGTATAAAGCAGCTTCCTCTGTTCCCATGCTTTTATGGTTGCAGTATTTGACCCTGGAGTACCCCAGTTGATGTTCCCTACTCAATAACTTGCATGCTGCTGTGCGGATGAAGTATAGAATTGGAGTGTGTGTGTGTATGTAATCTCTGAAATTATGTATTTTGACCACACAGCATTTTAATGGCTTCGATTCTAGCGATAGCCGGTGTTTGTGTGCTGTGCGGGAGAATCTTGGAAGTCACGCTGACCTTCAGATCCGCAAGAGCGTTGGCCATCATTCCAGACACTAAATCTGCAGGCGTCGGTTATGTGACATGCTCTGTGAACTGGAGTGTTTGTACATATATTTATATAGTGTGTGTGTGTGTTTATCTGTTTGTCTCTTTTCTCCAGCTTGAAACCCTCTGGTTATTTGGCACAGTAGGAATTCTGTGTGCTTTTATAGGAAATGATTTGCATCTCTTGTGTTTTGGGAAGTGGCCCGCTTATGATGTTATTGAAATTAGTTGCTGTATTAAATCTCTTTTTTAAAAAAATGACGAAAACTGAAATGACAGTCCTAGACAGCACTTACTCACAAGTAAGCAGGGAAGTAGCAATTGACGCGGATGATTGGGCCTAGCTGTCTGGGAGGCAGACTTTCACAAAGGGCATAAAGAAGCCATTCGCACAATTGCTAATTGTATGAGTGGCAACTGTCTAAAAGTAAATCGTAGGTGTAAATTGGTACCGTGACATGGGGGCCATGTTGTCATTTTTTTAAATAAAAAACCTTTGTCCCCACTGCAGTCATAATTTGGACTGGGGCTTCCATGCCCAATATTTACACTGGATATTTTAGTTGGCGTGAATGGGAAAACAAAAAATTAAAAGCAATCACACCCCTTACCATGCAACTATTTTATCAGTGTTGCTAATAAATAACACACCATTTTTGATTAGCACTTTCAAGTGTGCAAAGTGCTTCTTCGCCTACATTACGCAGTTACAATCTTTACCTATAAGGTAGGTTAGTGGCATTGTCTCCTATATTGCAGGTGGCAGTGGACTGAGTCTGAAAGAGAGAGCGTGTGGTGAGATTTGAACCCAAGGACTGGTTGCTCAGTCTCTTAGCTTCTCCGCTAAACCACTTTACACCACTATGTCACCACCTTCCCCCAAAGCATTCTGGGAGATGTAGTTCGTTAAAGGTGCTGGCAGTTGTTAGGAAGGCCCTGTTCCCCTCATGGAACTACAGTTCCCAGAGTGGCTTTACAATCAGTACCTCTTCCCAGGGAATTCTGGGAATGGCTGTGCCATAGGACCACACAGTTGTTGAGCTGAAAATTAGCGATAGCAAACATTTGGCTTGAAAAGGTTTTTTGTGAAGGTGAAAGGTATGCTGAAGAGCTCAGTGGTGCATTTTGTTTCTTTCCTAGAGCTGTGCTGAAATTTTCTCCTTCATTTCCCTCCCCCCGCCAACCACTCTCCCATCAGTTAGCGAGAGAAGAAATTGCATTTGAAAATTATCAAAAGGAAGGGGAAAATGTTTTGGTGAAATTCCAATGTGGAGGGCTTTTGGTGTTCTTAATTTACCTTTGAAGATGCCCTTTTATTTCATTCTGCAAATCATCTCTCCAGTGGCCTGGACCCTGCAGCCCAGAGGCAAGACACCATGAGTTACCGTATTTTTTGCTCTATAAGACTCACTTTTTCCCTCCTAAAAAGTATGGGGAAATGTGTGTGCGTCTTATGGAGTGAATGCAGGCTGTGCAGCTATCCCAGAAGCCAGAACAGCAAGAGGGATCTCTGCTTTCGCTGCGCAGCGATCCCTCTTGCTGTTCTGGCTTCTGGGATTCAGAATATTTTTTTTTCTTGTTTTCCTCCTCCTAAAACTAGGTGCGTCTTATGGTCTGGTGCGTCTTATAGAGCGAAAAATACGGTAATTCTTCCCGTGAGCTGGAAGTGTGGGCAGCCAGGGAATCTGCAATGTGCTGGATAAATGTTTATCGGAAAGAAAGAAAGAAAACCCCTCATGCATCACACTTGGCCACCTCTGAGTTCAAAACCCTTCAGCCAACGCAGTTCTTAAATGCCCTCTGAATGAGGCAGAAAAACAGAAACCTCTTTCCAATGGGAAGACAACTTTTGAGACATTGGAGGATGGATTTTGGCACAGAATCGGCTTTTTTCACCTCCATATTCACAGTGCTGACGCTTCTCCCACCAGCGATGGCAGTTTTTCTCTCGACAACAGAGAGCTGCCGTGTATTTCAAGCAGAAATTCCCTCAGAAATGCTCAACGCCATGATGTAACATGGCTCTGAGGGAGCTTGTGGGTAAAAGAAAAAACATGATGGCAGCCCAAACAGTGTCACGTGGTGCCAAAATGGCCAACTCTGGCTTTAATTCCCAAAACTGGAGGGAAAACCAGAGGTTTGTTTCGATGCTGAATGGTCAAGTGCATTGAGGGCCACTGCTCCCCAGCCCCAAAGCGGCCAGCCCCAGAGGCAGAGATCTTCCCCCTAACTGACATGCTCCTAAGCACAGGGCACCTGTGGAGATAATGGATGCCCGCTTCCTAGCTCCAAGGGAAGAGGAAGGTTTTGACACCCTCACTGAACGGCCATGGGTTATTTGTCTTCTTGGGGAGGATGGTAGGCAGCTGGCCCAGGGGTATCTGTCAGGCTGCACAACGACCGCCTCATCCAGTTTCCAGAATATTCCGAGTCTACTCCTAAAATGGCTCCCCTTCCATCATACACAGGGTTCAGACCTTGGATTGTATTTGGGGCAGAATGAGACCCCACCCCTAATTTGAAGGCCAGGCTTCTTGTTTCTTGCTCCACGTTGTGGCTGCTGTGTGTGAAGCGAGACGGCTGCAGTGGGTTTGGGGTGACATTAAGGGTGATGGGATGGGAGCCAGGACAGATGGTGTCCTGTGGGGCAGAAGCAGAACAGTCTGCTGTGCAAGCTCTGCTGTGGTAAGCTCTTGCCCAGCTCTGCCTCCCCTTTCAGTGAGGCTCCTGCAAGAGAAACCTGCAAGTGGATTCCCCCCCCCCTGTTGATTTGGTATGTGCAGCATTTGGATTTCCCACCTCCAAACCAAATTGCATACTGTAGTTACGCTTCCCCAACCCCCACCGCCTCAATGAGGGTTTCTATTGTCAAGTTGTTTATTTTCAGAAAATGCAGCTTCCAAATTTCACAGAAGCTTTGCATACCATGAGAATTTTAATCATCACGAGGGTGTGTTTTTTTGGAGGGGGGGCTTGTTTGTTTTTAAAAAGTGACTTTCAATTTACACATCTAAATTTCAGAGGAGCTTTGCCTGTCCCTGCTCATCTGGATAAGCAAATATTTCAAGCATTGTTTTGGCGTGGTTTTTTTTTTTTTGGCGGGGGGGGGGGGGAATCCCATTTGTGTGGAACGCAGGGGTGTTGGGAAGAGCCCTAGTGTGCAAAGGAACATGGAAGGGGGACAAGTCAGGTACAATTTAACTCCTTCCTTCCTGCAGCTGAGCGCTCTTGCAAGGCTTTCTCTCTCTCTCTCTCTCTCTCTCTCTCTGTGTGTGTGTGTGTGTGTGTGTGTTTGCACAACTGCGTGCCTGCACTGTGCACAGAAGAGGGTGTGTGGGCCCTGGCTCAAATTTACATTGGAGCTATGGTGTCCTCCCGCAACAGATGCTCTGTGGTGGATTGTGCTGCATTGACTGCCCTTTTCTCCTCTCCACCCCCCTCCCCGCTTTTCCAAGCACTTAGGCTTAATTAAACATCTTCCGAATTGGCTGGACAAGGAACTGCCTGGGCCTGGCTGCATGCCACCCCTTGCAGGGTGGAGAGGCTTTAGATGGGGACACTGGCAAAGGGCTTGGATTTGTCACAGTCAAGCAACAGCACCCCCTCCCCATCTTCAGTGGAAAGGTTCCCCCCTCCCCCTCCGCCTTCTCCTTTGGGTTTCTTTTGGACATACAAGCTCTTTAATCTCCTTTACCTACTCATGCACTCCCCCCAATTCTCTCCTAATATGCATTCAGCCTCAACCAAGATAGTCCAGGCAAGAAATCGCCATAGATGTTAATGCCTAGAGTCTAAGGACCTCTCCCCAACCACCGTGCATTCTGCTCAGCTCTGGTTGTTTAAGTGGGTTGGCTCTGTTAAAACTCGCAACCAGGAATATATTTTTCTGACCCCAGTTGAGTTTCTCACTGCTTGCTGTCCAGTTCTCCTCTTGCTCCTCCTCCTCCTCTCCTAAGCACCTTTTGGCTCCCTGATAAGGTGGAAGAAGGACTACACCATTTCTGTTAAATCGGGGAAAGTCTCATAAAAATAGGAAAGGGCACACTCAGATTGATGACACTGAACCTTCGTTTGTGGAGAACGTCCAGCCTGCAATGGCTCCATCTTCGTTAGGCGGAAGGAGGAGTCAGTGCGGGATGCAGAGCTAAATGTATACATTCAGCAGCATTGGGTGATGCAACTGGTACGATGCTGTACCATTTCCAGCTGCAAAGGGCAGTGGGGGGTGGGGGTGGTGTTGCATGTTTGAATAACCTCCCATTTAAAAGACAGAGAGATTCCCTGTGCATAGAAAATAGCCTGTCAGAACTGCGCTCTCTCTCTCTCTCTCTCTCTCTCTCTCTCTCTCTCTCTCTGCTTTGCAGGGGGTTGGACCAACTCTATAATTCTATGAAGTGCATAAATAAGCTGGATAAGGACATGAAGATGGGATGTGGGTGGCGCTGTGGGTTAAACCACAGATCCTAGGACTTGCCGATCAGAAGGTTGGTGGTTCAAATCCACGTGACGGGGTGAGCTTCCATTGCTAGGTCCCTGCTCCTGCCAACCTAGCAGTTTGAAAGCACATCAAAGTGCAAGTAGATAAATAGGTACCGCTCCAGCGGGAAGGTAAACGGCATTTCCGTGCGCTGCTCTGGTTCCCCAGAAGCGGCTTAGTCATGCTGGCCACATGACCAGAAGCTATATGCCGGCTCCCTCGGCCAATAAAGTGAGGTGAGCGCCGCAACCCCAGAGTCGGCCACGACTGGACCTTTACCTTTAAGGACCTGAGGTCTCTCCCCCTCCCAAATACACACACACAAAAAAGAGGCTTTGTGACACCCTGTATTAAATACATTTCCCCCACAAACTAACTTCAACTTCAGGCTCCTTAATGGTGAGATCCTGTGCGTCCACTGCATTTGTTTGGCCTCACTTCCTGGTGCATGCACATAGGACCTTATTCTTTTGCACCAGCAGTAGAGAACCTCTCTACACTTCTTTTTGCCCAGGTGGAAGCCTTGCACGAAGTGGCTGTACAGGAGTGGAACTTTGGGAAATGAAAGGATGTGTATGACCTGGGGATGGGGCTTGAGACGTGTGCATTCGCCTGTTTTGGGTCTCTGTGTGTACAAGACGCCCTGCCCCCACCAGCTCCTCTCAGGCTGGCCAATTGGTGGTTAATTACCCCTTATTGTTAGCATGGGCTTAGCTAAACCCTGCTAATTCCTTCTAATTTGTCCTTGTTGATCAGGTGGTGCAGGTGGTAATGAGATGGGCAGAGAGTCTCCATCTGTCTATGCCCTGGTGTGGGTGGGTTGGGGTTTTTTGCTGCTGCCTCCCCCCCCCCCCCAGCAGTTTCCTCCACCTATGCATTCTGCTTTATTTGTTGAGTGGGGTGGGGGTTGTTCTCTCAGGAGCAGAGCACTCTAGGCAAGTAGCATTAGAGGACAGAATATAAAAACTTGGTGACTCAGCGCCCCCCTCCTTCAAAACAACTCCCCTTGCCAATTCTCCCCCATCCTCTAAGGAGCAGCCAGTGGAACCCCTGCCATCCAGGCTTGCAACTCTACCTGTTCTCATTCAAATCTCTTTAGCCACATCCCTGCCTCCTTAGGATAAATATTAGAAGAGGCCTGGATTCAAATCCAGCCTTCAGCCAGGAGCTTTCCAGGTGGCCTTGGGGCAACTCTGTAACGTAGAAATAAGAAGCTTTGCCTATTTTGCAAGGGGACATTCTGAGAATGCATGCATGCAGCTGAATAGACCATATCAGGTTTGTCCCCCAGTGTGTGTGTGTGTGTGTGTGTGTGTGTTTCATTCCCTTGCCTTAAATCCGTGGATGCAGTTGATACTCTGTGCAACTGCGGTGGAGAATGACCATCTTAAATTTTAAATTAGTGCCCCTTAATTGGTGTAGCTGTTCAGTTTTAAGATGTGTTTGGGCACATCTTCTGATTTTTGGGGATGCCCATTGTTGGCTGTCTGACTGTCTTTCCTCCAGTTTTCTCCCCCCCCCCACTTGGAATAGGCAGTAGCTGGGGGGGCAGGGGGCAACCCCCAAATCAAGTAAATCAATAAAAATACCTGACTGAGGTTCTGGCCTCCCTCCTCAGCATAAATCCTGACTACACCCATGGGCAGTGGTTGCGTGAATATAGCATCCCAAGTGTATGTTCTCTCAGAAGGAAAGATGAGACCATGAGGCCCCTCCTTCAGCCTAGCTAAGGCCAAGTGCCATTTGACTCTTCCCCTACCCAAACTGTCCATTTGACATAGCTGCAGCAGAGGGAAAGATGGAACAACAAGTGTTGTTGTGTCAGTGAAGCTAGCACCATTTGGTTCCTTCCATCCCGGAACTGCTTTCATTCTGTTAAAGTTTTTTTTTTTAAAATAAATTAAAAAACCCTTTGAATCAACTAAAAAAGCTGCTCTTGTGCTGTTATTGGTGACAGCCTTGATCATCACTTGACAGAAGGATGGGTCACAGGTTTAATTTAATAACTAACGAGTTAAAGGATAGCTCCGTTATAGGTATTTCTGTTAGATCAGGGTCATTCTGTATGATGGATGTGTTTGTGTACTTTAATGAACTGAACAGAGTGAAAGATTATGAGTCATTGGGCAGGGAGAAGAGAGTGTGTAGATTTAGTACAGTCATACCTTGGAGGTCGAACAGAATCCGTTCCGGAAGTCGGTTCAACTTCCAGAATGATTGGAAACCAAAGCGCAGCTTCCGATTGGCTGCAGGAAGCTCCTGCAGCCAATCAGAAGCCGCGGAAGCCCCGTTGGATGTTCGGCTTCCCAAAAAAAGGTTCGAAAACCGGAGCACTCACTTCGATCAGGAGCCAATTTGTTTGGGAACCAAGGCGTTTGAGATCCAAGGTACGACTGCATAGTGCAGGCTTCCTCAAACTCAGCCCTCCAGATGTTTTTTGGCCTACAACTCCCATGATCCCTAGCTAGCAGGACCAGTGGTCAGGGATGATGGGAATTGTAGTCTCAAAAGACGTCTGGAGGGCAAAGTTTGAGGAAGCCTGGTATAGTGCTTTGCTTATTTTTTAAGTTTTTAAAAAATATTGCTTTATAAATTTTAAAATTCCTTATTGATTTGTCAGTCTTATGACTTAGGCTGTAATTGTGATGTTTCACTTATGTACATATATATAATGTACATATATAAAATACTGCTTTGTTGCCATCAGTGGAACTGCCAGCCTTGACTGTTGAGATGGTGTCACTGAGGGCACAAAAAAAGTTCTGTGACTTGTGAGTTGCTGGGTGACGTGTGTCATCATTGCAGAGGCGAGGAAGGTCAGAAAGCAATTTAAAGTTCTCTTGTGGAAGCACCTTAGTTTGCTAACACCTTTTGTCTATAAAACACATGTAAACCAATTTGAGGCTGGTGCTACTCTCTGACTGCTTCAGAGATCCCTGGGAACAGCAGTTTGGGGAAGGCGCCGGAACATCTGCGCTGCATGTTCCTTGTGCTCTTGGAGCTGCCATTTCCAAGGTTCTGATAATTGTGACAGACCTAATTCAAACAAACAGTGGGTGGGAGATGGGGAAATAGTCACCTCTGTGTATTTGAATGTGTCTACACTGAGGCAAACTTTTAGCCATCCCTCTGACATACTAGATTTTTGTGTGCAGGGATTTATTTTACCGGGTGTGGGAGATTCTCCAAGCTGTGGTCTGAAGTGGCACAGTCTAGCATGAGTTGTATGATGTGACCGATGTGCAGAGTTAAGATGTTTTTCGGTGGGGAGCAGTTAAATATGCAAGCCCCCTGTTGTCTTTAACTACATGGTCGAGGTACAGATTTACCATCCGCTGTGCTGCCTGCCTAGATTCAACTTTTAAAAGGACTGCAACTAGTTTAAGGTTTTAATGTAGAGACATCCCAAAAAGTCCTGTTAAATTTGTTGCTGTTAACATGCCTGAAAAATGTTGTCCTAGGCACCGAAATAAAAATGTTTAGGTGCTGCCCTGACTAAGAATGGGAAAGCTTTTGTTTTGTTTTCTAAGTTCTGTGTCACACCCTCGTCACGTGCTTTTGCTTGGCGGGAATGTATAATTGAACTGGGATAAAAACTCTTGCTTGCCTTAATGTTGTATGCGTGTGTAGAAAGCTCCGGCTTTTGCATGGTATAACCTACTGTACAAAAAAAACACTACCAGATTTGGATAGCTTGGTTGGTTAGAGCATGGTGCTGATAATGCCAAGGTTGCAGGTTTGATCCGTGTATGGGGCAGCTGCATATTCATGCATTGCAGGGGGTTGGACTAGATGATCCCCCTTCCAACTCTACAATTCTGTGAAAAGCAAGAATGTGGAACTTGTGGACCTCCAGATGCTATTGGACTACAACTCCCATCAGCCCTGAGCCAGCAAAGCCAGTGGATTGGGATGATGGGAACTGTAGTTCAGCAGCATCTGGAGCTCAGTGAGCTCCCATCCCTGGTACACATGGAAGACTAAATCCACCGCCCATGTTTGCCTGTGACCAGCACCGCCGCTTGTATGCGGCCCCTGGAAAGTTGCCAATGAGTTGCCTTGGGTTGAAACAACTTCCTCACTTCAGACTGTCTACATTCCTCTTATGTACAGTATAACTTAGGTACATTGCTGTCGGGCTAGTAAAAAAGTTCCCTGGGCTTGTAATTTTTTCCAGATTCATTTGCAAGGCTGGATTAGAGGAGAAGAGGGTTATTGGGGGTTTTTTTTTGTAGTTAAAGACCTGGGACTTCAGTGTTCAGCTTTACAGAGACGAATAAGGTCTTGTGGGTTTGCGGAGTGTGGGGAGGCTTGGTGTCAGGACATTTGGATTCCGCCTGCACTTCTGCATAAGGTGGGTCTTGTGTATCGTTTTGGAACAGGCTGGGAGCCAAGACTCTGGGGTTCCCTTCCCAGCTTCAAATGCTGGAAGCAAATGGGGCCTAGCTGCTTGCTGCGGTTCCGACAATGCTGCATTCTTTTGGGGGAAATGGCATGCTTGATGCTGGACAGATGCAAAATTGCCCCTGCCTGCCCCGCTTGATCCGCCCCGCTTGTCAGCCTTAGCCATGTACGTGCGTCTTCTTGAAATGCGACCACAACCATGCGGAAGCTGCTCTTGTGTGGCAAGCAGATCTGTGCAGAGCTGGTTTAGACGCATTCTTTGGCGATCTCCGCTGCTACACAACCTGCAAACGGCAAGCAGTGAGGATTCACACCAGCGTGATGCAAAAATTCCTGTGGCTCACTTGAAGTTTTTGTTGCATGTAAGGAAAGCGAGGGTCTTATTAATGGGTGCTAGAGCTTGTAGGCTTGGCCACAAATTGAACAGAGAAACCTGTGCCTTAGGCAAATAGGAGAAAGAGCCCCGTGCTGATAGCATGAGAGTTATTGTGGCTCCCACTGCCCTCTTTGCAAATGGTGGCTTTCAGTTTGATAACTCGAGCTGCGTACATACCGTACCTTTTAAAGCAGGCTGCCAAAGAACCCTGGGAACTGTAGTTTGTTAAGGGTGCTGGGGATTGTAGCTCTGCAAGCCGTAGACTGCAGCTCCCAGCATTCTTTGGAGGGGGCGTGGACTATGGCTTTAAGATATAATGTGTTTGCAGCCAAGAGTGCCAGAGTGCCGGTTAAGAAAAGGGGCTCTCTTTTCTTAACCCACCCCTTTCCCATTTCCCCTTCATTTGACCCATTCATTTCCTCTATATCACATCGAGCAAGAGTTCCAGTTTGTGGGATTATGGCTCGGCCCAAAAGCTGTCAAGAGGGGCCCTGGTTCGTGGGCCTGAGCCCAGAACAGGGAGGTTACGACCCTGAGTGCTCCGTGCCTCTCGTGTCTCAGAGAAGGGAGTGGAGGAAGGAATAGAGGACCCTGTGTCCAAGCCATATGCTGCAAAGAATCTCTCTCCACCCTCCCACCCCCCTTGTGCCCCTGTGAAGGACATGGATTCTGTGTACGTCCTTGGCACGCTGCCAGTCTCTATACTTGGCAGTGGCTGGTGTGCGCCAATCCCATATGGAATAAACACTCGTCTCTGCTCTCCCACATATTTACACTTCATGGTATAGGTTCCACAGCTTGGAGGGGGGCAGGAGGGGAGAGGGTTGGGACACTGCGCAGGAATGGCTAGGGAGGGTGAAAGCAAAGGAAAATCCAGTTAGGAGGCAAAGTCTTGGGAGCTGGTAACTGGGGAGAGACGCTTGAGAGCTGGTGGGGCGTATAATGGTTAGAGTGTTGGACTGTGACCTCGGAGACCAGGGTTCGAATTCCCACTCAGCCGTGAAGCTCATTGGATGACCTTGGGCCAGTCACCATCTCTTAGCCTAACCTTCCTCATGGGGTTGGTGTGAGGATGAACTTGGACGTCTGGCAACCCTTAAAGTGAGCTGGGGAACAGGAAATGCCAGGTTCAAAACTCTCACTTGCTGCGATTTCATCCGGAAGGCCTTAGGGAAGCCACCTCTCTCCCTGCCTCACCCTTCATTTGCAGTGTGTAGGTGATAATAATGGCCTATATTACAGCCAAATAATGTATGTGGAGTGCTTTGAACACTCTTTATAAAAGTGCTGTGCAGATGCTGAACTTTGCCACTTTCCTCTTTTTGGGAACCTTCTTGCTTATTTGGTCAGGGATTTGATATTCCGAGCCTCTTTCTCTTATTACCTGATTTAACGGGCAAGGGATGACCTTTTGAGCCTCCTGAATCCTAGGCCACATTCACAACACACATTTAAAGCGCTGTGATATACCTACTTACCTTAAAACAACCATGGCTTCCCCCCCTCCCAAGAATTCTGGGAGTTGTAGTTCCTTAAGGGTGCTGAGAGACATTAGGAGCCTCCAATTCCCCTCACAGGATAGATGGCTAAACCACACTGAAAACCGTAGCTCTGTCTGCGAACGACACTGCTTTAAAAGTGGTATCGGAGTGCTTTGAATGTATGTTTTGAAGGTGGCCCTGGTATACTCTCCGTCTAGCTCGATCCTTCTCGGAGCTGGGAATACTTCTGTTGCACTGTTTCCCCAGACTCCATCCTTGCAGTGCTTTAACCAGTTGCTCCCGCAGCTACGTCCCAGAAACAGAAAACACCAGCCAAGCATTCCCTGTGCCTCCCTAACTCATATCCATTTCCCGCACTGGGATCGAGGAATCCTTGCTCTAACTTGCATACTTTCAAAAAACCTGTGGGAAGAAAAAAGAAGAAGTTCGCCTTTCAACATGCCGGTTTCTCCTCCCTGAGGGGCCCATGGCATCTGCGTGGTTTTTGTAGTTAAAGTGTTGGACTAGGACCAGGGCTTCTTCGGGAGGGAAGGTGAATAAATAAATAGGACCTGCGTTCGAATCTCCACTCAGCAATAGAGCTCCCTGGGTGACCCAGGGACAGTGCCTGTCTCTTGGCCTAACCTTCCCTAAGAAAGGGAAATGTCCTTCGCTATTAAGTCTCCTCTTGGCCCTGTCCTGACCAATAGTCTCCACTCCCTTGTAAGAGCTGCAGAGCAAACCCAGGAGTCTTAAGTGGTCTTGGTTGTTGTCCTGCACACATGCCCTCCCCCCAAAAAAACTTTTCTCTATTCCTGGAACTAGAGTCTAGCCGTTCTGTGACTGAGACCACACACTCCCTTCCCTTCCCTTTGATAACCAGTTGCTTCCACTCCTTTCCAAGTGCTGGGAACAGTAATACTTTAGCCCTTTTATAGCATTGAAAACACGTCCTTATCAGTAATCGTCACACCGACCCTTTAAGATATGTCCATGTTTATTAAGTCCATGCTGCAGATGGGGTACTGAGGCTGGGAGAATAATGGGAGGTTGTGTAAGGCTACCAAGGTGAGTTCCTGACTAAGGAGAGATTTGAACCAGGAACCTCTCAGCTAGGTTGGCTAGGGGGGACAGAGCCCCCAAAGTCCAGAATTCTAGAGGTGTCCCCTCTTCCCCTCTATATAGCTCTGCATTACCAGAACTAGAAAGCAGGGACCCATATGTTTCTCCTCCTGCACCCCCACCTGCAATGGGGTACAGAACCCAGGTGTCACATCCTTCCTGCTGTCTGCACCCCATTTGTCAAAGCACCTGGGAGATATCTCTGTCTGTAGAGCATGAGATTCTTAATCTCAGGGTTGTGGGTTCAAGTCCACGTTGGGCAACGTTGGGCAAAAGAGCCCGGCATTGCAGGGGGTTGGACTAGAATGGCTCTCGTGGTCCCTTCCATCTCTACAACTCTATGATTCTATGAAAGTTGGAAACAGATCTTTGGAGTTGTGGCCTGTCTGCTGTTCTGCAGGGGCCCAAGGACGCAGCGCTGTGAGAGTTAACTTGATCTCTCTCTCTCTCTCTCTCTCTCTCTCTCTTTCCCCCCACCCCTTCGCCCCCATATCTGTTTAGGGCTGGGTCATGCCAGAAACTGACTAAGCCGGATTGTGCAACAGTTTTTCTCCCCCACCCCCAGCTGCCTGGGGCTGTCTGCTGCTGCTGCAGCAGGCAAACTGCTTAGGGGCTGGGGGCTGAGTGGTGGGGTGGGGGCCTTGCAAAGGGGAGAGGTGTGCCCAGGGTGGGGCAGCCAGGTGGCCAAGGGGGAGAACAAAGAAGGGAGGGGGCCTTTCCCCCCTATTTACCCAGCCTTCAGTGTTTGCTCCGGATGGGTGGGAGAAATGGAGTGTGGAGAAAAGGGAGTGGAATTGATCAAGCCTGAGTTTTTTTCTCTCTCTCTTTCTGCAATTCTGGGAAGGGAATGGGAGGGTGGCTAGTGGGTTAAAACAAGGCTGTGGGAGAGCTGTCGCTCCCAGCTCTGGGAGAAAGCAGACCCGAGATAACTTGGGAGCCTAGCACTTCCTTTTAATTTGGCGTTGGTTGGCATTGCAGAGCAAGTGAGGTGGCCTCTGCCCCAAGGAACTTGCAGTGTACTCTAGATACAGACAAGGCCATCAGCAGGGAAATGAACACAGAAGGAAACCAGTGCTCTTCCCCCAAGGAAATCCATATTTTCACTGCAGAAAAAGCTGGATTCTGCCACTTCTATAAAATATATGGGATGCACGTGAATTATCTCACCGTGCATAATTTTATATTCTGCACTGTTTGCTGTTTGGCATAGCTGTTCTGTTAATCCCACCCCTTTAACCATGTGTAGCTTTATTCAGCAACTCATTCGGCTTCTGGGATTTCGGCAGGCATTTAACTACATAATTTCAGACCTAGATCGTCACAACCCCATAAGGGTTAGAAACTTTAAGAAGAGAAAGAAAGTTGTGTTTGCTCTGCAAAACCTCAGTATACGCAGAGTCCTGGGGATGAGTAGTTGGTTTGCAAGAGGCAGGTGTACCTTGTGTCCTGCTATACAGTCCTCTGTTCGAAGGCCTGTCTGATTTGAAGAGGAAGAACCCTAAGAAGCAAGAGCAAGTGGGGGCATCAAGAGTTAGTTAACATGTGGGGCGCCCCCAGACTGGCATTTTATTGCAGGTGTATTCTGCAACACGTTGTGTTCTGCTTTATCAGTTGTTTTGTGGCGCTTCCTCAGTGTTACCACACAATTGCAGTCTTGCTGAGATTTTGTGCAACAAAAGCGAGGCGAAACAACAACAAGCACTCAGAACGTTTGTAATACAAAAAGTTTCAGGATTTCAGCAAGAAGTTACAGGATATGTATGCACTGATTGGAAGTGAACCAGCATGACTACCCTGGAATTTTTGCAAGTGCAAAGAGAATCGAAAGCAGAATCCCATTTGACTGCCCCGATAGCATTATGAGCACAAACGGCCGTCAATGCACAACAAAAAAGACATGGGGGGGGGGTCCCAGACAGCAGACTGAGCGGGCACAAAGGTCGCCTGCTCACAATCTTGCCCGTTATAGGCAAATGCTTTTCCTTAACCCAATTTAAATCATAGCAATCATTTCTAAATTTGAAACTGTACTTATAATTCAGCAAATGCAAATACTATTCAAGCCTCTGCCCACCTTTTGCGGGTGATGCAGCCTCTCTTTCCCAGCAGTGCACAAGTAACCACCCTAGGGGAGGGTACAGGTAGTTATAGGGAGGTGTAGGCAAAAGAAGGGCGTTTTTTTGCTGAAGGCTCAGATCTGCACGCTCTTCAGCTGTCCTGTCTATCCTTGCGATCAGGCGGAATGACAAAGAATTCTGTGGCGCCCTGAAGAATAAGTAAACGTGCTGGGGTCTTACTTGCTGGACGTATTTGCACGAAGCATAAGTTCAAGGTAGCCAAATCTGGAGTGGTTAAGCGGGGACTTCATTTCAACGTGTGCTTAATCTTTCGGTAGTGATTGCATATGAGAAGAACTATGAGGGCATGCAATCTGTGCGTGCGCGAACACTTTTGAGTGTGGTTTTTGTTTGTTTGCATTTGTTTAAATTTTATCCTTATGGCAACCCTGTTGGATAGATTACGCTACGGCGTTTCCAAACTGCATGCCGCAGGAGAGACTGAAATGTATAAATAAGTTAAGCCACCATGTTGGATTGCATCCACCGCCCTATGCAGCATTGATTTCCCCCTCCCCCCTCCCCCCTCCCCCCCTCTGTACTTTCCCTGCCAATATGTGATGTCATCTCCAGAGGAGTATGCACCAGAGTTCCCAGGTGGAACTCTGTCCTTTGCAGTGTGATGAGCATGGGGAAATTGTAGAAGCACCTTCATCACCCTGAAGGCACATCCCTGCCCCCAGAGCACTGACTAGGTGAAGAGGAAGATGGGGTTCCATGCATTATAATTATTGACTGGGCTAGCCAGCAATCTCTGCTTTTTTTCACAGGAACTGGGGGGGGGGGGAGAGAATTAAAGGTGCAGCATTCAGTGTGTAAAACTGAAGTTTGCTACCATGTTTTAATCTAGAAGCAAGAACTACTGCAGCCCTAAGCATTAAAAATTAGGGAAGCACTGAACTAGAGATTAATGGGAAGGATTTGAACCCCAAACTCCTTGGGCATTGATCCGCACAAGTTCTTTTCCTAAGCAGACATTCAGGTGCAAGGGCAGTATTGGCGAGGCAGCCAGGCAGAATTGGCCGTCAATGGTGGATCGGTGTTTTCCTGAGAGAATATCTAAGCAGCTGAGATCATGGAAACTTAACTGGTGACCTGAAAATCTTTTGTTTCTTTGCACACTGAGAAGCTTGCACAACCAGGGTGTTTGCACAATAGCTGGGGCGAGCGGGTGCTGGCAAAGAACACCCGTGGACTCCCTAAGAGCAATTGTACATGGGCTGGTCTTAGTCTGTAAAAAGAGGGTGAACCTTGCAATGCTTACTGGGGGGCAAGGAAGCTAGTTTTCTGGAGGAAATTCAGCTTTCCACATGCACAGTGCTCCACCGGTGCTTTTGGGCAACCAGGCAGGTGCAGTGTGATTTTCGGCGTACCTTTAAAATCCCAGCAGTGTCCATGGCCTTCATCAGCTTCTTGTGTGAAGAAATGCATCTGAAAACGAGCTGTTTGGTGATGGGGTGGATTCTAATTCTAAATTTATTTACTGTATTGATTTTTTGTATTTCTATCCCTCTTTCCTCCCAAATTTGGGACTCGAGGCTGATTACAGCATTTTTAAAAGCACCTTTTTAGAATGCAAAGTAATAACAAACAAGTTAAAGACAGAACCAGCATCAAATTACTGATTTGCCTGGCAGCAGCTCAGTTGTCTGCATCGCCTGCAAGTGCAACCGCTCTCAAACAGGAAGGTCTTAGCCTGCCAGCGGGAAGATAGCAAGGAGGGAGCCAAGCCTAACCTCTCTTGGGAGGGAATCGCACGATCTGGGAGCAGCCACAGAAAAGGCTCTCTCTCATGCCATCATTAACTGTGCCTCTAATGTTGATGGCACTGAGAAGGTACTCACTAGAGTGAGCATTCTTACCAAGGGAAAGGGGCATAGCTCAGAGTCAGAGTATGCAGAAGGCCTCAGGGTCCATCAGTGAGACCTCCAGCTTGGGTTTGGAAAGACTCTTTGTCTGATACCCTGGAGAGCTGCTGCTTCCGCCACCAGCCCAAGGATGGGGAAGAAGCTGTTGCTCTTCATATGTTTGTTTGGGCCACAGTTCCCTATCATTCCAGACCACTGGGTGTGTCGGCTGGGGCTGGAGGGCCATAGGTTCCCCATCCCTGGTATAGACAGTGTTGAGCTTAGAAGACTCAAGTGGCCTGACTCATAGCTTCCTGTGTTGCTTCTCCCCCGGAAGACGTGTTTCAATGCTTCATTTTATCAGTTTACTCTACTCTACTCCTAACTTTTCTTTTACGTGCGCGAAAACATTATCTTCAGATTTACCGAACTGTTTATTTTAGGAAGCAACAGTATAAATATCTTCTTCCCTTCCTCCTTTTAGGAACAATCAAGCTGGTGGGGGGGTTTTTTTGTTGTTTTTTTTAAAAGAGGGCTGCTAAATTAGCACTCTGTTCGCAAACCATGCAGATTTTGCAGGTTCAATCCCTGTTATCTCTAGGTAAGGCTGGGAATATCCCCAGTCTGCAACCCTGGAAAGCCACTGCCAGTCTGTGTAGACAATACTGCACTAGGTGAACTAATGGGTCTACTCAGTGTAAGGAAGCTTCCTGTGTTCCTTTATCCCCCAGTTAAGAGGCTCTTGGGCAGCTGAACAGTGAAGGGTCTCTACTGTGCACTCTGGAAAGCAGCTGCCTGTCAAAGTAGACAGTATGGGAACCATTGATTTGACTTGGTGTAAATCAGCATTTTTTATCTGAGATGCAGATCTCACAGAGAAAGATCTGGGAACTCTTTCATTTTCCTGAGGGGGCAGTGCCTTTCGTCCTGGATTCCTAGGAACGGTAGGGTTCTTCCGGAGTTTATCAAGGGTTCCTTGCTGAGGAGATCAGTTGACAGTAGCTCAGCTGCCCAGAAGACTTCTTGTCAACCCTTTTGCTGATTGACCCCCAGCAATGTGCAGCTGTTGGGGGTGGTGTTCTAAGGATCACTCTCAGTATGCGCAAAGTGATGTCATCACACAGCCCAAGTGCCATAGCTGTGGGTGGGGTCATCGTTTCAGGTTTTCGGAAGGTAGGGAGAAAATATTCCAGTTGGGGTAGAAGGCAAGATTCACAGTGTAGCTCTTGATTTTTTTTGGGGGGGGTATAGGAAGGAAGTCAAGTTTTGAAATGTTAGAATGACTATAAAATTACACTATCAAAATGTATAAACCTGAAAATTATAAATCAATCTTTGGGATTCTTGGTTTTTGTTCAGCACTCTAGTGTAGAGAGGGTTTGTTGTGAGGGAGAGGGAAAGAGAGCAACCTTGAACCTTGCTGTAAGTCACATCACCTTAGAAAAGTAATCCCCAAGCACATCCACTATTCCTCACACCTAGTTTGCTTTCTTGCAAAGAGAGAGACGGAAATTCCCCTTCCCTTCTCAGCTGAGCCTTTTCCACTTTAGCTTGCCAGTAGTAGGTTCTCCATCAGCCCTGACAGACTATGACCACATTCACAACACATAGCTAAGGCACTATGATGCCATTTTAAACAATCATGGCTTCCCCCCAAAAAACAACTCAGAGGTCTGTAGTTTGGTATGAGTGCTGAGAGTTGTTAGGAGACCCCTGTTCTCCACTCAAGAGCTACAGTTTGCAGAGTGGTTTAACCATCAGTCCCTTTTCCCAAAGAACTCTGGGAATTGTAATTGTCTGAGGGGAATAGTGGTCTTCTCCTAACAACCTTCTGCATCCCTAATGAACTCCAGATCCCAGAATTCTCTGGGGGAAGCCATAACGGCTTTAAAGAGGTAACATCGTGTTTTAAATGTGTGGTGTGAACATGGGCTGAGATGTAAAAATGAGGGAAGGAAGTTACTCCTTCAATTTGATCCTGTTTATGGGATGGGGAAATGAGTACAGTGTCTCACTAATACTCTTTTTAATTTTATTATAGCACATTCCTACCCTGCCTTGTATTCAAGGAGCTCAAGGCAGAATACATGAATCTCTTACCCATCTTCCATTTTACAACAGCCCTGGGAGGTAGGCTAGGTTGGGATCACCCAGAAAATTTGAATCTGGATTTCTTCGTCCTAGTCCAACACTCTAAGCGTGCGGTGGTTACTGTGCTGACCTTCTGAGATGACAGTACCCATCAGCCCCAGCCAGCAGGGCCAGCAGTCAGGAATGATAGGAATTGGAGTGCAATAGCATCTGCAGGACATTGCGCTTAATCTTAAGATTTGCTGGCCAGCCTACAGCTGCAATGGAGAAGCCAGAATTTGCGTCTTATTTGCAAATGAGAGTCCAGAGGATTTTGTACCTCTTGCAGAGGCTCTTGATTTTTGTACAGGTGAAAGAATTTCTTCCCACCTGTCAACACGGATTCAGAGGTATATGCACTGGGGTTCCTCAGCCAATTAGTACAAATATGGGTTTGGGAGGCTAGGAAATCTGAAACTCCCTGCTGGAATGTTGCCATGCTGTCACATGCTGCCTGTGAAGGCACTTGAGAGATGAAGAGGGCAACCTCAGATGTGACGATTCTGGGAATAGCATCTCTTTGTAGGAAGACGTGTGAAAATGGCACACTGGCAGTCATGTGATGTTTTGTGCTCACAACTATTTTACTGCACAGGCCAATGCCTAGAAGCAATAACTTTCTTCCTGGTATGTGATTGCTGCATGTATAACCAGCAAAGTGATATGTACTGTCGTCATGTGTGATAGCTGTGAACGAGAGCAGGTGTACTGTTGTGTTTAAGTGTGTGATGTGCAGAGTCCTTAGTTTAAATCTCAGCCCAGCTTTAAATTCACTAGGTGACTTTAGGTAAGCTGCTTTTTCTCTCTGTCAGCCTCAGTTCTCTAGCAGCAACATGTAGATAACAATACAGGCCTACCTTTCCGGGTTGCTGTAAGGCTTACAACAAGTTATTGGCTCAGTTCTGATGCGGTTCTAAACCTTAAAGGTAAAGGTAAAGGTACCTCTGACCGTTAGGTCCAGTCACGTATGACTCTGGGGTTGAGCGTTCATCTCGCTCTATTGGCCAAGGGAGCCGGCGTTTGTCTGCAGACAGCTTCCAGGTCATGTGGCCAACATGACTAAGCCGTTTCTGGCGAACCAGAGCAGTACACAGAAACGCCGTTTACCTTCCCGCCGGAACAGTACCTATTTATCTACTTGCACTTGACGTGCTTTCGAATTGCTAGGTGGGCAGGAGCTGGGACCAAGCAACGGGAGTGCACCCTGTCATGGGGATTTGAACCGCCGACCTTCTGATTGGCAAGCCCTAGGCTCTGTGGTTTAGTTTAGCACTATTACAAGATCGGACCAAAACAAGCTATGGGTTTGCACACCCCTCCCCTGTGTGGCCTCAAGGAGGAAGTTGGAAGTCACCATTTTGATTACATCAAACAAGGATAAATTGTTTAGTTTACACCATAGTTGGTGAACAAGCCAGGATTACAAACCATGTTTCAATCCTTGCTTGTTTCAATAAACCATAGTTTAAGCTAACCTTTTTTTTTCATTGTTGTAGATAAAAACAAACTATGGTTGATTTAAAAATGGAAAGCAATTTCTTCCATTCATCGCATGGCTGCAAGGAGGGTGCATGCAAGCCTGATGTTCATTCCAATCCCATTCTGCTAAACCAAAGATGGGGAATCTGTGGCCCTCCAGATGTTGTTGGATTCCAGTTCCCATTAACCCCAGCCAGCATAGCCAGTGATTGATCATGGATGATAGGAGTTGTAGTCCAGTTACATCTGTTCCCCATTCCTGTCCTAAATCATGGTTTAGCTTTATGGTCTGAAGCTGTATGTGGAACAGTTTAAATGTGCTGTATGAATCTTGTTGTCGTCATTATACAGTTCTGCTCTTGCAAAAAAGAATTTCTGATTTATGGAGTAACTTGACAGTTTTTGTGCTATGTCTTGTCCATTATTATTATTTTTTAATTGACATCTTAGGTTGAACTTTTCAAAATTGCTTTGTGGAAATGCAAACTGTAGAGTATGGTATGTTGCACTACTAAAATACTTTGAGAAAGGAAAAAGGGGTTTTGGACCAAGCAGGCAAGGCTATTTATTATTATTTCATAACAATTATACAATGCCTGATATTATATTACATTTCTATTGATGCTCTGTAAAATGTGTTCTTAAGTGCTGTGCACTGCCCTGGGATCTTTTGATAAAGGGTGGCATGTAAATTGAATTAGCAACAACAGCGATAAATAATAAAGCTAAAGTGGTTTACAAAAAGATAAAACAATAAAATCAAGAAAAATTCTCAACCTTACTTCAAAACATACAAAAGTTAAAAATAACAAAACTTTAAAATTACCTCAACTTTCTAAGCATCTGGGTTGAAGCTGAAGTGCCCTTCAGTGATTTGAAACCTAATTTGTGAGGAAAGCCTCCTCCTTACCCAACCCACCCCAACCCCACCCCACCCCCTTCATTTCATGATGATATTGCACCTGGGTTTCAAAATGTGTGCATTTCCTCTGGAATTTGGCCTTTTCCACCACTCCAGATTCCACCTTCATATTCACATGAGCCCTTACCACAGATTTTGCTGCCAAAATGCGGTTTTTGAAATCCGAAACTGGTTTTACAAAAACAGTATTTCTTGCTTGTGCATTTACACACACGCACACAAATCTGTTCCCTTCTGGAGAGACCTTCCCTCCCCCTCCCCCCCCCTTTTACACACACACACACACACACACACACACACACACACACACCCCTTTAAGGTCAGTATAAGATCATGTGTAGTGAGAGTCCTATTTAAGGAGAACCTATTCTTGGATTGAAACTCTCCTCCCCCCTCTATTCCTGACGAACAGCTAAAGCTTCAGCTTGTCTCGCCCACTCCCCACTTATCCCTGCGACCCCCCCCCTTTTCTCTCTTTTTTAGCGGCTCTATGCTGTACTTGCTGCTTTATAAATCCATCAAAGGAATTTCCCCCCTCAGCCAAGAAAAATGTGACCTACTTTCCGCCTCTCTAGTCTCCGTCAAAGGCGCAGGCAAACAGCATGGGCAGGAAAGCCTCCGTGGTGGGGAGTCATTCTTGCCCCTCAACCTTCGCTCTCAAGCGTGTATTTGCTGTCCTGGGGTGTCCTTTTAGAGCCCCGCTGCCTTGTTTCTCTGAGGAAGAGTGTTGTGGCTGTTGGATATTGCCAAAGCTGGCATCAGATTGCACCACACTGTGAAGGTTTTTGTGCTATTTTCTTTTTGCAAGGAATTCTCCCCCCCACCCCCCAAAAAAGGAAGGAGAGTGGACTGCAGTGGGAATAGTGGGGCAGTTTACAGGTACCTACAGCAGGGGTGGGTCAACATTTGGCTCTCCCGATGTTGCTGGACTCTCGGCTTTCATCAGCCGCAGCCAGCATGGTCAGCGGTCATGGATGATGGGAGTTGTAGTCCAACTCCACCCTGACATATAGGGACACTTTCCCCTGTTTGTCCCAGTGGCAAAATCTCACCCTGTGCATTTCAAGGCTCCCATTTGCCCTGCTGCTTTTCTCTGGGGAAGCCTGCGGAGCAAGCAGCACTCAGGAAAGTTGTGCGGCACATTTAATACCTCATGGAGCCATGCCTAGAAAACACAGGGCAAGTGGAAAACCGCTTTTGGGTCATGGGACAAGCAGAAGTAGGGACGAGCCC